>NC_047163.1:14895999-15495999 GCF_009819705.1 Hippoglossus hippoglossus | reverse complement strand
AGACATGTGACTGCGCACATACACACATCGGAAATAATCGTTTTGCTAGTAGTCTGAATGTGAAGCCTGATTAAACTCCAAACACTTCCTGAGCCACAAATGTGATTATCTGGTTAACAGTAAAGTTAAACTTTCATAAATATAAACCTTGACTATCACTAGAGACAGAGAGTTGAGTGTGTGTCTAAGTCATGACTGTTCTATCCAGATAGAAGCAGCTGTAAACATGTTTGAATGCAGCTTTAACAGAGGTAAACGATGCTAACGAGTCCGGTTACCAACATTAGAGAAGCTAACGTTATGCTAAAGCTAGTTGTTGTCAAAGTTTAAAACTTTTCTCATTATATTCACAACAACAACAACTAACTACCTAACAAACAGGACAAAGTAACGTCCAGACGTGTGTTCGTTACCTGGAGGGAAATACCGCAGAAGAAACCGCTTGAGCTTCATTTCGTCTTTTGTTGAAGCGGCTTCACCTTCATCAACAAAGAGTTGCCATGGCGACACAGCCGCTGCTCTCACCCGCGTGCACCCACCACGCATGCGCAGTGAATCGTGAACGGTTTCACCCATTTTATAACTTCTGCCTAAAGAACATTATTATGTGAGGACTCGTCAGGGACAATTACGAAGACTTTAATTATATGTTGAATTTCTCTTTTCATCAAAGCACTGAAACTCATGAAAAAGAAAAATACACTATAAAGTAATGTAGTGTAAGAGTCCTAACCCTTTCAACTGTTTATTTAAATATTATTTTTATTTTATTTAGAATTAATTTCTACTGTCTTACATCATAAGATATTGTAATATCATGTCTGTTAAGTCTCTCCCACTCATTTATAAACACGGCTACACATGCCCTTTACTTGCAATACAGTATTTGGATCTGAGTAATGATCCATATTGTTTGTGTATTTGAAAATTGTTCAATAACAATAAAATTAAATAATAATACAAATATTTGTTATTTACATAGTACTTTTCTTAGGGACATTACACAAGGTGATGTATTGTTATGCTCTAAGCTTTAGTATTTTGTTTTATTTATTTTTTGTAGTAGCTATAGTTAGTTTATTTTTACTTTTTGTCCGGGTAAGTAAGAAACAGTATTTTTCTGTATAAATCTTTCATGGAGCAGTGGCTTAATGTATTGGAAGAGTTCAGGCAACACTTTGAATCCAAACTCCCTCACAACTTGTTTTAATCGGATTGTTTTTAGAATTAAACAATAAATGTTGCATCACTGCTTTGTATCTGTTACTGCTCTTCCATATCATTGTTTCACTCCACACTACGTACTCATGTCTTTATTCTCAGGCTGAACGCAAATATTCCTGCCGAGCAGCAGAAGGTTTCATTTCTCTCTGTTAAATTGTCTTTGTGTCCTGTCTGATTCCATCGATCACAGACCAAAGTCTTGTGCTGATAGCCAAACAGTCTCATTTCATCCCATTTCAACTATGCCCTATGTTTCCTATACCAGGTCAAAGTCTGCGGCTCATAAACTGTGACTCAGACACGTGCAGATCATAAAGATTGTGTCTGCAAATTCCAGCTACTGATTAGTACTGATGGCTTCATGAAAGCTCAACGCAGAAAGGGGATAATCCAGGTACTCAGACTGGACTGAGGCTGTGCTGTAGGAAATTAAAAAAGCAAAGACATCAAAACTGAAGACGTCTGGCTCATCATCTCCCCGTTGACCTGTCACTCTGGGTTTTTTAATAACCACAGAGCTCTTCCTCCTCTAACATATGCAATTGAACCACACAGGACAATCTCTGGAGAAGAGGTCAGGATGACAGACCCACATCCTGACTTCCATCTACTTACAGACTACAGCCTGTATTCATCAATGATCTTTTATTGAGATCTCATATCTGAAGCTCTTTAGGAGTGACGATGATATGGACACCAGACAGAAACTACTGTAGATTCACACTTTATGCTGGTTGTCCCCTGTAGGAAACATTCCCTATAAGGATCTACTTCTACTTGGGAGTCCTTATCCTCATCGTCCTCCAGACTGACTGAAATGTCTGGAACCAATTTTCCAAACATTTTCCAAACCTCATGTCTGAAAACAACAGAGGTGCCAGCCCCTCATTATGAAACTCTGATCAATCTTATTAGAAACAGTCAAATAGCAACAGTGTTTCTGATGCCACATTAAGTTTTAGTCAGAGCAGTCAAAGCTGCAGGACTCATTACTCAGAAATGCAAGTGTTGCTGCAAGTTAATTAAAAAACAAAAAGGTATTTTATGAAATGCAAAAGACTTCAATCCTGCTGTTCAAATGCACAATGTGGTGCTGCTGCACTGCTGCATATTACACAAGCAGAAGTTGTAAAGATAGAGTATTATTCTATACATTACTGGTACAGGGGGACTTCATCGTATCGTCTGTGATCTCTCTCAAACAGTTTTGTCCCATCAACAGGTCAACTTTAAAGTAGAGACCTCCACAGAGTTGGTCTACTTTTCCTACAGTTCCCATTGGATACAAGCAGTGCCCTGCTGGCTCAATATAATGTGCTGTACATTTGGAGCCGGCACTGGCCAGGTGCTTCTCCCCCTTGCAGGACTAGGGCATCCAAGTGTGAACAATACATAATATAGGAAATATTAGATGCATATTGTACCTCTGCCTTTTTTTCCACAGTGAATTACTCTTGCCTGGATAACAAGTAAAAATGCTAATAAGCGCTGACAACGTGTGATCAGTGCTATTTCACTCTGGGGATTGTGAGCCTGGCTTTTCTCGTCTCCTCCTGGATGTCCGAGCCCCGGAGGAGGATGATCTTCAAGGGGAGGAAGGCTGCAGCTGTGCAGCTGTGCACTCTCAGTCCCAGCAGGAGGGACCGCCGGGAGTACACAGGTCTGCGGAAGGAGCTGGCTCAGGGAAAAAGAAAATGGAGCATGGCAGCCGCCCTGGCTGGCACATCAGGGGAGCTGTGGCCACTGTGAGCCATCTACTTAGAGATTCACTCTCTTCCAGGTATTTTTCATTTTACAGATTTAGGCGACACTTGGACTTCAGATCTGAAAACACATTTAGCATATTTTGTCACATACGATTGTATTTTACATTTTACTGTAGCAAATAAACAATTTCATAATATGTTCCTATACAATCATAATCTTTTTCATAATGACCATGCAGGCATATACCAATATATCATTGTATTGGGTTTTGGCTGGATATGTGACCACCCTCAACTCCATCCAGCTGATGTGGGACGATGTTCAACCATCTACAACAGAGGCATGGCCACTGCAAGCTCTTACAGGAATAAGACTGGTTGTTCACTGGTCCTGGACTGTTTTAGTCTGATTCAGTATCACCATGTATTTACAATATTATCATCCAAATTATTAGCATTAATGCAGAATACACAAAATGTTGAAGTTTATTGAAGTTGCTTTTGAACACTAATCTCACAGTCGAACAGACAGTTTGATAGAAGCAGGAGATCCCTGACTTTCACCACACTGAGACCTTGAAACAGGAGTTCAATTAACAGAAAGAGAAAGGCACAGACCTATAAAAACTTCCATTAAAAAAAAACAACCATGCCATCCTGGGTTATATAGGATACCTGCTTAAATGGAAAATGTGTATCGATTTTGAAGAGGAGTAGCGGCACCATGTTGGCTTACGTTCAGCCCGGCTCAGCACAGGAAGAAGAAGAAGAGTAATTGCTTCAATTAAGGAGATAGAGTCAGAAGGTAATGGGTCTTCTGATTATTGCAGATTCCAGGAGTCGGGTGAAAGTGGTTCATCATAAATGGCTGATGTGGAGGCCAGCACAGGCATGCGGCTGCATGACGGTATAACCTCTAAAAAAAAAAAGGGTTTGTTTAGAGGTTATTTCACCCTTTATACCAACGTCAAGGAAAGAAATGTTGTCGTTATGATTAACGAATGAATGAATCAAAACAAGAAAACACAGGCAGGGATGATGTCCACAGGAATGACTAATGATTAATCACTTCACTTTTCTTTTCGACTGGGCCAGATGCTGCAGCAGCCGTCTGGGGCCCGCATGAAGGTGACCTGGGTCGATGTTCTCAGCTGAAGGGGCAGGGGCTGTCTTTCTGATGGCGCTCACCAGCTGGGTCTGTGCATGCTATGCTGGTTATATCATATTCAAATCCTGCTATATACTTCTCATTGCCATTACATCCTAAATTCATTGTAGTATTCCAAATTTTTTATCTGCAGTTTGACTGGAGCTTTTTAAGGAGCTCCTCTCTGAAGATGAAGAGACTGAAACACATCTCTCTACCAGGTGAGTTTGTGGGTTTACGGAAGCTGGATTCCTCCTGCAGCGGCTGCAGGTTCATGTCCGACCCGGCCCTTTGCTGCATGTCTCCACTCTCTCTCTCCATATTTCAAGCTTACGTTGTCCTATATCAATTAAAGCATGAATGCCTAAATAAGAAGATCCTTCTGCGAAACATCCTTCACACAAAAAAATGGTTTAGAGTTGCAACAACATATAATCTGCCAGGTATTTTCCCTTTAATCTTTACATTACGTAATCAATTTGTCCATACAACATAGTAAAATATCTGAAAGTGACACATGCATTGCTCATTCCAAACAGTGAAAAACTAGAAAATACTAATTTAAGAAGCTATTTGGCATTTTTATACTATTTGATTATTTTCTGATTATTTTCTTATCAATTGACTAATCAACAGATAATCTCAACTCTTTATTTTGGATTATCTTTATTATCTGTCAGTCATTGACAAGTCATATTGTAAACTCTCATACCCTCTTTGTCCTTTAAGTTTTAGATTATATCTGACCTCATGTTTGGCAGCCCTCTCACTGCAGACCATCATTGCTGTTGATGAAGTTGCACTGTGGCTGAACACTGTTTGTACACTTCTATGCATGTCTTACTTCTATTCTGTTTTGGGAAAAGCGTGGATATTTGACAGTGAGATGAACTCATGCTGAATTAATTACTTAATTATGAATGTATACAGCTTCAATTTCCCTCTGGATGACGAACACTAAAATGTGAGGACAGAGTGCCACCTGGTGGTCACCATCAACAGTTGCAGGTAGATAGATAAGATGTACTGTATATGGATCCTTGGCATGGCTGAAATAAAAACATTGAGGATTTCTGCAGTTTTTCATCAGTGTTCTCTAACGTGTGCAAAACTATCATATCGCCTCAAAAATGGCACCATACAAAAGTCGAGTGTTGAACTAATTAGTTTTTCATATTATCTCTACTATCGAGGAGCTCATAAAGCACAGTAAAGCTGACATTATTAATAGTTAATTGAAGATAATGCCCTGATAATGTTTACCTCTTTGCAACACATGTATCTTGGCTGGAGCTGGACCGTCACCAAGGTTGTGTTGCTCTTTGACTCTTTGGTTGTTGATTGACAAACTAAGCTCAACACTCGAGACAACCTCAGGCGCTTCCTACAAGGAGGCAAAGACGGAGAGAGTCGCACTCGAGGATCACAGCACCTCGCCTGAAGCAGAAGGAAAACAGGCAGAGGATGGAGGCAGTGAAGAGGTGGAGGTCGGAGTGGAGGTACCCCACCACTCTGCTGTGCATCTATGGGTTCTTCAGCACAGTTAAGCCGATGGAACCTTTCATCATCTTATACATGACAGGGCCCGACAAGAACCTGACAACAGAGGAGGTATGAAAACCCTGCAATGCCAAATATTTCATACTCACAAATATGTTTATATGTTGTAGTGCTACAAAAGTCAGAGTTAAGGGTGTAATATAATGTTAATACCAGTTAATAAGTGGTGGTTAAAATCCAGTCATGATTATAAAACCGAGCTATGAAGCAATGAAGTTCCCATCTTACATACAATACTTTTACACTCATCACTCTCACCCTGGTGTTTCTCTGTCAGGTGAATAATCAGATTTTACCGGTGTGGACGTACTCCTACCTGGCTGTGCTGGTGCCGGTGTTCTTGCTGACCGACTGGTTGCGGTACAAGCCTGTGGTGGTGTTCCAGTGTGTGATGCTCTTCATCACCACAGCTATGCTGCTGTGGACTCGAAGTGTTCCCGCCCTGCAGGCCATGGAGTTCTTCTACAGTTTGGTGACAGCCTGTGACGTGGCCTATTTCTCCTACATCTACAGGTCGCGTACTCAAGGGTGAATAAGTAAATGTTGGAGTGTTGGTGTAGACCTGACATGTTAAATGTGGTTTGTTTCAGTGTGGTGGATCAGAAGAGATACCGGAAAGCCACCTCTTACTGCCGCAGCGTGCAGCTCCTGGGCTACACGGTGGGCTCTGTCCTGGGTCAGCTGCTCGTCAGCTTCCACCTAATGTCCAACAACAACATCATGGTGTTGACCCTGGTGCTCACCGCCATCGCTCTCCTTGTGTCCTGCCTCCTGCCTATGCCACGGCAGAGCATGTTCTTTCACCGCAGACAGAACACAAAGAGCAATGGAGATGGAACAACAGATGTAGCAGAACATGCAAGTACATCAATGAAATCCCTGGAGGAAATTAAAGAGGAAAAGATGGACAAGAGCATAGAATCGGTGGAAGATACTATCAGGGCTAAGGAAGAAGAAGGGCCTAAAGATGAGGACTTGAAGGAGTCAGTAGGTTCACAGAGCTGCGGCCAAGTTCTCCTCCAGCTGTGGAGGGATTTCAGGCAATGCTACTCCTCCAGACAGCTGCTCTACTGGTCTGTGTGGTGGGCGATGGCCACATGTGGTTATAACCAGACTACCAACTATGTACAGGTCAGTCAAGAAGCCGACATAAACGAGAGAAAGTGAAATGAAAATGGCCATACCATCATGGAAATGTGACATACAACCATTGGACCAATCACAAGTCACCAAGTCAGGCTGCAGCAGATTAAATTGTGCCAATCCTCCCTGTTTGAATTGTATACTGGAGATTAAGCAAAGGATATTCTAGGGTTGGAAATGTTCAAATGCAAGAAATCCACCGCCTGACACACATCCACAATGTACCCCGCAGGTGCTGTGGGATCATGTGCAGCCTAGCCAGAACTTCAGCATCTATAATGGAGGAGTGGAGGCCGTGTCCAGCCTGCTGAGTAAGAAACATTAACTACAGGGTTCCAGAAGAGAGAACCTTAGCGTTTTTGCTTCTACTAAGCCATATCAAAACTGTACTATATTTGTTTGCAAAAGGGAAGTTACTTTTGGTGAGATATCACATCCATGCTCCCTGCGTCTATTTCACTAATTTCTTCTACAATGATCCAACACCAATGTGTTCTGCAGGTGCAGGTGCAGCCTACAGTGTTGGCTTCACTGAGGTGCGATGGGAGAAGTGGGGAGAGCTCACACTGGGCGGATTCTCTGGACTCGGGGCAGCTGCACTTTTCCTCATGACCTTCATCGGCAACATATGGGTCTGCTACGTGGGTTACATCATTTTCAAGTGCATGTACATGCTGCTGATAACAATAGCCATGTAAGAAAGAAATTTTGTTTTATATTTTACCCCCATGGTTGAAGAAAAGAGAAAAAAAGCACAATATGTCCCTCAGGTACCAGATAGCAGCCGACCTGACGATGGAAAGATATGCGCTGGTGTTTGGGATGAACAACTTTGGATCACTGGCTCTGCAGACCATCATCACTGCTGTGGTGGTCGACAGTGGAGGGCTGGGCCTGGCCATCATTCCACAGGTGAGTGGTCTGATGAGAAGATGCAGTGTATTGCATTCACTTGAGGGGAAAAAAAACTGCTGTATTTCGGACGTTTTCATGAAGAAAAAAATCATTCTGAAAATGGTGCAGAGATTTTTTCTCAAGTGATTGCAATATGCTTCTGTAGTTTACACGTGTACATATTACTTTTAAATCATGTTCTCTTTTGCAGTTCACCATATACGCCAGCTACTTCTCCCTCATCGCTGTCGTTTTTTCCCTTCGTGGACTGTTTACCGTTTGGACAGCACAGAGAAACCAAACAGAGACAACGCCTCCTGACAAAAACGAACCTCCAGACTCCATCGAACACAGGCTCTGAACGCAGGAGGTTTACCTGCAGGCTGTGATAATCACTCCAGGTCCCCACTGTGACCACATGTCAGTTTAAAACAAGAAGAAAAGAAAGGCTTCAAATTACTGACTGCAACACCGGGAATATAGATCTTTTCTTTATACAAAACAAATATACAAGATTTCCGTACATCCATATAAATGAATGGTTTGGTCATTTCTTCTTACTTAAAATTCATTTTAATATATATATACTGTATATATTTACATATTAACTTAAAATCCGCTCATACCCAACGTAAGTGGTTTTCAGTTCATTACTCACACGTGGATGTGGTTCACAACAGTATTATGACCTGGGTCAGCAGGGCAGGAGATGGCAGAGAAATAAGTCTCCTACTCATCCGTGATGCAACATTCACTCTTTCTTCCCCCCTTATCTCAACAACAGAATATGCATTCTTTTTTTCATAAGTGAGAACAGTTTACCTTAAAAGGATCCTGTGCGAATAGACAGGCTCTTTACAAATGACGGTAACCGGCAGTACCCATCAGCTTTTCCAAGCAACAGCTCTGTCTTCACAAATCTTGTGTTAGATACAAATACTGATATGCAAAAAGAGCTAATTTCTTAAAAGAAAACAATATGTACAGAAATGCAGCATAACCAATGGAATATATTGAATGCAATAACTTAGTTTTTCAGCCAGTTTGATTATACATTGTGGCTCAGTGGAGGCCAGGCCAGTTCACAGGTTAAATAGAGACGAGGGGATCAACCTCTCCCTCTGCACACACCATCACTTTGTGTTGTAGCCGTAGACGGTGGCGGCACGACCGTCTGTCGTTTCATTCCATCAGGGACAAACTGCGATAGAAAATACGAATCCTTACAAACATTGTGTTTTTAAAGCTACTTGTGAAACAAAACAGTGCAATAGGTGCAAGCGCGCCAGTTGTTGACCCTGTAGTGCAGCTGATTGAATGGATCGCTATAAGAAGGGATTTGTAGAGGAGCCTCCTGTTGGATACTGTGCAGGTGGAGCCGCGCCCTGGAAGGAAACAGGGACATACAAACAAACCGTCAGAGGAAAAGGGTTGAGGAGGACAGAATAAATCCAGTATCCATTAATGAAACGTGACAAGCAAAAACTTTTGGAACTGAAACTGTGGCAATGTAGTCAGTGGTATAAAAGAGGAATAGGTTGAGGACTTTATCTCTATCAAACATTAATTTTAATCTCATACAGGATATCATGCCCTGAAGCTCCTTACTAACCAGGAAAGGGTTGCTTGAGACCATAGGTCCAGCCATAGCCTGGCCGAAAGGAGTCCCAACAGGCTTGGCCTGGCCAAAGGCTGGATGATATCCTCCACCTGAAAGACACGTACATCGTCATTTAGAACGTACAATAAAACACACAACCCGAAAATCAATTACTGTACATCACCAACAATACAAGTAGGACTACTTTTAAAAGACATTTAAGTGCAACAACTACTAAGTCAGATGCAGTTTACTTACTGATGCTGATAAGTCTAAATTATATGTTCTCCACTGAGGCATACACACCGTTGGGTTGTTGGGGATATGCAGGAGGCTGAGGGAAGGGAGCCTGCCCAGGAAATTGTTGCTGGAAAGTTCCACTAAAGCTGGTGGGCAGGTTGAAGCCTGCATTATTCCCAAATCCAGAAGGCATACTCATGGAGCCTGTGCCGAATGCTGCTGTAACACAGCAAGAAATCAAGTGAATGATGATGACAAAAGACTCTACAACATAAAAAGTGGTGTAGAAGTTTTTGAAACACACAATATAGCCCACACACAATATAGCCCACACACACACACACACACTTGAAATATGTTAGATTATACAGGAGCTGGCACATATCAGCAGTAAAATAAACTTATTTAAATACTGAGAGGCTACTGATATCTGCAGTTTGTTAGAAAGCAATATACTGTAGTATTGTTGTAAACTTAAATGAGTGAGATGATGAACTGGGGATTACAGAGCAGTCATCAATGTAGAAAAAACAAAACAAAAACTACAACAAAAAATTAGGGAGCAGAAATATACAAATTTTCAGTGGGTTGGTCCACTGCACATGTGACTCTGTCATGCATAGTACGATTCCATCATAAAAACATAAAATAATATTTTCTTACAGTTTAAACACATGCAACTTCTTAATTTGGTTGTCTGCAGAGAAGCTATAAAGTCCGACATGAAGCTGCCACACGTGTAGTGTAGCACCGGTGGCTGACATCCTACCGAATAATTAAATAAATGTATGTACATTTGAAAGCAAAGTTAGTTTCAATAATCTCCAAAAAGGGAGACAATACTTTTTTTTCCAACTGCTAAGAGGAAAATGTTGAGGAAGCCATAATCAATGAGATGTAAGATGAGCAATCAATACTTCTATTTACTTTTTAAGAAAGCAGAGCATAGTGCTCAAAACCAAAGGTGAATTCATGTCCTTCTGTACACTTCTTAGAGTATTATTTTAAATCCTTCAAGGGGAGTAACATATTGTATTGTGTATTAATATTTTGCTTAGTGAGTAGAGTCTGATTTAATAAACTGTTTTGTTCAACAGACTAAGGCCTACAAGGTGCTAAGAGGATTTCCTCATACTTTGTATTTTAAACTCAGGCTCAACATAACCCATTCTCTTCTATGGTATCATGACACTAGGCTTACCTCTCCCAACATTTTCCTGGAAAAAAGAAAGGCACTTCCAGAGTGATGTGAAGGAGAGCAAAGTGACAGAGAGCACAGGGGAACCTACCAAAGGTGGGGGGGTAACCCTGCCCATGAAGAACCCTCATCAAGCCTGTCCAGCATGGCAAGAGCAATCAAAAACAATGGAATCTTAATTTCTACACTTGACTACTTCTTTTATCCTTCTTGTGCACAGCAGTTCGTCAGAGCTTTTCTGAAATATCCAGATTTAATAATTTTCCTCTTTTACTTGTATTTGACACTGATGTCTCAGGAATATTCAGCATCATAGAAACCCAGTTGCCAGTTTTGGTGTGAAAGGAAATCAAACAAATAACACAAATATTGTATCATAATGTACCATACCTGCAGTGTCTTTTAAAATTAAATAATATTAATCTGCACTCTTGAACTAACTTATTTGATCGGGTGTTCACATGGCTGACACATTCACACAAGCATACACACCTGCTGCTGCCGCCACATGAGCCACTCTGCCGTTGCTCTGGAACGGGTTGGTGGGAGGTCCCGCAGGGGCCACTCCAGCAGCTACGAACGGATTAGTTGAAGGATGTGCTGGAGAGAGGCATTGAGTCACCAAACATGAGTACAGAATATGAAACAGATCAGTTAACACCATGAGCTCTGTATAGTAAAGCCAAAAACACTGAATCAGAAAGGGTGCCATGTCTTAAATCCAAAGCAGTGAGATGATAAAATGCCCAGAAACAGCTGTAATGACGTGTGAGGTAGATTGACTATAAAACAAAACAATAATTCCCGAAAGAGGAAGTAAAGCCTATCGATGTCTGACATGATGAGAACTTTCTGCCACATTCTCTGATCACATCTGCAAACTAGTCTTGATATCTCAACCAGGATGGTCCAAAGGTTTAAATGCTGTAAATTGCAAAACACCTAAAGCCAAATCAAGCTGGAATTACCTATGACTCACTGTAACTCACCATTTAGAAGTTCTGCATCATTACTGATTTCCGTTAGGGAGCAAAATAAGAAAACAGAAAAGAGCCTGAAGGTTCACTCACCGCCGAAACCATGAGCCATGCCAGGCAGGGCCTGCTGTGCTTGTGCTGTTGACACCCCAGTCTCTGAGCCAAACACACTCCTGCAGTGAAACAACATCAACACATGGAGTCATCAGAGAAGCCAGCAAGAAGAGAAGATCATAGAACCTCCATAATGCTATATGACAGATAATGTTTGCACTGTACGTCTGCATGGCATGGTGCTTTGGATAGAAGTAACTTTGCCAGAAAATACAGCTGTGACTGTATGTGTCAGGGATGTTGTGATTTTTATCATGTCTGACTAAAGTGTTTTTTCACAGAAGGTAGTGTTTTCTGGATGTTTTCTAGTGTTAGGAGTTGCCATCCTGTCTGTGACATTGGGGAAAGATGAACCTTGAGAGTTTTCACTCTCACACAGATAATGACAATCCTGCATGCAAAATAAAAGATGCACAAATTCCCTGACATTATGTAAACTGTATTTCAGCCCATTGGTTCACGTCTATCAGCTATTATAAGCTTATGTTTTAAAAAATTTGGTCTCAAAGAGATACTGCACGCCTAAATAAACTAAACTGTTTGAATAAGAAGCATCAACTTTTAATTCATCAATTACTGGAATTTTTTGCTGAGGTGTGTGTGTGTGTGTGTGTGTGTGTGCTTTGCGTAATCTCACCCATGTGCAGTGGTGGTGTTGTAAACACTGGTGGTAGGGACTGGGGAACCAAAGACAGTATCAAGCTCAGCGAGAGCAGCATAGCGATCCCCCCCTGTTGGCACCGCTGGCTGCTTCTGAGGAAAACCCCCCACTCCAGCTGCTGTGGTTGAGCTTGCCACTATCGGGATACCCCCTGCAAACCAAGCAAACAAATAGCAGAGATTGGTTCAGTCTATGACAGCTTAACTAATCCAGGAAGAAAATTCCAATTTTAAAAACACACAAACAAAAAGGTCCAGGGATAGCTGCCATTTTCAACCTATTAAAAAAACAATGGGGAATAAATGTTCAATCATTAGAAAATTTGCATTTTCTAGACCAGAAACAAAATAAACTAGTAGCAGCCCAGAACAATTCACAGATGCTTGAGAGCCAGTGGCATAAAAAATGTCCAATGAAACCAATTCATGAGTCATTCCTAGAACAAGAAGCTAGTTCCACGTGTGCATGTGCTTTGATACAGGCTGGTTGCATAACACTGAGGCCATGAGATACATTTAGAAAAAAACTAAATGGTTTGGCCATCCCAGAATACAACCAAGCCTTGGCCAAGCCAGACATTAGGCGACACAGAATAAGATTTTTGCTTGAAAATGTAAATCAGCCCTGTTTGATAAGAGACTTCGCCTGTAGAAGAAGACTGAGAGGGATTTAAATCGATATACACTTGATTACATACTGTTTTTAGTTGTGTCAACTTCCTTTATTAGTCAACTTCTACCGCTACAAATGAGATCTATGAAACAGGCTAGGCAGGAGAAGTTTACCTTGCTCTGTTATGGCAGAGCTAAACACGTTATCCAGGTCAGCCAGGACTGCGTATCTATCAGCAGGGACGCTAGTACTCTGTACAGCAGCTTTGCCAGCTCCTGTTGAGTTACTCTGGGAAGAGGAACTGAAGGCTCCAAAGTCAGCACTACACGAATTGTGGAAGTTGTCAAATTTAGCAAAATTGGCATTTGCTAGTCCCCCTGAAGCACTACCTGTATGAAAGAGAGAGATTCAAGAGTCATAAGGGGGACCTTGATTGTTGGTTTTGAGTGACAGCATTAACATGGTGGAAAAGGACAGAGGAAGCTGCATGGAGGGTTAAGTTGGGGCGAGTCCGACTCGGGCTGAGATACTTTCATCATCTATTGGATAGATAGCAACAAACTTCTAAATGACTTATTCCACACTGTGCTATGCTGGCTCTCCATGAGCCTATGAACCTGAGAAATGTATGAAATTATCATTTATTTGTGTAAGAGTCAGTTGATGTACAGAGCAGCACCGGCTCAGTTACACCTCAGTTCAGCGCCATACTGTGGATCAAGGCAGTCACAGACAAAACCAAACAAAATGTATTAAATAAGACCCGAACAACAACTTGATAAACAATTAAATTGTTAGTCTGTCACCCTGTAAGATTAACTGAACTCTGTAATGAGTAGACATTACTTTCAACCAGACCCAAGATTGTTGGCAAACAAAAATATCACACATTAATCAAAAGGTGTAAAGAAATCCCCAGCCTATTCAAGAAATACTGAGAGCTTTTCCACTGTAGTTTCAATTTGTTTCACATATATACTTATGTTCAACAATCATGTGAAATCAGGGACTAATAATAATAATATGAATGTACCTCATTAATATTAATTGTTTAAGAGACCATTAAAAGACTTTGGATACTGAGGTAAAACAGAGTCAACACAGATTGGTCTATGTGATCGTAAAGCAGAGATAAAGGGGAAAATAGGTAGGTTTTAGTAAGAAAATTAAAACGGCCAGTTCAATCTGAACCAGTGGTTCATTCCATGCAATATTTGCTGTGTAGCAACATTTAGCTCAGGATAAAACAAACCTGTTCAGACAAAGTCTATATGTTCTAATGATAAAAACTTTAAGAACAAGGATAGTTAAAAACAGTGGAAAATCCTACGAGTGAATAGATATTTATTTAAGAGGCAAATAAAGAAGTTTTTACCATTAGCAGCCTGAGAAAATCAGGTACACCTGCTGTTGACTGTTGTTTCCTCATGTTACCAACTCCTAATGATGGTTTTAGTAAAGTCAAAACCTTGAAATTAACATCTATGTATCTGTGCTTTTTTGAAGTAACTGATCTTTTTCACAACGTATGGCAGCAACCGTCAGAGCTTATTACTCCTGTTATTAACCAGCGAGATTGTCAACTGTGATGCAGACACAAAAAGACTAACATGCTGCGACACACATTACATCTAGAGAAGAGCATCAGAAGACACATTCGAGGTGGTGGGAAGAGGGGAAGCTGCTAGGGGAACAAGCCCAGAGAGAGACTTACTGTGTGCACCCTGGAGAGGCAGAGCAGTGGCAAACTCACCCATACTGCGGCTGGATGAGAGCACAGTGAATGCTGGCAGCCGAAAATCAAAGAGGGGAGGGTGGGATGGAGAAATGGGGCAATGAGCAACGTTAGACAGGGCGGAGAAACAAAGAAAAGACATCAGACAAACCATAGGAGGAAGAAAAAAATTAAAGCATGAAAGCCAAAGCAAATCCAGTGGTGCAGAAGCAAAGGATGAAAACGCACATGAGACAGAATGAACAGCTGAGGCCAGATAATTAGTCAGTGTCTGTGAGAAGGGGATTATCCGACCAAAGCCACAATAGAGAGGGGAGATTTATCTATCAGGCAGTGGGCATGCTGAAGAGATCACTGTGGAGATCCACAATGAGAAGGCTACCTATATAGACCTCCAGCAGAGGGCGCAGTAGTACACAGCATTTTCCAGAGACTAGTAGGTGGAGGCTTAGGTGTTTGATATGAGTCACTGTTTTTGTGTGAGAATATAGAAGGCAAAGTCCATCCCTCCATTACAGATAGTGCTTATTATTTGAGGGTCATGGGGTGGGTAGACAAACTACCTCTCACAATGGTCTTTGGACTGTAGGACGAAGCAAAGAGAGAGTACCAAGAAAAAAGCCACACCTCCACTTATAAAGGCCCCGGGTAAACTGGGGTTCGGCTATGAGAGGTCAGCACCAAACACTGCACCACTGGGCCACCCATGAGAAGGAAAGGTGCTCCGTTAAGGGCAGGAAGGAACTGTTACTGGTGAGGAAATACTCATGATGTGTGTAGTATAACAGCATGATGATAAGTACAACATTACTCCTTCATGATATATTTTTAGACCATAATGTCTAATATATAACTAACTAAATATATATAACTGTCTACCTAATAGCTGCACATTGATCGTTATATACTTGGTCACTTGTATCCAATAAATATATCATTTATATATTATACTGCATATTCAAGAGATAAGTCTGAATGCTTTAGTGTGGTCAGTGTCCACTGTTGTAGTGTACAACCATCCCTTTCATTTTCAAGGATGAGTTTGTTGTTGATTATTCAAAAGTGGGTAACTTGTGTCAACCTATCAGAGACAAATTAGACTTTTAAAGTAGGTCGAAAGAGAGATATGATACGATAAGAGGAACTCTAAAGCACATTGTTATGCTCTACGCCTCAGGCACATGCAATGTAAACATATTGTCATTTGTTCCGTTTCCGTCAAAGGCTCTTTCTTTACCGTAAGAAAATCTATGAAGTAAAGTTGCACCGCTGGTTGTAAAACTGGTGCAGACAGGTCTTTTATATTATACATTGAAAGAATGGATATTGAATGTGTGTAAAGCAGAGAAAATACCTACAGCAGTTAAAACACACAAAACATCGATGACTTGACAAAAAACTTTACTGACAATGTGCTGTATTGACAGAGGATGTAAATGTTCTCAATGCCTGTGCATACAAATGTAATATATATGCAAGATGGATTTGGATGTGTGTGCTTGTCCAGTGAGGAGAACTACCTGTATTTGAGGGTTGGAATGGGGCTTGGGGTGCGGAGGGGAAACCACCTGATGTCGCAGAAGTGCTCCCAAATGCATCAAAATTTGCAAAGTCGGCATTTGCGTTGGCATTTTGTGCTGCTGGAGGTGGTGTCAGGATGAGGTTCAGACAAGAGCAACAAAAGACAATGAGAGGATAACAATGGATGAGACAACAATAGAATGAATACATAAAAATGACAGGCAAATGCATGGATAACAGATTGCTAAAGCAAATACGATGGATTAGGTGCTTAATGTGAGATGTAATCATGGAGTGGTTTAACATAACAATAATATGCACAACAGCTTTAAACACAGGCAGGATGGGCCGACATTCATCCTCTCCCATGAGATACTGTATGGACTCCTTGTTGAGCACACGCAATATACACAAATCATTCATCTGTGCTAATGTTTGCGATGTGGAGATGTGTGCATGCCACTTAGGTTGCTACATTAAGTTGATGGCTCTTTGAGGGGGTAATGACATTTTTCTCCATGGCAAGAAAACACTAACAGCCCAATGTTAAAGACATTAGTAACCATGGAGATGTGTCTGTCCATAGCACCTCTGATGCGCTTCCTTATACCATGGCCACTAAAGATTCTAGAGTCTGAGTGGCTGGAAGTATGGATAAACTTTCAGTAACCAGATGGTATGCGAGGGCACCAATGACAGAGGAGTTTATTTGCGATTCTAAATTGAAGCGCCAATATGTAACTGTACGTAGAGACCGCCACAGCTAAGCTTCAGTTAGAGGTATTAGTGGAACAACCAACAAGCACCAATGAAGGGAAATAGGCTTCCCATTGACAACCATTTTAATGTAATTTCAAATGTGTATCATATTTGCATACAAATTAAAGAGAAAAGAAGACTTAACAGTGAAGTTGGTATTCCAACTTACAAGCTCCATTTCTCACAGGTGGAAGTGAGGGAATGAGAGAGAGACCATGAGGGTGCAGTGAGTGGGTGTGTTAGTGACAGTGAAAGGGAAAAGACAGAGCGCTCGTTATCTCCACAGACAGATTCAATAATGTCATGTAGCAGATCGCATCACTGCTCTCTGCTCTTGAGATTGATAGCAATCAATTCAATTTATCTTTCCCACTTTGCCAGGTCTGTAAAACTCTTGGCTGAGTCTGATAAACCCATTCATACCACACTAAAGGTTGCCTAAAAAAGTTCTGGGGGACTATTTGGTTTTTAAAATGCTGAAATGAGATTACAGTTAACTGGTTAAATATGTAAATTGATGATGGATATTTTTAGTTTGATCACATTTAGCATTTTGTTTACAAGTGGCCTTTGTATAAGCAGGAGAATATCTAACAAATATGTACATTCCACTGCTGTAATGAATTACAGTGGGGGGATGCTCCTGCGTAATCCATTACAATTCTGGAATGTTCAACTTGTCAGGTATTATCCTTTACACATACGGAGATGTTTTGCTGTTTTGTGGGTACGACGTTCAACAGATACAGCCACAATCTATAAGAGCTGTTGAATATAATACAGCATCATTTAGGATGTGACCGTCTCTTTAAGCACCTGAGACATTTTAAATGGCTGCAACAGTAATGGTCGAAGTGTAGCAGTCACATTATCTGCTAATGTTCTCCAAATGCCTACGGACAAATAAACGTTTTATTATGATTCAGATCAAATTGATTGATTTTACGGGATCGCCCTTTCGGTTTTGGTCCTTGTAGACTTTCCTGTTTCAATGCTTCACTGCCTTTCGATTGACATATAATGACTCTTTTGTTTTGTTGTACAGTGAAGCAGTTGGTCTGTTCCTTACTTGTGTGGCTGTTGAAATGTGCAAAGTTGGCAAAACTGGAGCTGGCGCCTGCGTTCATGTTAGGCGGGGCAGCGAAGATGTCTCCACCCAAGTCACTGAGGAGGTCAAACTTCTTGTCATGGAACTGCTGCTGATGGATTTGTCCACGGCTCACCACTGGAGACTGGTGGAGACAAGAGACAGGTTAGAGAAAGTGCAGGTATGTGTTGGTGAGAATGTTAATGAACAGCGTTTACCTGAAAACTAAACAAGACAAGACAGAGGCCTTTTGAAAAGGAGACTAACAGGTAATATGTATCTGGCGGTCTATAGTAAGCATTTATAAGAAAAGCTGCAATCTATCACTGGTTTGGAAATTGGTTTGGAAAGAATTCCACTGCGTGATTCATACCTAAATGTGCATTAACTGACAGTATTATAAAAATATTCTAGATTGAATGACTGATATAAACCCTTACTAGGGATGTCACAAAACCCAATGTCAACTTGATACCAAACGTCTGAAAATGTGACGGTACTTTTATTTTCCCCTCGACAGTACCATGGATAAAGATGTGATACTTCCAGGATTGGTGAGGAGAGCATAATAAAACTGCAAGTGCTGTAGTCTGACATTAAAATGTAAATGGAAGAAGAGGAGGAAGGAAGAGAGAGAGAGAGAAGAGCTGACAGAGTAATAATAACAACATGAGGAATGATGCGTTGTGCTCATGGGTTTAGCAGGCTACCATCATTCTTTTTCAGTTTGTCAAAATATAACACAAATATAATAAATATTTTCACACTATTGATCTGGCACCATGTGTAAATTACTATTTACACAATGATTATATAGAATGGTACATGTGTGCAGTATCAAATATGATGGAGGGTCAATTGTACCAATACAGAATACACAATTCCTGGAATCTCAGCTTCGTTCTTGTTAGAAGTATCAAAGACAAGGGATTTATTTATTCAGCAGACAAGTCAGTCACTGTGCACTTTCTGAGTGTGAGACAGTCATTTAGCCGTCTGCTGAGTTCACTACCCAAAGTGGTAACATCTAAACTACCAACCAACATTGGTGTGATGCCAAAACACAAAGTGGAACAGAATTTTTGTAATAGCATTTAAGCTATAAATGGAAATTTATTGCTGAGATAGAGCGTGTAATATATCTTGCAAATTATATATTGCTGATGTTTTAGTTTTCTTCTACAGCTCGCATAAGATGTTCAACAAGCGAATTCTAATTTAGTACCTTTAAATATTGTTAAAGTAATATGTTGAACCCTAGTAGCCCTTGCAGGATGAGCAAAAATGTCTGGGGGATAATTACAGATTCAGCGTGTGTGCATGTGTGTGTGTGTGCACAACATAAATCTCACCTGATTTGTGTGTGTGTGCACAACATAAATCTCACCTGATTTGGTGGGGTGTTCTTGTTGAGGTGTAGGGAGGGGGCCGACTCCCCAAGCAGGGATTTGAGTGGTCTAACCTCTGGAGTGCTGCTGGTGCTGCTGTTTGACGAGCCAGAGATGGAAGCATGGACTGATGCCACTACTTTGGCTTGTTCAGCAGATACGTACCTGGAAAACAGTTATCATGGCATCAAACCTTATAAGAAATACACCATCAAAATAGAAAAAAAAATATGATTAATATACAGAAAAGAATAATTGATTTCAATTCTCCTAAAATATACTTTGGGTTAATGAGATAATATTTAAGATAAACTGACATAATCAAGGGTTTTCAAAATAATGGCACATAATTTGCATTTGAATAACAATCACTATGCAAATCCAAACAGGAAATGTTTATTTGAAAGCAAATGCGATTCATATCCTGAGGAGGAACCATGAGTCCTTTAAACTAACAGTTATCACATGGTACAGAAAAATGACTGGTGTGTCTATTTGTGTGTTTTTGTGTTAGAGAAGAGAGGCCTTTGTGAGTGAGAATGCCTGTCTGCAGTAAATGGAGACATGTTGAGACATGCACTGCTCATTGCTCTCATTTTAGACAGAACTAAGAGGCAAACCACTAAGATGAAAAAGCACTACTACCTAAACTAATAGGTGGATTAAACTAATGATTAACTATATGGTACATAGCCTGAACGATTACCTGAATACCCAGAAAAAGAACATCTTCTGCGATACGTCTCAGTCTTTTGTGGAAACAGTGAAACTGCATAAACCAACAGTCTAACTAAATCAATATTTACTGTTAATGACCAACTATAACTTGACAGGCACTTGTCGGTTCAGTCTTTCATTACTTCTATTTGTTTAAAATAACTGCTCTCGTTAGCTATGTTACTCAACAGTTACTATGCACCACTTGGAACTATGCTAAACCTCATCTGAATAAAAATTAAACCTATAACGTCATGGAGCAACTACATCTTGTACATACACCAGCTCGACTGTGTTGACCTACATTGTGTGCATTTAAAGAAGGGTATCTGGTTGCTTGCTTGAGGGAAACTGCTATGAGCTGCTTGAGAGACATTCCAAGGCTCGGAGAAGACAAACACAAAGAAAACCTACATGTCTCCACAGTGCACATTGTTGGGGGATTCTTTGTGTCTTTTCATTGCCAGCTTGTAAAACAGACACTTACCATCGCTTCTTCTCGTATTTGTCTTGAAGGAACTCCTTGACTTTCTGTGGTTCTCTGAAGTCTGGTACTGAGGAGATTCTGTCATCAAAAATGCCGAGCCAGATCTGTTTACATACCTGGAACACACAGAGCAACAGAACATGTGACTTTAGGTACAGCATTTTTGTAGCACACACAGCTCCTTACTCACTTCTAGTATTTCTCTTTATCTTATCCTGATCTCCCTTAGTATGTTATTATTTTATCATTTTCACTTTCTTAAATTGCTTTTATTCTACAAAGCACATTGTGTCACATGCTTGGTACGAAAAGTTCTATACAAATAAAATGTGAATGATTGATTGATTGATATAGTGTTTTGCCATATTTTAATGGTGCCTGACTTTCTTGTTACACTGGCTCAGTGTAAAACAAAATCTGTCTCACCTTGGCCTTAGGTTTTGGATAGCATTCCTAAAGTATTTGCCTAATCCAGTAAAGAGAGCTTTACATGTTTCATGCATGTGTGCACTCAGTATAGGCTGCTGCTTTGTAGATGAAGTGATTGTGCTGCAAGAGCCAGCATGGCTCTTTTATTGTTCATATGCTTCTGCTGCTGATTATTCTCAGATGGCTTTGGTTCACATGAACATACTCACAGGCTACTTTCAAGATCACTGTTACTAGATGTTATGCTCACTAGAATCTAGAATTGAGTGCTCTCAGTCGAGAGAAAACAGTAGTGTTTGTTATGGAAGTTTTCTGGAAGCTGGTGAAAGGAGAACTCGGGCAGCAGCTGATGTCTTATGCAGAAGATTTGAATGTAGACTTGATGCACCAAGGAGACCAGAAGGTGAAACAATATACAAACGCTAACAGAGTAACATGAGCAATTGTCACCACCAATTCTGAAGATGTCTCCCAAAGCATCCCCATATATCTCCCTCTACTTGCATCAAGCTTTTCAATTGCACATCCATGAATGGCTAGAATTGCTGTCACTCTCTATGTTACATGTAGGTATTCACATCCTATTGGATAGTTAAGGCTAAAGTATGCATTCCTAAATCACATTGTGTCCTTACGTCTTGCCACTGGTGAAATATGCAAAAGAGTGGAAGTTGGTGCCTCTCTGTCTGGCGCATCTGGGTTAGATATGAAAGTCCCTAAGCGTAGACACTACAATTTACTGTTGGTTGGCCCTTTATCTATAACCTGACCTTGGGTGCTGTTTGGAGAGAGAAGGGAGTATGTTAGGAATTAGACAAGCACTATTCTCCAAAATTCCTCAACAGTCAAGCAACCTTGAGGATGTATGCATCAGCTCCAACCTTGAGTCTCCTGCATGTCTGCCTGCACTGCCACTTTGCTACAGCTTTTAATAGACTGTGCTTCCCAGGTGGCATTGCTCTATTTCATACCCCCTTTACCAGAAATGGCTTTTGAATGATGATGCACTTCTGTGCAACAAATACATGCTGTTACTCTGTGTGGTTTTGATGGATAAGTGAGAGCTATATAATTTAAAAGGCAGGGAGGTACTTTTCAAGACAAGTTTCAATACAGTTCATGAAATACCTGTGTCAAGGTGTAATTGGGTCACTGCACCCGCAGACTCACAACTCCACTGAATCTCCACATTCAATAGACACAGAAATATGTAATCATCCCAGTGATGTCCTCTATCTGGCCACAAAACTAAATGGGCTTTCAGGGCTGATTTGTTTTTCACCAACTCTTGAGAGCTGGGTCTTGTTCAGCGTTCTTCACTAGCCGTGCTTTTGTGTTTTGTGTTGGGCGGTGCAATTAATAAAACAGCCTTGAAATAAATGCTTTTACACGAGAAACTGAACCCAAATTTCCCCTGATGGCTGTGCCGACAGCGTATGGGTGATGTGTGTTACAAAAGATGCTGCACATAAATGCACTAGATTAGATTAGATTTTATTGTCAGAATCTCTTCTCAAATTTGTCTCAAAGACGTCCATATAATTACACAAGAGAACAAAAAAGATTTCTACAAACCTTACACACAAACGGATAACATTGCATCGGACATTTAAAAACAACTGGCTGTACGGATGTGTGTGTGTGTGTGTGTGTGTGTGTGTGTGTGTGAGAATGGCAAAACTGTACAGTTAAGCGCACTGTACTGTAAAACTGTATGTCCAGATTTAAAGGAAGGAGGAGTTTCATATAGTTAAAATAGCAAATGTAAATGTATGATAAAACATTGACGATAAAACGGAAGTCAGAAGTTGACAAACAGCCTGTAAAGAACACCTGCCAAAGCAGAAGGAAAGTGACAGGGCAGAAAGTTGTTACCTCATTCCCATGTTTCTGTAGGAACTCGATTTCCTGTTGCGTGAAGGTTGTCATAGAGATGGACTTGACTCTGTGGGGTGGATTCAGTCCTCGTCTGTAGGTGAAGACATGAAAACAGGGGTCAATTTAATCTGAAGACACTGTACATAAAACCTCATCTGGACATAGACAAGATGCCCCCTCTCAGGATGGGGCCATTTAATTAGCAACAATCTGACTTGCTGGGGAGAGGGAGACAGCAGTGCAGATGGAAATAACAAATAGCAAATAATAACACTATTAGACAAATAGTGACAGAGAGAAATGTTGGTGAAAAAATTGAGCAGAACAAAGGAATTGGGTGAAACTTTCTCCTAACTGTCAATGACAGAACTGAAGTTGTCAGCGCAGTAAAAGACTGAGCGATCTCCCTTAATATAGAAACTTCCATTATGGAGTAACACCCATTAGCTCACACAAGCTCTGCTCATTTTCCTGAGCAGGTCACAGCTCAAATTAAAAATACCTCCCAACTGTAGTAGTTGAAAAGAGCCATCATTAGGCTGTTATATTAAGCTCCAGGCCTGAGTATTTTTCCTGGACCCACCAGCAAAGTGAAAACTAATGTTGTCCTGGCTTCAAGGTCGCCACCTATTTTGTCTGCTAGGGTGACCAATCAGCATTTAGAATGCACGCACACTGCTTTTACAGCTACCAGAGTGTAACGGCTGAGCACAGCAGCCATGAGAATGATGAAAAGACAACTTATTGCCATACAGTTTAAAACAAGAATCATATTTGGAATTCTGGATGTTTACTATATTAACCCTGATTTCGTTTGGTCAATGCCGGTATGTTTCTCTGACAGTGGCATGCGACAGTTACAGTGATATCAAACTCTACGCTGCTGGAAACTTTCAACAAGAAGGGTTCATGGCGAGGAGGAAGAAACAGTCCACTTTGTACCAGAAACCAGATTTGTTGTACACATGTGAAAATGCAGATGCTTCCTGCTATAAGTATGTTGAAGCATTTTACAGCAGTTCCTTGGATTTACATAAAATTATGTTATATTTGGTTTTACTACTTATGTTATCGAAGATTCTGATTTTTGAACGAGATTATGTAAGGAACGTCATATACATGGCACCAATCAAAAGTTACATTTTTCATTATTAAACAAGCACTTTCATGTTTTAATGAAGAAAGCCTATATCTGGAGATGATTCTTTCATCCACATACAAAGAAGGTGGT
This sequence comes from Hippoglossus hippoglossus, assembly GCF_009819705.1. NCBI lineage: Eukaryota > Metazoa > Chordata > Actinopteri > Pleuronectiformes > Pleuronectidae > Hippoglossus > Hippoglossus hippoglossus. Next base: position 15,471,691 of record NC_047163.1, on the reverse strand, counting down.
CAAACGCTTGCTTAGCTTGGATTAAATCACTACATAAAATGTATTACATTTAAGTGGACCACTAAAAGTAACACTAGTGCACAGCAGCTAGATAATAGAGTCCAACAGTAGCCTTAGGGTAAAAGGCTACTGGTCTCTACGTGTAAATTGTTCACACAGCACACCAGCCACTTCCACAAGTAAATTTTCAACCTGTGGAAAAACACTATAGGGCTGTAAAATGGTAATTTGAAGTAGGCAGCCGCCATCCCAACTGAGCAGCACATCAGTGACTGAGAGTAGGCTGGCATAGCAGTATTGTTCTTTGAATAAGGAAACCATTAATGAAATGGAAAGCTGTATAAATATTCTCTCATCCAATATAGATGACAGACAGACTTGTACAATAGTGGATGTGCGAACGTCTGCACAGAGCCTGGTGTACACCCTCCAAAGCAACATTTACATAATATGGACCCTCACATACTATCAGGAAATGTTCATGAGAATCTGACCAACAAGCAGAAAGGATATCTAAATGAACTGAATTCATTCTTATTTTTATCCACAGTATTGAAGTGTACCGAGGAGCATTTGAGGAGCACTCACAGTCCAATGAAACATTCCACCTGTTTACATGTAAGGTTAAAAGAAAGTAGATGATAAATCTCTAACATAGGCCTTATAAACCTCAAATTGTTCTTGAATTCCAAAATGTTAATCACATGATAACACAAGTCTATCATTCAGCTCTAATTGGCTGAGAAATAATTACTCGTACTAACATCTTAATATAACAGCAACTGCTCCAATATTTACTCCTGCCATATAAACAACGGTTGAACTTATTTTCATTTCAAATGAGCTGCTGTATGTCTAAATGATTGCAGACTAGGTGTTATTGACACATTCTTAATAACTTTTCTCTTATCCTCCCTGTTCTTTTATGGAACAAGGAGGATACAGCTGGAAATCAAGAAATCCACTGTTTCTCCAAACTTTTCTCTTTTAGAAAACTTTTTTCTAAACTATTCAACTTTTTTGCCAAGATGTCTGAGCAGCAGCTGCTCTTTCCCTACTCTTAAATGCCTGTTTTTCCTCACACAACCTGTTATGTCTCACTTGCATTTTCCTGAGGCTTGAGTGGGCTTACAGGTTAAAGAACTTTGGTCCTGAATTTGTTAAAAGGTAACACATTTCCTCAAAAATTAAATGTGTTCTGATTAGGATTTTTGGGGCCACAAACTGAACGCTGGAAGCAGTCTAAGTCGATACCAACTACCAATCTTATTTTCAGAAATACTTCACTGATCCCCGAAAGGTAACTGGTCCACAGTACAGTTGCTCCATTGTGTTATCTGAATGGTTATTCTGAACTCGGCCTTTACAGAGACCACCAATGAAACTATTTAAAACAAAAATCGGCTGATATCAATCAGTGGCCTAGCGCTGACTTAAAATGTTACTCGTCTACAAACAGACAGAACACAGAACTTACAAAGATTAATTTAATGGGAATACTAATTGGGGTTAGGTACTTACTCTGCCTAGCATAACTTATCATTTGGGGATATGTAACCTTATTAGATTCTACAGTATTTGGTGGACAAATTATTTAACACAAATAAAGTAAATGCTGTATTAACATAGATTAAGTTGAATTTATAAACTAATATTTGCTTACAGCTGATACCATTCAATATTTAGTTGCTCATTTTTGTAAGGGGGTCATACAGTTCTCCGGGGAATTAGATCGACAGTGTCACAATTACAAACACAATGTTATACACATAGGAGGAGTCTAAAGTGAAATACTAGCCAACACTGCTAAATTATTCACTGCTGTCACCCCTTACACAAACTTGTTCTTCTCTCCACCCATTCTTTACACATCCGCTAATCAGCCGACTGTACAAACTCTACTTTTAATAATTAGCTCGGACAGGAGCATAGATACCTGGATGTTAACATCCAGGTATCTATGTCAATTAACACCCAAAGATGTGTCTACTTAAAATACTTAATATGGAGTAGCTCCATGGGATCTACTGGGGCTATTTCTGGGGTAATGTCTTTATGATGATGTGGCCACGGTTATGTCATGGTGGTGTCAATTTGAGAGGACAGATGAGGGCAAAGAAATGACACAAACCAAAAAGAAACCCTCTTAATGAAACTCTTTTCAACATTTGAAGGATCTGACATGGAAATTGAAGTGGCTTCATTGCCAAATCAATGTAGACAAAAAAATAGCAGTTTAAGTTACTATTAATTAACGCAAAACACAAACATCTACCGAAAATCAGAAGACAGAATGTGTGAGTAAGTCTGAGTGTATTTGTGCTTTAATGTGTTGTTCAGTGCCCTGAGGAAGGCAGATCAGATCCTAGTCTCATAAAGATGAAACTAGGTCAGACATGGTGAAAGTCCCATGGCCCCTAAGGCCTAAAATATGATGGTAGTATCTCTAACCAGTTGTCCAATTACTGTAGACAGATACTGTAGTTTACTGTACTGTGCATCAAATACACAATGTATTCCTGTCTTGTTTAGTTCAAAGTCTTTCTCAACTTATCCAGAAACTGGATATATTCTGGGTCTTTTTATATCCAGTGACTGTGACACACAATATAACTGTCCGGCCATTCCCATGCTCTGGATTCCAGTCTGGTAATGAGCCTAGCAACACAATGTTATAGCCCTACAGACCCACACTTATTTCTGCTGGACAAAGTAGATATACAGTGTAATAGTATTCAGCACTAGTCAGGGTGAGTGTTATACTACAACAGATTAAATTGTTAGATTATTGCATTTGTACAAATTCTAATAACAGTGAGAAATACGATCGCGAGAGCTCAAAATGATCAAAACAGTTTCACTCTCTGTCTCTTTCTTTCTTTCTAGCAGACTTATATCAGCCCTCAAGCAGGGGAAATTGTGTGTGTGTGTGTGTGTGTGTGGTTATTAAAAGGTGTCAGCTTGAGGTCAGTGTTTTTCTGTAAGTCAGAGGTTACAAACAGAAAGGCGACGCCGACACCCAGGAGCCGGGGTGTGATATTTTTTTCAATAGTCTATTTTATGATCAACTTTTAAATGTTCCGTATTTATCTTTTTTGGAGGTTTGTTGACAAGTGATTGAACGCAAGAGATTAGCAATTTAATCAAACCATTGTTTAACTTAGCTAAGTCAACTTTTATATCCTTTCTACTAGATAGCATAGTGCATCAAAGAACATAATCACATATTGCACAATAAAATAATTATGACCTACTCACTAGTTTATATCAGACCAGCTAAGCTCCAGGGCGAGAGAAACTGGCAATGACAAACCTCAAAAGAAAAGAGAGGCTACATACCAGGCTTCACTTTGCTGCTCTTAGTTACTTAAAAAAAGATCTTTTACACCTTCTCTATTCATAATTTTTCATGGTTCACTATCTAATCAGCATTTACACCTAGTGACAGCATCCGTAATTTGCCACCCATAAAATGTTAAACTGATGACACCTTTTTAAGACGTCAAATGTCAAAGACAAAGTTCAAGTCATGTCTGCTAACTTGCCATTGATTATTATTGTTGTGAACATTTGGTGTCAGTCATGATCTCTGCCATGGCCTTCAACCTCTGTTGCAGCCCTGCTTACTCAGGAGCAGATAGGCCAAGTGGGGTTACTTCCTGCCATGGGCAGTTCTCCAGAAAAACAGACATTGTAAGTGGTATACCTCCTGGGAAGGTCTCCACCTTCATAAGGAATGTGTTTACATAGCAGATTCCAACTCCACCCTTTCAACAACCATATAGGGTGAGAAGTGTGTTCTGAGAATAAGTGATTGTGCCCCTGCTTATCACCCCCAAACAATGTTACTGCACCAAATGCAAATTCTATAAATAAAAGAAAATACTTGTAAGATTCAAAAGACATTGTTTGAATCACTAACAAAATATTTCATGACAAATGAAATGTTTACAAGGATGGATATCAGTGTTAAGGGGTTTTGCATTGCTTTCTTTGGATATTAAAAAATAAATCAACACTGCCTTGTTCCTAAAACAGTCGGAACTATTCATCATGTCTGAGCATGAATCTCTACCTGTGCTCTCTCACAGTGCCGTCATCTATGCGTCTCGAGAATCGAAAGGAAAGTGAGCGGCAGACAATGAACTCTCTGCCACTTCCTGTTGCACATATTAAAACCAAAAAATCACATGCTGCTGATGTAGCAGCACAGCAAGGACATACCACTTCCTGAGCCTACAAACTAAGGCTTCCTGCATACATCTCACAGACACCAATCCTGTCAAACCCACACTCCTCTGCTCGGAAGATTGTTTTACTAACACCCCCCTCCCCTAAACATGTTTTGTCTAAATAAAAAAAGGGTGTGAGATCTACAGAAGACGAGAACACAGGAGGAATGGTGATCTTGAGCTATAAAAGAAGTCAATTAACTCACATTACAGACTTCAACACCCCAGGGTGAGCAGATGGGAAATTCACAGTGGACCCCCTACAGACCCAATGGTGAAGTGAAATGGAGGCCAAGCTCTGCCCATCAGCAAGCACACAACTAATCTCATTCTTTTCAGCTCTATAGTAAAAAAAAACCTTCAAATATGACAGAGCTACAACTGTTTGCACAGATTAAGGTCTCAAGCCCAAGTCAAACAAGGTCTGGAAGTTAGGTAAAGTCTGAGGGACAGGGGGTTTTCAAATGTGTCAAAGCAGACATTGTTCCTGTGTCGACTAATAAAACTAAAGTCATCTATAGGGAATTGCTGACTGTGCAAAATCATTAGAATTATGATTTCTCAAACAGAGAATGGCAGGGTGATTTCCATAAAGCATTAAGAGGCTCCAGTGCAGGCTACTGGCAGGATGACCAGGACAGGATGGGCAGATGAGCAGCTTATCAAGTTACCTGCTAATAGCCAACCACCACTTGAATGTTTTCGATTACAAAGGCGTGTGATAAGCAAAGATATTTTGATATGTTTACACAAACAAGATAAACTATTTTTTTTTATTCTATGTTATTTTTAAAACACCACACCTATGATGCCATGTCTGTAACCGTGATCTAGGAATGAAAGCATATGCATTAAATGCCTTCTCGAGACTGATGAACAAACAGGTGAGACATTATGTCAAAGCAGTTAGAAGAGAAAGCAGAATAATTCCAAAATGTCTTTAGGGGGAAAGTAGTTATGAAATATGGATAATATAACACAAACATTTCCACCATGTCAGTCTGTCATGGAATATTTTTTTGATGCAAATAATTGTCATTATTGTATTACAACAGGCTGGAAATCTCTCTACATCTGAGCTAAACTCACATATATCAACAGTGACCTTTTTTAAAGTGCCACATTTGACAGCTGAATTGAGGTGGAATACTTATTAAGAACAAACGGAATGCTTCACTAATCCCAAATCCCAAGCTACAGATGCTTGGTTACACAACTGCAGAGCAAAGATTTAAGTCAGGCAAACCCGATCTAAAGTCAAACCCCCAGCTACACTGGAAACATCAATGCAGTGGGTAGGTTTTGGGTATGAGTCGCTGTTTGAGGTAAACTACTGATATGAGAGAATCTGTAGAGAAAAGAGAGAAAGCAATTCTGGTATTTTTTTTAAGTGCAACACTTACAGTAGATGACTGGACTAAATGCAACTGATGATGGCATGAAAACAGACAATGCATTTATCAGTCCAATCACAAAATGATGCGACTTTCACAAGCCTAAGTACCACCATGTAACATTTTGCAAAACAGATTGTTATTGAAACCAAATAGATTTCTTAAGGTTCTATTACATATAATAACTTCTATATTAAACGGAATATAATATTAAAACACAACCAGGGGCAGATCCAGGGGCAGGGCCGGTTTGAAATTTTATTTGGTCAATTAACTGCATATATATATATATATATATAAGTCACTTACTAACAAAACTAACAATAAATATGAAGAATGTTTATTTTTCTAACTTTTTTAACTACATTATTTGCTTGAACAAGGAACAATTTGTCAAATATATTCAATGATGTGTGGCTTTGCTCGAAGTTATAAAGCTAAACAGGGAACATGGAATTACTTCAGTAATTGTGCATGGATGTTGGACATATAATAGGGCTGGGCAATATCAATAATTAGAACACAGCAAATCCAAAAATAATTAGTATTTATTGTTAAGAAAATAAAATTGGAAAGATGTGCTACTTAACTAAGTAATAGAAAGAAAAAGATGTAGTAGTGATCTTATTTTTCAAATGACATCAGCTTTATGTGTTGGCTGATGGATCTGATCAATTCCAGAAAAGGTCTGAGGAAGACTAAACAAATTGAAGCCCTGTCTCATTAAATGAGAGAATAAATGATTTATTGGGAGTAGGGCTGGGCGCTTAAACAATATCAATAGTTATTGCAGTATAATTTCCATCAAAAGCCATATAACTAAAGGGACAACATAAATTGATTCATTGTGCAGGCCCAGTGAAGACGTATTTCACATAATGGATCTACATCAGATTGGTCAAATGTTTTGCAGTTTATAAAGTGTTTGTCATTCTCTGTTCACGACAGTTTAAAACCACAATCTTCAGTCAGGAGCAAAAAGATCCACCTTGAAACGTTGTCATTCATCATGATAATAATCCATTTCGACTGGTATGGTACTTTATATATCTGAATACATTTGGCCATTTTGTCAGCCAGCCCTATTAACCAGAACCAGCTGTCAGACAACCAGGTTACTACTTGTTACTTGCAAACGTTGCCAGAAACTCGTGGTGCACTTGGCTCCTGGCAGATCCACAGACCTGGCTGTCATGAGTCAGATAAGTTCCCTGGTTAGCATTAGAAGCTGGAGTCAGCTAGCACCCCGGCTGCTTTGCTAGCATGCTGTGGCCAGAGCTCTGGCACTGGAGCGCACCCCGCCCAACACCGGAGCCCCAGCGAGACAATGTCACGGCGGCTCCGCTCCCACTGACACTGGGAACCACCGTCTCTACGTTTAGCTAGCGCTGCTCGGGCTAACTGGTTCACATCGTCACCCTGCGTGGCCGCTGCATCGTTTAAAAACCGTGTGCGCCACGACTGAGCTAAGGTCACCCGGCGACTTAATACTCACAGGATGCCGGAGCAGGAGGTGCACACGAAGGAGCCCACGGTCATGTTGGCGTAGGTCGGGCCGCGCTGGTCGCAGTCGAAGCACTTTCTGTTGGGGGGCAAACTCGTCATCTCTCGCAGCATCTTCAGGTGTTTCTCCTCCTGTTTTCTCTTCGCGCTCGCCGCCATGGTGAGGACTCTACACACAGCACGGTTGAGTAAAAGCCGCGGGGAGACAGCGGGGGAGCTCCGACTACAACAAAGGGCTGTGCTTGCTGCCGGTGGCCGGGTTGGGCTGCTGCAGACGGGGGGACCGGGGGTCGCGCAGGTCGCTCCGTGGTCGCGGCGGCCTCGAGTCTCCTCGAACAAGGAGGCGTTGGTATCAACGGCCGCTAACGGAACTAGAGAGTTACCGCCCCCTACTTCCGCCTTCGCTCAAATCCCGTTATGCAGACTGCGCCGCTTCTTTTTGGGCGAGAGCCAGAAATAGGATATTTTGCATTAAAATCCTCCCCCCCCGGATGTTTACAGCAAACACATTATAAGATAAATATGTTGTGTTAACCATGCATTACATACATTATTAAAATGTTGTGGCCGACAATAACGTTGCTCAAATTCCGTAAATTTATTTCATCCTGCGCATTTTAATAGGTGTCGACAGCGGATTTTGATCTATATTCATGCGATTGCTAATTTCGTACGTTACTTTAACTGTAATTATCGATTACTGCAGTATATTGAAAACGTGTCTGTGAATAAAGACCGCGTGAGGCGTTTTGTACGTGGAGTCGTGTGTAAAAGAGCAGAAAGGGGCGTGAACCATCTTCTTTCCAAAAAGACGAATCCTCTTTGGTTGTTCTGACAGTCCACCACTCGTCTTTAGTTCACCAGCGCCACCGTGCGGATTATCACTGTCAATGGGATGGGTGGGGTGCTCTGGGGTTTAGTGTGTCTGAGCATTTTAATTTAATAATATCTAAAACTAGGGCTACGTTGTAGCACTAACGGGCCCGAGCACAGGCATTTTGAAGCCTGTTGCGGTTAGTGGAGAGAGCGATCAATAGGGCCTCCCACCGTTCGGTGCTCGGGCCCTAATTAGTTGCTTTTAATTGATAAGTGGTTTTATATCATTATAGACAGTAAGATAGATGAAATATTGCTGCCAATTCAGATGTAAAGTAAACCCTCTATAATTACGATAATTGCTCCTATATATATATATGTTGATATGTATGTATATATGTGCTTTTTTCAAAGTTATAGATCGTGTGTGTGTGTTTTTGTGTTATAGATTCTGTCAGTACATTTCCATAGATATGTTCCCTGCACTAATAGTTTGTTTTAATGGTGTAGTTCATTTGTGCATCGCTCCAGAGAACGAAGTTGCCCTGTGAACTTCAGGAAGCCATAATGAAATGGGAGAAGTTAAAGCCTCCGGAGCCAGATGATCCCATGTGCTGCTGCGAGTGTGATATCTACCAGTACGGATGCTGCTGTGACTGTGAAGATCTGGACGAGGCCTTTAACAGGTTAGAAGAAGTATGACCTTTAATGAGACACAAAAGGGTCACATGGTGATTTACAGACATCAAATACAATTTAGATGCAATTCTCAATATCATATTTTTGCCATAATTGTTCCAAAAGCTAAAAAAAAGTATTTGTTCGAATAAAACCATGGAAATAACCATGCATGGTGATTATGACAGATGAGTGACAGCATCAGTTGCAGCATGTCAGTTTACAGCACCACAGGAAACATTGCACATGGGAGATTTTTTGTGAACAAGCTCAGCTAAAATATCCTTTGAGGTAATTTAATTTATCAATTTATTTATCTTTTTACAGTATATTTAAAACCAAACACGTGTGACATCACACCAAAGCACAATATTAAAATTACAGGGTCTGACCCTTCTAATAAGAAAACAACATGTGATTTTTTCTCATATCATCTTATTAGTTTGATCAATGAAAGTGTATTAGCATCATTCCTAATTAAGTTTTTTTATTTTCAAGTGTTTGTAACTCTGCCTGAATGTGTGCGCTGCAGGTGGCTGAGACACAAACCCCCTCACAGCGGATGTCACTCTCCTGTTCTCGGGGCCCTGATTGACAACCTGGAGATCTCCATGATCCCGGCCCTGGTGCTGCTGCCTCTGCTGCTCCGGGCCGCAGCGCTGCACCACCTGCTGGGCATCATCATCCTGACAGCTCTGCCCAGCCTGGTCCTCTGGTACTACTACGCCACGCACCGCAAGAGGAGACGCACCCTCTTCTTCCTCACTCTGGCGCTGTTCTCTCTGGCCTACATGTATTACCTCTTCATCACAGAGATTCTACCGCGTGGGGACGTCAGCCATCTGCAGCTGTGCACTGTGACTGCTGGGATGATCCTCACCATCGGATCTCTCATTCACACCAAGAGAGGCCCAGGGTTTCACACCACCTCCTATCACAGCCAGAGTGAGGAGGTTAACAAGGACTCTACACATCTTAATGGATCCATCCAATCAGCGGCCTCCTCCTCCTCTCCTCCTGCCCTGACAGAAAAGTGGAGCAGATGCTCTGTGTGCAAAACAATGCGACCCCCGCGGGCCGGACACTGTCGATCCTGCGTCCAGCGTCTGGACCACCACTGTGTCTGGTGGGTTGGATTTGATATTATAACATCTTCATACTTCTTTGAATTGTACATTCACACCACATCATGAAAGTGAATATTGAATTATGACAGATTAGATAACTGCCCTGTAATTACACAACAACGTTCATGTCTTAAGCAAAGACTCCTACTGTACCCACTGGTTTCCTCAGGGCCGTGTACAGACATTTTGGGGAGCGGGGGCTCAAGTGAAAAACTCTTTGCATCCAAAGATTGATTTTTAAATGGAAACTGCTCCCAGCAAAAATGTCTTGAAATGTAAACTTGAACTAGAAAACTGGTAAACTGGGATCTGTCTCAGGCCAACCAGGAAGACAGGGTGTCTATTTGTTTGTGAGCTTTATCAGACACTTTCCTGAACTGCACACTGCCAAGAACATTAAAGATGATGACGTCAGTTTTATAAATCTCTTTATACCTCATGCACAGTTTCTGAATTGTTTCATTGTCTGCAATAGACTTACAACCTCAAAGACAAAAGAATAAAATGTATATATGATGTTAATCTTCCTGTTTATTATTCACATTTACTATATAGATAGAAACTCCAGAACCAACCATGATATACTGTGAGTATACTGAATCTATTACCACCAAACTAGAATAACCCACATGATAGTCTGACCAGGAAATATTCAATAGTCTTTCAAATGTAAACTTCAAATACTACATCTACTGAGTTATTTTAAATACAGCAGGTATATGGAGCCAACATATCCAGGTCAGCTTGGGTCTCACAGATCTTTGTCTTGTGGGTCTGTGTTGTGTTTGTGTGTTTGTGTGTTTGTGTTGAGGTGTTGCAGGATAAACAGCTGTGTCGGACAGGCAAACCACCGCAGTTTCCTGCTGACCCTCTTGGTGTTCGTGCTGACCTCTCTGTATGGGATCAGTTTGGTGCTTTGCAGCATCTGTCCTCGGCAGTATGTCATGACGGCTCTCTTCTACTGCCCCGGTGTCTACAGCCAGTCCAGCACTCTATATATCATAAATACATGTTTATGTATCATATCTTCTGTCTCATCCCAACAACTACATCACAAAAATTGACTTTACTTGTTGCTATTAGATAATAGGTATGATATGATGATATTAGTAGAATTTGTAAGGACATATATTCTACTGCCTCATCTTTGATACATTGATGTATTAGAGTCATCAGTATTTGATTGTGGGAAACAGTTAAAAGAAGATTCTATTTGGACATTTTTGACTACTTATTTAAATGTTGTCCATGTTTTGAGGCAATTTAATTTGAAACAAGTCAGAGCCTTTGGAACGGCTGTCAAAAAATACAATTAACTCAAAACACATATTTTCAACTTGTGTCTTTGTTAAAATACTGTCAAGTCAAGTAACTTTTAGTTACGTTACATTACATTACGTTACGTTACGTTTCCCTTTTAGTTACTTTTGTACTTTTCGTTACTTGTCGTTACTTTGTAACTTTTGGTTACTTTTAGTTACTTTGTAACTTTTCGTTACTTTGTTACTTTTAGTTACTTTTCGTTACTTTCGTACTTTTAGTTACTTTTCGTTACTTTCGTTCCTTTTCGTTACTTTCGTTCCTTTTCGTTACTTTCGTACTTTTAGTTACTTTCGGTACTTTTAGTTACTGTCGTACTTGTAGGTACTTTTAGTTACTTTTTAGTTACTTTTGTACTTTTAGTTACTTTTTAGTTACGTTCGTACTTTTTAGTTACTTTTGTACTTTTAGTTACTTTTTAGTTACTTTCGTACTTTTAGTTACTTTTGTACTTTTAGTTACTTTTTAGTTACTTTCGTACTTTTAGTTACTTTTTAGTTACTTTTGTACTTTTAGTTACTTTTTAGTTACTTTTGTACTTTTAGTTACTTTGGTACTTTTAGTTACTTTTTAGTTACTTTGGTACTTTTAGTTACTTTTTAGTTACTTTGGTACTTTTAGTTACTTTTGTACTTTTAGTTACTTTCGTACTTTTAGTTATTTTTTAGTTACTTTGGTACTTTTAGTTACTTTGGTACTTTTAGTTACTTTTTAGTTACTTTTGTACTTTTAGTTACTTTTTAGTTACTTTGGTACTTTTAGTTACTTTTTAGTTACTTTGGTACTTTTAGTTACTTTTTAGTGACTTTCGTACTTTTAGTTACTTTTTAGTTACTTTTGTACTTTTAGTTACTTTTTAGTTACTTTGGTACTTTTAGTTACTTTTTAGTTACTTTGGTACTTTTAGTTACTTTTTAGTGACTTTCGTACTTTTAGTTACTTTTTACTGACTTTCGTACTTTTCGTTACTTTTGTACTTTTAGTTACTTTTTCGTTACTTTCGTACTTTTAGTTACTTTTGTACTTTTAGTTACTTTTTAGTTACTTTTGTAGTTTTAGTTGCTTTTTGTTACTTTCGTACTTTTAGTTACTTTTTCGTTACTTTTGTACTTTTAGTTACTTTTTAGTTACTTTTGTAGTTTTAGTTACTTTTGTACTTTTAGTTATGTCACGTCGCGTTGCGTTACGTTACTTTACGTTACGTTACGTTACGTTACTTCATGTTACGTTACGTTACTTTATGTTACGTTACGTTACGTTACGTTACGTTACGTTATGTAAAGTAACGTAAAGTAATGTAAAGTAACGCAACGCAACGCGACGTGACGTGACGTGACGTGACGTGACGTAACGTAACGTAACGTAACATAACGTACAGTGACGTGACGTAACTAAAAGTACAAAAGTAACTAAAAGTACAAAAGTAACTAAAAAGTAACTAAAAGTACGAAAGTAACTAAAAAGTAACTAAAAGTACAAAAGTAACTAAAAAGTAACTAAAAGTAAAATTGACACATAGAGCTGTTCAGGCTTGGTCTCTGATCATGAGACATCAGTTTGGCGGTGATAGGACAATGCACACTGGAGTTATGACAACATCGTCTCCTTTGGCGAAGGATGAACCTTCGCCGCACCTCAATGTTTACACGGTTTGAGGAAATGTCACAATTCTGACCATGATCCAATGACTTGACTGAGCTCTTTTGAGCTGTATATTGTAAAGCAGCCAGGAGCAGTTCATCAAAGTAAAAACATGTCACTTCCTGTAGCCAGCAGGTGGCGCTGTGATTTTAAGTCAAGATTTCTGTGTAGATGTCATCAGGCTGGGACTCTTGTCTTACATGTCTAGTTTGGAACTCGATTGGAACAAATATGTCAGAGATACAGAACCTCCAATTCCCTGCAAACTTTGGTAACAATTTGAGCATGTCTAGGCCCTGAAAAACCCCCAAAAGGGAAATACAAATCCTTCGAAATACAATAGGGCCTCCCACCGGAGGTGCTCGGGCCCTAACTAGACATGCTCAAAAGATCATGAAACTTTGCAGGAAATTCAAGACCTACGGATATTTTATTCAATGTTGTTTTTATGTAGCCAACTGTTCCTTTGATGTCACATTTGAAACCCTCATGCCTTATTTCTAGTTAGGGCCCGAGCACCGAACAGTAGGAGACAGTGGGAGGCCCTATTGAACACAGGCATGAGGGCCTGTATTATAGCCAACTGTTCCTTTGATGTCACCTATGAAACCCTATTTATTGAACTCTGGAGGAGAAATTTGTCAGTTGAGTTTGAGACGGCGACAGGATAACAGCTCCAACCTGACCCTTCATATTCAACAGTGCTACCAGTCCAAGACAGGGAGAAGACAACAGCTCCAAGAAACATCAAGACTATTAGAAGACAACGGATCATTTTTCTCGACAACACTTACCCTGTACCTGTGTTCAGCCAAGATGAAGAAGGGACACAACTTAAGAAACGAGGTAAGATTTTCTAATCAGGAGACACTTTTAGTGTTACACATATTCAGACCACCTTACATTTTATTTCATTATTTCATGTTTTGTCTGTGAATTTTCAATAAACCCGTCACATCAGTCACCTGACATTCAGTCTGAACTGACAGTTGCGGTCTGTGTGTTACAATACTTTCCATGAAATGAGTCTCTGTGGATATTATGCAGCTTCTGTTTAGGATAATTCACTTTCACTTTAGTGTTGAGATACTGTACTTAAGAGAAATGCAGAAACTGCATTTAAAATAACTCGTAACAATTTCATGTGATGATCAATGTTTTAAGAGAGATAATGAATGGATGGATGAGAAATCGTCTGAATTGATGAAAGTGATGTAACTGTTAAAGTTACATTCAGCAGTGTGGATCATTAGAGATGAAGATGAAAGACCTCTTGTCTTTTTCTGTGTATCCAAACTTATGATGGGACTGTGTATTTACCTGTTATATGTATGTTTGTGTCTTTCAGTCCGTTGTACATCATGTGGAATCTCCCACAAAAACGATTGAGTTCCTCCATGGAGAGATCAAGCAAATGGAATTTGAGGGACTGGAGCTAGCTCAGGAAAATGCGGCACTGAAGTGCATGATGTCCACAAATGATGCTAGGTGGAAGAGGGACAAACAGGCCATGCAGGATCAGATTGATTCCGCCAAACAGGGGCAGGCCTTTGACTCTGGAAGAGCCATGCAGACAGAGTTGGAGGACGAGCTCAAGGAGTTGAAGCTGGTGTTGAAGGACAAAGAAAAGTACATCTACAAATTGAGTTCTCGTCCTAGAAACGATCAGATCGAGAGGGTGAAAAGGGAGCTGAGCGACAAGTGCAACCAGGTCAAGGCGATGGAGCTTTCCTTTGACAAGAAGATGGAGCACATCATCTCTGAAAAAGATGCAGTGAAAAGTGATCTAGAGAGGCAGCTGACTGCGGAAAACTCAGCTCTGGCCAAAGAGAATACAGCTCTCAAGAAGCAGGCTGCCGAAAACACTGCTGTGGCTGCAGAAAACGCTGCTCTGGCTGCAGTGAAAGGTGATCTAGAGAGGCAGCTGACTGCGGAAAACTCAGCTCTGGCCAAAGAGAATACAGTTCTCAAGAAGCAGGCTGCCGAAAACACTGCTGTGGCTGCAGAAAACACTGCTCTGGCTGCAGTGAAAGGTGATCTAGAGAGGCAGCTGACTGCGGAAAACTCAGCTCTGGCCAAAGAGAATACAGCTCTCAAGAAGCAGGCTGCCGAAAACATTGCCGTGGCTGCAGAAAACGCTGCTCTGGCTGCAGTGAAAGGTGATCTAGAGAGGCAGCTGACTGCGGAAAACTCAGCTCTGGCCAAAGAAAACACTGCACTGAAGAAGCTGGCTGCTGAGAACGTAGTTGTAAAGGAGCATGAGGCCCTGATACTGAAGAACATTGAGCTTCAGGTACGTTAAATCAGATCATTTTAGATTTGAATTATATGGATTGTAAGTTTGTTTCATGTTTAGACTTTGAGGAAGAAAGTGTTGACACTTATGTTGTCTCTGTCTTTTCAGGAACTCACCTTTGAGACCGACTCGGACAAGGTGAAGGTCAAAAAGGAGAAAAAGGAGAAGAAAGAGAAGAAGAAGCAGGAAAAGAAAGAGCAACTGGAGAGAGAGAAGGAGAAGAAGGAGAGCAAAGAACTGAAGAAAAGGGAGAAGAAAGAGAAGAATAAGCAGGAAAAGAAAGAGCAAATGGAGAGAAAGAAGAAGGAGAAGGAGGAGAAGGAGGAGGGGGAAGGGAGAGTGAGTTGGAAGATATTCCCCTGCTGGAAATAAAAGAATGTTTTATGTTGACTACTTTGTTTTCATAATCGTTTGAAGCAGTAATTGAAATGCAATGAATCGCCCGTCCCTTTTAACAGCTGGGGCCAAAGCCAAGGACGACTCAACTGATCAACTGAAATAGCCATTTACAGAGATCTGCCATTCAACTAATAAAGCATTTCTTTAATCAATCTTACCACAAACACTTGAGCCCACAGTGAAAGCTCTGACTCCAGGTGACAAGCACACACTGTGAGTTGGCTTTTCAATATGCAGCAACAAAGAGCAACATGGAAAAACACTACAACACAATGCAAAACTGCATTTCACTAAACACAAACAGTATTTTGATCCTAAATGTAACACATCAGATATCTTGAAATTTACCAATTAACACCATCTCCTCATACTTCATTTGCAAACACAGAAAATATGTTTCAATGTCTCATATCACAGACCCTCAGATTGACCATGTGACCCTCTGGAGGGTCTGAACCCAATGGTTGAGAAACATAGTTATTTATGGAGTCAAGAGGTGTTTATGACTGCCATCTGGGTTAAGGGCAGAGGATGTCACACCATGTTAAAGCCCTATGAGACAA
Organism: Hippoglossus hippoglossus; assembly: GCF_009819705.1. NCBI lineage: Eukaryota > Metazoa > Chordata > Actinopteri > Pleuronectiformes > Pleuronectidae > Hippoglossus > Hippoglossus hippoglossus. The sequence goes on along the minus strand of NC_047163.1, from coordinate 15,455,722 downwards.
ATTGTGATTTGTGAATATGGGCTATACAAATACAATTTGATTGATTGATTGATTGATTTGGTGGCAGCATAAGGTAAGCCTACTTTAATCTATTAAAACTATTACATTCAAAATAGAGGGGTAAAAACGTGGACAAACAAAAGTAACAACGTAAAATTTAAAATTACTCCAGAATACTTAAATTTTCACCACTTTCTAATTTTTTGCAAACTTTGGTAACGATTTGAGCATGTTAAAGCCCTCAAAAAGCCAATTCATTTGCCTGAAAAAAAAAAAAAAAGTAAAATAAAAAAGAATAATCCTTACAATTTCAATAGGGCCTCCCACCGTCGGTGCTCGGGCCCTAATAATCCTTACAATTTCAATAGGGCCTCCCACTGTCGGTGCTCGGGCCCTAATTAGTTTAATTCTATTCACCATATTTATCCTTTATAAGAAAAATTTATAAATGGTTTATGTCAAGCTATGATGCCGTTGTAAAGCTATTTTAAGTGCTCATATTTGTCAACAATTTTAAATTCTCCTTTAAAGACATAATTTGTAATATTACAACACATATTTTATTCATACTGCATTGTTAACCATTTATAATATATAATATAAAATAATAAGAAATCCTTGTGTGTTAATAGTGTTGGAGAATAGCAACAAAAATGTGCAAATCAAAAAAAGCAATCTTGCCGCAAAAACGATATGTTTGTGCTCCCCTGGAGGTCGACTTTGACGACTGTGGACGGATCCGTCACCTCTGGGCAAAATAAATAACAGTGACCAGGGGGCCGGCCGGCAGACAAGCTGAAAACCAAACACACACGAACATTCATACCTATGGGGAGTTTTGTTTCTTGTGTGTGTTCAGCCACACAACCCATTCACGTACGGAGCCCCTGAAGGGTCACAGCGAGAAGAACACCAGGAGAAGTCACCCTTTTTTAACTGTCACATATTAAGCAGCACAATGGTGTGTTACATCATTCACACTATTTATTGGTTATTGGAAATCTGCTGATTGGTTTAAAAAGGCACCGCTTACAAAATGTGAATTTTTAAGTTTAAAGGCATCATTAAAGACAGATAGAATTCAAGAATCTTCGAGCACATGTTTGAAGACAGTTTCCATCTCACAGCTTGGCAGCAGACTTGTGAGGCACAGGTCCCAGCCACTTCTCTCCTGAAACACAGAATAAAACCAGACAGCTCCAGCTTTAATCACTAATGATGCTGAATTCCACTGTGCCTAAAGTACAGACTGTAAATAAACATGGACGACATGACGGCTCTCCAAGAGTGAAGCCAAATTATCTCAACCGCCATCTGGTGGCTAGCAGCAGAATAGGGGATAAACACTGTCTCCTCCATGTTAGTGGATGGGACATGGGCCAAACTAAAAGGTCAAATTAAACGTTAAAATTCTTTTTTCTCAAAGATCATAATTTTGGGTATTTCTTATCCCACTGATGTATCTTCGAATGTTCATTTTTTCCTTTAAGTTTGGTCTTAGTCAGCTGATGCCATAAAACAAAACTAAAAAGTAACTAAAACTACAAAAGTAACTAAAACTACAAAAGTAACTAAAACTACAAAAGTAACTAAAACTACAAAAGTAATGTCGTATATTTAAGCAGCAGTGATGTTGAAGATGATGATGAAGGAATCTCCGCGGACACCGTTCTTGCTTGTATAATAAGGTTTATTACACAGAAGTTACAGGTCAGGACGGGTACCGGCACACCCGGAGACGTTCTCGGCCAATTCAGAAGTCTGAGTCGCCGGTGCCGGACAAGCATTCATATAGGGAACTTGTTTACGCCCAAAACTTGAGATAAAATGACATCATACATAGGGGCATCTAGTTCGAAACATGCTTCCTACTTGACGATGGGAACCTCTCCACCTAACAGGTCAAAGAGCATTCTCAGGAAGAGATAACTAACAAGTAACATATTGTAATAACACTTAGGGAGTCTGAGAGTCCAGAAATCAGGCGCCGCTAGCTTTTAACCTGTCATTATGTTTTACACACGTGTCAAAATGATCCATGTTAACTAAATACACCACAGTAACTAAAAAGTAACTAAAAGTACGAAAGTAACTAAAAAGTAACTAAAAGTACAAAAGTAACTAAAAGTACAAAAGTAACTAAAAAGTAACTAAAAGTACAAAAGTAACTAAAAAGTAACTAAAAGTACGAAAGTAACTAAAAAGTAACTAAAAGTACGAAAGTAACAAAGTACGAAAGTAACTAAAAGTACCGACAGTAACTAAAAGTACGAAAGTAACGAAAAGTAACAAAAGTAACGAAAAGGAACGAAAGTAACGAAAAGTAACTAAAAGTACGAAAGTCACAAAAAGTAACTAAAAGTAACAAAGTAACGAAAAGTAACGAAAAGTTACAAAGTAACTAAAAGTAACGAAAAGTTACAAAGTAACGAAAAGTAACGAAAAGTAACGTAACGTAGGTGGCGCTATGACCCTGAACTAATATTAATATATGGATGTGTTCAGGTCAGGATTGTGATCATAGGTCAGTAGTTCGGAGCCGGTTGGATAATGCAGAGTGGATTTACAAAGTACTTCCTGTTTCATGGCGAATCAGTAGGTGGCGCTATGACACTGTGGAAATATTGACACATAGAGCTGTTCAGGCTTGGTCTCTGATCATGAGACATCAGTTTGGCGGTGATAGGACAATGCACACTGGAGTTATGACAACATCGTCTCCTTTGGCGAAGGATGAACCTTCGCCGCACCTCAATGTTTACACGGTTTGAGGAAATGTCACAATTCTGACCATGATCCAATGACTTGACTGAGCTCTTTTGAGCTGTATATTGTAAAGCAGCCAGGAGCAGTTCATCAAAGTAAAAACATGTCACTTCCTGTAGCCAGCAGGTGGCGCTGTGATTTTAAGTCAAGATTTCTGTGTAGATGTCATCAGGCTGGGACTCTTGTCTTACATGTCTAGTTTGGAACTCAATTGGAACAAATATGTCAGAGATACAGAACCTCATGTTTTGATGGCGTGTAATCAAACTTTGACACCACGCCACGGTCACACCGTGTGATGAAAAATCGATCTTTGAGTTAGTTTTTATTTCCATCTTGTTTAAATGACACTCATCTCAATATGAAGTTGATCTGATGAAAGCCCTACGACAAGTTCGTCAAAGTAAAAATGTGGAAAATGGCCAATATGGCCACTAAAGTCAAAATGGCGGGCTTCCTGTTGCTTTTTTTCCAATTGCACCTCTGACCATTTTTGTTTGTCTTGTCATGATACACCTGGGCTACGATTTTTGTGAAGATCGGTGAAAGCTAACTGAGGGGCTTTTCCTTAGATGGCGCTGTTGAGCCATTTTTCCACGCCCACTTCAAATTACTCCAGCATACAATTACTTTTTGGGCTTTTGAATTCCCTGCAAACTTTGGTAACAATTTGAGCATGTCTAGGCCCTGAAAAACCCCCAAAAGGGAAATACAAATCCTTCGAAATACAATAGGGTCTCCCACCGGAGGTGCTCGGGCCCTAATAAGTGTTTTAAGGTTAGTGGAAATTTAAACAGATGACTTCTGCTTAAAACATGTGTAGATATCTGCAGTATGTTCACACATTCACTGCCCTGTAAGAGCATAATTATGATTTGAAATAATATAACACAACTTATAATGATGCATATAAACAATCAACCCAAACATACACAATTGGTTTTGATGTACACATACTTTTTATTGAGCAACATATTATAACAGAATACCAAATAAACCCATGGCAATTGTATTATTTACAAGGGCAACCAGATATCAGGACTTTTTTATGTGACGGACAGCTGAACCAATAGGTTACTAACCAGGGCGGTGGAGTAAAGTTTTGATTATGTTGTACAATGTATTCAAGAATGCTCAGATTACTGTGCAGTTCATTTGGATCATACAGCATAGTCACACCTTTTTGGACATTTGTTTTTCTGTCTGGAGGAACTGACGTTTAAATAACCAACAGAATCATTGTGGTGCGCCGTTGGACTGATGTTCACCAAGTTAGATGCAAACCTTGTTTCCTTTGTTTCTTCCTCAGAATCCACAAAAGGAGTTTGGATTCCTCAAACAAGACATACTGCATCTTAAAGGATTTCTTTAGTAGATTCAAGCCACATTTTCTGCTTGACTTTATCCTTTTAAATGATTTCCCGCAACAGTTGTGACTTTATTAATTGCTGCTGACAGACTCAATTAACGGCTGCTGATGCTGCTGCTGCTGAGGCGAGAAGTCAAAGGGTCTGCGGTTCTCGTTGTAGCCGTAGAGTTTTCGGAGGGCCACGCGAGCTGCTTCCTCTTCTGCTGCTACAAGCGTCTCTCCTGGACCCTGAGCCAGAAGCTTCTTATCGCTGAATACACAGGTGAGCAGAAACAAACAAAATCAGTAACATCGGCAGATAATAAACCTCAAAAGCGCAACTTGTAATGTAACTTGATTTTTAACACACGCCAGCACTAATTACCAACATGTTTTATTTAAAAACTGTATTTACTAATATACTTTGGGTAACGGCCTCCACAGCAGCATACATACCTGTACAAGCCGACAAAGTACAGTGGCAGGACAGTGCTGGCTCCAGCCGACCTGATGAGGCGAGGCTCTGGCAAAGCTACATTCCTCTTTGTAAGCTCCTCCACCAATAGTCCCATCGGGTCAACCACTCTCCACATATCAAACAGGTCCTTTCCTATCAGCTGAGTCACCATGAAATCCTACAGAGTGGACAGAAGGTAAAAGGTGAGCGAGTTAAAGAAGACAAATGTTTTTACTGTGGAGTGTTTGTGATACTGTACACCAAGCCTCTTACCCTGAGGAAGAATCCTGCTCGCTCGGCTCCACTGCTCTCCTGTAGTGCACCGATCACGGCCATGAACGTCGAATGGAGCACGTCATCAGGAACAGGGAATTCTGCGCTCATGGTTAACTCTTCAATGCCGAGATTTCTAGCGACATAGGTCACAACCGCTGAACTGGTGAGGTGCCCGACGATGCTCTCCACCCCCTCGCTCGGCAGGCTCGGGAAGCTGGCCCTGCACCAGTCTGTCAGAAGGCTCTGGGTGAAGCTCACCCCCTTTGCACTCAGCTGAATGTTATCTTTCAGAACCAAAGCGATGGTGTCTGAGTCCACACCCAACCCCTGTCTCCTCTCTTGCTCCGCCTGCAAGTAACATGGGTTGACGAATGCCGTCTTCAGTAGCTCCGGGGAGAAGTTCTCATGGAGGCGGGTGCTGAAAGCCTGAACCTCGGCATGGTAATCCCACAGAGGCTGTTGGGAGCTGAAAGAAAGTCAGACATGGAGTCAACGGTCTTCTTCTGCAAAAAGTGTCCAATATGTAAATATTTAAAAAGTTGGTTTAATGTTTCCTATGACGCCATCATCAAGCCCTTACAAAGAAGGTTTGATATTTTACAGTTTAATCATATCATAAAAACTAAAACACAAATACAACCCAATATATAGAACTTAACTCTTCACATTTTTGGGAAAAGTAAATATATAAATAAGCAAATAAAGAAACAAAAACAAAATAAAGTGTTTCGAGGATAATCAACTCAAAACTCTTCAAGACAAAACTGCAGGCTAGAGGGGGGACCCGAATTCCCCCCCCCCACCCCCCCCCACCTATCTAAAGGTGCCATGATCCCAGCAGGGGTGGGCTCAAATGGTGCCACAGACAAATCTGCGGCTGCAGTTGCCGTCTCTTGTTTAGACTCAAATAAAAGTTTTCATATCAGTGCATACAGCCAAACACGAATGCTGATACCAATATATCTGTAAAAGGCTCATACTGGCCATTTTTATTGGTCAACACATATTGGACAGGTCTCAATGATTTATATATATATATTTTAAGAAATAAGGAAAAGAAAAAATGTTATGACTGAAATGTTATCGATGCAAAGCTCTTCAATAAAAAATTGAGGGGTAGAGGGGGGGACCCAGGTTTTTCCTCCCCATGAGTGAAGGCGCCATGATTGCTAACGACGCCCCTGGCTTCACTATAAAAGCAGTGGACGTAGTAACAACTCACGTGCTGCTGAACAAGTCTGCGGAGAAAACGTGTGTAATGCAACTATAATGTTGTGCAGATCGATCCTATACACAAACAACCTGACACATGTCAAATCCATGAATGGCCTTGAAACGCTCTCTGGTGAACTCTCCGGTTATTGTTACCGTGGCTTCGGTGGCGGCGGCCCCTCCAGCTTCAGCTTCTTCGCCATGAGATACGTGTGGGCCTTCATCCATCGCTTCTTCTCTCGGACCTGTGTCAACGACACGTTTCTGCACACACGCTGACAGTGAGTCCCTAATGTCAGCGCACCACGACTCAGTATGAACCCTGACGCCATGTCTGTTCCCTGACGGCGGAGTGCAACGGCTCTAATGGTCCGATGGGCAACGAGGAACAACATCCGGCCTGTCAGACGTACCGGTCCTAGCGTCACCATGGAAACCAACATAAGCGTTAGCCACACGAGCGGATGATCGGTGAAGTTTATCTTATAGACAACTTACAAACTGACATTAATACAAAGTAGAGATTACTTCAGTTTCTTCTGAAGAATTTAAAAACAACGACGGGAGATAAAGACGCAGCTCAAATGGAGCGAGGAAATCCGAGAGACAGCAAACTCAAATCGTGGCATCGGCAGCCACTTCCGGTGGCAACAGAAACTGCCACTGATTTGTAGAGGCAGTTGCCGCAATTTGAGGCAGCTCTCAGTTGCCACAGCTGTTTGTGACGTATTCAGGAACATCTGGACTAGTTTGTGAACGTTTACTTACTTGTTATTGTTCCGGGCCATGGACGGTTGAGACGCTGCGTACAGTTATGGTGTCACCCCTTCACATCTGTTTTATTCCTTTCTACTTTCTGTGCTCGTATGTACTGTATTTTAATACAGCCGAATTCAAAAATAAATATTTTCTGTTCTAAATATCCAGATATATTGGTTTTCTTCAGAAAAAATTTGAATAATAAAATGTATTAAGCATTTTATGGATCCATGCCATGTTAATTCTTTTATTTTTGTCTACTGATCATTTATAAGATGTGCAGCCTGTGTCACACTTCAGACTCCTCACAGTGACACAGGTAACAAATAACATAATAATATTTTGTTCAAAGTTAAAGAAATCCAGTCTCCATGGAAAAAGAAGTTGACTAGTCAGCACATAATATAGACGACCGCTTTGGCTACCCACACTGGGTTTCCCTAAAGATCAAGGAGAACAAGGTAAAGATGTTCTTTTTTCCTCTTAAGTATTGTGTGTGTCCTCATATTGATTAGTAATTGTGTTTTTTGAATTGCATTTAAAAATTAAGTGATATTACTATTGGATATGTGTAGGCTAAATTACATGTCAAAAACGTTTGAGGGACACCATTATTAATTTGCACTGCAACAATGTGCAACATGTGACAAGTGGACACTTCACTGCTTTAGCATCTGTACTGGTATTTCCATATGTATATTTATGTAGTCTTGTTCAGTGGAACATGATACTTAATGACTGAAACTGGAACACTGCTTTCTTTTCAATGAGTTACATAAAAAGACTCAAATTTGCTGTGACTTTACTGCTCTGTCTGAAATGATGATGGTGAGAAGCTGTTATTAATGTATCATTAGCCAAATAATGTCCGTGCCTTGTGAACTTCAAAGATTTTTTAATATTAAAGTCACTTTAACCCAGTCCTTACTACAATACCTTTGCTATCAGTGACACATGTAAAACCTGCTGTTTGTGTCTGTTGTTGCAGCTCTGTGGCCCTTTATAAGGTTCCATTATTAACATTTACCATCACTGACACAATATGTCATTACAATAGACAATGCTATAATTTAGTACTTTAATTTTGTTACTTTGATCTCCATTTGTACAAAAGACTCAAACATAAAAAAATAAAAGGCGATTATTTACACATTTTGAATGTCTGTCAGTCATCAAAAGCAAAACATTATTTTTGTTTTTCAAGTTGTACTTGAAATTACTGGTTAGCCAGGAAAGTATAAATAACAGTTTGATTCAATATCAGTACATTGCACTTTATTTTAACAGGATAAGCCAGCCTGGATCACTATTGCTGTCCATGGAGTCATTGTCAGTTAACTCAATTCATATAAATACTGAAGACATGAGAATAAAACATGGTTAAAAAGTAGTAGGTCAGTAGCTGTTTGTTTTGCACAGCTTCGTTTGTCATTTGTCTAGTATATGCACTGATGCTTTTACACCATATAAGTTCATAACCCATAAAAAATATTTAGAAATTGAAGGAGTAACAATAAGTCTATTTCAAATGTTCTTATGGATTTTAGTGTATACGAGTCCTTGGAGAATGCCTAAAAGATCCCGTCATAAGGAAATCATTTGGGCCAAAGTCAACTTATGATAGTAAAACTGTAAATGGTTTATATGCAATTAGAAAGTAAACACTGTCGTTGAGCGCAGCTGCCTTGAAGCAGTGTGACATCAAAGGCAGCAGCCTCGAAACAGTTTGGCAACAAAGGCAACTGCCTCCAAATAGTGTGGCAACAACGGCAGCCGCCTTTACATATCAGTGGCGGTTTCTGTTGACACCGGAAGTGCCTCTACAATCTTCTGCTGCAACGATTTGAGCTTGCTCTTACTGAAAGAGGCAGCTCAAATGGAGGGGGGAAATCCTGAACTAACTTTTGCTAATAAAGGAGCTGATGCCATGATGGAGGATGGAGGTCAAGAGAACAAGGAAAGTGAACAAATACTGTCATGGCCGCGGATGACTAAGAAGTTCCTGAAGGATCACTGCAAGCAGAACAAACTTTACTCGACGCCTCGCCTCAATGACACACTGTATCTGCATTTCAAAGGCTTCTCGACCATCGAGAACCTGGAGGAGTACACAGGACTCAAGTGTCTCTGGCTGGAGAGCAACGGCCTCCGGCGCATCAAGAACCTGGATGCCCAGACTGATCTGCGCTGCCTTTTTCTCCAGCAGAACCTCTTATTCAAACTGGAGAACCTTGAGAACCTGAAGAAACTCTGCACCTTGAACGTCTCCAACAACTACATCCAGAAAATAGAGAACATCTCCGGCCTCCGAGGCCTCACCACCCTGCACATCGCCCACAACAAGCTGGAGACCGTGTTGGACGTGGAGCACCTGAGTCAGTGTTTGGCGATCAGTGTGTTGGATCTGTCTCACAACCTGTTGAATGACCCAGAGATCATCCACGTGCTCGAGGCCATGCCTGAGCTGCGAGTGTTGAATCTGATGGGGAACGAGGTGGTGAGGAAAATCCCAAACTACAGGAAGATTATGATCATCCGCCTCAAGCAGCTCACCTTCCTTGATGATCGCCCAGTGTTTCCCAAAGACAGGGCATGTGCAGTGGCATGGGTGGTGGGAGGGCTGGACGGGGAGCGCAAAGAGAGGGAGCTATGGGAAACACGAGAGAGGAGGAAGATTCAGGACAGCTTGGATGGCATAGCGATGATTCGGGAGAAAGCTCAGGAGAGGCAGCGGCTGCGAAAGCTGCAGGAGAATGGTAAACAGTCATCTCAAATTTTCCAGAAATAGTGTGAATGTGGATTAAGATGATTAAAAGTGTCTGTCTTGTTTCATTTCAGGGGAGACTGAGGTTTCCACCGCTCCTTCTGAGGAAAACGACCCACAGATTTGGACTTCATCTCAAATGAAGATCCAGGCCTTTGTGCAGGACAGCCTGGATGCACATGAGGAGTTCTTGCAGGGCCAAGCAACACACACACACAAACCAGAAAGTGAGCATGTAGAGGCAGATCAGACAAGTGAAGGATTGGAAAGCGAGCAACTAGAGATAGATAATCAGTACAAATCAAACATGAAGCAGCCGCTGAGAGAAGAGAAAGAAGAGCAAGAGCAAGACGGTGCTGCAGAGATTGTGCTGGAGACAGAGAAAGCAGATGATCACAAACAGCAACAAAACCAGTCACATGTAGTCCAGCAGACAAACATGAGAGAGAATGGAGAGAAGGAGCAGCCTCCTCTGGTCAGGGCAGCTCCTCCTGGAGCAGAGGAAGTTGCACCAGCACATGGTCCAGGTCCGTTGGTTACAGAGCTTCAGGATGAAGAGCAGCTAGAAACCATCCTCCTCCCACTGCATCGCTCACTACACATCGACGACCTGCCCGATCTGGAGGACGTGGACGATGCAGACTTCACTGCAACGTTCTCCTCACAGCAGCTGTTCAAACCGATGATAGAGGTCATATCAGGAGGCAGTGATGAGGATGAGCCGAGCGGAAACCAGAGCGAGAGCATCACCACCATAAGTCCAGACGCAAGTTCAACATTCACTGAAGTCTCTGAAGATTCTTCATCACTGTGGTATCCGGGGGATCAAGATGACCTCGAGCCACTGATATTTGAGCTGGTGGGGAAGTCAGAGACAAACCAAGCCTCCTCTCCACCACGCTGCCTGATTGAGGAGGTCGACTGATACTTTCAAGTTTGAAACTACAGAATCTCACTGTAAAACTGTGTGACAACAAAATAAAATGCACTTAATCTGGTCAGTTTTCTTGTGTTTTACTTCTGAGGTGCCAATTATAGCTTTATACCGTCACAGTAAAGCAACACAAATGTTAATAACTACATTATGAACGAACACATATACAATAGCTACAATTACTTCCTGTCAGTTATCAGTGCGTCTAAAGAAAAACAAAATTGTTATCAAATCTTTATAATATAGACATTTAATTTAGCCATAACTTTATTAGAAATAACTGCATAAAAAGGCTCATATCAGCCAATATTATCGCCCGATCTATATATCGGTCAGACTCGACAAAAAACGGACCTGTGTCAACGACACGTTTCTGCACACACGCTGACAGTGAGTCCCTAATGTCAGCGCACCACGACGCAGTACGAACACTGACGCCATGTAGGTTCAATGACAGCGGAGTGCAACGGCTAAAAGTGTCCGATGGGCAACGAGGGAACAACATCCGGCCTGTCAGACGTACCGGTCCTAGCGTCACCATGGAAACAAACACAAACTTTAGCTACACGAGCGGATGATCGGTGGAGTTTATCTTATAGACAACTTACAAACTGACATTAATACAAAGTAGAGATTACTTCTGTTTCTTTTGCTGAATTAAAAAACAATGACGGGAGATAAAGATGCAGCTCAAACGGAGGGAGGAAATCCTGAACTGACTTCTTCTAAGAAAGGAGTTGATGCCATGATGGAGGATGGAGGTCAAGAGAACAAGGAAAATGAACCAAAACATTCATGGCCGCAAATGACTAAGAAGTTCCTGAAGGATCACTGCAAGCAGAACAAACTTTACTCGACGCCTCGCCTCAATGACACACTGTATCTGCATTTCAAAGGCTTCTCGACCATCGAGAACCTGGAGGAGTACACAGGACTCAAGTGTCTCTGGCTGGAGAGCAACGGCCTCCGGCGCATCAAGAACCTGGACGCCCAGACTGATCTGCGCTGCCTGTTCCTTCAGCAGAACCTCTTATTCAAACTGGAGAACCTTGAGACCCTGAAGAAACTCTGCACCTTGAACGTCTCCAACAACTACATCCAGAAAATAGAGAACATCTCCGGCCTCCGAGGCCTCACCACTCTGCAGATCGCCCACAACAAGCTGGAGACCGTGTTGGACGTGGAGCACCTGAGTCAGTGTTTGGCGATCAGTGTGTTGGATCTGTCTAACAACCTGTTGAATGACCCAGAGATCATCCACGTGCTCGAGGCCATGCCTGAGCTGCGAGTGTTGAATCTGATGGGGAACGAGGTGGTGAGGAAAATCCCAAACTACAGGAAGATGGTGATCATCCGCCTCAAGCAGCTCACCTTCCTGGACGATCGCCCAGTGTTTCCCAAAGACAGGGCATGTGCAGTGGCATGGGTGGCGGGAGGGCTGGACGGGGAGCGCAAAGAGAGGGAGCTATGGGAAACACGAGAGAGGAGGAAGATTCAGGACAGCTTGGATGGCATAGCGGTGATTCGGGAGAAAGCTCAGGAGAGACGGCGGCTGCGAGAGCTGCAGGAGAATGGTAAACAGTCATCTCAAATTTTCCAGATATAGTCTGAATGTGGATTAACATGATTAAAAGTGTCTGTCTTGTTTCATTTCAGGGGAGACTGAGGTTTCCACCGCTCCTTCTGAGGAAAACGACCCCCAGATTTGGACTTCATCTCAAATGAAGATCCAGGCCTTTGTGCAGGACAGCCTGGATGCACATGAGGAGTTCTTGCAGGGCCAAGCAACACACACACACAAACCAGAAAGTGAGCATGAAGAGGCAGATCAGACAAGTGAAGGATTGGAAAGCAAGCAACTAGAGATAGATAATCAGTACAAATCAAACATGAAGCAGCCGCTGAGAGAAGAGGAAGAAGAGCAAGAGCAAGACGGTGCTGCAGAGATTGTGCTGGAGACAGAGAAAGCAGATGATCACAAACAACAACAAAACCAGTCACATGTAGTCCAGCAGGCAAACATGAGAGAGAATGGAGAGAAGGAGCAGCCTCCTCTGGTCAGGGCAGCTCCTCCTGGAGCAGAGGAAGTTGCACCAGCACATGGTCCAGGTCCGTTGGTTACAGAGCTTCAGGATGAAGAGCAGCTAGAAACCATCCTCCTCCCACTGCATCGCTCACTACACATCGACGACCTGCCTGATCTGGAGGACGTGGACGATGCAGACTTCACTGCAACGTTCTCCTCACAGCAGCTGTTCAAACCGATGATAGAGGTCATATCAGGAGGCAGTGATGAGGATGAGCCGAGCGGAAACCAGAGCGAGAGCATCACCACCATAAGTCCAGACGCAAGTTCAACATTCACTGAAGTCTCTGAAGATTCTTCATCACTGTGGTATCCGGGGGATCAAGATGACCTCGAGCTACCGATATTTGAGGCGGTGGGGAAGTCAGAGACAAACCAAGCCTCCTCTCCACCACGCTGCCTGATTGAGGAGCTCGACTGATACTTTCAAGTTTGAAACTACAGAATCTCACTGTAAAACTGTGTGACAACAGAATAAAATGTACTTAATTTGGTCAGTTTTCCTTTGTTTTACTTCGGAGGGGCAAATTATAGCTTAGTAAAACAACACAAATGTTAATAACTAGATTATGAATGGACACATATAGACTTGCTAAAATTACTTCCTGTCAGTTGTCAGTGCGTCTAAAGAAAAACAAAATTGTTATCAAATATTTATAATATATATGTGTAATTTAACCATAAACTTATTATGAACTGCATAAAAATAAAATAAAACCAAATATTTAGAACTTAAGATATTTTTTATGCAAAGTAAAAACAAATAAACATAAATGCACTTTCTTATCTTTTGTTTAGTCAACCTTTCCAGTGATTTGAATAATTAATGAATCACGATGAAAAGAAATCGGGCATGTTCAAGGGACTGATATTTATGAATGTGTAGAATTTGGTGCAGATCCAAATAAAAAGCTGGATCAAGTGAATATAAATGTGGTGGCTGAGGTATGCCTTACTGAGTGCCTTTCTGGTTCAAAAGAGGTTTTCATACAGCAAACTTAAAAGCAGATACCAATAAGCCCATGAAAGGCTCATATCAGCCAATATTATCGCCCAATGGATGCATTGGTCAGACTCAACAAAAAAACATAAAAGAAAGAGGTTACACTTCAGATAACAACCTGCGAATCTGAGAGAGACACATAGTTGCAGAATCATAATTATGTGCATCTCATGCTTCAATAAAAGAACAGGACGGCACATCATGTATATGGCTTTATTTAAGGTTCAAGTCACGTACGACTCTCACTCGCATTAAATATATTCAACATTTTACACCTCCACATTGAAGCTCCACTTCCCTATTTTGGTAAACTACGCCGTAGCTCTGGATCACTCCTCTCCAAAGCTGAGTGACATGAACAACTATTTACAACAAGTCATGCTTAGCATTGAGAAGTAAGATCTCTAATAAAAACAAAGCACATGAAAACAGAAAAGACAAGAACAAGCCAAGAGTAAAAAAATAAAACTGTACATGTATTAAATAAACAAAAATCAAAAATATCAGCCCTGTGCCCAACAAGGCCTTGAACACGCGTCAAGGTCTTCGACGCACAGGGCCGGAGTGCAGCGGGCAGCTAAAGTTTGACACATAGAATAAGGATATGTACGTTCTCTTGTCAAGGTGATTGCAGAAACACAGAGCGGCTCTAACGTCGCAGCCACACCCAAGTGTTGACGAGCCAGAAAGCTACGGAGACCGAGTACAGGATCATCTCTCGCTTTGCTCGCTCCTTGTTCTCCTCTTCCAGATGCTGGAGTCTCCGGTTTAACTTGATGAGCTAAGGATTAATCAGGATAAAGAAATCATTCAGATGGGTTTTGTGATTAGCTCCCACACACAGAGATAATGAATTTCTAATGAACTAACCTGACGTCGAAGTGTTGTTGCATCAACCACAGTCATATCATCAGGCCCTGCGTCCAGTGAAGCTTCATAAGATGATAGTGCAAGCCTTGGGAAAATAATTTGAGATAAACATGATTCAACCATTCGCAGCAGAGTGTATTTCTTAAAAAGCACATTTACACACGCAACAAATTTTTCATAGACTGCTTTTCTACCAGGGTTTGATCTTGAAATGAGAGTGTAAGATGAGGCAGATGAGAAGGGAACAGATTGAAGATGCCAGGTGAGGTTACCTGGTTTCATGCAGGGGGTTGGAGCTTGAAGCTGACCCCCCTCGCAGAGATGGTTTGCTGAAAAGGTCGGGAAAGACAGGATTGGGAGAGGGAAAAATAAGAGAGGTAGAGAAACACACATGGTACAGTGCTGCACACACAAAGAAACGACCTGCCTCGTCTTTCGCGTTCATGCAAACGTTGTGTTATCCTGGAAATCAACAGACTAATTTTTGTTTTGTAATCCTTTTCAAGGTTACAAAAATTCTAACAGCACTTTCCAGTTGAAGAAATCAAACTCCTACAAAATAAGAGGCTAATAATGGAAATTGTCCAGAAGGTGTGAATACACATGGTGAGGAGTTTTCTTTCAGCTTTCACCTTATCCAGGCCCCAGGAGGGCAAACAGTCAAAAGTTCATTGAGCTGCAGAACTCTGAGGAATGCGTATGTGAGCATTTTGAGGTTCTTTTTGCTTGGAAATGAACGCCTATGTTCTACAGACTGTCTTAGTTTATTTTCCACTGTTTTATTTATTTTGACTTATCCTGACCCATGAGCACTTTAAAAGCTTTAAGCAAAAGTGGGCTGTGCCATTTCGCGTTAAATGGGCCAGTTTTTTGTTTGTTATTTCTGATGACGAATCTAAATTTAAGAGTTCGAAAAGTCCAGGCAAAACTGAAACAAGCTGGTGACGAGGAAACATCTACAGATCATGTGATAATAGATGCTGTATTAATATTGTTACTGAGAGTTAGAAATTGTTCAAAATGATCATATTATGCCTGAGGCTTTCACACAAACACTCCCAAACTTGTAAAAGGATTAAGTGCCAAGCTACATAACAGAAACACCACGTGAAACCCTCTAAACATCGGGAGCTCAAGAGTCTGTCGTATAAAAGTCTGCACTGTCCTCTAATATCTGGTAGGACCATTCCACACCCCCCTTTAAAGTAAAATATGACCGGATTATTGGGAGGTCACCTGCGAGGGTTCTCATCCAAGACCTCCAGGACCTGCTGGTAGGCCCGACGTGTGGTGGACTGGAGGAAAGATAATACGCCGCTAGTGCTGTACAGGTTGTGCTCTTCCTCGGTCACGGTGAGAGGGGGACAAGGGTGGATAGTGGCTGGGGGGGACGGGGCCGCACTGCTCAGTGCCCACCATTAAGAGCAGCCAATTCAGAGGAAACAGGGAAGAAAAAGAGGAATAATAGAGGAAAGAGGGGAGGGAAGGAGGGGGGGAAGAGAAATAAGGAAAAGAAACTTTCCTAAGAAACTGTTTACTGACTTTGTAAACATCGCAACTGAGGGAAATGAACTAAAATCAATGTTGCAACATCAGCAAGAGATCAAACCTGCCCACAACTGACAGAGCTTTACTAACATAAAATACAACGCGGACACAAAACAGAAATGGAAGAGGGGACACGAACTAAAGGCATCGACAAACAAATTTGAAATCTGCAGCTAAAAATGTCAAGTTGGAAGGAAAGCCGAATTCTATAATTCTTAATTAGGACAAAAACCAAGACCCACTTGGATATCTTTAAAATATCAACCTAAACAATAAAGCTAGGACTAAGAGTAGGACAACATTCAAATAAACAAAACTATTCCAGGTGTGATTGACATCTGAACAGCTTCTGTCTTGAAAATGTTTCTTTTCATGTTCTCCAGTATTTCTAAGAAGGAAGTGTGGTCTTGTGTGTTTATACATTAAATAGCAAAATTGACCCTTTTTGCCCGAAAATTCTAGTTATTTAGAACAATTACAAATGTGAATACTATGAAATGAAAAGTGAGGAGACTACTTTTAAATTATGAGCTAATGGAATAGTGTCATTGACAAAAACAGCTGCATTGACACTCAAAGCAGAAAAATTGCTGAAAAACAAAGCAGCTTACAACACTAGTGACAGCAAACAACCAGCTGTGTCACACAGACAAAGGGACAGAGCACAAAACCAAAAGAAAGAAGCAGCATGCTGGTGCATGCATGAAGGAGATAAGAGGGAGCTAGCGCAGGTGTAATAGTGCTATGTCCAGGCCAATACTCACGCTGATTCATTTTTCATCGGCTGACTGTTCTGACGGACGGGTGTGTTCTCACTGGCTGAGCGTTCTCGTCGCACTCGTCCTTGGGGCCGCAACTAGATGCAAAATTGACAACTGGTTTAACCAGGCTATGTTTCTTACTAATAGAGAAATACTTTGTTGTTTTATCACCTACCAACTCCTCATTGTCCGGAGCTCCCCGCTGCTCCTCTTCCATGAAGTCCAGGGGTCGGTCATTGAGGGTGAGGACTCTGGGTGGTGTCTTCAGTGAAAGGGCTTCAAGTGGTGTTGACTGGATAAGGTCAAGATCTCTAGGTCTGGAGTACTGGGAATCACTACTGTCTCCTGGTGGAGGTAGAAGTAAAAGAGTAAACTGGAGTTGACAGACTGATACAGCTGATTGGAAAGCAGCCTTTAGAGCGTCTTTGTTTCATTTCAAGTCTTAAATATGATTCATAATACTTATGCGTGTCATGTGCCTCTAAGAGCAGGATGGACAAACTCCTGAGCCACTGGTAGAGGGTTATCTAGTATCTGCCAGTGTGACTAAGCTGTGACTAAGCCAAATAACAGCTAGATTACAGCCAGCGGACAGGCACCAATGACTTGTTTGCAATAAAAGGACTTTGAACCACACATCATTTGATACCGATATCATAGTATACCAACCTGAAATCACGATTCTCTCTGGGACTTGCATTAAGACGCTGCGGGGGACCTCTTGGGATCCAAAATTAGGGTCCTCGTTGGCCACTTTGAGCATCTCAGGGATGCGCATCCTCTGGCTGATCCCCTCTGTGTAGTCCAGCTCATACTGGATACGGTTCATCTCCGCCATCTCTGCCGTGGGGGAAGGGAATGCTGCTCCGTTCATTTGGCTCTGAGGAATAATCACAGCAACACAGAGTTTGACATTTGTCGGGAAATGATCACAATAGGTGTTCTAATAGTTTCATTCTGATGCTTTGTGCTGCGTATCTGCTGATCCAGCTTAATAAACTGCTATGATAATCTCCTGACACACAAAACAAGGATCTAGTCAGGAAATGATTATTACTGATGCAGCTGATGAGCCTCAGGGAGGAGGTAGAAAATGAAAACACATCATATGACACCAATGTAGTGTCTCATGATGGATGAAAGCAAAATGAGGCTACAGGCACCAGCTTAGCATCAGTCTTGATGACAGCAGATGTGAGCCTGGTGCTCGTACTAGAGGACATTGATATTGATTGATATTAAGGTTAATTTAGACTGTGACGCCACATTACCCAATATCGGTATTGTTATAAGTATCAACAAACTACTGTTGACCATCTCTGTGGTTTAAATGACTGTCAGGTGATCTAACAAACCCCCAAATCTCTGGTTCTTTTGGGTTTCGCATCACATTAGCGCCATTTCAAGCTAACGCGTTAGCTTCGGTTTCTTACCTTGTTGCTGAGGACAGCGACCTCTCCGAGTAGCAGTTTATTTATCGGCTCCTTAAGAGACTGAAGATCAGTGTAAATACTCCGCGGGGCCTGGTTAAGTGTGAGTGTCGCAGACGACGAATCTGTCGAGCATCACCTTGTGTTGATGTGAGAGAGGAGGCTCCTCTCTTCCTTCTTCTTCTTCGTCTTCTTCCTCTGCCCGGACTCCAAACAGGAAGTAGCCAAGCTTTGGAGGAAGTTACGTCACTGGCACCAAGCGCTGAAATTAAAAGCAGAAATGTCATTTATTTATCTATCGTTGGTATAATTAATTAGTTTCATTCCATTTTATCATTACAATGTGTGCCTATGCATACAATGCATTGGCCATATATTACTATTCTGTATACTTATTATTTGACTTCTTATTCGTCTTCCGTATAAAATTTCGTCCTGCTACTCCTCCCGCAGTTTTCTTCGTACACGCACAAAACATACAAAACGTGTGGCTCGGTCGGGAATGGTGTGCTATCCCTCTTCTAAGACATTCGCCAAACGGTTCGCTCGAAAATCACCAAAAACAGAGGGGGAAAAAATAAATGGGGGTCAAGGTCTCTCGCCCATTTAGAGCGAGAGTGGAGCAGGACAGATTTTCCGCTACTTTGCGTAAACTACCCTCGCTCTCGCGAATAATCGCACGTTGTTCGAGGGCTTTGCTAGAGTGTAGCTTTCTCTTTTCCAGCGTGTTTAGCCAGGAATGATTCCTTTGATGTCTTAGATGTTGCGATTCAAGCAGCAGCACTTTTTGTCTTCAATTTATTTCTGTACATATAAATCTCCTCTGTATGTCACTGCTCTACTCTATGTGACTTACAATGCTTTAAATTTGCTTCAAATGTTAAACCTAATTTCTCTGTATACATTTTGTTGTTTTTTCTAAATTGAAAAGTGCAGAAATACTAGATGTGGATGCTTCTTCATAATTATGTTTTTTCATTTGTGTAGTGTATATCATATATTTTTAAAACTTTTATTTTATGTATTTGACAAGACTTATAATGCATATATAATATATGTATTATAACGTGTTCTATTTGTTTTACAACAAAAAGTTGAAATAAACTAATACTCAATTTGAAAAAGATAGATGGATGGATGGATGGATGGATGGATAGATAGATTGATAGATATAAAGATAGACAGACTTTAATAAACATTGACAATAAAACATATGCAACAAAATCATAGTCCTGCCGTTACTTCAATAATGCAAACTGCAAATGTATTTCGGTTTCCTTTCCTTTTTTAAATTCTTCAATACCACAAATTTATAGGAAAACTTTTGACAAACAGGCTCCTACTATTTAACATGTTATCACACGTCATGTTTATTCTTGCTGCCTGTGTTAATATGTGAGTAGTGCGAGCACAGGTTGCTGTGGCCGGGGGTTTCAGGAGCTGGCCCCCGCAGTGATAGTGGGTGGTGCGTTTCAGACGGAGCCATTCAAAGGCTGCGATTGACATGAGACAAGTCTGCTTCCACCGGTGCTCAGGGAAATCACGCCCGGATCTCTGGAAACCTCCAAACACAACCGTAGAGTCTGAACTTAGTCATGTCGCAGGAGGAACTCGTGTAAACGTCAGGATGCTGCGCTTCATCTGATGCTGGACTCAGAGGCTGCACCGACTGTGACCGAGCACTTCTCTTCTCCCCGCGTCTCTAACAGGCTGAAATCATGCTCCCACATACCATCATCCTGTGTGTGATATCACTCAGCACCGTGCACGTCGCATCATCTCTGCAGCTGCAACCTGACATGTAAGTAATGGGTTTTAATTTGGTTTCCACCGTTTTTATTTGCACTTTAAAATATTGTATTGAGGTGGTGAATGAGAAAGTTTTAGTTTCTTGCTTTTACATGCTTTGAAATAAGACAAAAGCAACCTGTCATAGTCTGTATTCAAAATAACTAATATTCACATAAAGCTCAAGTTGAACTAATGATTCTACTTTTTTGTGTAACATTTAAGCTACTTTACATTTTATTCTGTCTAACGCCCACTAGGAGTCGCTCTTTCAGGCCCCCCATTAGGTTGAATGTGTATTTTGCAGCGCTGATGTTACATGCTTCTGCTTAATAGCTTCCAATGGAATGTATTTTTTTATGAATAGCCTATTACTCTAGCAGAGGTTTCCACATATAAATAGAGCGTGTTGGACAGGATGGAAGAAGTCGTTTTCATCAGCGGAGGAGCCGAATACTTCCTCTAATTAACTTCAGGCTGCTGTGTATTAAAGCCAGATGGTTTTGTGGAGGAGGACACACTTCTGGACAGTTTACCTGCACTCACAACACAGATGGACACAGGCTACTTATAACTGACTCATGTACCTGCAGGACAAACCTCCAGGCTCTTTAATGAACATGCACGTGAACATGCAAACAGTTCTGGAGAACACAGACTTAATTTCCCACAGGATTTCATTGGTTGTTTATTGGGTGCTGTGGGCAGTGTCCAAAAACCTTGGACTGTTTCCCCCCCCCCCCCCCAGCATCTTAATCAAGCACATTACACCAAACAGGAAGCTGTGTAATTATCTGACAAACACTGTGTTTGATGAGGTGATGTTCATACAACTGAACATGTGTAGAACATTTGGAAGCTCTCAACTCAATCTTATTTATAGTAAAGACAAATTAGGTACTGACACGCTTGTTTTGAAAGTCATAACAGTGTACAAAGTTTTTTTTCTCAATTTATTGGTGATTTTTTATTATACAAGAGTATTTTTTTATTTCTCTGCCCATCACTTTCCCTCGCTCTTTCTTTTTATATTTCTTCACGCACAGGCCAAATGTTTGTGCGGATCAGGAGATGTCCATGCTGGGGGCCCCTCAGCCGTGTGTCCAGGCTTTTACCCGCATGGTGAAGGTTTGGAAACAGGGCTGCACCAACCACAGATGGTGTATGGGATACGAGAGGAGGTAAGAGCAAACATATTCCAACAGTTTATTATGGATCATCATCCATGAGCAACACTGCAGTGAGTGGTGATGGATATTACACATATTACACATATGGATGGAATTCCAACATTGAGTCTCCCTTGTTCAAATGCATTTGTCCTTGACATTAATAAGCTCCACTGGAATGAATGGAGCTCAGCCTCTTTGTGAATGACTGATGGATCAAGGAAGAGAACATCCCTATTTTATTTATCTGCTCACTGAAATCAGAGATCATAACCTTGTAGTGATAAAGCTAAAACCACTGATATAAAATGTATAGTTCTATACCACTGACAATGCATTATCTGAGTACAACAACATATCTTTCTTTTGTGATTCGCTAGATATAAGGCTTTCAGACCTGCACTGACATTCTCCTGAAATTATCTGAAGCGGCTGTACGTGAGAATGTAAATGTCCAAGTCCGTTTTTGTGGATATTGTCTGAAGTGTTTCCTGCCAGCCCCCTAGTAAAATGTCAGGATGACCTCTGACTGATAAGAGATTTGATGTGAGATGTGAGAATACAGCAGGAGGTGAAACTGAGAAACTGAGAAAAAAAAAAGAGAATAGAAATGTCTCTGGATGGATAAGAGTTGTCATACTGGAGGAAGACACTGAAGAAGTTGACAACTTTGAAAGACAATGAGATTTGAGAGCTTTTGGTGATGAGAACAAAAACGACACGCTGGTGTCGATGTGCTGTAAACAAAAACACGTCATCTCCACAGTGGAATTTATATGTTTTATCCTGCCTTCACCCCTCACCTGTATAATCCGAACATTTTCCTGTTGTTGTGAACGCGCCCGACTCGGACAATCTCAGTCTCAATCTCTCATTGGTGAAAGGAAAAGTCTGGAGAATGTCCGGCCCCAGTTGAGTTTATGTCTGAAATTGGCTTATGTTGACACATTGGATTATTTTCTTGTATTGACCTATAATGTAACTGCCAGGTAATGATATTATGTGACTACAATAATATCACCTCTCCTCCTCAGGACAACATACTACACAGCATATAGGCAGAGGTACAGCATGGACATCCACACAGTCTACAAGTGCTGCCCAGGTTGGACTCAGAGGGGGGAAGAGATTGGCTGTCTGCATAGTGAGTATTTTACACATATAGATCACATAGGCCTAGTTCTGATGTTGCCAAGAAGCTGATATATATATATATATATAGCCAATTAGATAATTAGGATAATGATTGAACTGGAACAATGTCAGTTACATTTAAGAGAGGAGGCCAAACCACTGACTGGATGGAGATATGGAAACACAGGCTTCATACATCTTTATATCATCAGCAGCGTTATGGTATGCACAGTATGATATGTGATGTCTGCAGGGGTGTGTGCTGCCAACACATGTTTCAATGGAGGCCGATGCTCAGAGACTGAAGACCAGATATGTCAGTGTTCACCGGGCTTCAAAGGGACAAGATGCCAGTACGGTGAGTTTTAATTCCCCTTAACTCCTCCACCAAAATCTACATATTTTACCACGATTAAAATGTTTACAAACCTGCATGCTCCATTCACTTTGCAGGAGTTCATGTACGATACGGAGCGAGAGTTGAGCGCAGCTTTATTAGTCATTGAACTGACACATGTCCTCTAAAGCTTTAATAGGCCCGGTTTAGGCCTTCTGCTTTCAGTTTGTAAAAGCAAGAATGAGCCTGTATTGCGGCTCTGATTGGGCGAGGCTGCTCTGCGGGGGTCTCTGGCTAGTTAAAGGCAGAAGAAGTGGTCAGAGTCCCCGGGAGGATTGGTTTGCTTTGAAGGCTACAGCCTGGAGTGCTGTGGCTAACCCAGCTGAGCCTTCACTCTGTAAGAAGTGCATGTTAATAAGGTTATATCTGCAGTTTGGCTTTCATTTGGTACAGAGAGAAAAAGAACAGATTCCTAGTCACTAATATTAATAATAATACACCTATTTATACACTATCCAATTTAACATTTGCTTCCTGCGGCGAGACATATTACAGCCTGGCGTTGCATTGAGTTCAACTTTGGTGAACTTTGACCCACAATATTCGCTCTGCTTTTGCATTACGAAATAAGTTTTATATCACATTACTGATGCTTCAGGATGATCTCTTTCAAAACGGGACATGTATATACACAGATCCTACTCATGTCTCTGTCAGTGCGTTCCTTCTACTGTTCAAACCCCTGTAGTCTACTTTAACCCGCAAACAAGAAGACAGTGGTTAGTGTTTTGGAAGACTCCTGCAGAGATAAAATGGGGAACTGAGACTATTTGGTTCCTACCCCCCACATGCTTGCTAACATACAAACACATACACACACACACACTCTCACACACACACACACACACACACACACACAATGCAAAGGATTTCCCATTGGGTTCCTTGACTTTCCCAGGAGGAAGGACCTGCCGACTGCAGGTTGTAAACAGTCCTCGCTCTCGCTAAGACTTTTCACAGGAAAGCGTCATTGTTTGTCAGAGGCAGCACTGCTATCCGTTTGTTTTGACATGGCCTCTTTGGATTTCACACCTCACAGTGACAGATTGAGAGCGGATAAGGATATTAGATCTGATCAGAGTTACAGGTTTTTGCTTTCACTCTTTTACATCCTGTACTTGGCTCCACCTCAGCGCAGAGAACTCACATTTTGCTCTTTTTGCAAAACGTTTTTCCTTCGCTCTTCTCCCGAGACAGATTTATCCTCGCTCTTCTGCCAGAGTCATTATATGAGGAAACAGCCAACCTCCCGTTTTCAGCCAGTTTCCTAAAACTGCACCTTTGATAAATGCAGAGGCAAATATAGGCATTGATAATTTGCACTAATAATTCTGTGTTGTGAAGGTTTTAGCATGTATCAAGGATATTTTGACAGCTACACTATTTTGAAAAGATAAATATCCACAATCCTTGCAAAATCTTGCAACCTAAGTGATAGGAACTATAAAAGCTTACTTTCCCCCCCTATATTTCTTCAATTCAAACTGATTTAACCTAAAATTGTAAGTCAATCCAGAAACGTTTAAGGGAAATTTGCCAACAATAACACATAATACTGCATACTTTTCACAGTAAGACTTTAGTGTACCACAAAGTGTAGTAGTAACAAGAAAGCTTCCCTGTCTCTACTACTGTGGAAATGTGTTCTCCAACTGCTAAAGGAATACTAGGAGCATTCAGAAAATCTTGAAAACTCATTCATTAAACGAAGGGAGCATTGATGTGAAAATCCTCCTTGGTAGTATCCCTGGTGACATGAGAGATTTCAGGCCACTGGCATCATCTCAAAATTAGAACATAATAACTTGTGGCTGCTCTTAAGTTAGGCAGTACATATCTATAATGACACTGAAAGCCAAGTTACTTGCAAAAATCACAATAAATATGAGAGAAATAACATGCTGTTATTTGTATACCATGAGGGAAGGCGAGAAAGTGAGACTTATCAGTGAAGATGGTTGTGAGAGAATTTTCTGAACAATTTCCTGAAGCTTTCAAAACAGGCGATCATGGATATGCACCAATCAGCCACAATATTACAGTAAAGCAATGCTATGTAACTCTTAGCAACAGCGCCCTCTGCAGACACAAGTGGTTGATTATTTCTGTTGGGCTCCATTTCCGAGCGATTAAGAGGTTTTCGTGTAAAAACAAAGCCTGTTATCAGTGTGTTGAGTGGAGTCCTGACTGTGTGGCCCAACTCACTGAACTGTGGCCATTGTCTACAATCCTCGGCTCCATAAACCAGAAGAGCTGCTGCTGTAACAAATGCACAGAACTCTGTTCAGTATTCTTGATATGTTTAACGTTTCCTCGCTGAATATCAGAGATAATCCCA
Source organism: Hippoglossus hippoglossus (assembly GCF_009819705.1). Lineage (NCBI taxonomy): Eukaryota > Metazoa > Chordata > Actinopteri > Pleuronectiformes > Pleuronectidae > Hippoglossus > Hippoglossus hippoglossus. The sequence goes on along the minus strand of NC_047163.1, from coordinate 15,430,682 downwards.
GGTTTTTAATGACTTCTAAGTCTTTTGAATGGCTCTACATTTTAACTGACTATATCAGTCAGATACCCACCTTCCATAAATGTGCTTCATCACCTGACCCGTAAACTAAGCAATGACCCCAAACCTTCATTTATTCCTTGATAGACAGAGTGATCAACAAGGTCAGGAAACTATTTGTTCCGCACATGAGGCATGTATGGCACATTCCAGCTTGACACGATTACCAAGAGAGACCTACAAACCTGGATAACTGTATTTGCACACTGAGCCACCAGGATTTCACCAGGGAACACTGTACACTATTGAATTTATGTTGCGAGCGTTTACATTCCACAATGACAGATTTATCACTAACCTGGTCGTGATCCATGTATGATGGAAAAAGAGCAGATACAACAGAGAAGCAGGAATTGACCTCTGTAGATTTATCTTGGAGTAATATGTTAAAGCAACTTGACGTTTGCTGTTTGGTCATGAAGATATTTTCAGATTTATTATATGTTTCCTGTATGTTCCTACCCTTTCCCATATAATGTCTCTTGTATTGTAGCGTGAAAGTATTTGGCTTTTTAGTCTTTTTTTTTCTGTCTGAACACGTGACTACCTGGATGTGAAGAAGGTGGTTCATTGTGTTAGATTCTCAAAGAATTATTACTTGACTTTTAGCTCATTGTTGTGGTTGTCTGCAACTTCACCGTTTTGTTTCACTCTCCCTGCTCTCATCAGACTTGTTTCCAGCCAAAGAAAATGGAAAACTGTCAAACTATACCTGCTCAGCACCACATGGCATGCACAGAGATGTAGCAACTTACTGATGAACATAGTGGAGCATTTAGCAGCTAAAGAACCAGATACTTCCCTCAGGAGATGGTGGAGACCAAAAACAAAGGTAAAATGGTGGACTTTGGTGGCTATTGCAGCTACGATTGCCAGGTTGATGGTAACCAGAGGCCAGGTGAATGCGTTTTTTGCTCCAAATCTGTTTATTGTCGAGACACAAGTGGAGGTGCACTTTAACTGGAGCCACATGTTAAGTTACCAACTCACAACAACTTGTCCGTGTGTGATTGGATCCCCCAGGGCACATGTTAATTCCAGGTGTGAACAAGGCCTATCTGCCCCCTAGTGGTTTATAATTCAACTACTGCAGCTTTAAAACATACCTACCTTTCTTTTGAAGGTACAATAGGCTTGACCTGAACTGAATGAAGACATTAAATGAGTTTGTGTATGTACTTACCTCTTCTAGAGAAGCCTCATAATACTAGTTTGGAAGAACATGAGTATGAACACAAAGTGTCAAAGGCAGACCAGTTGGTTCATTGGTTTTTGTCTTTGGCATGATGACATTTATTGTCTCTGACAACCTCAGCAGTCCCATTTAGCCACCAGTTGACAACCACCTCTTTTAAAAGACGTAACATCTTTGAGGGGGGTATTGATGTATTTCATGTCATAGAATAAATCATGAAAACATTTTGAGCTTGTGTGTTTATCCATTCAGAAAACCCATCACCTTTTGGAATCCAAAGTGCAAAAAACTTATTTCTGGTTGTATTCCTTTTGAGACTGTCATTGGGTCACTGCAGTACCAAGATGGAAATTACTGCTCATGTTTTGCACCATATTAAAAACACCATATGGACATGTTAACAGGGATGAAAACGGAATTTCCATCGGAATCTTTAAAGAACAATCCGGGTCTGGTAATAGTTCAAGCAGGAGTCCCTTCCCATGCTACTACCCCCTTTCAGCACTCATCGGCAACTGGCTTTTTGTACATTACTCTCATTGGTGTTTCTGCCAAGTTGCGGTGGTAGAGCCCACTCACACTGTGTTGTGTGGGGGCCAGCCGGCCACCTGCTTCCAATCTCTGATATGAGACACAAGGCACCATCCATTGAAATGTGTGTCAGCCACTGACACTAAGGCTCTGGTGTTGACACTTTGAGGTAATTAACAGCCTGAACACAGCCCAAGCATGTGCTTCGACACTGGAGCCTGCTCTGTAATAGTAACATTTACCCCGGCTTGTGAATGCCACTCTGTCTCACTCTATTAAGCCTCAGATTAGACTTTGCTTTGGTTGAATTGGTGCACGGGTCTGCTTGAAATTAAGAGTGTGCAGGCACATAACAGTGTGAGGACAGAAACCATCTGGTCCTCACTAAAGAAGCCTGGTTGTTTTCAAAGCACATTATAGCAGAGTGATTATGGACACTGCCTGAGACTGGATCCTGTTCTACTGGAGGTTGTAGCAATGTAATAAGACAGCTAATGACGTCAGCGGTTAATAGGAATTTTCTCGCGTTTAAGAAAAAAGGAGGAAATTCCAGTAGTGAACACGCTCATGCATTCACACCATTAAGAGTTTATTTGGTTTAAAGGGCCCGTGTTTTACAATTTTGTGATAGTTTGTTTGAAGTTTTGATCTTCATAGAAATATGATATATTTGTGATTTCATGTACCAAAAACCATCACAGTGTAATTTGACATATCCTCTTTGACACTTCTCTCTGGAGAGCTAGCTCATCTCTGAGCCTCTCTTCTGATTGGCTGGCTGTTGTCTGAGTGAAGCATTTACATTACATTACATTACATTACATGTCATTTAGCCGACGCTTCTATCTAAAGCGACTTCCAATTAGTGTGTTCAACTTCCATTCGGGGTTCAGCATCTACTGTAGTTTGGTAAATCTGAATTGTAATGGTCAGTCAGTGCTGGAAAGCTGAACAAACAGTTAAGTCTAAATAAAATGCTCCAGTTTGACAAAAAAAAACTTTAGGCATCAGTTTATCATAGTTTTATCCTGGGGAAGGCTGTTCAATGATTTATTGGCCTCCTGACATTTAACACCTTTGCAACATTTCTGTGGACATTTTTCTTGCAGCTTGTGAACTCGGCAACAGGATGACCTCTTCGTGTTGTGTTGATAATAAAGTTAAAACAAATGAGAATAGTCGCTTGGTCTGGGTGGGCCGTGTTGGGGGCATGATTCAGGGTAGTGACGGAATAGCTTTGACATCTCACAAAATACAAACACCTTGACAGCTATTTTTTTTAAGGCATTGTTTTCTAATAGGTTAGTGTTTTGATACTTTCACAATATTTATATAACACCTAAATCTGCTTTATAATAAAAAATACACAGATGTCGGACCTTTAAGAAATTATGTTTACCAGTAAAAGGGCTGTGGACTGTTGTCAGTCCTTTCCTTTATGACACTTTGCAGAAAGCAATGTAAATCCCGATTTCTCATATGGTAATCATCGTTTTTCATATGACACTCGGGTTTAATCCCCAAAGACCATGGTCTGTCTCCCAGAGTCTCAGTTCTCTCCTCAAACACTCATGTCTGGACAAGACTGGTCCAACTCTCTACTAAATTAAACAAACGTTCTCGGTGTATGTTCATGTAAACCACTCCCTACCATAAGTATTTTGACAGTTTTGACATTATATGTTTTATATTCAGCACATTCAATCTGACATAAAATAATAGATGTATCATTGAAGTGCCAATTCTCAGCTTGAATTTGAGTATGTTTAAATCAGTCAGTTTTGTGTAAATGTGTAGCTCCTCTCATATAGTACAACAATAGAAAGGGGGCCGACATGAAATTAAAATGTACCTGACAAAACCAGCCAAACAACAATAATTCTAACGGCCAGTTTTGTACAAAAGTGGAGCCACAATTACACTAATTACTGAAATTTGTAAGTATATTACATTGTAACTTTGAATAAAATGTGAACACCCAAAATGTCACATACCTCTCCCATGGAGTACAACAATAGAAAGAGGAGAGGTGACTATGGAGGCCTAGACATGATTACAGATTTTGTGTAATTATAGCAATAAATATTACCACTCCTGTCCACATATTACTGCTGTATGATTGGCATTGTTAAGTAAAATATTGAAATTAGCCCTCAGTGAAATGCCATTAAATATTTGCTCTCTATATGTAATATTTGTATTACAACAGCAGCTAATCTCTGACTGTATTGAAGTCTATAGTAGACTATAGTAGACTAAAATTCAGTGAGGAGTCAGAGCCACATGTGGTTTCTTTCCACAGGGTTGTTGATATTCAGAGGGAGGGAGGTGAATAAATAGAAATGCTGACACAGTGCTTCAGATTTAAAACCACCAGGCTTTCTTCCTCACAGTCTCTTGTGTTATATCTGCATTTTTGTCACTAAAACGGAACAGTGTTCATATCAGAAAGGTGTTCTTGTTATTTATACTACCATGGGCTCAGCTTGTGCGTTACCCTCTGATGTCTCTATTGGGATTTTACACATTGTGCACTGTTCTCTTCTGCTGTAACTTTTCAATTGGATTATCTGAATTCCACTTGAAGACACCATGCATGTGGTTTTTATGTGGCTCAGAAACATTTGCATCTTGGGAAAACTCTGTCCTCACTTGGTCTTTTATATTATAGATCTGATTTCCTTAGCCAGAGATTGATCTCCTCTCTTCCACATGTCTTTGGCAGTAATATCATACATCCCTGTGACTTTCTGTCGGATAGAAAAAAAGGATTTTACTAGCATGGCTGGTCCTCAGAGCCGGTGAAAGAATTTGTCTTTCAAAATGGAAAGAAACTGTATTTTCTTACAGATTTCTGGAAGTAATTAGGCTCAAAGATGCTGTCGAGTCAAAATTTCAAGGTGTGGTTACAACAAAAATATAGCTGAAGGAAAGTTAATAAATCTAGAGCTAGATTTAATTTGGTAAAAAATGGTGGTGTAAAGCCGGATTCCTTTGTGAAAAACGAGTTGTATAAAAAATCATGTCCTGGTAGCTGCTGTGGTTTTTCTCAGGGAACAGTGATGTCTTTTACAGGTTTGGAGTGAATCCTCCCCCCTTCTGCTAACTAACATACCATACTCTGAGTTCATCCTCTCCCAGTCTGACCATGCACTTAGGTCCACTGTGAAACTCCATGTGAATTATAAAGCATTTTGTTTTGGCTCCTGAGTAACACGAACCTCTTGAACGTCTATTTCCCCTCGTATTTCTTTGGCTATGAGGGAAAAAGACCAATTTTTAGGGCTGCTTTATTTCCAGGCTATGTCTTAGTCAACAAACGAGGTGAGGACATAATCTCATTTATGCACCGCACTCTCATGGTTTTACTTGGTGATACAGGATACTGCACCCTACAATGTAAATGTCCAGTTTACAGATTAAAGGGCTTGAACCGTGTCAGAAGTGTGCAACGGAGTTAACATATGATGGGAACCATGTGGTTGTAATGAAGGCAAGACTTTTACTGTTTGTCTTGGTCAAGTTTCAAAGATTTATTCGACCAAATTTTAGTTGCTAGACACTAAGGTGCTGAGTGTTTGGAGGTGCGGGTGTCATGACATTCTTTGTTTTCAGTAAGAGCTGCAGAGCAGACCTCATGATTACCTTTGACAGCTTGCTCTTTGCTTTGGCTACAGCTGCTCTTGTGCTCTTTTGAATCTGAGGTTAGTGAAAAGGTTCACTGAAAACTAGATTTACAGTGTAAGCCTGCAGACCTGAACAGATCCCTTTAAGGTTTTCTATTCTGGCATAATATGAACTTAATCACCAGTCGTCTGTATTTTTATTCCTTGAGTGAAAACATTAAGATAAATGTATTTTGAAGATATTCCTGTATATGATAAGTTATAAGTGTGTATAGTCATATGAATACTTAAAACTGAAACACAAATAATTAAGTTTGTTCAAGTGAAAGTCATACAGTATTAACACAATTTATACACAATTTCAAACACAATTTCCTTTTTTAAGCTGGTAAACAAATTTCTTTTGTCAATGTAAAGCCGTTGAAGCTAAATTTAAAAAATCTGAAACGACCAGACCTATGTTATATATTTTGTTGACTTGTTTACTAACAAGTCATCAGAAATGTTTTTCAACAATGTTCAAACGCAGAGAAATCCCCAATTTTTATTTAAGGTTTCTTTCATCACCTTTTATTGTGTTATATCAGCCCCGGGGGCTTTGGCTCTTTGGCTTGTTTTGGTCACTCGTAATGGAATCACGATTATTCATTGCCATTTTCCACGTAACGTGAATAAAACTTGATATTTATATATATAATACATGAACTCATAAATTCAAGGTTTTTTATCCACAATGGAGTTGAAGACAATAGCTCCCATAGTCCCACGGTGATTCACAACATCATCAAAGTAGGTCTTTTCCTATTGTTTTGATTGAGACACCCCTAGCATCCAAAGTTACTTAAAAAAATTCGAAAGAGAAAACTGAATGCAAAGAAAGTTAGTCAAATGTTTCCTCTCACCAGATTTGAATAAGCATCATTCCTACTGGAAATTGCATAGATAACTTTATACTGTTCCTCCGTGAGGATTTAAAAAGGCCAGGTGGCTGCGATGAATTGCAATAACATATTTTGTCCACATGCAACTTCAGCCACAGCTGTTCAGGGTTATCGTTTTATAACCGACATTGAAGTCTCGTGACAAATAGTGAATCCATCACACAGTCAGGATGAAGACATCCTAAGTGCAAAAGGACAGGATGAATAAGGATAAAAACAAAGCATCTGAACGGTAGACATTTTGTGTGACTCTCCCCATAGAGAAACAAAGGTCGGTCTAAAAAGCAGTGAGACTGAGATGGCACTATTTGCTTGTCATTTACCCCGTGTAACTCCTCTTCCTGTTTTCATTTCTCAAGTCTGCCATTATGGGTTTGGATTTTGGAATCCTGGTGCCAAGACAGACTTGCAGGCTGCTGGCCTGCTGACAGGAGGACACAAGCAGCGGTGCTTCATGCTAAGCATTGCTATCAGAGGAAGAAGCTCATTAGAGCCCTAATGGCTGCCATATGGCAGGGAAGTTCTCACACACTAAACAAGCAGACCCTGGTCTCCCCAAATGCATTAAGGCACCATTGTTTACCAGGTTAATGCTGAATGGGTCGGAGCTAATGGTCTGTGTGATTGACCATGTGTTCCCAAGACTCACTGTGAGACTCCTACAGTAGCAGCAGAGCATTCTCAGTTCTTCCTCTTTGAACTCGGGTCGGCTATGGTATTAGTATTAGATTTGGGTAAATAAGTTCGAGAACATGAGGTCACTGTTGGGATCCTTTAATGGGCAAAGTAGAAGCTTCTTCACTTTACTAAAGATTTCTGATAATAGAGACATTCATCAACAGTACATTTTTGTATGAGCTCTTTGTAGTTTTATTGTCATCCTTCTGTTGTTTTTAAAAAGCTATCATAGCTGAGCTAGCTAACCATGTGAACTAGCTAACATGGTTAGCTAACCATGTGAGTCATGTAGACATACAGTCCTTACCCACAGACTGTATATGAAGATGAACGACGCGGGCAGTTTTTACAGAAGAATCATTATAGACACAAATCCTGCTGAATTCATGTCTGTGAAATCAAACCTAATCTTGTTTCGTTTTGTTTTTTTCTTTTGCTTTGCGATGCCAGGTTGAACATAAGGAATACAAATTCACAGCCACGTTTCATCCTGTCTGTGCAAGACATTTTCTGTCCTATCTGTTGGGGATCTAAACAGGGATGGCTTTTCCAGATGTACAGGGACCAAGTTTGACAGAGGCTTTAATGGAGACATAGGAGAGAAAGTTAAAACAGGACTTTCAGGGCAGGTGTTCCAGCTATTTTACTCCAGATGAAGAAGATATTGTAATTAACTTGTGTTTTATTTTTGAATATGTTGTTTAAGAATCCCAGATTAGCTGTACTATATTCATGCAACACAACAACAAGAAAGAGAAGAAAAATATGTGCACAGTGAGCTGAAGGCAGTCTCTGAAAATCCTTATAATGTCAGAGCATAATTTCTGTGTTGAGAGGACAAATGGGAACCATGTGAGCTGCTGGAGTGAGGGAGCTGGTAAAAGCGTGCGACCATAGGATCCAAAACATGTAGGATAAATGGTTCCTCACATAGACACTGCAGTGAGAAGAAACAGAGAAATGCAGGTAGTTTCTCACAGTGTTAGATCCCACCTACGTCACTTAGAATATAATAAAACACGCAAAATGTGGCTCTGCACCATCAAACACAAGCTCTGGGATTCTTTACTCTTTCATCGTGTACTTGATTGATGACCGAATGACGACTTCCATTCTTCCTCCAAGTTGAAAAGCCATGATTGATTGGTGTCTCTTTCTGTCCATTTCATTCAGTGCAACAGTTTGAAAACAGTCCCACTTTTGTCTCCGCTCTATTTCCTACTGAGCTTATTGTTGAAGCTCTCTTTCCTCTGTGTGACAGGTTCCTTAAGCTCCTCAGCTGTCCATAAATTACCTTTGACCTCAGTCTCATGGAACCTTGTGTTTTCCCTATCAGCACTCAATGCACCTTTGTTTGCTCTGCTATTTATAAGCATAAAGTGATCAGCAGTTACTTACTGTCCCAAGACAAATGCAGTACAAATATATGTATCCGGTGTTACTGGTTTAAATGATAGATATAGGAATGAGCATGGTTGATATGAACTGTACATCCCCAAGAGGAGAAGTCAGGAGATCACCAAATTCAGTTAGATTCATCCTCTTGGGATCCCGAATGTCTCTAAAATGTATGTTATGATCTATCTTACTGTTGCTGAAAAAGTCTGGACCAAAGTGGTGAACTGCTTGACCGACCGACCCAAAAAATAATGGTGCCTCTCCCACGCTGATTCACATTCACATTGACGTGAGTGACGGGGCCCTGAACCGAGAGCAGTGGTTGATTAGATGATTAGATCCAAACCAATCACACGTGACATCGAGCCTTGTGCACAAAACAGTAATTAGGCACATCACAGTAAGGAATGCAGTTGCCGCAATATACAGAGCCTATGAATAATAAAAAATCATAATAGACAAAAGTTTGTTTTGCCTCACATTACATCTTCCAAATTAGAATAATGAATGAATCGTTGGATGGATGTGAACCAATCAAACCATCAGGTGTAACATCTCTGTGTTGAGTTATTGCAGCAGTGTTTTTACAGCTTTATTATCTGGCTCTCCTGCAACAATCCCTCTGAAGTTCAGAAGAATCAAGGAAAGAACGTTTCCTGTTCCTGACAGTTTTATTTTGTCCAACTTTGTGGACCTCATGTTGCAATATCAAATGTGTTGTCCACTTTTGGTCATGTGTCATTTTCGGTTAAATGAAAAACAATGGAAAGAATGGTTTATGAGGGTGGAAGGCTGCGATAATAGAAATAGACAAGTTAATGTTAGTTTGGTAAGCTGCGTTCCTTTTCTGTGTCGTTTTGTTACAGTAGAAATGTGGGAACGGGGACTTGGAGAATGTAGGAAATTCAAGTGACTTATGCCAGAGATTCAAATTCCACCTAGTGAGGAAGAAACAGTAAATCACTCAAGCTCTGCGTATCACTTACAACCACTGAGGTCCAAGATCTAAAGCCTCCACGTCTATTGAACAGAGTTGAGAAATACACCATGCAACTGAGGTCTGCTGATTCAGTTATTGATCTTGACTTTTCTTTGTCTAATATCTTTAACATCAGCGGATTGGATACTTAGTTGGACATATGTTGATTTATGTAATGTCCTTGTACTTCCATCTTTTTTTCTAGAGAGGAAGAGCATTGGTCCTTGGAGAGACTGGAAAGGGGCAGTACTGTTCTGTGGAGGACAAGTAATGTTAATAACACCTAATGAGATTAACAGGTACTGGATCTCGGTGGCTGATGTCTGAGAACATCAGAGCACTCGAGCAGCTGTCCTCTCTCTATTGATGGGAAACCATTATCACCCCTATTCATAAACCAAGAGGAGACCAACACTTTCCATTCCTGAGCTATCAATGAGCTCATGTAATTCATTCAAAACATATGATAGTTTTCAAGATTGGCATGTAAGACATTATAAGACAATGCAAATAAAGTGGGTGTAGGAGAAAATGGGTTAAAAAGTTATGGATTGTCCAATATACCAGGAGGGTTCTGGTTTTCCAGAAGATTTATAAAAGAATGACTCTGCGTTGAGGTAAGGGGTACATGTGGTCCATCGGGTCAGTCCATCAGTGAAATGAAGATTGATGATGCAGATTTGTAGGTATGAGACTCACAGGCCACATGAGGGAGTCAGCGCTGGTGCACATGGAGAACATCAAGCAAAAGGCTGCAGGTGTTTGGGTATCAGGGGATTTGGAGCTAAAGGGGAGAGTCACAGCACGATATTACATTTTGATAAACTATGTGCTTGCATACCTCAACAATGCTGGTTGACAGCATGTCAGGTTTCCATGTTATCATCATATATGGAACATATATAGTTGACGTAACAGAATAATGTGAAGTTTTCCCCCCAAAAAACCTATAAGGATGAGTGTTTAGTGTGTAAGACACGTGACGTGTTTTAAGACATGAACTCCAGAAAATTGGGTCAGCAGGAGGTGCATTCACAAAAACAGGAAAATGTCTGGAAAATGTTTCAGATGAGAGGTGGTGCCTTGGTGCCTAGCACTCAGCGTTTTTTGTTTACAGCACATTGACACAGACGTTGTTCCCTATCGCAAAAACATTCCAGAATCTTGTTGTCTTTCCTACTTGACGTCTTTGTCTGCATCCTCTACGTGTATGGTTCCTCTTCTTCATCCTGACATATTTGTATTCTGTTCAAAACATCATCAACACGCCCATTCGCTCGCTGGGAAATTTCCGGACATTTTTCCTGCTGTATTCTCACATTGGCTCACTCAGACATTTTGCGGACAGGAGAAGTTCCGGAAAATGTCTGGATGAACTGATTTGTAAATTAACGTTCTCACATACAGCCCCTCCGGACTTTAGTGCATGACTGAAAGCAGCTATAGAGGGTGTCAAGCTGTTAGAGAGAAAAAAAAACAACGGACTTGTTTTGAAACTGCCATATTTTGACTATTGAGGCCTTTTTATCTTGGAAGATGAATGATCCCCTCAAGACATTGGTGAGGTCGATGGAATCGTTTATATAAATACATGCATGCATGTGTGTATTCATGTGTGTAACTTGCGGGTGGCCCATGTAATACATCCAAATGCCCCACAGCTGAACCAAGGCAGAGATCTTAATGCCAACATGCTCCAGGAGTTAACGTTGCTCAGAAAAGTAAAATAGGACGGTTTCCGTGAATGAAATCCTCCGGTGCTGTGCAGGTCACAGTCTAATCGGATTACGTCTGGGCTCTGAGAGATAGCGAGCGGGCTTGTTTACATGTACATGCGTGTGTTGAGATGTGCTGTGTTACCAAAGTAATTAACCACTCGAGGTCATGGTACACAGTGAGCATCTGAGAGGTGCTGTTATGCATGCGGAGAAGCTTTACCACTGTGCCCCATCTGGAAGTATTTATGATTTCTTTTCTACTCTACAAATGTCGCTCATGTACAACAGTGAGATAAGTAGTCCAAAGCTCAGGATACAAAAGCAGAAACCATTGACGGTAGAAAAACAAAACAGTTTGAGTGTTGGTGACTTCACTTAAAGGTTTCTTAAAATAAGGTTTTAGTCCTTGCCACCATCTTTGTCAAATATAACACCCCAAAAAATTATACACAAGTATACACATCTCCTCTAATGTTATTCCTTTGTGTTTAAGTCTTACTTCACCCTAGTTGATACGCTAACAGAACTTAGAAGAAAGTGGTTAATTTAGCAACAGGAAACAATTGGAAATCGTTCTTCATCCCTTTTTGCCAAGGAAATATTTTTTCCTTGGTCTGAAAATGTCATTGCATGTCCTCATGTCATGTGCAGTTACCACGTGGAGTCTTCCAAGCTTTCTCTTCAAAGCAAACCTTTCTAGCTAAACTCATTCAGCTGTGTAAAACCCCCGTAGTTCTGCATATTTTACTGATATGTTCTTTTAAAATCTACCAGAGTGATGTATGTGATGATTGCTGTGGTATAAATCCATTTTATAATCTATGCTCTTCACCTCCCTCACACTGATTGCTGACAAACCACTATGGCAATTGTTAATGCATAAATCTACTTATATTTCCTTGTATCTTCATAGCACAAGCCCTGGAGTATCTAAAATGATTATATCTTATATCCTTTTGGTGAAGGTTTGGCACAAGACTTTGTACTAACAAGTCAGCTCTTTCCATTCTTTTTTGTTTAGCACGATGTTCACTTGATGATGGTCTGGTTAGACCAGAGACACAGAGCGTGACTGATGACTTTCAGGAAAGGCCAAACCACAAAATGAGAAATCTGTAAATGGATTTCTGTGTGTACTTTAGGTAACAGTAACAGTTTTATTTGAGGTTACAGTTTAGGTTCAGGTCATAATTTAAGTTTAGTCTGAAATAAAAAGACATGATAACAAATATATCTTTCTTTGAGTAACGTATGACTTTCTGCCTTTTAAGCATCATGTTATCCAGATGTTCTGAAGTGAATGTTTCTTCAAATTTGTTTTGTCTGTCTAGTTGCCATTTGCCAGTGATGGTAAATGACCCTGAGCTGACATGGAGAGCTCATTAGGGCTCTCAGGAGCCGTGGGATCAAAGTGGGGATGTGTAAGGCGGCAGGGTCCTGAGGTTAAGGGCCCGTGTCACCTCCCTATGAGTTCATGAAAAATGCAGAACAGGATTGTTTCTCTGTGTGCAACTGTGTGTGTGTGATAGTTTCTTAGAGCCCCCCCTAGTGAAAGAGAATGTGCTGAATGCTGAACTTCTACATTAGTAATGGCTTGTAAAAGTCCAGACATCAGGGCAACGCAGACCTGGAGACCACTCTGCCAGTTATTTATCCTCTGCTGAAGTAAACAAAAAGCATTAGGAGGAATGGACACAATCCTAACCTGTCAATTACTCCTCATTTTTCAAATAAAGCAAAGAAAGAGAAAGACCAGAAGCTAAACCTGAAGCAAAATCCCTGAAACAAAGTGTGATGACCCAGATAACTCTGCCTGCCCTTAGAAACCAAGTGTGGGTGTGGCCTGAAACAAATAAATATGGCGACCCATCCTTAGTTTCTGAGGTCCTGTAGAATTCTGCAGAAGCCAAACCACCATAGTTCTACTAATCACTACCAATAGATCTGGAAACATAGTATAATTTCCCTTTAATTGCCACTGTAGGAGAGAAACATTTGTCCTGTTACTTCAGTTGCTTTTCTTTCTTTTGTTCATCCTCTATAAGAAAAATACATCTGTATCTCTCTGTCTTCATGGAAAATATATGTGGGGAATTATTATGGTTGTAATAACTTTAGCATCACTGTTCTAAACTACTGTACTATACTTCTCATCTATTAAAATGATCTGAGTAGATAATCGATAATCCCTCTCACACAGTCAGCGGTGGACAATTTTCTCCTAATTGACTCAATGCCAGGGTTTGGTACAATTATCAAGCAGTAGTAGATAATCACATAGTTTGGTTTATCATGGTTTATTCATGTGCACATATATACACAGAGACATTATCAAATGCTTTTGAGCAACACTTATTTTCCTACAGATCAGACAAAAAACCTTTAAAATTCAGTGTAGACGTTACATGAAAAGTCAAAGAATAGACCGACAGGGGGATTGTAATGCTCTGAGTCTGCTCATTTAACATGTTAAAATCTAAACCAGAAATTGTTTTCAGGTTTTTTACCAGAGGGGCCTTTGGGTGCATGTGCATCTACACTTACTATTCATTATTGGCATTACATTTACCTGTGTATGCTTTAGATTAACATTTGCATACCTAAACACCAGGGGATTAAAGGAAAAGGACACATTGTGTCCACAAAGCCTCAACAAATTGTAAAAACTTTAATGAGAAGCTCGGTAATGATCAGATGCACATCCTTGTCTATTGCAAAAAAGCCATAGGCACGCAGTGGCATTTGATACACTGTGATTCTAAAGGCAGACCTTGAGTTGTCATGTGCTCTCAATCTACACAAACAAGCTGACAAACTTAATCCCATCTCCCTCTGCCTTCTGTCTCTTTCTGTCTTTCCAGTTTAGTTTTCCAAGTTGTGTTTCTGAAATTTCCTGTTATTCAAAGACAAACAAACTATAACGGCTCAGTGCTTCCATTAAATATTGTACCAGATGGGGACAAAACACTAAATAACTTTTCCTTTCTCCTCTGTTGCCTTCTTCCTTCCTTCTTCCTTCACAGGGGGTGTTCGTTGAAGTGCAATGCATTTATCTTTCACAGTCTCATTTTTCCGACACTGTATCATTTGTGAAAGGTTCGGCTGTGACTCTGCCACATGGACTAGAACCACAGGGGCAATAGCAGCAGTTTAATCAATTGAATCAGGTGAAAGTTCCAAGGGAGAAAAAAAATCATTACAAGATTCTGCTGATTCGTTTACGTGCCTCCGGGAGTGCACCGGTCCTAAAAGATTGGCAACACACTCACTATCAACTGCCTGTTAGTTTAGCAACATCAAAGTATTTCTGTGGCAGAAAGTCAGGAGGGTCATGATCTACACGGAAAATAAACTGTAAAAGTTTCTGATGATAAGGGAAAGAACTAAAGAAAACAGGAAGGAACCCCGCAAAGAGAGAAGAGAAGAAAATTTAGCTGAAAGGGCCAAAAGCCTGTCTGTCCACACAATCGATTTAGCAGCAGTGTTTTGAATATCGTGTATTGCTGTATGTAAGTAAAACTGGCCTTTTTATCCTCTTCTTTCAGATGTTAACGAATGTGAAGTGGATGAAGACGGCTGTGAGGGTTACTGCTGCAACACTATCGGCAGCTACTACTGCAAGTGTCCCGAAGGCAGCAGACTGGAGCCAGATGGCAAGACATGTCACGGTAAGACGGACATCTGGATGTAGCTAGTGTACAGACAGACGGTAGCAGGCTCTCCGCCCGGCCGGGGCGTCCTGTACTGTTTTATGAATGGACAAGTATTTTTCAGTCAAAAATGTGAATGAATTTACTTGATGTTAAAGATGCCTGTTGTTTTTCCAAACCAGCACAACATACCTAATGTAATGCATACTATAACATGCCTAGAGGGCGCTCTCTGGTATGTTTGAGCTTTATTATTGTTTACCCTATAGACCTTATATAAATATGGACGGTGTGTCTCCACTTCCTTCCACTATCCAGAAATGAATCCCCAAAAAAACAGATAAGAATGCTGCCATGGTGCATATTTGGAGCCAGAGTCTGCACCTAGCGACCGGGGATGGAGTCATGGTAGCAAGCTCCCATTACTCTCTGCTGTTAATCATGATGTTAATCCACAGTGTGATAAGAACTACCAAAAATACCGTGCATCTCCTCACGAACATGGAGGCAATCTAAACACTTTGGCTTCACTTTTGGGGAGCTATCGTGTCGTCCGTGTTAGGGTTAGGGTCCGTGTCCCTGTCCCTAACCTGCCTTTGATTGGCTATTACTAGTTGCTTTCATTGGCTGATTGGTTTAGATAAGAATATCAGACTAATATGCCAGCAAAGGCAATATCAACATTTCAAGCTATAGTGGATGTAATCAAATCCTGATCACCTTAAAAAAGTATTTGCTAATGTTTAATGAGTAAAGAGTTGCATTTAGTTAATTTACTAATTGTAAAGCACACTGATGCACAACTGATAAATTTAAAACACATATTACCAAAAGATTGATAACATTAGTGTGCACGTATTGCATAATCTCTTCACTGGTGCTTATACACTTTTTATATTAAAATTTGTTTCCTATTTTTATATATTTTATATTCATACTTGCACAAACACACCACAGCAAATTTCTTGTATGTGTAAACCTAATTGGCAATAAACCCTGATTCTGATTGATTACCATCTACATTCTAGATACATATTAATACATATGTCCTCCATGATGTTAGAGAAATATTTAGGTCATTCAATTTGAACCAAAAAGCCAAGGTTGACCTACTGAGGGCCGACTTAACTGTCTAGACTCCAGGCTGTAAAGAGCTGAACCAGCCACACACACACACACACACACACACACACACCCACACACACACACACACCCACACACACACACACACACACACACACACACACACACACACACACACACACACACACACACACACACACACACACACACACACACACACACACACACACACACACGCAGCTCACAGGTTTTTAATAACCTTCTCAGACCTCATGCTTTCTCAGTCCATCTGTCTCATCTGACGTGAATATGCAGAGTCAGTGTTGAAAACTTAGCACCATTTGTTACTGAAAGATACAGGTGTAAATGCTCGCCCCTCACCTTTTAGCCTTTAAGACAGGATACTGTCACTCTGTGATAATTTAAGTCTGAGTCGTCACCTCTACAGAAGTCAAACGACAGCTGTGAACTTCTTATTTCACAGTGTTTTGTGTGAATAGTGCGTGTGGTCGTATTTATGGGGAAAGACGGTTAACTGTGGGTTTAGACTGTGGCAGAAAACACCTTTTTAGAAGGTGTTTTAGGAACTTTTAAAGCCAGCATCACATCCTGGAAACTGAAAGATGAGTGAGACCACTTAAGCTGACAGCCACAATGGTGCTATTTACACACATTTAAACATTTGCTCCAGTGCCTCGGATCCTCCTTTGGTGTTGAGTAAATTCAGCCCCTGTTGCGTTTCTTTGGAAGACCACCTGTTTGTTTTGTTCCGCCACCAAAGCTGCGCTCCCGTACGTTTCATCTGCTGCTTTGTCTTGTGGGATGCTCGCTCAGCAGCTCCGCTCCGAGCCAGGCGGTGTCACACGATACCATTCAGAGCTCATGGCCCTCGACCTCCGACACCGCCGCCGCCCCTCCTACCCCCGCTGCCACACACACACCACTTCACCCTGTGGTAAAAAGCAGCCATTGTGTGTCTCCCACTGAAATCCTTTCACGCGAGGAGCCCAATAAGTATATTAACCTTGACAAACCTCCCCTTGCGTCTGTTGTTTTGTATACCAGGGTTCCTCTACCACAGCTGCCAATGTGTTAAAGTAGAAAATAGCCTATAATGACAGGATCGCTCATGAGTTTATCATTATTCAGAGCTGGTTGTGTTGTGAATATTTGTTTAAAAATTCAGAGATATCTAAATAAACGGTGCCTGCTCTAACCCTGCATGTTTGGAATGTTTGCTTAACCCGTGTTAATGCTCCGGAGCTACTTCAGAATTATTCCTTGTCATTATTGAGTCCTCCTCAAACTGTTCTACAATTATACCGTCACTTTTTATTGTTTGTGTGCTGGACGTTGTGTGCAGTGCTTTTAAAATACATGTGTCCATGTGCTCATCCTGCCTGGTTCATCTGCAATGAAGATTTCATAGTAAGTGTTTTTCATAAAATGAAACTGAATTTGCTTTATCACTCATGTGTGTGGTTTATTTATAAGTGTGAGTGATTTACTCAATTGGTGTAATTTTTCATACATTGCATTTCGGCTATTTAAGAGGTCTGTTAAGCAGCCGACACAATCTTCGGACCCAAGTTCATAACTTTCCAAAAACAAACCTGAATATCTGTTTCAGTCTGATAAGGTAATGACCTTTAACCTGATCACACTAATCTATGTGCAGGATATGAAAAGGATTATTTTTATGGTGAAGGGCCTTAACTTTGTCCCTCCCCTCCCTTTAGTTCCTACACAAACGAATTAAAAATAGTCTTGAGGTCATTTTGAAGATGCCTGTTCCCATGGGTCTGCCAGAGACTTTCGAGTTCAGGGAAAGAACACACACACACACACATGCATAAACTATCAGAAAACGATTTCTAGTATATGCACTTTACGTGGGAAGAGCTTTGACCTTAACGATGGTAGCGCTTCACACAGAAATAAACCGAACCACATGTTCTTAAAATTTAAAAAAGAAAACTGCTTCATTTGGTCCTCTCACGCGGCCTTTCTCTCATCACCTGGGAGAGAAGAAGCTCCGGAGGACGTGTGATGTGTTGTCCAGATGTGTAGTAAAGTCTGATTACCCTTGAATTAGCTGCCCCAGGTAGCGTGTCTTCTCAACTATAGCCTCTGTCTCTGCGGGAACATGCGCTTCAGTCTGACACACGCACAGACATACCTCTGCGGAGGAACTCTCCCCTGTGTAAGAAAACAAATCGATGCACGCATACTGTACGAGAGAGTGATAAGCCATTCATCATTCTCCAACGAAGACACCCAACATGTGTATTATTCCCAAGAGAGGTCTGCAGAGCAAAGGGTCAGTGTTGTGTTTCAGTGGGCTTCTGCAGCAAGTGGGGATTCAAAGGCACTCTGACACATTGGCTGCCAGAAGAAGAAAAGGATAGAATGTACAGAAACTTTTCAATATTAGCATTTTCTTTTGTCCTTCACTATTAAATACTGAGGCTTGTACATGAATCTGCACCAAATCTCACACACTCAAGGATAGCAAATGCAATCATTCAGTTACAGCTCTATAAATCTGTAATACTAAAATGTGTTTTTCATTTTCTTTTATTTGAGGGAATTTTTTATCAGGCCGACTCAAAATTGAATACACTGTTTTATAAAGGATGTGACACATTTCTTGTTTCGAAACTCCAGCTCATTTGAACCTTCTATTGATATAATCATTTTTTGCCCAGAATTGACCAAAGCAATGCTCCAATTTTTAACACAAAAAGGGCAAGACACCTTTTATATGGGTTTTTAATTATGCCACATTCATGACAGGCATACGAACAAACCACTTTTTTGACTAAATAAACTGTACATATCTGTTTGTTCAGATGTAAATGAGTGCGAGGAGCTCAATGGAGGATGCCAGCAGATGTGTGTCAACACACCGGGCTCTCACCACTGTGAGTGCAGCGAAGGCTTCCGCATGCACTCTGACGGTCGGACCTGCATCCGTAAGTTTATATTCCAATTATATCTCACAGTAATATTGTAGGATATTTCCAACATTCCCTCAGTAACATAGAGGAATAAGTTTAGTTTCATTTTGAGATATGTTCTTTGTTGTGTTGAATTCTGTTTCCCTTTACTTTAACCTGAAGCCAACCTTGTCCTAACGCTAACCACTGAGGGGTTGCGGGATGGGAGACAAAATTGGGGAAGCACATCTTGACTGTGAAACATAATTCGACATAACATGCGTTTTTTTTGCGTGTTCAACATGAAGTCTCTGCTGGTTTCCTTGAACTATTTATTCAATATAACCAGTAATCAAATCAGACATATTTATGTTTACTATTTTGTATTTTATTGCTTTAGCTAAACACTGCATACAACTCACAAATTGGACATCCACTATGTCCCCTTTTTACAAGTCTACAGTCCTTTGAGATTACAGGCTATTTGTGTATTTTCACAACTTCCAACTTTGATGGTGAGCATTTGAGATTTGCTAATGACCTGCTCACATCTGGAGTGAACATCTGGTCCCTGTTTGCCCTCAGGAGACTTGACTCACACCTTGTGTATTTTGTGAGAGAACATACAGAAGAATATCCCCAAATGTGGATTAGCACGATAAAACTCCAATGAGTTGCAGTGCTGAGCATCATTGATTAACCCCAGTGTCAAGTGGGAAATTTCAGATTTATTTCATTAGGATTGATCTAAATATTTAGCACCATGAAATAAGTAAGTTCTGAAGCAAATTGTTATTTGCTGATAATCCGTTCGCCTTCTGTTACCTTTTGGTTTAATGTCTTAATACTCGATGTAAAGGAGGTAGGGATGGAGGGATAGGAGTGGAGTTAAAGGGATAGTTAATTGTGTCTGCAGAAGTCATCAGGGTTTAAAACCAGTCCCTCTCTCACTTTTACAGCCCATCTGTGTCATCGTGTCTATGTTTAGAGCACCCACAAGACACACGGCTGATATTCATATTTGGCACATCATTAAATCACAGGAGAAATGAGATGGAAAGGTCATTAGGAAGTAACCAGCAGTACCCACTGGACCCAGCTCGAAAATCATTTTACACATTCCAGTCTTTACCCTGGGGTTTTCAATAATTACACGGCGGCAGAGTTGGAGGTGAAAAAGCGGTTTTAGGCTGACAACAATGTCAAATATATCTGAGTTCAGGTTTTAAAAGCTGTACAGCTTGTCTTTATTTACACTTTCTGTGTGTGTGTGTGTGTTTTGCCTTTAAGCTGTGACTTCTTGCTCAGTGTTGAACGGCGGATGTGAGCACAAGTGTGTGGACATGGGGAGCAATCATTACAAGTGTGAGTGTCGGAAGGACTACCAGCTGAAGAGGGATGGGAGACACTGTGAATGTAAGTCATTTTTACCAACAGACGCATGAATATATCAAACAAGTATGGAGCTGCAGGACAGCAGATTACTCTTTAGGGGCTTCTGCTGTTGTATATTGGACCATAATACAGCGCACGGCACGCTTGTGGTTACTGACAGTGTGCAAGGTAGGAAAAGGAAAGAATGTAACAAGCAGCTTTGGAAAGAGTCAAGAAAAGGAATTCAGATTTGTCCTCCTGCAGTGGATCTTCAGATCAAATATCACAACCCCAGTTCTCACCCATTGACAAAGTATGGAAAACCTGTAAAATGATGCATGTGGCAAATTCAGATGTCAGTCTGGTGTCAAAAATGAAAACTGTTCTTAGGAGGTAACCAGTAGGGTCACGGTGTCACCTGCTGGGTTGACCTGTCTTTAAGTTTTGTAATTGTGTGTTTATGTTTGTGTCAGTGATGGACCCCTGTGAGGAGAGGAATGGAGGCTGCGCCCAGCTGTGTCTGTTTGAGGACGGCCGGGTTCACTGCAGCTGCCGACGCGGTTTTACACTGGATGGAGATGCCAAGAATTGCGAAGGTGAGGAATTGCACACACACACATTCCCATCAGTTCATTTATGATCATGTGGATAAATGCACGTACACACACACACACACACACACACACACACACACACACACACAGAA
Organism: Hippoglossus hippoglossus; assembly: GCF_009819705.1. Lineage (NCBI taxonomy): Eukaryota > Metazoa > Chordata > Actinopteri > Pleuronectiformes > Pleuronectidae > Hippoglossus > Hippoglossus hippoglossus. Next base: position 15,409,807 of record NC_047163.1, on the reverse strand, counting down.
CACAATCACAAACTCAGTGAGGATTACCAGCTTGAGTTAGAGAGGAGGAAGAAGAGAATGAAATGAGGAAAAAATGGAGAAGGAACATTCCAATGAAATGTCTTTAATTGAATCTGCTCATAATTAAGAAGTCTTAATGAGTCTTTGTTATTTTTCTTATGCAGTACATCTGGTTTACAATCAAACTATCCATGAAAGAGAAATCAATATCAAGGAAAAAGATATGTGTGTAATCTATTTGTGTGTGTATGTGTGTGTGTGTGTTTATGGCAGAAATGTCAATGTACATGTTTCTGTGTCTGTATGAATCATAGTAACCCAGGTCCTATTCTCTCTGAAGTCCCAGAACTGCTGTGTAAATACGTGCATTCATGCCTTGTATTAATTTTCTCCTATAGACATTGACGAGTGCAGCTCAGGCCGTGCCAAGTGTTCCCATGGGTGTGTCAACACGTTGGGCTCTTTCAGCTGCGTGTGTCACCCAGGTTTTGAACTCGGTGCTGATGGCAAACAGTGCTACCGTAAGTGCAAATTCAAATCCACAAATTCCAATGGCAAATGACAATGTCCTTTCTCAACCTCAACATTTTTATCCAAAATATTATTCATCTTCTGAATACAACAAAAACATATATATATATACATACAATGCAAAATGGATAGGGAGCAGTAACTCAATTATCTTTTCTCAGACATACGGACCTCATTAAAACCCACCTGATAAAACACAGAATATCAATTCTGAATTCAGATTTCATGACAGTGGTGTTTGGCAGACAATACCAATAAAAGATAAGCTTAGAAAGTAACAAATATTTATTCAGCACATATATGATTTACATTGCCAGGAAATTGGAAAGGTTAAGTTTAGTTCTTTAGATCATCTTTACCCAGCAGTTAAAAGACTGGGACAAACAAAATAGTCCTTGAAATGCCCCCAACATTGTCCTCACTGTAGTCATGGTTGTGGTCGTGTGTCCTCCAGGCATTGAGATGGAGATCGTCAACAGTTGTGAGAAGAACAATGGAGGTTGCTCTCATCACTGTGAGCACACCACCAACGGCCCGCTCTGTTCCTGCAACCACGGTTACCAGCTGGACCGAGACAGGAAGACGTGTGTGGGTACGAATTTCTCATCTTCTTATTCCTCTGGGTCTTGTTTTCTCCACCGTTGTTTATGTATTGTTTTTTCTTTCACTCTTCTTTGATATTCACTCTATTTTGGTTTCTTTATTTGTCCGTCTGTCTCCTGAAACCCTGTACCACTGTGTGCCGTCCTCAGATAGTGATGAGTGTGCCAGTGGGGAGTCGTGCTGTAGTCACTTCTGCAGGAACTACCCGGGCGGCTACGAGTGCAGCTGCAGAGCCGGCCACAGACTCAACCCAGACGGCTGCGGCTGCGATGGTAAGAGGCCGTTGGATTGTTAGCAGATTGCCTGGTCTGGTGCTTTTGTAAGTGTTTACTATGTTGTGACACAGCTGCGCAGGACACAAAGTCCCAAAGCGCATATACAACCTAATTACTCCGATATTGAGCCTTTTCAAGCCGTCTCAGTGCAGAAAACTAAAAACACATTTGTTTACTGCAGAGCAGATTTTGCACAATCGAGAGCAACTGCCAGATTAGTAACACAGCAAAAATCATAATCTGCATCTGGAAGAATTTAGATCAAATAAATGCTCTGAAGTGAAACTGTCATATCTTCATCTGGATGGAGAGAAATGACAAGGCCGACCTGAGCTTGAACAGGGTGCGTTCAATCTCAAAACATTTTGAAAGACATGTTTGCTCAAAAAAAGGTGTGCAACCGACTTCGAGTTATGTTTTCTCTTGTTTGGTGGGTGTGTCAGAGGTGTTGCCCAAGCAGCAGCGACATATATAAAAACCCTGCTGTAATAAAAAGGCAGTGCACACAATGGATTCCCGATGTCCTCTATCAATGTGAAAGCAGCTGCATGCTGTCACATCATTGAAGATGTTGAAAGCAGCTTAAACTAGAAACTGTAACATTGAGCATATTTTGAAGTATTAAATGCATATTTAATCCCTCTGAGACAAAAAATCCACCTTACATACAGTCTATGATCACAAAGGACTGTTAAATAAACATTTTATTACATTTTATCTGGGCTGAACGCAGCTCTGCTCAACCTGTCTTCTAAAGAACTTATGCGTCACCAGTAAAAAACAGTTGTGTGCAACCTGGATAAACTTAAATCAAACCAACCAGAGACTCACTTACACTTGAACTGAGCTATTATTACTCTGTCATTTCTTCAGCGGTATGATGTTTGTGAATTCCTCTGACAGACATTGATGAGTGCCTGGCAGAAACTTCAGGCTGCGAACACTACTGCGTCAACACCGTGGGAACATACGAATGCTTTTGTCGACTCGGCTTCCGCTTGGATCACGACCAGCACTCCTGTATCTGTGAGTAACGTTTGGACTGTAGTTATTCCTGGATAGAAAAGCCATATCTTAACTTAATAAGTTAAGATAAATATAAAATGTTTCATATTAAGAAATCCCACTTTGTCTCATATGACTTAATCCCGACCCTAACCTTGTGCTGGGTGTCTTTAGCTCTGTATGGCAGAGAACTGGAAGAAGAGGAGGACGAGGAGGAAGAAGATGAAGAGCAGCTGGAGGTCCACAGATTACCAGATCTGCTCTTCCGCAACGCTCCTCAGCTCCTGCAGTACACAGCAGCCTTACACTCCCGTTATCACAGTGATGACGACGATGATGATGATGATGGTAGTGATGCTGGAGACAATGAAAAAGGATCACAGATGCAGAGAGATCGCAGGGGAGAACTCAGGCTGGACAGCCACATAGGTGCAGTAAAACATGCAAGTGACGAGACTAAGATGAGAAATCAGATGGACGTTATTTGATTGTTTTCATATTATATATACATATGTTTTTTCAGTGTGTCTAGACGGCTCATTTGGGGATGACTGCAGTGCGAGCTGTGAAGACTGTGTGAACGGAGAGTGCAGTGAAAACAGAGACAGGTGTCAGTGTTCACCTGGATGGACTGGGATCATCTGCAACATGAGTAAGTCCTGTTTATACAAAGACGTTCTACATTCCTGTGCATTGTGTGTGTGTAACTTTGTTTATCTGATTCTTGACAAGTGCTACAGTTGGTTAAGATATATTTCCCTCAAGGAATCAACACATCCTCCAGCTTAAATGATCACATTGGTCATTTGTCGCTAACCTCAGATTTGAAGCACAGCAGTGTTACTTGCATAAGGGTTAGGGTTAGGGAGATGTGCTACATGTAAACTCTTAAAAATCAAAAAGTAAATAACTCTGTGGTCAGGTTAAGGGAAAGGTCATAGTTTGGATTTGTTTTCAGATAGAGGATGTTCATTGTCTTGGTTTAATATAAAAAACATGCTGAAATGAGAAAATGGTGGTTGTTTGTTTGGATCTGTAATGAACAGCAGTCTCTCCCATGTTTAACTCCCACCCTCCACTCTGGCCTCCTTCTTACATGGACTCAGTTGCAACACCTGCCTCATAATAACTGCGGCCGATTGAAAGCTTTACCACTTGAATATAAAAATATCGTTTTGGGGCATTTGTACAAAAGACGGATGCTGTCTCACATGACCACTAGATGTTGCTGTACAATAAAACACAAGTAGGGGTCACAATAAGCTGACTGCATTCATTTAAGGAGAAATACACTTTTTTACTATCTCTCAAATGGTTAGATGTGAAGATTGATACAGCTCGCTCTGAAAACTCAAAATCTTTACCTTCTACGATTTTTTATTATTTGTTTTTTACGAAAAACAATGTGCAAAAGCAACACTTTGTGCTTTTTACAAAAACTACTAAACTATTTCTGTAAAAGTTTACAACAATATTTCATTTTTTAGAACGTATAAAATAAATGACTGGCTAAGACTTATGCATGGATAGGAGGCCAAAATAAATAATTTAGGTCCCCCCCCCACACACACACACAGTATTGCTGGTTTTCCCCACAGAATATAACCTCTTCTTTAGGTCTATTTGAGCTATGATGTGGTGAAGTTGTGGAGATGTGAGTGCTCCCACTGTGCATCGATCCAGGGCCATGTATCAAAACCTGTCTGCTCCTCTGCGTGGGAGGCTGGCTTGTTTACGGGCTCCTGAACACAAGAGCACCAGGTGAATCAATCTGTCTGCTACTGGAGCGAGGCCGAGCAGGGCCCACAGCGAGAGCACATGCCTGAGGCCAAGGATGTCCACTACTAAAGCAGAGCTCCATTGTTCCCATCAGGCTCCATGATTAATGGCTGTCTTTGCTCCGAACAGGAGTCAGGCTCGTAATCATGTGAGGAGAGCCACTTGGGATGAAGTCCGTTAGAAGCAATCTGTCACTTTTAGAAACACGCACCTCAGGTGGTGGTATTCAGATGCACACCCTGAAGGTGAAGTGTCTGGACATGGGCAGCAGTTTCAGGTGGAGCGGAGTAGATGTCCAATTTTACTGCCTGAAGCACAGATATGGGAATTGCCACTGTAGAGTAATAACATAGCGATCTATAAAGAACTGTGAACTGCTCAAAACATGGCGACAGCTTCGGACCTTCAATGGCCATTAAAAATGAAATAAAATATTCTACCACTTTGTCTCACACGATTTGACTGATGTCACTTCACCACCTTATTTTATGAAGTTATAGCCACAAGAAACACAAGAAATTAGTTTACACTGAAAGTTCATGTACTGGCAATACAGCAAGTTAAGTTGTAGCCCCTCTTTCTACAATCTGCTTCCAAGTTAATCTCTTAAAAAAGTTTTCTGTAACTTCTTCCTAAAAGGGAAGCCAAAGCGTCTCAACCACCCCCTGATGTCTGGCTGCAGTGCAGGTCATAAGCCCCACCTTCTCCATGTTAGATGATGGGACGTTGACCAAACTAAAAAGTCTAAATAGATGCAAAGTAACTTTCAATTTTAGGTAGTTCTCATCAAACTGATGTAAGTCCAAGGACCAAACATTTCTGTAGTCATCATTATTTTCACTTTCTGTCTATTTGCGGTTGCATGATGCAGTTACCCCCACAAATTATTACAGCTGGCTTATCTTTCCAGGGAGTGACATAAAGCTGCTATGTGACATGGAATTTCAGCACACATTAACGTGAGGGATTGTAACACGTCTTCAACAGCCAGATGGTTCATGTTATAATGTGCAACAAGGCCACAGGGATTAGGAGTGTGAGGAGAGCACGCACATGGAGAGAGACAGGATAAGGAGGAAGTGTTGACTGACTTCTTACCACCAGTGCTTAGACCTTGAATTTCCCACAGTTTGATCCAGCAATTGATTCTGATATGCCAGTGCTTTTTTTCTCATATGATCCCACCTCCTCTTGCTCTCTGCAGCTTGTCCACAGGGGACCTACGGTCAGGCCTGCAACAGTCTGTGCCGTTGTCAGAATGGAGGCCTGTGTGACCCTGTGACTGGGAAGTGTTTGTGTCCCCCAGGGGTACAGGGCCTGCTCTGCGAGGATGGTTTGTACACTTTTTTCTCTATAGACACACACTTTAAGCAGACACATGCACACGTACACACACACACACACAATTCGAATTTACGTTTTTTTTTTGGTTTAAGAGTAAGAATATTATGAATATGAAGTCACAATTTAATCAGAAAAAAGTAATTGGCCTAATATTACAAAAAATAAATACTTAAAAAGAAAAATATATATATTTTTAGGAAATAAGCAGCAGGGAGAAGTGGTGCTTCCCACTCCATCTTGATTACCTATCTCACTGTTTCTGCAGAAACTACGAAACCCCTTTGAATAGCACGCAGATGTACAGTCGACCACTACCAAACATTTCCTCCACCGCAATAGAGGCAACTTCTTCCAAGTCTGTTTGGTTCTTTCTTCAGAAACAGAAAATCAGGAGACTGAGACATAATATGGCGCTGATGTGCCAAAAGATTAAGTATTTGTGAAACCTATATGAAAAGTATAACTTAAGAAGATGCTCCTCATTCCTTATAATGACACAGGGTTGATGACTTCATTGTTATTATAATATTATGACTTTATTTTTATAAATGTATGAGTTTTACTTGAAATATTGTGACTTTAAGCTCGAAATCTAAGATTTCTCTTCTCTTTTTAGAGGCCCTTATACTCTGTCATATAATTAAGCCCATGTCTATTTTTATTTTCTTTTACCAAACTCTGTTAAACTGTCATTCTGTGGTTTTATTCCAGTGGAGCTTGTTTTACTGAAGCAGGCATCCTACCAGAACTATGACTATGTTTCCTGTCATTATTCATTTTCACAGGTTGCCCAAGAGGTTATTTCGGGGAGCAATGTAGAAGAAAGTGTAACTGCCCAAACAACGGACACTGTCATCGTCTGTATGGAGCCTGTCTGTGTTCTCCAGGGTTATATGGTCGTTTCTGCCACCTGCGTGAGTACCGACATGATGATGATGATGATGATGATGATGATGATGATGATGCTATCACAAACAATAAATAATAATGCTGGCTAATCATCTTTATAAGTTTAATGGCAATACAAATAGATACATTATTATTATGTAAGAGTAAATATATATATATATATATATATATATATATATATAACCTAAATGAATGCACAACATCAATACTGCTGTATTGATGTTGTGCAAAATTCCGAAGTGAAATGTGAGATGAAAAAAAGTTTTCAGTGATCAGAACCATCAAACATGAACTTAATGTTTTGGTGTCGTGCTGATTAACGTATCCTCTGATTAGATTATATTTAGAAAAATGATTTACATATTTTACATATAATGGAGACATGTCCTCCGTCTTCCACTTCCTCTCGATGTCATGTTTACTCTTCTTCGCTGGCTGTACTTAGGCGCTTTGACGGTGGCACCAGGTGAGAGGGCAGCTCTCTGGGCAGCCAGTGGCCTTCCAGTTTCCCCTCAATAAGGTGGACCGCTAAAGCGAACTCCTCATTGTCCAACATGCCGTCTCCATCCACATCAGACAGCCTCCAGACGTGAGCGAGCACAGAGTTCGGCAGAAGCGTGGTCGTCATCCACTGTTTGACTTTGCTGCCACTCAGTTTGCCCGCGTTCGGACTGAGGTTGTAGAAAATCTCATCGTACTTGGGCTTGTACTTCTCCACGATCCACTCGTCGAAATCTGCCTCACTGCCGTCATCGTCTCTGGGGAGCTCCTTGAAAGGATCTCTCCTGTAATGCTCGGGCCGGAACGTTCCCAAAAAGTCCCCGTCCAACATGCCGGGGAGGGATTTCTTCATCTTCACTTCTTGTTGTTGAAGTAAAGGCACCAGCTTCGCTATGTCGGTGGTCAGGAGTTTATCCAGGGAGGCCATCAGACTTGGTTTCAGGGTCTTGAACTTTGAGAAATCATGACCCATAAGTTTCTCCTGTAAATGAACGCAGTTACATGTAAGACACACAGAACATATTTAGTTCAAGTTAAAACATATATGTTATTAATATAGCAATTGAAACGTGGTGTTTGACCTGCATCTTGGTGCAGTCGGGGAAGTCACCAGCTGGAACCCGATGCTGTTGCTGGATCTTTTTGAAAATCACAGGAAGCTGATAAATCAGGTTGTGCTTCTTGCTTTCTTTGCAGAAAATGGTCGGCATCTCCTGCTTTAGATAGCTGATAATATGTGCATGAGCCTGGGAAGGGAGCAAAACTCCAATGAGACACAAGATCATCAAATCTGCAGCTGGATTTTTTAATATTTATCCCAGATAGAATACAGATGTGGGCCACTTCAGGCAATGATGCAACACTTCTGATCCTCTGGTGGCCTGTACAAAATGGATGTGGGCCTAAAGAAGTCAACTTGTAAAATAGCAAACGTGGAACAAAATAGCCCAAAACACATGTTGTCCTTTTTTGGCAAACATGCGCTGCTCTAGGCGAGGTGTAATCTGGTTGTGAAGTGTTTTAAATGGTGAATATGGCCCAAATAGCACAAATCAAATTCGGGTGCACCTTTGGCACCTTGTTTGAGATGCGGTATTGCTATGGTTGACTTGTGGCCCAAGCAAGCAAAGAGGAGCGGACCTTCCAAGTGCCGTCATTCGACGTGGCATGTGGGCCGCATGTGGGATGTGGGCCAAATCGGAGCCAAAACTTTTTTTGCTAACTGCGATGGACACAATCTCTTACCCGTACTAAGCGTGCCCTCTTCACCAGGTCATTCAGCTTTCGTACTGCAGCATTCCGCGGCAGGTTCCGTATGTCAGTCAGAAGATCCTCCTCCTCCAGCTCTATCAGCTGGTAGTGGTCGCACGTCTGCCTGGGCTCGGACCAGAACGACCCTATGTATACCCGCAGTATCTCCGGGGTCTGAAACACTTTCCCCAGTGACCACATGAGGGCGCCGTACACTCGCATGAGCTGCTGCGAGTCGACCCTGTCGGCCTTGTTGAGCACCACGCGCAGCTTGTCCTCGTAGCCGCACAGAGACCCAAAGGCCCGGGTGAGCTCGTCGGAGAACTCCAGTTTGTGTGCGTCGAAGAGCAGGATGATTCGATCCACACGCTCTGCAAACCAGCGCAGCACTGCCGGGTAGTCGTAGCCTGGGGATGGAGCAAGAAAACACAGGGTTTTCATCAACACTGACTGTAAGGGGGACTCAGGCTCTCACTGGTTTCGAGGCATTTCAGTTACACCCATAGATTAACACACCCATAAAACAAAGCAATGGCAGCTCCTTAACTTGCTGCTCATCTCCTCCCAACTATAATGTCACATTACCTTTGTCTGCTGTGCTTCTGACTTCATGTGTTGGACTGAAATCCTGTTATTTTATTGCATCTACTATGACTCCTCTTTTCAGGAATTTAAATCCCCCTGACAACAACGATGCTTTCCAGCTCTGTCTTAAACTTGAATACGTGGACATTAAGGCCCACTAATAGCTTCTGCCACTGAAAAGGAAATTAGCAAAGTATCTCACCTCGGCTCAGCTTTCTCTTAGCTGCAGTTAATATCCCCGGTGTGTCGATTATGCTGATGCTTTCAAGCACCTGATTTGGCATCTGAACACACTGAAACCTGCATCGAAAAAATATTTGTAAATAACAGAAAGGGAAAAAAAGTTTAATCGGTGACTTTTGGAAGAAATAAGATAAACTCCTCTTATTCTCCCCCTTTTTCATTTTCTGCTTTTGTGTCTTTTTGAGTCACCTGTTCAGAAAAGAATTTCCAAAAGGGCCAAGGTTGCGGAAGGGTTTCTTCGGGTCCACCGTGAGGGCATTCCCAGGGATGATTCCCTCCACGTCTCCGTACATGACGGCGCTGAAGCAGTCAGTGGTCGGCTCTGGCCCAACTCTGCTACCAGGAAAATCTTGTTCTATGAGATACCTGAAGACACACACAACGTAGAGCACCACTGTCATCATCCTTTGTGCAAGGAATCTGCATATTTTTAATGGCTGAAGAATGGGAGGCCACAATCTTACCTGATGAAAGTTGTCTTTCCTGTTGAGTACTGGCCCATCACCAGCACCATTGGCTTGCTGTCAAAGTCTGCGTCCTCATAGCTCGGCGTGTGGAAGTGATGGAAGGCGTAATATTTCTCTATCGGCAGCAGCCTCTTGTAATAAAGATTCTTCAGCTCCTCTGTCACCATATTGACATCTCCCAGCATTTTAGGGCTGCTCCTGAGCCTCCGGATGGACATCTTGATTTTTGTTTTGCTCTCGATCGTCTCAGTGTGGAGGCTGCTCACCCTTCTAAGACCAAAAACCGAATGACGGAGGAATGTGCACGAGGAACATTATCAGATTCTCACAGCTGTCTGCTCCATCCTGCAGCGGGACATAGAGAGGGTGGAGAGGGTGTAACCAGAGCCTGCAGCTGCATCTAACATAAAGCCAATGTGGAGAGGAACAGGGTGGAGTGGAGTTCAGCTTTTTGTTGCTGAGTAGAGACAGTCTTGGCAAAATGTGATTGTTTGAAGCACTTAATGAGGACATGGCAGTGTTTAAGTTTCCAATGCCTTACGTTACCCTCTACGTATATTTGTTCAACGTGTCTGTTTATGTGATGTAGTTGCTGTAATCTCCAACAACAGTGGCCACCAAGCTGCCACCATCATGATTTTTACAGCTCAAACTTTGCAGGAAAGCATTTGCACAAGCAGCCGGCCCGCACTCAAGTTAGATTTGTGATTATACTGATATAGTAGGGATGAATGATGCACCGTAATTGTGCATGATGTTCATGTGAAACAGGAGTCTGCGGTCACATGACTTAGACTAGCAGAGGTCTGGCGCTGTGATAACACGGTGGTCGGGTGTGTTTGTTTTAATAAATGCAATCCGATATTTCAACATTTTTTCTCAATGAACTCACTCCAACAAGCAAAAATGTATTGTTTTTGCGTGACTGTAAAGAAACGTATATGAAGTCGTTTTCATGCAGCAACAATGTCAGTCGTGCCGTTTGATGAGCATTTGTGTGAGAACCTATTGACACCATTCGCCACTGTACATCGACCTAACTGTGCTTTTCTTTTGTTTTCCGCTTTCAAACCGATCCATCCCATCCGCCCCTCAGCTTGTCCCAGGTGGACGCACGGCGCAGGCTGTTCCAAGGAATGCGACTGTGTTCAAGAACATTCCTCTGGCTGTGACCCCAAAACGGGGAGCTGTTCCTGTAAAGCTGCACACCACGGCCCACAGTGTGAGAAAGGTAGGAACACTTAACCAGGACACCAATGTGTTCATCAGTATCCAAGGCCTCAGGAATGAAATGGTTAAGATTTGGGTCTAGTTAAATAGAGTAAACAATTTCAGGTCAACTGCCTAACATGCACCTTTCAGCCCAAAACTGATGTAGACATATTGCTGTAATGACCATTTCACAGCTTCAAACTTTATTAAGATCCTAGTTAATCTCCTTGGCTGGTGGGAAATAAACCTGGTGGTATGCTGCTTAATGCAGTCAAGGGCTATAGGTCTCTATTTAATATATAGAGGAGCAGCTTGAGATCATCCACAGAGATTTCAGAATCATCCCTGGTTTGAACAACCCAAGTGCCTGACTACTCTCCATGGTTTTGCAAAACGTTTGGTTTGAGATTCGATGTTGTATTAATCTTCTTTTGCTCTCTATGTGTGTGTGTGTGTTTCCGTTCCCTTATTGTAGAATGCGATCCTGGCTTCTTCGGTGCAGGCTGTGAGCGGCCATGTGACTGTCCAGGTGGGGGACCATGTGACCCCAGGAGCGGAGAGTGCAGCCAGCGATGTCCTGCGGGACTTCATGGAGATAGATGTCAGCTCGGTGAGACTAAAAGCTGCTGCATTGCAGTTTAAATAACATTGTGTGCATCAAACTATACAAGTGCTGTGTAGGGGAAGTGCAGAGTCAAGTTATTTTAGGTCTAATTTATGTTCATCTGGCGTTCATCCATAGGTCATCTTTTTCTTTTCAAATGTTTCCGACACAGTGTTGAGGGACAGTAAGAAGTCCTCCATCAACCTTGACTCCACAGCGCTCTCTTGTGGTTATATAGTAGAGCACCACTGTGAATACATACAGTATAACCCTGCATACTGGTGCATACAGGTGTCTGCATGTCTGGTTTTTGTTTGCAAACTTCATGCTTGTGTAGATGTTTTTGATAAACTGACAACACAAATTGTTATTGATGAGTTCCTGCAATTTCTCCCCCTTTGTCACAACCGTAACGCCAATAAATCCTCCTTTATTTTCTCCTTCTATTCACTCTCTGTTACCTTTGATGGATTGAGTGGATTTAGTACTTGAAATAAAAAAAGTTCACCTGGTCAATGCAGGTGTTCCTGTTATTAAGAGTTATTCCTCAGCAGCAGGGCGTCCTCCGGCTGTTTGCTCTGCCGGTTGAAGGAAAGTTCAACCCTCTGTGTTTTGATCTAAAGTGATACTGAATATTGTTCGGGAGCCTCTGGTATAAAATGTGACTTTGTGCCCCGTGGAGTGGATTAAGACAACATGACTGAGTTACAGTGTGTCAGCGCTAATGCACGGCCCAGGCCCAGGCTTGCAGAGTTTGCCGATGCCAAATATAAAACAGGAGTCTTCCAAATGTTCTGACTTTTACTGATCTTCAGTTGGTGGCCAGGTCATGACAGGGGTGATTTACTTGAGTTACTACTGCAGAGGCTGAATAAATAAACAGAAAACGAGTGAGCATTTCTCTACTGTAGTTTTCTCCCTTAGCCCATTGTGCAATATTGTGTAATCGTGTCTTGTGGTTTTTCTGGTTTTACACTGGACGGTTGTGTTTTCCACTTTTTTTATTCTATGTTTTTATTGTGTATTGTTACCAGCTTGCAAAGCTGGGAGCTATGGACAAAACTGTCATCTGACTTGTGACTGTGGAGGAACGCTCTGTGATCCCATAACCGGAGAGTGCATCTGTCCCCCTGGGAAGACAGGACCCTCCTGTCAGGAAGGTATGTTTAATTCATTGTCCTTTAAAGGAAAAATAGTCTGCTCATATTCAGTATCATGATTTCAGTTTGGGTTATTACTTGAAAAGGTTCTAATGCTTGATTGTTAAGTAAACACATCACTTTCCTCACACTGTCCAACGCTGCAGCTCCTCTTTTCAGCCTCTGTCTGAAACTCTCTTTAAGGCCTCCCCCCTCCTGATAAAGCCCAGTCTGCTCCTTTTGGCCACTCTGTTGTGATTGGTCAACCAGTTCCAGCGCATGTAGAAAAAATTGGCCTCCACTCTGGATTTACCTAACTTTGTTAGGGGGTGTGTCAGAATATCCACTAGGTGTGCAAATGTAGAGGACATGGCCTGTCACCTTTAAATTTGTTTATCATGACACAATTAGTATATACTGCATACCTGCAACCCCCCCGCCCCACGTGCATGCAGTCAGACGAGGTTGAGCATTTGACATTGCTCTGCTAGTCTATGGTGCCTCAATTTAACATTACTGGCTTACTTTACTGGTCCAAAAGGCATGTGGAGGTGACAGTGAGCGCCCTCTGCTGAATCACGAAGCAAACTACCACAGATGGTCTGATGTGCTTCTAGATTTGTTTATTTTGAAGTCAAACAGGTCAATACAGTTCAAATGTTAACAATTCAAATAAAAACTGAAAGCCTTACTTTTGACTTTGGGCTAACCTTGTAGACCTTTTACATGAAAAAGAAAACTCCATGTGCCTCAAAGGGAATAACTATAAAAGCATAATACGTCTCCAGAGCTTTGGGTCATTTTAGCCTGATCGTGTTGCAGATTATAGGAGGAAGCAATGTGTTGAGGGAAAGTTTGAACTCACTGACTCACTTCCAGCTTGCAGTTTTATCTCTAGCCACAAAGACACCATTGTGTTTGTGTCCCTTGTCCTTCTCTTAACCAAACCAATCAGAAACTTGTCCTTTGCTTTAAAGCTCACTTGCCCAGTGTCACATTTTACCCCTTTCACAGACCTTTTTAAAGCATTCCTCTCCCAAATTATTTAGGTATAAGAAGCTTTAGGGCTTTACAGCGACGTTACTAACATAAGTGGATTACTGCTCAGTTAATCTGAAAGACACTTGATGCTCCCCAGACTGCCCTGATGGATTCTGGGGGTTAAAATGCCAGTCGTCTTGTCCTGGCTGTCAGAACGGAGGCTCCTGCAACAAGCAGACTGGAGGCTGTGACTGTTCGCCGGGCTTCACAGGAGACCTCTGTCAGAACAGTGAGTTTCTACTGAGGTTTGAGACAAAAAGCATGGGATTTCTGTCATTTTAGGTTTAGTTTTAACCATAGACTGTTTGTTAAGATGAACGACATGACTGCTCCCCAAAAGGGAAGCCAAAGCGTCTGGATTGGCACCTGGTGGCTGGCTACAATATAGGTCATAGGTCCCGCCTCCTCCTTCTTAATGGAATCGGACAGGTGACCAATAATAAGATCACATCACATGAGATTTTCTCAAAGATGGTTTTAGGTCGTTCTCTGTTCAATTGTTATTTGACGCTATTAAACCAAGGTGAAACATCATGATTGACAGCTGAGCCTTGATGGGGCATGTGTATCGAGGGGTCCTCGCTACTACGGCTCCGTCCCCACATTGCAACTGAGCAGACTCTGGCTCCAAATGTGTTAAAGTGCACTGTTTGTATCCAGGATATTTTAGCTTCATTTCTGGATAGTGGGAGGAAGTTGAAACATGTTGTCCATCTGTATATATAGTCTATAGTTTTAGCCAATTATTCACATCTGTATGCTTCAAGTAAAGATGTTAATTTAACTTTATTTGAATAAGTGAATGGATCCAGATGTTAATTTTCCGTGTCCGCTTTGTGAAGATATTTTTTACTTTCACTTTGTTACTAAAGCGTGTGTCCTGTGGATGTCTGTTGTGTCCAGAGTGTCCTCCAGGTTACCATGGAGCCGGCTGCTTCATGCACTGTTCATGCCACCCTGATGCCGGCTGTGACCCACACACTGGACACTGCGTCTGCCCTCCTGGCAAAACAGGCCACGACTGTGCAGCACGTGAGAACTGCACTTACCCTTAAAATATACTGAACTATCATTCATACGTTGTGTATGACTTCCACTGCAACACTTTTTGACTTTCACAGCCTGTGAGTCTGGCTACTGGGGCCAGGGGTGCACCACTAGATGTCAGTGCCAGGACAGATCTGTGGGCTGTGACCCGGTCACCGGTCAGTGTGTGTGTGAGACGGGCTTCACCGGAGACCACTGTGAAGAGAGTAAGTTGACCTCTTCCATATATTTTTGATGAATGCTGCCACCATCGGGTGTTTGCAGGTATAGCATCCTTTGAGTTCACGGAAAGTAATTCCCTGGATCTTTAATTAGATCATATTATGTTTACTTTTAGAAAATATTGCAGTTGATCCTGGGACTGTGATGTACTTAATAAGTGGGATGAACAACATGATATTTAGCACCACAGCTTAACACCACAGACTGTATATATGGTTTCTAACAGGCTGCACTTTGGTTAAAAAATTCAAGACAAAAATCATTCTGATACAATATAATCTTGATAACCGTCCATCATAAGTTTTCTGTGTTGTAATGTTCACATCACTGTCGTCCACAGAGTGTGTGAATGGCAGTTATGGGCAGGGCTGTACTCAGCAGTGTCAGTGTCACAATGGAGCCCACTGTGACCATGTGAGTGGAGCCTGCACATGTTCTCCTGGATACGCCGGCACGTCTTGTGAAAAAAGTAAGATTTCCTTTGTTTGAGTTACTGGCTTTCCTGCCAGCATCATTTCTTAGAAAAGTGAAGCCATCCTTTATTTATTTATAAAAACCTCAAATGTAGGAAGTATAGTTCTGCTAATAATCCACCCAGTATATAAAGTGAGGGGGATATAGTAATCTGTGTATGGAACTTCACAGTTATGTTAACCAGATAGGGAATTGGTGCCCTCTGATATTTTAGATTTTAAGAAATGTTTGTTTTTCTGTCAATCGATGGCAAACTGAGGAATGGCTCTCAACTCAGAACTTTATACCAGTAAGCAACAGAAAGACACCACACAGTTGTGTTTACAGGGTGTGGATATTAAGGGATTTACTTGTTATCATTAGCACTGGATTAAAGGATTTCTCAATAATCCACAGCTGCAGTTCACATGAAATGAACCCGATATACAACAATGATTAGAAGCTGTTCATGTAATGCAAGAAGTCTTTGACATTGCTGCATTTTCTATTTAATTTTACATTTTCTGTGCGGCAAAAAGGTTTCTGGTTTGAATTCCAGGTCCAGGACAGAGTCTTTCTGTGTTGAGTTTACATGTTCTCCCTGTGTCTGTGTGGGTTTTCTCTAGGTACTCTAGCTTCCTCCCACAGTCCATAGAGAGGCTAGTTAACTGGATCGTAGGTGTGAATGTGAGAATGGTCGGTGAATGGTTGTTTGTCTCTATATGTTGGCCCTGCGATACACTGGCGACCGGTCCAGGGTTCACACCGTCACACCCAATATCAGCTGGGATTGGCTCCAGCCCTCCTGCGATAAGCGGTATGGATGGATGAATGGATGGATAGATGGATGGATGGATAGATATGGCATATAACGCAGAGGGATACAGTATCTCAGTCTGTCTGTCTGTCCATTTGTAAACATTTAATTTTTGGAGCAGAACTCCCAGTTGTGTTATTCAGGGAGTGAAGTGGTGCGTTTTGATAGTTTGGGTTTCAGGAGAGAAACCTCACATGAACATTGATGATTCTTCAGATGACTTGAGCATTTTTTTTACAGTTTCATTTAGTTTTGCATTTTGTCAGAGCTGAAATACTTTCTATCTTTTACTATAAGCAAGTGTTCTGATAATCAGTTGGTGCTTAAGTGCCATTTTTTAAGAAAAAATATTGAACATTCCAGGTTGTCAGTTTGGAGGATTTGCTGCAGGTAGTGAACTTAGTGTTTTAGGGTATTATGTCATTGGATGTCACAAAATACAAAAAACGGTTTATTATATAAGTATATTTTTGTGTTAAGTTATCCATACTGAACTTAACTTAACTTATTTAACCACATTCCCAGTCAAGGCAACGCTGCTGCTCGACACAATATCGTTTTGATACACTAGAGGGCACTGCAGGATGTTTTTCTGATTGTCTTCATCTGCCCAAGTTTGATTGAATCCTAACACAGATTCAATGAATCATCTGATTGTCCGTGTAACGTCACGGGCAAAAAACATTTAAAAAACCACACAAATCCCCAGATATAAATTGTGATAGTCGTCCTGGGATAGATGAACAGTATTTCACAGGAAGCAGAGTCCTTTCATGTGCCCCCACATAGCAAACCCCTTCATGTCACCAATATTCCTCTCATCATTACGATATTTGTCCTGAGCACTGAGACACGGCAACAGTGAGAGAGTCCTAACAGTATAATAGATTTGTTCTTGATTATAGTCTTTTGACTCAGAGTGGCCTCCTGTTATTACAAAGTGTAAGATTTACTGGAAGTGTACGACCAGGCCCAGAAAATTCATACCACCTCTGTAACGCGTGGGGCATCGTAAATCACGGCCGTGTCACTCTAGAACAGGGCTTCACATCCCTAGTCATAACACTCTAATGGCCTCAGACGCAGACGTCACTCTGATTGGTCATTGCTGTGGAAGTACTGGCTATCGGTTCGACCAGATTCTGTTTTGCTGAAGGCCTTTCCCCCTCAAACAGAGGTGTCCCGTTTCTCAGTCTTCTGCTGGGGCCTCTTCCTTCAGGAGAAGTCAGGAAGAGGCCTGCGCCGTGAGAAGGACCAGATCTCTCCACTTCATCTGTTTTCGCAGAATTCAAATGACTTTTCAATGTTTGCTCCTACGTGGGCAATTTTCATCCCCACTCTGGCTTATATCTCATCGCTCATGAAAATCACCGCCACTGCAGGACTCGCAGAGCTCGTTGCTATAGTGAAAAAAAGCCTTGTTTCGCTGCGGCTGATGCTGAACATTTCCGTCGAGTCGTTATTGTGCCGAAATGTGTCCATGCACAACAGACCTCTTGTTCGAATAGCGTTGGATTGTTGCTGCAGTTCTGATCCACAACTTTGATGTTTGCATGAAAACAGCAGTAAAAAAAACAAAAACCGGGGTTCGACCGTCATCCAACAGCTGCGTTATTGACGAGGAAGCTGGCTTATTGTTTTGTTGTTGTTGTTGTTGTGTTGACCTCTTTCATTGCAGGCCCTGAATAGCACCAGGATGTGCTATTCTGTGTTCTCTCTATCCGCTGTGTTTCTGTGGTCTGCGCTCTCCGGCTGTGTGGTCCTGCTTTATGGGCTGACAGCAGTGGCTCTTACACAACCAGAGATCTGGAAATAATCCTCCTGTCTTAAAGAGCTCATTTAGTCTGGAGAGTCTTTCAACGATGGCACAGTGTGTGTGTGTGTGTGTGTGTGTGTGTGTGTGTGGGGGGGGGGGGGGGGGGGTGTTTGTGCATGTGTGTATGTATGTCTGTGTGTGAACATGTGTGTGTACGCGCTTGTGTGTGTGTTGGAACGTCTCATCTGTGCCTACCTATAAACAAAATTGGAGGGAAGAGTCCACATTTACAAACACTAGCAGACACGGTGCTAATATCAGATGACAGATTGATGCTTTGTGGTTAATATGGAAACCCTTCGCCCCCTGCTGGCTTAAACAAATAATAAACTTTGCAATTCGGATGTGTCAGGATCGTCCCTGAAGATCTAACGTAGAGTGTGTTTGCCGCAGCACCAAAAAAAAAGACGGAAAGTGCTTTAACATGTTGATTTCATTAGTGCGCTTGGTGTAAAGACACAATTACAGGGAACATCCCTCCTGTGAGATGTTTCATGTTTATATTCTAACATCAGAGACGTGTTGAGCCTCTGTTTCATCGCTAAATACATGATTAATCAGAGCGACAGCTTGTTGCCATGGTGTCAGCAACTGCTATCATAATAATAAACAACAGACAATAAACCCATGTTTTCTTTTTTGGGGCCTAAGCGTTACTACAGATCTAATGTACAGCTGGGCTAAGATGACAGCATCCTCAGTGGGCTAGTTTTAATAACGTCGCAGCTTAACCACTACAGAGGCAGGCGAAGACGTCATGCTGTCAGCGTGGGAACAAGACGATGGCCATGCCAGTAACTGCTGAGCGAGGAAAGATACGGTTTTTTTTTTCCCAGTTTGAGGCCTTGAGGCAGAAAAAAAGTAGAAGTGGGGACAGCATCATCAATTGGAGCAGGAGAAGGAAGCTATGATGTATAGATTGCAAAGAGGGAAACACCCTGAGTGCAGCGCTGTGGCATTTAGAACACATTAAAAGCACATTTCTGTACAGTGACGGATCGAGGATTTGTCTAAATCAGGGGCCGTGAAGGGGTCACAATTTTCACAGAGGGGCCAATTATATGTCCATACACTGTTCCTGATTCAATGAGATGCACAAGTAATTTAAGTAACTGTCGGCTCTATTGCTTTGAGCAAAGCCACACATCATTGAATATATTTTAAAAAGTCATATTTATTGTTAGTTTTGTTAGTAGGTGACTTATGTTTTTTTAAGACCATTGAAATAACAGGGGCACTTCAGGGCCCAATCAGATTTCAGTGGGAGCCAGTGCCCCCCTGCCCCCCCCCCCCCCCCCCCCCCCCCCCCCCCCCCCCCCCCCCCCCCCCCCCCCCCCCCCCCCCCACTGGCTCCGCCTCTGTAGCAGTCCCAATTTGGGTTTTCATCTTTTGACATAGTGACACTGCTTTTCTTGTACAGATAGAAGAGGTGGTCAATTAAATTAAAAAAACAACACTGAGATAATTGGGAAACCATCACCAGGCTTATATTCTATTTAAGTAAAAGTACAAACAAATAGACAAACATGGACTCAAGTAAAAGTACCATATTACCTTTACTACTTGAGTAAAAAAGTAAGTACTTTCTTTTACACATACTTAAAGTAAAAGTATTTGCAGATTGTAACCTGTTCCCTGACGTCTATCACATCATTAACTGTGCCCACTGTATATTTTGCTTAATATAAGAATAATGAAGACTCTGTCATATATATAAAAAACGCTGCAGATGATGAAAACACTGTCATTGTCATATTAAAGTCTCGGAAAGCGACATCTTCTGAATCCATTTGGGGTGTTTCTTTGCCAGTGAGGGCCCGGTCACACATTTGTGAATGCAAAGCAAATATTGCAGGTCAAAGTTCACCAAAGTTAAACCCCATGTAACGCCGCAGTTTGCCCCAATGCAGGAAGTGAATGTTTTATTTGCCTCCTAGCTCGCACAAATAGAAAGAGAACGGGAGGAGAAGGTTCGCCAGTGATATATACGCACATGTGTGACCGTGCCCTAATGCTGCTGCTGGAGGCGGGGTCTAATGTTACCTGACCTCTCTGATCGGGTCATTGAACCAATTCCCCTCTTGTATTGATTTATTGAAAACTATATCTACATGCCACGCAATGCATTTTAAAAATGTAGGAGTAAACAGTACAGATATTTGCTTGTATACATATTGGAGTAAAAGTGAAATATACCTGAAAATCAGTGTGTAAGATTCAGGTGAAAGGGATCTATTGGTAGAAACTGAATATAAAATAATCCTAGTGATCTTATCACTTGTGTGTTTCATCTAAATTGTACAAATTGTTGTTTTCTTTACCCTAGAATGGGCCCTTTATATTGAAATACTTAATATTTACATTGGGAGCGGGTCCTCTCTACGGAGGCCGCCATGTTTTTTACAGTCGTCCAAACTGGACAAATTAAACCTTTTGAGTTTTTATGACAACTGAAGGCTACCACAGGTTCTCTTTCGTGTTTGGAAGGGGAGGCTGAGGTGAGGGGTATTCAGCTGCAACATGCAACTTCACCACTAGATGTCACTAAATTCTACACACTGAACCTTTAAATAAATAACACATACATGAAAAGTACAGTAACGATGTAAATGTACACTTTTGCATCCCATTATTGCAAAACACAACTATAATGCACGAGTTAGGCCATGATCTCCTGGGTGAGAAATTGAGCCATAAAAAAAAAAGCCGTGAAATAAACAGAGTCATTCTTTCCTGCTCTGGCAGAGTCGTGCTTACAGACAATATTTACATGTGAGTGCTGGAGCGGCCCATTCATCCCTCAGCCTCTGGCCAGGTTCTTGTGGATAGGAGGCACTGTGTTTACCAAACTCTCTTGAGTGTCAATTGACTCTACACACACTTAAACAATCTCTCCTTGAGAATGGGAAACAGATTCTCACACTGGCATCTCTTTGCATCGGCGGCGATACCGTAACAGTGTGTGTGTGTTAGCGGGGAACAGTAACCTGGCTTTGTTTTGCAATGTATTGGTGGGGCCTGTGGACTCAGCAGGTGCTCTAATTACCGGCTCTCTGTGCCCCATCCACCCCCGAAAGGGGAACAGCCTCCGAGCCGCCGTCGACTTTGATGTGGCCCAGATCCACCGCATATGTGGGACATGAGCTCACTTAACGAACGCAGACGCTCTGCAAATGAACAGCCGCAGCGTGGTGCTGCCATTTGATATTGGTATTTTCAGTAGGTGGTAAGACAGAGAGGGAAAGTAGCGGGAGGAGAAGAGAGTCAGAGATGGCGGAGGGAAGAGAAGGAACTAAATAAGAAAAAAAAAAGTTGGCATCTAAACCTTTTCCTCTCCCCTTTTTTTTTTTTTTTTTTGTGAAGCTGCCAGTTCTAACCAGTCGGATGTTTTATCTCGGCCCACAGTGTGCCCGGACGGCTTTTACGGTCTTGACTGTGGCCAGATGTGCGAGTGCAGGAACGGTGCCCGCTGCCACCACATCACAGGAGCCTGCCTATGCACCGCCGGCTGGGCAGGACCACACTGCATTCTGGGTAATGGAAGCCACATCATTAAAACGGGGTGTGAGGGAGGCCCTCGCTGCAGCCCATCACGACATCCTCTCCTTAAACACGACTAAGATGTGTTTGTGAACAATTATCTCTATAATGAGACATTGCCAATGACTTTTTTAGGGATGGGTAAGGGCGGAGAGAGGAGAAAGGAAGGAGGACGAGAGTGCCCTCCGGCATACGAGGTTTAATTGAGGTCTATTCTGGATAAATGCACCCACGTGTTTATAGTGATCAACAATATAGTAGAGGAAGAATACAACTTTTAGCGGCGAACCAATCGTCGTTCTCATACTGAAGTTTCTTGAGGATTTCAAGCCGTTGTTTTAATGAATCCAGTGAAATGCCCACTAAACTTCTTAGCCTGTCATTCTGCAGTCTTATTCAAGACTTTTCCTCTCGCCACAGTCATTTTGTGGTCCTAACTACACCAGAACCAGAGTCAGCACAAAGCTAAGAGCATGACTTAATGATGCATCTCTGTCATTAGCGCATTTTCCTCTTCCTTAGATTCCAAATGTCACTGTGGGACTTTGATCATCAGTACGTTTACAATATGGGTGCTGAAAACCCTCACGCCCCTTGTACGTTTCCAGTGCATGTAGCTGCAGCTCATTTGAAGGTATTCATGTGTGTGTGTGTGTGTGTGTGTGTGTGTGTGTGTGTGTGTGTGTGTGTGTGTGTGTGTGTGTGTGTGTGTGTGTGTGTGTGTGTGTGTGTGTGTGTGTGTGTGTGGGTAGAATGCCCGGGGGGTCACTTTGGAGAGCAGTGCAGTCAGACCTGTGAGTGTCAGAACGGAGCCAGGTGTGACCACGTCACCGGGCGATGCAGCTGCACGGCCGGGTGGACCGGCGGGAGCTGCCAACTGTGTGAGTAGCTCATCGCTCAGTCTCACAGAATGATATATCACATACATATATGACTTACCTACAGAATGACGATGAATGAAGCTGTCAAATATATTTTATATTTAAAGTTTTAAATGATTTTACTGGTGGAACTTAGTCATTTTACATTTTTACATCAAAATTAACCTTTTGGTTTCATTCATTTAGATGAAAATCAGGAGATCATTTTAACATGCTAGATGTTTTTTGGCAAATGACAGTGAACATTAAGTCTGTATCAGTTTTCTGTGACATTATTGTGAAGAGGTGATGCAGAGTTGCCTCTTTAAAACAACCTGTTTCTTAACTGCATCACTGACACTGTTCAAACTAGACTCAGTAGAGCACAGTACCTCCATCAAGGCCCAACAGTTGCCTTCAATTCAGTCAAGCTGCATCAAATCTCACACATTGAGGGATATAAGTTACCTGCTTTGTTTTCATTAAGATACATGAATTATTCCCTGGGAAATCAGTGAAAAGGTCAGACAATGCCCTCTCTAGTAATGTTAAAGTGAAAAAATATATATTCTTGATCCGCACCTAAATTTAATGGGTTTTTCTTTTGGTCATTCTGCACCTCTCGATAAAATGTCATGGACGCAAACACGGTAATTGATTTTCATACTGTTCAAAAGTACATGATTGAAAGAAAACAGCTGCAAATCAAAAAGCATCTAAACAAAAGCTAAATTAAAATCGAACCTGAACTGGAGGAATTGGTACGTGAAAATGTAAAAACAGATGTTATTGCACACACCCCTGTATAGTCCTTAAAACGCACTACCTCATCACAAGTCCAGAAGTCAGCTCGTCCATGTGAATCCACCTCCCTCATTTGAAAACATGTTTTAATTGCAGGGCTGCTTCTTCTCAAGTCAACTTTAATATCCAGTGTAGGCACCTGTCTCTAGAACAGCTAAACACACAAAGACTGGTTAAAAAAATCAACCTTCACTGTTGAGATCTGCTCCTCTTCATGAGACAATTTGAATATTTCCTGTATATTTTATTCACAGTAGGGATTCACTACAAATAATGACAGCAAACAGATGTAGGCCTTGTTTTTTGTTTATTTGTCTATTTCTGTGTATGCATGTTGAGAGCAATGGAAAAAACCAAATTCAAAAAGTCAAATTCCTTGTATGTGTTCGCATACATGGCCAATAAAGCTGATTCTGATATAAAACATGGAATCTAAGATAGTGACATGGATAATATATTATTTTCATTATCAATATTTGCTAGAATCATCAATTGTTATTGGTATATAAATTTCTCTACTCAAAATGTGCATTCTTTTATCTCTTCAATATGTGTTCATTTAGATTTCATTCATTAACTGTCTGTACTGTGTGTTTGTGTGTGTGTGTGTGTGTGTGTGTGTGTGTGTGTGTGTGTGTGTGTGTGTGTGTGTGTGTGTGAGTGTGTGTGTTTCAGCCTGTCCTGCAGGACAATATGGGGAACACTGCTCTGGCCAGTGTCTGTGTCAAAACGGGGGCCCTTGTGACAGCGTGACAGGCCAGTGCTCCTGCCCACCCGGCTGGACTGGAGACGCTTGTGAGTTAGGTGAGTCCTTCTTCCAATTTGTCCTTAAGCTAAACTTTCAGGGTCATGGGGAAAGACAGAGCCAATCACAGCTGACCTTAGGTGAGAGGAGCTTTACACCAGACAACTATTCACACTCATCCACATAACTTCGAGTCTCGTGCATGTCTTTGGATCGGGGGGAGAAAACAGGAGGAAACCCTAGTGGACATGAGGAGAAATGTCTGATTCCCTACAGAAAAAAATTCCCAGGCAGCCCATAGGTTTGAACCCACTGAGAACTGGTAGACACTTCATCACCATGCTGCCCATTCCAAACTCCTCTTCATCAAACATTTTGACATTGTTAAAAAACGTTTTGAGTTTGTGCAATACATCATTTCTTGAGTGTAACTTCAATCTGAGGGTTCCTTCTCTTCTCTCCTAGAGTGTGAGGAAGGACGTTATGGAGCGAGCTGCATCCAGGTCTGTGGTTGTGCGAACGGAGGGAGGTGTGACAAGATCACTGGAAAGTGTGTGTGTCAGCCCGGCTGGACAGGAGAGCTGTGTCAGTCAGGTGACTTCCCGAGCTTTACATCAGCACTGTCATATTACAGCATATTCGTTTTCATTTAGCAGTTTTATGCCTCCGTGCTGGTGGGAGCCAGAGGCCGGAGGCATTATGTTTTCAGGTCCATTTGTCCGTCCATTCCATTCCCATTGTGAACACCATATCTCAAGAATGACTTCAAATTTGGTTCAAACATTCACTTGGACTCAAAGATGAAAGCAATTGACTTTTGTTTTCGAAGGTCACGTCCTTGTGATCGTAATATACCGGGAACACACATATTTCATTACATCTGGCATAAACATTGACTTGACTCAAAGATGATGTGATTAGAATTTGAAGGTCAAAGGTCATGTTCACCATAGAATGCTGCAGTTGAATCCTTTCAAATTTGGCACTCACTCTAGATTTACAGATTAAATGATTGGATTGGGGTGATGAAAGGTCCAAGGTCAATTGTGACCTCATAGGAATCTGAATTTATATTTATATCGACTGCATCTATCGGTATAGTATTAGTATACAGTATTATCTTATCTGTTTTTCACCTATCCCATTAAGAGATAGATATATAGCTTAAATGCCATCCAGTAGTTTCCAGCTTGTGTCTATATAACCTTGAAGAAGTGTAACTTTTCTCTCACCATACACATTTGCTGCATTTCTATGCAGCAACAACAAATCCTAAGAGAAGGTTTACGTACTCCTGAATTTATTAAACTTGTTGTGTCAAAACTTTTTGTGCATTTAGTCCTAATGAGCACAAACACTCTTTTCTGCCATGTTGAAAACCTTTGTTTTCTGGTTCTAATGTTTCCTGCTGTACGTCAATGCTCGTGTGTTTCGTCTGAAGCCTGTTCAGAGGGATTCTTTGGAGAGGCCTGCGAGCAGCGGTGCGACTGCGTCCACGGTACGAGTTGCCACCATGTGACGGGCCGCTGTGAGTGCGAGCCAGGCTGGAGAGGAGCCAGGTGTGACAAACGTGAGTGTGTGTGTGGGACTGAGGAAATTGCAATTGAATGAAGCTCACAATGGAGCAGCTTTAAACAAGGGGGAAACTGACTGTGTGCCCCGCATTTGTTTGACTCCCCTCAGCGTGCCTGCCGGGGTCCTTCGGTGCTTCCTGTGCCCGGCGGTGTCAGTGCCCGGCTGGGGTGTCCTGTCACCATGAGACTGGGAGTTGTGGCTGCCCAGCTGGACTCACAGGGACTGGCTGTGAGAAAAGTAAGAATAATACATCCATCGTAAAACAAAACTTTAATACCTCCAGCAAGGTTCTGCATTCGACTAGCACGATTATGCAAGAAAACTACTGGACGGATTATCATGAAACTTTGTGGAAGGATGCGGTATGGGTCAGGAAAGAACCCATACAATTTTAGCCGCAATGGTGATGAGGGGGTGGATTCTGATTTTATTTTATTTTTTTAGCTTTAACTAGATAGGTGAGATAGGAATAAAAAACAGTCGTGTTTAAGGGACTGGTATTTATAAATGGGAGCAATATGGTGCAGATCCAATTCCATATCTCGTGAATTTAAATGTGGCCTTTAGGTCTGAGCTCTCTGAGAGAGTTACACAAATATATGATTTTTTCCCTCTGGTTTAGTTTGTATTTTAATGGTAAGGTGAGAAGCAGCTTCTCGAATCTTAAATACTTGCAGTGAAAATTGTGTATCTCATGTCTTTTATGTGTTAGTGTTCATGGAGGAAGCCCTGACACATGGCTAATATCACTGTCATGCATATAAAACCATTTGGCCGACATCCGTTCCCTTTTGATAGAAACACTCCCCCCCCACAATGCACCACTTCCATCAGGAAGAAAAGGCATCATGGGATGGAAGCGATCACCAAGAATCCTTCTGCTAATACTAATTAAAATTTCCTTTTTTCCACCGTGTCCTCAAGGGGAAAATTACCATTTATTACATTCCAGGAAATGTATTCTACACACAGCACTAAAGCCTCACTGTCACAGGACTTTATGCTAATGTTTCATTATTTAGACTATACCCTTTAGAACTGTATACGAGCGCCTTCACTATACTCAGCCCCTCACCACTCCGTCTACACCGCCACCTCCCCTCCGCCTCAGCTCCCTTCCTCTCCTCACACACTCCCCAGACATCTGATAAATGTTACACACCGGTTGCCAAGTAAAACAGAAGGCATTGTTTTTGTCTCCTCCGCGGCGGATAAGGGCTTTTGGAAGGCAGACATGCATAATGACAGCGCCGTAATTGCCTCTTTAGTCTGGAGTCCTTTCTTATCTGTCCCCCGCGCTGCCTGCCGCTGTCTGATTGAGTAGCCGAGTGCTGCGGTCTCACCCGAAAACATGTTCGGTTCACAGATTCATCTTGTTCGCTATGACCGAGTGTCTGCGGACCCCATTCATTATTGTGATGAGCGTATATACGCATGTATGGGAAAAAAAAGTGTGTGAAAGAATGTCCCTATGCGTCCATCTGGGTCCGGGCACCAGGGAAAGTGTTTTTTTTGTTTGGTTACCAGTCAGTACTGAAGGTCCCAGTGTGTTCACACAGGAATCTGGAGAAGGAAAGTGAAGTGGAATTTGTATTTGTTCCCACTAACTACTGAAAGTCCTGTCAACTGTCATAATTAAAACCATGTGCTGTAATGCAATGATGTGCATTATACGAATTTTGGATCCTTTTGAAGTTCCTCTACGTAACACCTAGAGTTTGTGATATGTTTCTGACTGTGTTCTCGCAGCGTGTCCTGCTGGCATGTTCGGCCAGATGTGCAGTCAGCTGTGCCAGTGTTCAGGTGATCAGGAGCAGTGCCATCCTGTGACGGGAAAATGTAGCTGCTTACCTGGGTACTACGGGGCAAACTGTGGGCTACGTAAGTATACCGACTGATATTGGGCTTGTGCTTATCATCAACTGTATAGAATGATGGATGACGGATTTACACTTCCTTCTTTTTGAGAATAAAATTACTTTGACTTTTTAGTTTGGTCCATGTCCCATCCACTAACATGGAGGTTTTTTGTCTTTAATTAAACGGGGAGTCTGGAGGAAAATGTGGGCGCATTGACCCAATTTGTAGATTGCCATTGAACTAAATATTTACATGTAATTCTAACATTCAAAACTTTTGTTCATCTGCAATTGTTTTAAGATGTTACAGTTTTAACCAATTAAAATGTTTACATATTTTTACATCTAAAGTCCATCAAAAACAAATCCAAACTGGTTGTTATGCAAACTCGGCACGATAGTAAAGCTGGATCAGATACAAAACGACACAACAGTCACCTTCCGTCATCTTTGTCCCTCTTGTCATCACGGTTCGTGTTCAGGATGTCGAGCAGGAACCTTTGGGCCGAACTGTAAATCCAGATGCAGCTGCGTCAACGGCGGTCGCTGTGACTTCAGGACTGGAACTTGCTACTGTCCTCCGGGCTTCATTGGAGCCGACTGCAGCTCAAGTAAGTTTTGAATCCTGGCACCTGTTTGTTCTCCACTGCACCAGCTTTATGATTCGTGCTTGGAGCTGGTGTTTTAGGGATGATCATCATCATCACGGTATCTTTGCCACACTGGAGAATTCTGGTCAACCACGGCCGAGGTGAACCGCAAGGCCTATGACATCTCCTTAACTTTGTTGATTTGTAGTTTTGCATGAATTAAAGCGTGATTTTCTCTGCAGGTTGTGTGAATGGGTACTATGGGAAGGACTGTGCTAAGCCGTGCTCCTGTGGGGAAGGAGGGCAGTGCCACCCGGTAACAGGGAGGTGTATCTGTGCCCCGGGCAGGATGGGACAGTCCTGCCAACAAGGTGAATACACATAGTCCTTATGTATATGACAATATCTAAGTAAACCTCATGCGTATTATTCCACTGTGAATTATTTTAATACAATTTCACTAGAGAAGAATTTCAGAGGCAATGTTTTTGCAGAAAAGATAAGGATTAGCCAATGAGTAAAAGAGAAGTATTAAGTATATTACTTTTTTATCATAGAGTTAAAGACTATCATGCAGTAAACAAATGTTTGGCTTTGAGATGGATATCTGGTATATCTCTTTTTCTTACCATTCTCATGAGCATAAAATGAGTAACCAGGTCCGCTGACATGCATCAGTGAGAACCATCGGCCCTAATGAGTTCTTCAGAAATAGACGACCTAACTAGAAACTGAGAAGCCGCCGCACAGATTCGGGCGTGTTTTTCAACATCTCTCTCACTGTATATTTACATAATAAATTCTCCATTTCCTCAGTGCGAGGCCTCCGATGATCACAGGGATTCTTTTTCGCGAGAAACAGAGGCAGAGTTTTTCTTAATCTCCCCCTTTATCAGCAACTCAGCTGGATTGCGAGAGGGGCTTTCCAGCACTGCTCGTCAACAAATGTTCTCTTCTTTCTCCTCCTGCATTCACTCGGACATACCACCTCTTAAGTTGCTCTTGTTGAATGTTTACAGAAACCTATAAGTAGCTTGTTCTCTGTCTTCCGTGTCGATGGATCTGGCAAGGAAGCAAATAAATAAACAGGGAAATCAAAGACGGTCTGCTTATTGTGTTCCTGATCTAAATTACCCAGAGAAACATGATTATTCTTTTATATCAGCGCCAAATTAGACTACTTTGCCATCTCTTTAATGAACTATTGCTTAAATAAACATCAATGTGGTTAGTGCAATTTTTGTGTGTGTGAAAGAAGAACATGCAAAAGGGCCTGAAGTTTTTGGGTGTTTCCTGACTGTTTCTTCAGGATGTCCCAGAGGGCGCTATGGCTCGCAGTGCAGAAATACATGCAGCTGTCAGAACGGGGGTCTGTGTGACCCTGTCGCTGGGTCATGCAGGTGCGGACTGGGCTGGACTGGACCACGCTGTGACACAGGTACAACAGAACACATCAGAACGAAACAAAATCCTATTGTGCTCATGGGGAAATCGAAAACTTCAAAACAAACAATAAACCTGAGTCATTTTTCAGATTTCCATTGAAAAACTTGTTTTGCAATATTGTTCCTGTTACTATGGGCCAGTCCTGCCTTTGTTTTACTAACAGATCAACAGACCTTTTTTTTTATAGCTAATAAATACTAATAATTGCCATTATCTTTATACCCTCCTTTGATTTTAGTGGTATTAACAAATGTTGCCATTTATGACCAATCATGTTGTTTATGATCACTGTTTCTTCATTAGTGCCTCTAATGCAGTCCAGATCGTGTGTGTGTGTGTGTGTGTGTGTGTGTGTGTGTGTGTGTGTGTGTGTGTGTGTGTGTGTGTGTGTGTGTGTGTGTGTGTGTGTGTGTGTGTTCAGCCTGTTCACAGGGAAAATATGGTCTTGACTGTGCACAGGACTGTCCATGTTCCAACAATGGGACGTGCCACCGTTTTACTGGCACCTGTAGCTGTACTGCCGGATACTACGGCCACTCCTGTCAACACAGTACGTAAACCTTAACTAACAATTCATCACATCTTCTGGCCTCACATACACTTTAAAATAGATAGGATTTTTCTGCCTTTGTGAAACGTTTAATAGTCTATGAAATACTATGAAATGAAATACAACATGATTTTCTGGCCATTTTTAACCATAAACTGTTTTTCTGTTTCCCCTGTTTCTCCCAGGATGCCCTTCAGGGTTTTTCGGAGTGAACTGTGCCCAAACATGTGACTGTAAAGTGGGTCAGTCATGTGACCACGTAACAGGCCGATGTGCATGTCCACCAGGCTACTATGGGTCACAATGCCAAAGACGTGAGTACAAATGAACATCCAGAAAAACACAACATTACATTTTAGCCAATGCAATAGGCTGAGGATTAAATGTAAAATTTTAAAAAGAATGAATTTGATTTTGTGAAACAGTAACTTTTAAATAACCGATGCCATAATGAAGGAAATTCAAGAACTAGGTCAGTGTCCCAGAATAACTTACTGTATATCTGCTAATATTAAGAAAGAACTAAAACCTTTTCATATGCGGTCTATGACTACAGCACACAGAGACATTACAAGCTATGCATGCAGCCAAAACTAAAGAACTACCTTAGAGTATTTAAAGTCTATTTAAGTACACAATATTTTAACATGTTTAAGACTTTTTAAAGGCCTCAAATTCAGATGATTGAAATTTAAACTTTGTAAAACCCTGCAGAAAAACTGATAAAGACATATAGATATCGGATTTCCAATATTTTATGTTTTTGAGATACTTACACTCCAGCAACATCATGACAGCAGAAACCCTGTCATGCTCACAATCACAGGCCGGCACTCATTAACAAGCAACCGTTTGGATCCTACAGTTGTGCATGTGCAGATATGAGCATGAATGAATAAGAGATTCCAGAGAAGAAAAGGTGTGTGTGTGTGCGTGTGTGTTCTGGCAGACAGACAGACAGGTTGGTAGGTAGGTGGGCAGGCAGGCTGGTTATTTGATGAGAGACAGGTGTTTCCTGCTTAATGCGTTCCTGTTACATCCCTGTGCCCTCCCGCCTGCTCGCTGGGCTCTCAGCCGCAGTGTGAGCGCCTAAATGGCCACTTCAGTCCCAGCAGGAGATATGGCTGAGCATTACAGAGCAGCTGTAAGGCAGCCAGAGACAGAGCTGACTCTGTGTGTGTGTGTCTGTCTGAGGAAATGTGAATGCACCTTTTATTTTATCACTAAATGCTCTTACAAATGTGAGGAAATCTGTTTTTTAAGTGTGTCTGTTTTTGCTCGTATATTTATTTTTATGTGATTGTGCAGTCACATGTGTGTGGTCTTGCATTTTCACCTCTAATTGTCCATAAGTATAGAAAAGTGATGGTTTATTATTGCACATCACATTTTAAAGGTCTAAATGTAACGTTCTTGGAAAAAAGACGTTTGTCCAGTTAGTTAATGAATCCTTCTACAAAACAATGACATCACTCAGGATTATAGAAAGGTAGTGACACGTTAGGCACAGCTAGTTGCGGTTGCTAGTTGCGGTTGCTAGTTGCCAATTTTATTTGTCAACACTCCACCAGGCATTCTCTTGGTTGGGGAATTTCAACACACTTATTGCACACACAAAAAAATCCAAGAGCAGGAAAGAAATCTGAGAGCAGACGTTTGACCTATATCGAATCAGGGTGAGCGCAAGATGAGCTGAGGCTGCTCAAGCATGATTGACTGGAGAGACGTCACGTGAGAAGAGATGCCTGAATACAAACAGGATCCATATTTTATTATCCAGATTACAACTGATAATACTAAGTGTCACAAAAGGATCAAATTATCATACATCATGGAAATGTTGGCATTATTGATCTTACATTGTACAGAGGGAAGAATTATCGTACAAATACGATAATTATCGTTCATCTGGCAACCCTGGCGTTTCTCGTCTTTAGGCTGTGAAGCCGGCAGCTTTGGACTGAGCTGTGCAGAGTCATGCAACTGTGCTGGTGAGGCCCCATGTGACCCGGCGACAGGACGGTGTCTCTGTCCCCCAGGAAGGACAGGAGGGAGATGTGAAAAAGGTAGACGTCACCATAAGGGAGCACTTCTGTTAACAAGTAGATGTTAGAATTAAACGATCAGACATTTAGAAGATGCACTTTAATACACTTTAACTGTGTGTGTCTGTTGTGTTTATTCAACCTCTCCCTCCTCTGCGCTCTCTCAGACTGTGGTGGGGAGCATTTTGGCCCCGACTGCTCCCTGCCGTGCAAGTGCTCCCACAGGGCCCGCTGTGATGGGCTGACTGGCCGATGTCTGTGTCCGCTCACCTGGCTGGGCCCCACATGTAGGGAAGGTACTGCTCGGCTCCTGTTGCCATTCACACACACACACACACACACACACACGCACACACACACACACACACACACACACACACACACACACACACACACACACACACACACACACACACACACACACACACACACACACACACACACGCAGGGTCACAGGCTGTAAAGCTGAACCAGCTTTAGTGAAATACTATGTCATGAAGTGTGAGAGGCTGAGCCCCATCACTCTGTGTGTCACCCTGTCTCCCTCAATCGCCGCTCCTGTCTCCTGACAGTTATTTTAATCTGCACCCAGCGTGGCGCCCGGCTCAAGGCTGTCTTCGTTTCACCTCCTCAAAGCCGAGCACACGGGAGACTACGCACCAGTTACTTCTCCTCCACAAACCCCAGAACATTTGCTTTTGATTTTCAAATAGTGCTGATGTCTTCTTGCCTTTTTTTTTTTTCGTCTTTCAGCACTGCAGCACCAAACCTCAGGACTGCTGAATGTCTCCATGTCCCAAAGAAAGAGAAGAACGGGCAGCAGAATCACATAACCCGTAGCAGAAGGTGCAAACTCCTGACTGGACAATCACAGACAGGACTTGGCTTGTGCGGAGCGTTTAAGGAGCCTGTCTCTGTAAAGGTGATGTTTTTTTTGTGAAACAGCTGTCAGAAAGTGACGCTACATCATACTCACGCTGCACCGCACTCATCACCGAGCACGCCGCTCAAGCCAATCCACCAGTGAACCTGACATGTGAAGGGCCCTCGGAGGACCAGGAACTCCACACTGACCCCAAACTGTGTAAGATTATAGTCCAGGGTTACACAGACTCCTTAGCAATACACACTAATACCTGCATCACATCTGCTGAATGAAAGCGTTTAAGTTACTTTCTCCAGTTTGACGTTTAATGAGTTGTTAAGAGTTCAGTTTCTTTCTTCGGGCCGTTTGGACGAGACACGTGACTGAATCCGAGACTTTCTTGTAACCAGAGAGACTTTACATCCCCTACAACTCTGCTCATAAAAAAAACTTGGTGGTTAGTACAGCAGAATGCCGAGCATATTTTGGGTGAAGATTAACAGCAGCTAAAACGGATTTAGAAATATATGGGTCATGTATATACTTATTCTGAGGAGTAAAACACCAGGATCCGCACATACAGGGACTGCAGGCATGTGAGCTCCAAACATGTGGTCCAATGAATGTTCAAGCAGAGGATTTTGGTTTATGGGAGAAATTATCTCCATACATATTTTAAGATGTATAAAAATGTTTGAGTAATAATTTATGTTTGATATATTTTTTTTCCACAGTAGAGTTCAGCTACCTGGTTACGTATATTAAAAGTACAACTACGCTTTCTCCACAATCCCCGAATCTATAAGTGTGCAAAGATGCTTCATTTAAAAAGTGTAAGTACACACGGTAGATATATCCTTTTTTACTGAAATGTCCATACTCAGTATATTTGTTATGCAGTTTCCATATCACACTTCTGTATGTTGCATATTGGAGCATGATTAGCTGAGAATTCTGAGCAATATGGCTCAAAAAATTTGAAGATAATAAATGATAAATGTCTCTTTATTATTTCTTTTAACTTTGAAGACTGATTTTTAACTTCTTGAGCAGAGAATCACAAAAACTTCATAAACAGCAAAACATTTTACAAATCTGAGGTGTTATACCTCCTCCCAGTTTTTCCACAATGCACAAGCTATATATCGATTTCAACCTCTGTTGTATTGCTTTTCATAGAAAGTATATTGCGATAATTATTGAAATTGTTTTATCACCCAGTCCTGACCAGATTGTACCTTCATGTTTTAAAGTCAGCTTGAAAGGTGAGCACAGAGGAACTTTCCCTTTCAGCAGATTATGAACATGGCCCTGAAACTGCACGTACATTGTTCTGCACAAAGATGGTGTGTGCAATAAGTGCAAGGTCAATAAGCAAAACATGTTTGACTAGAGGAAGAGTTTAATTGAAGTAATCAAACAAAATCTCCGTTTTTTTAAATCAAACATGTCTTTGGACTGTGGGAGGAAACCTGAGTACCTGGATAAAACCCTGTAAACACGGAGAGAACATGCAAATGCCACATAGAAAGACCCCAGTCGAACGAGGACTCGAACTGAGAACCTTCTTGCAAACCCCTTTCCACCGTGCCATCCACAATTTGAAATGCTGATATTTGTATTTATGTGAATCCCCAACAGGAAACTATTATGTAGTTTGCGTTCATCATGGTGACTCACAAAAAAAGTGTCTGTGTGTTTCTTGATACAAATATTTGAATTTTTACACATTCTCCCTGTGATCTTTGTCAAACTGCATCATTTCCTTAAAAAAAGTCACAGTTTTGGCTTCTTGGTTTACAGATTATTCTAAAGAGATTCATTCTACCTACCTGACAGTTTTAAAATAATGGATGAACTCTCATCTTAGCTTATTTAATTGTGTGTACACTTACCTACAGATGTCTGCAAAAATATCATCAACGTACATGTAATTCCTTAATTCTGTATATGACATAATCATGCATCATTTACCTGCATTAAGAACACTTCATTTATTGCCATTGATTGTAGAATTTCTCAGTGTTGTGCAGTGTGCTGGTCGCGAAATATACTGCAGGCAAATCCTGCATTGGAGTTGCACTTGTTGCACATGTCTGCTGAATCAGCAGCTGATACCGAGTTTGGGAGTTTTGTAGAAAAGTCTGAAAGTTGATATGTGAACACTTTTGCTGCAGTTTGTGGACATTTTTTTTTACACAAGATAAGATTACATGTCCAATATCACTACTGCGATCAACAATTATGTGTGTTTGATTTGAGGGTTAAACGTGTACAAAGACTGTGTGTATTTTATCTCAGGTCATTTATCAGAGATAACCGAATGTGCTTGTTTTTCTGATGGTGTGTGGTGCTACATTGATCCATTTTGATTGAGTTAATGAATTACGTTTTTACTGTATTATCCTGTTGTCTTTTTGTTTTCTTCCATGATCTTTACAAAGAGCCATGAACCAAATAAACACCAAAAAACACACTGCGAAATGTTGCTGTTTTTATTGTTGTTTGACCAGTGAGCTGTGACTGCAGCCTTGCGTGCTGCTGATTTGTGTGATCCTGTAGTGGGTTGAGAGGGCACGGTGAGGTGCGGAGGTAGAAAGAGGGGGAGAGAGGGTCCAGCTGTCACAGAGACCTATGTGATCCTGTGTGAGTGGATGTGTCGGGGGGGTGTTTTTGTGGGTACTACCAGGCATCGCTCATCAGCCCGAGAAGGGTCAAGCATTAAGGCCATCCCTCCCTGACAGTAGTCTAAAGAGGGTGGGGGGGTTGTGAGAGGCACCTGAGGTACAATAGTGGTGTGTGTGTGTGTGTGTGTGTGTGTGTGTGTGTGTGTGTGTGTGTGTGTGTGTGTCGTGTCAGAGGAAGAGAGAGTGCTATTCCTCAGACATTTTTCATGTGCGCTGGAGCATTTTGTCTTCCATCGGCCAGAAGCGGCCGTGGTCCGGCAGAGGCAGGCAGGTGCCTGGACCAAACATGCACCCGGTATCCAGCATCCACCGAGGTGAGTGATGGGTGAACGGGTCCGACAGCAAAAGGATGGAGATGGAGCCCTCCACCACCACCACCGCCACCACCCACTCACCGGTGTGGCTGATGGATGGGGGACCGCTCCGGCTCGCCCCGTGTTGTGACAGGCAGCAGATGTTCTCCAATAATGTTTATCGGCCGGGCCTTCATCTTCGGATGACACACACCTGTTTCCAGTCAAACAGGCCCAGAGAGGCCATTCATCCCCGGCGCTCATGGGTGGCCACTGCACTGCCGGATCTGCCCTCCACACACAGCGAAGGGTGCCACGGCAAAGAGCAGTGCCACAAAGGGTCCAACATTTTTGGGGGGGTTCGTACACTGTTTCCGTATGTCAGGGCTCAAATATTTGGCGTAAATGTTACATGTTAAATTTGATTAAGTCAACTCAAATATCTTCAGTAAATGCAACTCTAAAATATTTATTTCAAATTTTTCAATGTAAACTTAAAACACTGCTGCACAGTTTTCTTATAATTGAAGTCTGAACCAAGGCTCATGTGTTGTCGACATTGTTTATGTTTGATCTGGTTAGTTTTGGTTTCATATTTTTATTTAAGACTTTTGTCGGACATATGTACATTCTCTCATCATTACCTGTATCTATACTTGACCTTGACCCAACGTTGTAGTTCCTTGAACTGTGAAGTGAAATATCATTATGGTTTTCCTGATCGCCAAATGAACTTCCTTTCTTCAAACATTATACTGTTGGATTTGAAAGACAACAAGCAATCCCCTGAGCCACATCCACTTCTTTTTCTTCTTCTATTATTTGATGTTTTCTCAACGTTTTCACGTGTAACAAACCATGGTTCAGTTTGATTCTCACTGAGACCACATCTTCTGTTAATTTGGTTTGGACCAAACTGAAGAGTCAGAGGGTTCAGAACAAACGAGGAAGGTGTGAAAGCGCCCTCAGATGCTCGAAAAAACAAAACCCTTATTCAGGCATAATTAATTTCAGACTTCATCGGCTCATTTAAATGACCTCTAAGCTTCATTTGTTTTATTACAATTGCACACAAAAAAGTTTGTGCTTAAACGTTTTTGCAGTGAAATTTCCTACTGTTGTCCTGCCTGCACGCTGGCTTATCAGGAGTGAGTAAGAGAGAGAAAGGGGGGCAGGAAACTGGCGATGAAATAGCCCGTAAAAGGTAAGATCGCATCACGGGTACTTTTTCGCTGTAATTATGCATACGCCACTCTTTGCAAAGGAGATTCTATCGCTTCACCGCCGTGGCTTCACTTCACGTCCCAGAGATAATTTCTGCCCCTCTGTGTTGAACCAGATCTCCCAGAAGGCCGCGGCGTTTTGAACTCGGGCTGACAAAGCTGTCGGCTCAGATAAAGGAACGAGGGGGGAAATCATTTCAACCCGTCCTGCACCATTTGTTTGGCTGTTGCCTGGAAAAATAAATGTTGAATGTCGAGGCTGCAAAAAAACAGATTTGTATCGTTGAACTCTCCCACACTCTGCAATCTGAAGGTATCTTTGGTTTTAGACGTGTCAGCTTTTTTTGAATAAGTTGCATGTGTCTTTGAGCAGATTGACATCTTGCAACTTTGTCTATAAAGTAAAGTACAAATTTCATGTTTATTCAAATTGTGAAGTGTTAATCTAAGTCTAAATGTGAAGCTGTAGGTAGGTGTACATTGCTGTTTCCACCACTGGATGGTGCTCATAATGGAAAACAGAGTGAAACTGTGAGGATCCAGTGGGATAATTACGCAGGCTTATGTTAAAGGTACATAGATTTCCCACTGTCTGATAATGAGACCTATATTTATAGGTTACAGTGTCACAACCCGACACTGCTACACCCACCCCCTCTAACATGGAGCTAAAGGCCTGATTAGCTGCTTTCTAATCTATACTCCATGAGCAAAGAATGAGATGACTTCAAATGTTTCTGCCACCACGCCTGTCCTGATTAGACTCGTCATATTAAAACCATGTGTACGGCTGCTCGGCTCTGTCCCGGTCTGTTCCCTGGGACTGAGACTGGAGTGTCCATCAATAACTCTAATGAGCTGTAGCCTGCAGGGGGAAAAGCAAACAGTGTAATGAGGCCGCAAAAACCTTTAGCTCTGGTGCTTTCTAGGAGAGAAGGCAGGCGTGGAGGAAAGACAAGAGAAAGAAGAAAAAGAAGAAGAAGAGAGAGTCTGAATGGCTGCGCGCACACACACACACACACACACACACACACACACACACACACACACACACACACACACACACACACACACACACACGTATCTCCATGACTTCAGAGGACGTTACATCGACTTACATAGATTTCCTGGAGACAACCCTAACCCTAAACCTGACTCTAACCTC
Source organism: Hippoglossus hippoglossus (assembly GCF_009819705.1). Classification (NCBI taxonomy): domain Eukaryota; kingdom Metazoa; phylum Chordata; class Actinopteri; order Pleuronectiformes; family Pleuronectidae; genus Hippoglossus; species Hippoglossus hippoglossus. The sequence goes on along the minus strand of NC_047163.1, from coordinate 15,371,716 downwards.
AAAACATTTCTTCCCCTTCAATTGTGATGATTTACATTATCATTATTTTGATAGATATATATATTTTTTAAACTATGACTCATAAATGTTTATATTAACATTCCTCAATATCGTTTGGCTCTATTGACTCTATTGACTCTGGAAAGAGATCAAGGAGGCTTGGAGCAATTATAATAAGCACTGACCCATCCCGCTGTCGTGGGATCTTAATTAACCAACTATGGCCTGAATAAGGAACATTTTAAGTGTCTTTAACACATTCAGTCCCCCTGTGCCCAAGCCACTCAGAGCACTCATTTGGGGCGCCATGGCTAGATGCAAACCTAACCCTAACCCTAACCCTAAACCCAACCTTAAACCATGTCTTCACCTTTAAATTTCTTTGATTTACATTATGGAAATTTGCTTTTTGGTCCCCATAAAAATGACAAATCCCCATAATGTGAGTAATATACATGAGTAATACCTTGGCCATCCATTAGTAGGACTTATTATTAGGGCATTGACTGCCATTGTAGACAGCCAAGGCTTTGGTCCCCATGAGGTCTACTGGTCCTGACAATTTCAATGATTATGCTGGAAGAGGTAATAAAAATGAGGGTGCACACACACATGCAGACAGAGGAGGTGCTACCATTATTGTAAACACAACAAAAACTTGATGTTATGATTTGTGGAATATCCCCACCCAAACACACACACACACACACACACACACACACACACACACACACACACACACACACACACACAGAGCAACACACTTGAGCCAGCTGTTTGCAAGTACCCCTCCATACCACCCCCCTCCACCTCCCCATCCCTCCTTGAAAGCCATACACTCCCACACCCATCCATGCCTCCCTCTCCGAAAATGTTTCCCCTGGCGTCTGAGTCAGCACGGGTGCCAAGTCAATCTGCGTGAGAGCTGCCAGCTGTGATAGCTCCCCCTCTCTGGGGGCTTGATGTATGTTCGAGCGAGGGGAGCGGGGCAGTTACATGCCACACAGGGCCGGCTGCGTGGACGAGTGGCAGAGGAAAGGAAGGGAGGGTTGTGGTGAGGACAGAGAGAAGGAGGGGAGGAAAGAAGAAAAAAAGAGAAACGGACAGTGGCTGAACAGGAGCTGTAATGAGGCCTGATGGATTCTGAGGCTGTGCCAGCTGCACCATTAGCTGAGTGGCTCCAAGGCCCACCGAGTGCTGCCCACGGTGTGCCCACCCGACCACGTACACACACACACACACACAGTGGGGACACGGCAGCTTGGGGATCCAGCACCTCCTCACACACTAGGCCCTGCCAGCCACACTTCAATACACACTGAGGCCCTTTATGAGACGCTGTGGGTTAATGACGGCAATAACTCGTCCCAACGTGTTGATTAAGTGTGAGAGGATACATGGGTGACATTGGCATGCGCTAATCAACGCTGATCAAACCGACGCATGCACAGCAGTAAAAGCGCTAAGCTGCCAAACTCACTCGGGTGCCCTCCTCGCACCACTTCACTGCCCACACACAATGGCATTATACACACTGCTCTCTATTCATAATATTTTGGTGTTCTTTCCAGAGCCAGTGCCTTTGGACTTTTTGTCTGGGGGAAGTTCTTTATGTAGGTGATGTAATTACATGGGCAATTTGAACTGCAGCGGGGGTGCAGTGGTCAGCGAGGGGTAGTGGCAAAAGTCCCGCCGCCAAGTTGGTTCCCAGATGTAGTCGAGGTATAATCCCTGTTTGTTAAAAGCTCGTTGAACAGTTGAAATTTTTGACAGTTTTATTACATCTGCAGAATGATGCAGAATTTTTCGTCTGGATAATCGCTCTGCAGCAACGCAAGGTGATTAAAATGTTCTCGTTATTTCTTCCAGTTACAGATAATTTAACTTACAGTTGAACCATGGTTGCTTTAGTGCTCTCTCTCACGCAATACCTGGCTTAATTACAAATGAATATCAGGCAAGAAATACATTGTTTCAATATGATGAAACAGGGACATTCACTAGGAATACCAGTTAAATCAATTATCAATAATTTGACAATAACAATGGATCATTTGTGGGAGTGAAGGTGCATGTGCAAGCAAGAATGTGCATAATAGGTAAACATCCCAAAAGTTTTTTTTGATAGTTAAAAACTGCAAACTTTAACTGACTCTGGACTCAGGTCAGGAGGATATGCTCGAACAATAGATGTGTCATAAATACTTATGAAGGAGAGGGCATGTTGTGTTGCACTGGAAAATCTTACTTACATGATGGGGGGAAGGGGAGGAGTATTTTCAACTGTGTGGAAACTTTTATTGGAGCCACTTTAAAACTGCAATGTGTTGCACATTTTTTTCCAACATGCTATATTTTTCTGTTTGTTAATTGTTCATTTTTCATCTTTGGGATTTTATGTTTTTCAGTTAATATTTTATTACATTATACCTTTTTATTTCTAATATTATCTTATCATTAAATTGTTTACTTTTATTTTGTTTGTCTGGTGAGATAATGTCATGATATTGGTTAAAGAAATGATCAAATGACTGTGTGCATTATGAGATGGGTGGTTTTAAGCAACAAAACAAAAGGAAATTTGCACACAACTCAGCTAGTTTTACAGTCTTTCAAGTCATTATTTGTGGCTGTCAAGGTTTCGCCTGAGAGGACCCAGGCACCACAGTTTGGTTGATGAACCACAGTTTAATATAAATAGAACAAAACAAAACAGACAATCAATACAAAAAAAACAACAGTTAACCCTAACCCTTAAATAAAAATAAAACTGACAAAGACAAAGGGAAACACAGAGACTATATACACAAGGGATGATTGAACACAGGTGAAACACATCAGACAGGTGCAGCCGATCCCAAGGGCAGGAAACAGGACAAAGACAGGAAGTTAAGCAAAAGAGACATATGATGAATGAAGTTTCAAAATAAAACAGGAATCTGAGAACTCAGAGTGTAAACCACCCAATTCCAAACACAAGGAAAACGCGGTCCACGATCTAAAATGTTGTTCACAAGAATTCATGGGGCAGATTCATGAAAGCGGCCTTCAAATGTAATCTTTTGGTTCACTCTCACTGCTCTCACAGCGTCATTTTTGGCCGTAGCAGGCAGCTGTTTTTGGCAGAAAAGCATTGACAACCCACACTCAATAGCTGCTCAACAACAAACTACAGACAAACTGTATTTGACAACATTTGGCTCAAAAAGAGTCAGGTATTTCCAACAGGAGTAAATGGAGACCAAAATCAAAGCTACTTAAGAGAGTGAAGTCCATTTGCCAAATCATATACGGAAGAAGAGAAATTAACGCAAATGTTGTTCCGAATATGTTGCACTTGTAAATATGCATGTTCACCATATGCATGTTCAATAACTGTAATGAGCAGATATTAAAAAAGATTGTTACAAATCTTAAAGAACGGATGAGGCTTAAAGGCTTGAATTAGTCCACAATAGTACAGGTGGCCAAACTCATACAAAGGGCCATTATCACTGCCACTCTATTATGGTCCTGGCCTGCGCCAACGCTACCATCATCGCAACTGACCTCATCAAAGCTGGACGACCCACGCTGACCTCATCAGCACTGCGTGACCCCCTGTGACCTCATCAAAGCTGGACGCCCCACGGAGCCCCGAGGGCCGACAACAGGCCCTAAGAAAACACCCCATCCATTAGGGTGCCAAGAGCACTGTAAATGTGGAGTGTCAGCGCCAGCCATCTTCACTGTCATGCCCAATTCTGCAACCCCCCACTTGCCGGACAATGGAGTCGCTGAACCTCCAACCCTCGCAGCCACAATGTCCGCCCACGTCGGCTGGCAGCATGTGACAGAGGGGGGCGCCGGACGGGGAGGCCTGCTGCAGGATGGGACTCTTATTGAGCGTTTGAGCGATGAGCCAGGTCATCACATCTACCCACCTCATCCATCATGCCCCACAAACGGACACAAATAAAGAGGACACATTCCTGCCTGCGCTCCCACTACCACATTCAGGCGCTCTCCAGCCTTTTCTATGCTCCCCTCGCTCTATGTGAGCCAAAGCCTGGAGGAAAAAAAAGGAGCGGACCAGAGTTCAAGCTCTGCCTCACACTCGGAGGCCATGAGAGCGCCAGAAAACAGCACCAGGTGGTTTTCTGACTCATGTCTCTCTGTATAAATCTCTGTTCAGGCCCAAGTGATGGGCAGCCAGAAGGACTATTATGGAGGGTGAGGGTGTGAGCATAAAGGGAGACAAAGAAGTGAGTAAAAAGATGTTTAATGAGAAACAACCGGAAGACATGTCAGTCCACATTGTAGTCCTTTATTTCTTAGTTGTTCCTCCCACAGTATTGAATTGAAATGCATAACAGTTACATTGTAGAAAGCATTAAAACAAAGTACCTCAACTTGCTTGATTACTTTTTAAAATCGATTATAAACAAAACAACGACAAAAACAAACGAACAAACAAAAAAAACTGGTCCCTCAAAACGGGAGAATAAATGAAAAGTAATCTGTTATTTATCATAAGTTTGGCACAAGGGATTAACATGAACCGAACGTCACACAAGCTTGCAGACAACCGTAGAAAATGTCAGATACAGATCTTACCAAGACCAATCATGCGCTTATGAAGAAATTATACCTGGCTTCATTTTTTTTTTATTATTCATTCTTTATGTTTTTTTCCATTTTTTACAACTGAATCATTAAATTGTCATAGAATAAAAAAAAACCTAAGTAATATCTATTCATCGACCGGTTTCATTAGAAGAATAAGGAGTGAATCGTATGTTTAATACTATCCGGCACTCGAATGTAATCTACAAACCCCTTGGAACTCTGGGATAGCCCGGCGAGGAAACGTCCTCGTCACCTGTGGGCTAAGAGCAGTGCTATTCAGTAAACAAACTACAGTTTGCCAAGAAATAAATACAATTCTCAACATACAACAGCAAATAACAACAACGACACCCAAAATAAAAACAAGGAAACAAACAAAACCCCAAAACAGAACAAAAATCATGATTGTCTAAAAATGAAAGACACACAAGCATGGAGTAGCTAACGACTAGCATTCAGGCTATTTAGTGGTATTGTTGACTGACTAGGATGGATTCAAGGGATTTTTTTTCAAAATAAAACAGACATATGCCCTTTTACAGAACAACAATTAACTTCAGCACTGGCTACTTATCTCAGTAAAAACAAAAAAAAGGTGTTTTCTTCTCTTCCACTAAAAAGACAATCTATTTAAATCCTTTCACAGATAGCGCAGGCGGGCGGGATGGAGTGCAGTGGAGAACAGTTGGTAGACACAGTGCTGTGATTGTACGGACACACGCAGCCATGGAAACTCAGACGGGAAACTGGCCTGATTTCAGTTGAACAATTACTTTTTTTCATCTCTTCAGTGATATCAAAGCGATGTTAGCGCTGTCCTTACATGGAGCGGTTTCCATCTGAACTGAGGTCGCTGTAATCACAACCTTTGATTTTTAACATCAAGTACATGGATTTATGGGAAACAACTGTGGATGTCTCGGGTTTAGAGGGATTTCTTGTGATATATATTTTATCCAGATTAGAGGGGGTCCTATTCTTTTACGCACAGTGTAGCTGAGGCCGTCCGTCTTAGAGACACAACCACCCCACCCTCGCAGCGTGAAATGTTCTCCTCGCTCTGTATGTGCTGGCCAATGAATGGAGTCTAAGCAATGATACATCAGCACATCCATCTTCCATGTCCACCAGCTGCCTTTGCTGTGCAAAACATAGAAATTCAGCAGAATAAATACAGCTATTATTATTTTAGCATTATTATTTTCACCACATCCAGTTTGGTGTTAATGCAAGAAATCAATTTTTAGGGTCTCAGGCGGACACATTTTTTTGCTCTCTATCTGTTGGGGGTCTTTCTTGGGCTGGGACGGGGCTGGGTTCTGCACGCACAGTAACCCTGCGTCGTGTGAGGCGCTCCGCTCAGCAGTCAGATGGGCTGTGGTTCTGCTCAGCAGTCACTCTGTGGATGATCATGGGGGCCCCCCCGCAGATAGCCCCACTGTATTGGGCTCCCAGTGCCATCGGCCAGGTTTTGAGGGGTCGAAAGGTGAAAGGGAAAAGCGCAGAGGGGTGTCATCATACGTGGCTGAGGGACTGGATGGCGCTGGACTCGGCGGCGGCCCGTGCCAGACTGTGCCACATGGTGGCGGGGGTGTGGGTGGCTGGGTGGAGAGAGTCCTTTTCAGCCAGAGACAGCATCATGGCGTACGCCTGAGAGAGAGGGTGAGAGGGATTACGTTTAATTATCATGTTATCATTAATTCAAATATATATCTATACTGTGGAGGTGAACCCTGGATAAACTGTATATAAAGATGGACGACATGACAGCTCCACAAAAGTGAAGCCAAGCGCAGACTCTGGCTCCAAATGTGCAAGATGTTGATATTGGTATTTTGGCTTCATTTTTGGATAGTGGGAGGAAGTGGACACGCGTCGTCCATCTTTACTTACAGTCTATGAGGCAAACATGCACATGAACTGTCAGTGTCTCTCTTACCTGAGACTTAGATTTTCTAAAGAGTGGCTGTTTGACTGCCTCAGTCAGAGAAGGAGAGCCGAATGATCCATCGTCCTCGTCTCCGTCACCATCGCTCACTTCACTCTCCTCCAGCTTGCGCATGTCTGAAAAGTGGCGAATATGATCCAGGGCTGAGTAGCTGCTCTGCTCCTCCTCATCCTCATACCTGGTGGGCAAGCAGAAAACTCAAATGAAACATTTTCAAGATGCTTTTTGACAGCATGTCATCATTCACAATATATAACATGATGTTTTAATCGTGTGCCTCTGTGTGAAATTTACCCCCTGGGAGAGGTTTTGCAGTTGAGGTTCAAGTCGTTGGGCCCAGTGAAGTCCATTTCCTCTTGTGTGACATCATCACTGAGGTTGCTCGGGAGCACCTCCCCTTCCGGTTTCCCAGAGGCGTTGCTAGGCTCGTCTCCTTCTTCTTCATCAGCACCGAGCTCCTCTGCTTCCTCGTCTTCCAGGTCACGTGACCCATGGCTGGCCATCAGTGGCTTCTCCTCTTCAAATTGGCCGCCATTTAACCTGCGGACCAGAGACATTGATTAGATCAATACAGATTGATTGAATTTAAAAAAATTACAGTGGAATCTCCATTAATAACTAAAACTGCTACGTTTTTATAAATACTCTATGTTTAGGAAAACAGAGAAAAATGTTGAAACAAATGAAGAATTGAAATCTGGTGCTTCTTAAACTAATGGGTTTTCTCTATGTTCAGTACAAAAACAATGGCGTGCATCGAATAACCAGCAGAAGGAGATGAATCTGAAGCAAGACATGGCAGCTGGGATAGAGCAGAGCCAGAATCCCGTTTGTCATCGAGGCTCGGGGGCCCCTTCGGCCACGGCAGCACCGGGCTGATCGTTGCAGTACTTAACTGGAGTGCTCTGCCCCTCTCCCTGTTTATTTTCTCTGCTATCTCGTATTCATCTAATAGGCAAAATATTTAGCTGACAGCCCCATTTGGTGAGAGAGTTATGAGAGCGATGCCAACCGGCCCATTCCTCTTTCCCCGTGGAGGGAGCGAGAGCCAGCTATCCAAACTGCCTGAGTCTTAATCTGTCCCTCTGTCTCAGCACCACAGGAAACCACCATTTGGTAAATCATCTGGAACCACATTAAGACTGATTCACTAATTACACTCTGGGACGTCTTTCGTCATCTCCCAAAAATGCCATTTCTCTCACAAAGGATTCGGGGATGAGAACCGAGAGCTGGACGAGGAGAAGTAGACAGATAGAAAAAAAAGTACATCACCACATAATTACAGGGTACTTATAAACAGGATACCTGCACTGGGTTTGAAAGGGATGCATTTGAGTTACTTTAGAACGGGGGAGTTTTTGCAGATTTTAGGATCGACATCATCTTTCCGCCTTTATTGGCAGCTGATGACATTGTGCTTTCGACAGAGCTCCCCCCGTACAGACGGTACTCGTGCTGTGTCGAGCTCGCGGCGCTGAGAAGAGGGACCAAGCTCTACTAGAGCGAGAGTGAGAGAGAGCTCTGTGATTAAGAAAACAGATTCGCTAATTACGCTTTCAAACGTGGTAATTTGCTGAGGATAAAGTATCTATCAGAAGCAGTCAGGAGAGAAGCACTTTGAAAGGAAACACGGGCCGACCCTGTGACCCCACCCCCTCTACCCTCTTCCTGTAGGCAGACATGTTGGTTCCAGATGTGCTGCACCCCCCCTCCCTCCTCCGTCCTCCTGCCCCTCCCCCTGGCCCTCTGACACTCTTCCCGCCCGGCCCTGCTCTCACAGGCCTCCTGCACAATCACACACTGCGACTGTGAGATCCGTATCTGGCCTCACAATCTGCCCCTGTGATCACACCAACGCGAGGCACGTGAAAACAAACTCTCCGAGACCTGAGCGGACCTCTCAGCCGCTATCCGCCCCCCGATCGCAGCTCCAAGAATTTATTTGCATATCGCTGCAGGGAGAGTTGCGTGCGCGCAGATATCTGTTCGTACGTGTGGCCAAACAGGCAATTGATATAAAGAGCTCCTGCACGTTTCAAAAACCGGTGATTATGTTAAATGTCATCGCAGATGATTGCTCTCCACTCCAGACCCTGAACATGATGTGATTATGAACGATAGCTGGCTGGGTGGTATAAAAAACGCACGTCTAAAATGGGCTGATAGCAGCTGACCCATTATTCATTCTTATTCAAGCCTTTGGAGTCCAACAGCGGTAATGAAGCCACAATTACTGCAAGAGTTCAGTATGCACTAACGTAGGTCAGACTATCAGGTCCTGCACAGTTTCAGATAAATAAAAGTTAGCGTATATCTGGTTCCATTTGTACCTGCTGTGAAGAGTAGTGAGCTACAGGGGCGGATCTCGAATTTTTCTAAACCAAGGGCCATAAATTGGCCCGAATTTACACAGAGGGGCAAATCATGTCCAACATCTATGCACCATTCCTGATTCAGTAAGGTGCACATTTAAGTAATTCCATGTTTACTGTTAGCTCTATAGCTTGATTCAAAGCCACACACCATAGACTATGAAATTTAAAAAAAAATTCTTGTCCAAGCACATTGTGTATTTCAAAAAAGTTGAAAAAATAAGTATTGTCAATAAGTGACTAGTTCATTTAAAAAAAAAAAAAAAAGACCGGACAGGGGCACTTCAAGGGCCAATCTGATTTCAACTGGGGCCTGTAACCCCCCTGACCCGGCCCCTGGATCAGGCCCTGGTTCCCTAACGTTTGTCTGTAATCATCTTCGTCATCCTCAGAAACAAACAATGTGCTCACCCTTCCTCTGAGGGGTCCGGGGACGTCTGGTTCTGCCCAGTGTTGCTGATAAAATTTCTTATTTCGTTGAAATACGAGTCTTCTTTGTCGTCCAGTATGGCGCTGCTGCTGTCCAGTTCAGACTGAGGAGACGACATTGCAGTGCCTGCAGGAAGAAACAATGTATTACAGTTTCATCTCTAAAGGTGTTTGGATATTTAATTTCGCTGCTGTAAAACATTTTTAAATGATTCTGTCATCGTCTAAAATGAAACTGTGAGGTTAAACCATTTTTCTCAGTCTGTATATTTAAATAGAAACACGCTCTCTTCACACTGTGTGCTGGTGCATTGTCTGCGTCTGCTGTTTACAACACTTTAATGAAGTGATAGAAATGTTCAAATCCAATTTCTTCCCACTGATGTAATGCTGGAGCCATGACATCAGTGGGAATAACCGAGCCATGCATCACGTTAAACACATTTCCTCTGAATTCTTCGTGAAATATTTGGTGTCTTTGGAGACTTGAGATCGTTGACAACAATTTAAAGGGTTTAAGATTTGGCCACACAAAATGCATTCGTAATGACAGACCTGCCAAAGTGCTGTAAGTTCAAGAGGCTACGCTGCTATTATTTTAACTGTGGGAAGAAAGCGTCTCCTGCTAATACTTTCAGTCTGTTGTCTTGTAAGTCTCTTCAGACTCAATCCACACTCAGATGTGCTGTTGCACTGTTGCCGTCGGCGACTGGCCAAGTGTCACTGCTCATTCTGCTGATTCAGAGTCGGGCTGATGCCACTTATCAATCCCATGAGCTCTGCTGCTCATTCAAAAAAAAAAAATTCCTGCAGTTGCATGACAGATTTTAATTATTTATTTGTTCTGCTTCTAAAAGTGATTCTAAAGTTGATTATGATTTATATTAATCAGCCAAAGTGTTTGTAAATCTCAAAAAGTAGAAAAACAGCTCTTGTTTTCTCTGATAAAATATGAAAAAGGACTTTGTGATGATGGGATATTTTACCAATTTATTCTGGGATTGCCTCAAAAAATGAACATCTACAAATGTGTAAAAAAAGAAATCAAAAAAAGTTTGGGGTATCAATTTTAATTGATAAGTTAAAAGATGGACACCAATAGCAGCAGCAATGACAGAGCCCTGAGCTCCTCTCTTTATGTGTCTTTTCTATCTTATTTACACAAGTGTTATCAACTGCTGATTATGATTATACTATGATTATGTATATATCTCCATCTGTCTTGTGTGTGGAATAAAGAAAAACTTCAAAGAAAAATTGAAACAGCAGAGAAAACTTAAAATTGATCATCTATTATTCTATTCTATTCTATTATATACAAAAAAAAATTCTTCTCACCTGACAAGTTGCCGTTCTCGTGCTTCTTGAGGTGACGGTCCAGGTTGGTCTGCTGGCCGAAGCAGCGGTCACACAGGTGGCACTTGAAGGGCTTCTCCTTGTTGTGGATGTTGCGGATGTGACGCTGCAGGTTGGAGGAGATGCTGAAGGAGCGGTCACAGTATTTACACCTGCAGGACAGAGTGGACACATTTCACTTAAACAACCAATAAATGACAAAAACTGAAAAAGATACACAAGCGGCAACAGGGAAAGTACAGCTGTGCTACCCAATGAACCAGGAAATGCTGTTTTTTTCTGTGGGAAACATAATGAGATACATTATGTAGGACACACACACACACACACAGACACACGCACACACGCACACACACACACACACACACACACACACACACACACACACACAGACAGACAGTCCCAGCAGTCCCACAGCCCCCGACATGATGGAGGAGCTTGTTTAAGGTGAAACAGCTCCGTCTCTTATCTCCAGCCAGCGCAATAAAATTGCATTCTTCTCTCACAAAATAAGCATGCAACAGATTTGATCCTAACCCTGCAAAATTAGAGCCCCTTGCCAAGTTTCTTCATGCAAAATTATACGAGAAGATTACATCTTTTCTTCTTGTGGAATTAGCTCGCTCGATTGGCTGTCCCTCAGGAACCCCCCGGTTATCTCCACAAAAAAAAAATGAATTACAATAAACAGCGGCGATCTTTAATGGCGTGCCAGCGTGCCGAGTGCAGGCTATCAGGCTGGGGCAGCAGAGGCCTGCGTCTGCGTTTCTCTCTCCCCTGTGGTCAGCAGGCCTCCTCCGAGCTCTGGGCCAACATTCCTCCACCTTAGTAACTACAAAGCCGAGCAGCGCTGGCCAGGGCTTACTCATTATCCAAATGTAGTAAATGTGCAAGATTAATTTTTACATGTACACTGAAGTGCTGCTGCATTGTTCCTTCTGCCTCAGCAGCACCTGAAAAACTCTGCAGCGTCGGAGGGGGAGGACTTTGTTAACAATTAGCAAGGTTGCCTTGACAAAAAAATCTCAATTATTATGATTACTATTATTAGTAGTGATTTCTGAAGAGCTTAAGCTTGTGATCTTTTTTATTTGGACTGAAAGCCTCACTTTGAGCAGCAAATAGCCAGTGGGCTCGCAGATGAGTCTGGCCTCATACACACAAGAGAAATGACCTAAGCTGCCGGGCCTGGACGTTTGCCCGCGCTCCATCGTCTCCCCAATTTTTCTCCGAACCTCCTCACTTCCCCTCTCATCTGCCCAGCCCCCCCCCCCCCCCTCCCTCCTCCCTTCGTCCTGTCACCCAGACAACGGACACCATCTTTCATCAGGAAAATTATTTGGCGGTAGGATAATTATTCCAAGCTTTCTACGGCATAAAGAAAACGCTATTAAACTCCGCTCTGACTGTAGACAAGTGTTTCCTGGGAAAACCTCAATGTGTCTTTCTGTCTGCTCGAGAGTTTGTTTTGTAAAAAGCGCGTTTTGCTGCATTCGCTTCATATTTGTGGGGAGAGAGACGCGGTTCTTCATGGAGGGAGTTATTGTGCTATTGCGCAAATCTGATACTTGACTATATGATAATGTGCCTATATCGTATTGTGTTGTGTTTTTCTGTTCCTGGAAGTGAGGAGGATCTTTGGCGCGTCGCTGGAGAGAAGCATGAGAGGAGGATGATACTCAGCTGACATGTTTATGTTGGACTGTCTTCTTCCTTGTAACAGCTCAGTGACACCAGAACCAAAACTAAACACCCACACACCAATTCAACATAACACACGGCTCCAAGTGTGGGTGTGTGTGTGTGTGTGTGTGTGTGTGTGTGTGAGAGTGTGTGTGTGTGCATGTGTATAGTAATAATCTTACCTATATGGTTGCTCTCCTGTGTGAGTCCTGAGGTGGCGGGTCAGGTTGGCAGAGCGCGGGAATATTTTCCCACAATATCTAAAAAAAAATAAAGATTTGTAAGTAGGGTTTACCTGTGTTACTATAGTGATATAAAAACTATATTATCTACAATAATAAAAAAAAATAAAGAAACAGCAATTCTGACAATGACTTGTCCTCTAACAAATGTCCACATACAAAACAAAATAGCCACAAAAACACTCTTTGAGGATTCATATGAAAGCACTATGAATATTTCTACAATACGGAAAATAAAAATAAAACAAAATATACCAAATCATTTGCGGTAGTTACCTGCACGTGTAGCGCTCCTTGCCCTTGCGCAGCAGCGTTTCTGGGAGTGCAGAGGGCGGAGCTCTGAAATCAAACATGGAGGGGACGGAGCGCAGCAGGTCACCAGACTCCGGCTTCAACGAGCCAAACGTCTCCAGCTTCTCTGCCATGTTCTCGATGGCCGACATCTGAGGAGACAACAGGAGAGGGAGGACGGAGGGACGGGTTAGTGCTGTGGCTAAAAACACACTCGAAGCTCATGGCAAAGTCCGTCATGCAAAGCAAAGAGGCTGATTTTTAAATAGAGTTTTATCAGTGCCATGCAGTTATGTTGGAGGATATCAATGTAAACTCGCGGTGGTTCCTGGTTGCAGGATGCAGAAAATGTAATTTAGGCAAAATATATCATTAGAGATGGATGTTTCCATATATTTTACATTTGCTGTGGATACCTTATCATTTGATTCTGATTGACTATTAAATCGAAGATATAATTAAAACCTTTGATGTATAATTTGGTTTGAAAGACGAGCCTTGTTTACAGGCACGCTACCAGGTGAAATGAAGTGATACAGGTATCGGTGACTTTCATCAATGATTCATCCATCACAAGGTCGAATCCCCGGTGTACGTGAGCATGTGTGACACTGATTCATAACTTTGATATAAAACAAAAAAACACACTATTCATCTGTTGTCTAGAAAGCAGGTGTAAAACTTTATTCGTGTACTTCATCCAACTCTTGTTTCTAATGTACACACGTACAGTGGGCACATAAACACACACATACACACACATATAGGATTAAGGACCGCAGCCAATCTACTAATGAAGCTGAACGTTTGCTTTCATCACGATACTCTCTGAGGAGATATGTATACTTGTCAGTTGGTCTGCGCACGTATGTGTGTGTGTGTGTACGAATGAGAAACTATGTGCCGCATGGTGGTCGCTGATTAATTACCATCGATGTATGTGAAAGAGAAAATATATGTGTGAAAGAGAAGAATGTATTCGTAATGCATGTGTGTGTAGTGTGTGCAGGCACGGGAATTTTGTGCGCGCGCGTGCGATTGTACGTGCTTAGTGTGTATCTGTGTGTGTGTGTTGTCAGATACATGTCTGTGTTTCTGTGTGTGTGTTTGTGTGTGTGTGTGTGTGGGATAGAGGAGTGATTCATGTCCACTGCTGGGCTGTAAACCATTCTGTGCACAATGTGGGCAGACAGCACATTCGTCAATATGAAAGATGTTGACATTACTGATCAAGGGCCAGACATGGGTAATAATGATATCGCTGTGCTGAGAGGGGCGGGATGGGGGAGGAGCGGGGGGCTGGAGGGGGGGAGTGAAGGGAGAACTGGAGGGAGGGGCGGGGGCGAGGGGGTCCCAGTAGGCCGCGGGGCCTGTCAGCCCATCTCACACACACACACACACACACACACACACACACACACACACACACACACAGAGGAGTTTCACCCCCTTCGTTTTCTTAAGGGGCCACACAAATTTGCATTATTTTGCGTGTATTGAATTTTCAGCCTGTTTCTTATTCTTATTTCAATAAGGCAGCAAATCAATGGTGATTCGGGTCCTCCACCAGAGCCCTGCTCCGACTCTGACATTCCATCTCCTGCTTTCACCCCCTGTCACTCTCAGGCTGCACGCCAAGATGGAGCGCACCGAGGGGAAAAGCACAGAGAGGAGGAAGAGAATCAGAGAAGAAGAGTGATGAAGGACGAGACGATAGGGGAGTGAAAGAAAGAAAGAAAGAAAGAGAGGGAGAAAGAAAGAAAGAAGAGAGTCTGGGGAGAGGAGAGGAGGGCTGATGGATGGCGGCGGGGCCTGGCGTTGGGAGTGGCTGATTAGGAGTGACGGCCGAGTGTAAAGTTCCTGCCGCAGCCGTCGACGTTCCCACTGAGGGAGGATGTGGAGTGTCAGGTCCGTTTGATTATGAATATGCCAATGCTGCACGCCATGAATCAAAGGCGAGAGGAGGGAGAACAGAGTGAGGGGGAGAGAGAGAGAGAGAGAGAGAGAGAGAGAGAGAGAGACGGAGGGGATTGGATTGAAAGATAGGCGAGGGGTTTGCAGGGAAAGAGGGAGGTGAACTGCTTTCATATTTCTTTTGAATGTGCTCTGTGTATTTCATTGGGCTCTTTTTCAGGCACCGGAGTGAATGCTCAGTTTGTCTGCCTTAGTCAATGAGAAGCCATAACTCTTGGGAACATTAAGGCCCCTAAAGCTGTCGACAGTATCGAGCCCGTCTGATAAGACACTTTTTTAGAGTTCAAACGACTCCATTCCCTCCACTGGGGGATTTCTGATCCCAGCTCAGCCCACTCGTGCTGCTGCACTCTATTAAGAGTTTAAACTCACACCTCTGGTCAACATTTACCTCTGAATCCTTTACATTTAGAGATATTTGTATGCCTCTATGTCATGGAATGCATCCTCAGTGTATCCTATGTTTCGTTTGTCCTTTACTTTTAAATGATGTTGTATTATTTGATGTCATGTTTTTCATTTTGTATTATATCATTTGCTGTCTTTGAATTGAACAAAATTATATTAATTTTCTTCTTGTCTTTGATATCTGTATTCCAGCTTTAAATTTTTTCCTCCTTATGGATGTTTTAAAAGGTGCAGTATAAATAGAGTTATTATTATTATTACTGTTACTTAACATGGTTACAGGGTTTTGGCAAATACCTCCACCAAGGATGTTGTTTTTAAGTCTCAGCAAAAACCACGAAACCAATTTCCAAGATTTCTGTTCCATGTTTCCGTTTTCAACATTTCATTTTAACCTAACCCTGCAGAATTAAAATGTGGATCTAGTGAATTTAAATGTGGTTTCATAAGGGGACTGTTGGCCCCCTGACAGAGGCATGTGGCCCTCTAGCTGTTATTATTATATTGTTAATTTTAGGTGAAGAACAAGGATTTGTACATAACAATAATATATTGTGATATATTCATATTTTTCCTGTTTGGAAATATTTTTGAACCCACTGCTGTATTGTCAGAAATTGTTTACGGAAACCAAATAATGCTTTTAACTTTTTCTGCAATGTTTTATTATACGTCACATTTTCGGGAAGTATTTGGGAAGTTTCTCTAAACCCCTCAAACGCTTTTGATGTGGAGTGGTAAATGGATCACGTGTCCAATCCCACGGATTAGCTGTATTAGTGATTGAAAGTAAAGTAACAGTCTGCCACAGATCACACTTCAAAAAGAGCCCTTCTGCCACTGCTCTGGTTTTATGGATGGTGAGTCAGTGTCATTAGGCCACTGTCTGACGATGCCATGTGTGTGAAATGTTGGAATTAAACGACAGGAGGATAAACAGCTGCACATTTAGCTCTAAAGTGATTTTTCAAAGGTTTCGTACATCCCCCCCCACTACTTTGTAAAAGAGACCCCCCCCCACACACACACACACACACACACACACACACACATATACACAAACCTCCAGACCCACCCCCCCCACCCCCCCCCCCCAGGCAGTGTGTGAGCCTCTGTGAACTTGCTTGTTGCTGTAGCGTCGCTCTGGGACCAGCAGTTGATTGGCTATCTTCAGATGTCAGTGATGCTGTGAGGGCCTTAATTAGCGAGATGCATTCTCAGCTCTCAATTGTTGATGTTAATCGGGAACCAGATGTTTGGAGGGAGGAACCAGCCCCCCCCCCCCCTTCTGACACAAATGTGTCCCACAGAGACTGTTACCCTTGCACTGATGTAAAGCAGCCCCCCTAAACACCACCCTCCACCCCACCACTCATCCACTCATCCAGCCCATGCCCATTTGCGAGAGCCCACTAGTCCCCAAACAAGCAAACACATATTCAGACGAGTTGAATGGAAATCCCCGCTTCAACCCTTTCATGTGAATCAGACAGCGGATACATCTTGATGTAGATGTGAGATGTAAACAGATCAAAAAGCAACGCACAAATACTTAGGAAAATGTCCTAAAAGTGACACAGAAACAGACACAAGTCTAGCCAGTGCGTGGTGGTGATTGGCTGAAGCCATGCATTGCTGGGTGATGTCAGTTGTAAACTGCTATGCAGCCCATGCATTAATTAGGGGATGGGGTCTGTTTGGCAGAGGCACAGACACATAGCACTACTGTACGTTACGGAGGAACTTACCCAAGTTCTCTGATCTGGCAAACGAAACTGAGGGAGGCGGAACAGAAGGGAGAGAGACAGCAGTCAGAACCAGGAAGTGGCGCATGAATCAACAGGTTTTGATTGGACACATGTGGACATAGAGGGGATGATGGATCTCAAAGTGATTAACTTTGAAAGAGAAATGATTGGTAAAGTTATGGCGCTGGAATTATAGGAGGCTTTAACAGTTCCCAACACTTCCTGGTGTTCAATAAGCTCATTATAGCCAGCTACAAATACAATTCCAGTATGTAATCTAAGCCAGAACTGGTTAGCAGTAAAAATTTCCTGCCAGGAAATAAAAAGCTGAATCACCAAAGGTTGAAAAAAGTTCCAGTCCCCACAGCTTTGCAACCTCTTTTATTTGATATATGGCTCAAAAGTGAGTCAGGTGACTGAAAACAAACCCCCTCAAAAGTATACAGAAGGGCCCCACGCCTGGTCTGGTTTAGGCCTTTTACCCAGGTCTGGTGTTTCTGGGAATGATTTGTGTGTCCAGACATCATAAAGTCATAAAGATGGCTTAAGCACTCTGTTAGTGTTTCTACTGATAGGACACCTCATTAAGGCGTGTTGGACGGCCATGTGGCTGCTGCAGCCTGGGCCCATGCAGCAGTCTGGACAGGGGACATAAATCAGACAAATGAAACAGCCTGTAAAAACCAGACCTGAAACGTCCAGAAAAGAAGAAAAAAAAATCATACGCCTGAGAAAGTGGTGTTTTCACTTTCCGATGGACCGTTCTCACCCGCAGGGGAAGATTGAACAAATGAATGTCAACGCAACATGTCATGGACACACGCATCCACATGCACGCACGCACATATACATATATATATATTTATGGAGTCGCACACTGGAAACACTGGCACAGAGAACCCAGGGGCAGAAATCATTGCTTTAAGAGCATATCGTTTTTCATATTGTAATCAAAGACACGTTATGGGAAGACGTGTCACAGGGTGCCCTTTCTTTCTGCCACATCTGTTTCAGATAGCCAACAATGGGCTTAGCAGGCAGTAGCTTGGATACGGCTGGAGCCACATACTAATACTCATTAATCCAGTTTGGTCAGTCCGGGACGACCATAAAACCCACAGAATGATAATATATATTGACTGATTTACTGTCAGGCTGTTGTTACATCTGCAGCTATAGAAAGCTAACAGTCATAACAGTGATGTCGCCAAGGTGAGATGACACAAATCATCAATTTACAGCCACTGTGAACTCGAATGGGCACGACTTACCAAGAAATACCCATTGAAATAAGGTCTGTTGCTGTCTGTTTAATCAATGTTACAATCAGAACGTACCTGTGGATGGAAGAGGAAGCCAGGTGCTGGCCGCATGTACTTGTCTTTCAGAGTCTCAAACGGATCGCTCATTCTCCTCTTCTCAACCCTGCTAATAGTAGATTTCTATCAGTTATTATCGCAAGCACAGCAGCAAATACACAATGTACACTTACATTCAGTAGTTCAAAATATTACAGTTGGCAATTATATGATAGTAAATGACACCATTTAAAGTATGTTATCTTTTTCATGCTTTTTCATAGCACAAATGGTTAACAGTAGTTTGTTGTGGAGTTTACATTAAGCTACTGGGAATAACAATACCTGTAGATGGGGTCCATGAAGAATGGGGTGGGCCTGGCATGCTGTAAGGAGGTGTCTGCCTTTGGGATCTCCACCGCTCCCTTCTCTTCTTTATAACCGAGGCTCTTCTTTGTCTCCTCCTCTCTTGGATTCCGTCCGCGGCCCCTGCTCCCCAGACTCAGGTCCAGCGGCTGATCCTGACCACGAGAGTTGGAGGCCTCTGGTTTGGAGGGAGCGAATGGAGCTGACTTTTCCTCCTTTCTCTTGGTAGTAAGGTCAAATGGTGACTCGGATGAAGATTTGCTCTGGGCCTTCTTGCCTTCATCTGCCGGAGACTGGGGCTCGACCTTTAGGGCTGGAGGTCTGAGGTCCCTGTCTGGGAAAGGGTAAACTGGAGGAGAGAAAGCTGGGAAGAAAGGCAGAGGGAACATGGAGGGGTAGGGCAGAGTCCCAACCTTCTTGTCCTGCAGGCCAACCAGCCCTGTGGAGCCAAAGTACTTCTCAGCAATTGAGGCAATGGCCTTAATAGAGTCATTCACAGCCCCAGTTACAGCTGTGTGCTCGTCCAGCGAGGGTGGGATGAGGGAAGGGCCTGCAAAGTCTTTGGCAGCACTGCTGCCTGTCAAGCTGGGGCTCTGGGGGCCTCCCTCACTGGCCTTCCTTTTGGGGCCTTTTCCATTTTCTCGAGCAGCCCCCCTCTCCCTGTCACTGTCCATGTCACTCTCCAGCTCGGAGCCTGATGTGCTCTCCAGATCACTTCCGCTGGGCGTGCTGACATCGTCCAGGTCGCTGCTCTCGGACTGGTCACTCTGTTTGATTCGCTGCTTTGTGGAGGATGAGCTCTGAGTATGGAGCTCTGAGGCCGTCATCTGACTGCCAGGTGAACTGCCATCCTTACGGAGAGCTTTGAGGAGCTCTCGGGACTCCTGACAGCCAGGGCTCGGAGGCAGCAGTGGACTCTTACTTAGCTCTACACCAGGCCCGACAATAGATGCATGTGTTGGTTGCCTGATAGAAGAGGTGGTGGCAGGAATGAGCTGTGGCCGGTGGTAGAGTCCAGAGGGGAAGAGACCGGGGAAGCTAAAAGGAAATGCTGGGGCAGCAGGGAAGGTAAGGTGACGACTGGCCCCGAAGTAATCAGCCAATCCAACACCGCCATGGCCCATCGCCAGAGCTGATTTGTCCAAGCCAGGGGCGCCAGGGAGTGACATACCCTGGGCAAACAATCCCCCTGCAGTGAAATGGTTCTTTCCTTCACAGAAGCGCCGATGCTTGTTGAGGGAGGATGTGGTGCTGAACATCTGCCCACAGTCCTTGCACTTGATTTGTGTGCGACAGTCAGCATGCATGCGTTTGTGGCGGCACAGGTTAGAGAACTGGGTGTAGGACTTGTGGCATACCTCGCCTGCAGGGAGACGGAGACAGACATAGAACGTATTGGTATGCAACAAAAAACAGACACAAAAGCACAATAACATCACATGATATGACATCTCTTGTTAACATGATTCAGGCTGGTTGAAGCTGAGGCAGAGGAAATAGAGTATGAATGATATTCCTGTGTTCCCATCAATACTCTGACAATGGATTTCCAGCACAATAAGGAGGAGAGGTGTGTCCAGATCCTGGCATTGTAAGTGAATCTGTTTGGTTGATGGTGTGAGTCAGTTGCTGCCACTCATCACCTGCACATCAAACTGAATTCCCAGGCATCTCCAGGCCCATTGTCCTCCCAGGGACGCTCCCAGGGAGTCAGTAAACAATCACACACATAAGCAGGCACATTCACAAAATATTCACATAACACAGAGAAACTGAATCACACACACAGGCATGCAGACAAACAGATACACACACACTCGCACACATTCTCGGCCGCATGAAGTACAATGGCTCTATTTTAAGTTTGTGAAGGAAGCGGAGTTGAATGAATCCTATCCTGCAGTCCGGTTCCCAGGGACAGGTCTCACGTCCTCTACTGCCCCTCTTCCCTCTTCCCCCTCCGGGCCACTCCTGTCACCCCCTCAGCCCCCTCACCTTGTCCCCATAGCTAGGTCCCTGTTGTCCTGAGCTAAGTGACCTTCCCACAGTCCACCCCTGTATTCCGTCACTATGTCAGTCTGACCCTGGAAGACGTACAGTGACAATACCCGGCCTCAAGTTATCTGTCGCCATTATTAATCTGTCAAAATGATCTACAACCAAATGAGGATTTGTTTGAATTTACAAAGAGGGGTGATAGCGAAGCACTGGTATCTGCACAAGTATTGTTTTCACATGCCCTTTCCTATTGCTTCTCTTGTAAAAGCCAAGAATATAGTTAATGAAAAAGGCCACGGGTCTTTGTTTGCCCCCCTTCTATAATATAGGATATTTTACAGATCAGAAACTCTACATGAGACATTTCAAATAGACGTAAACCTACTATTTCAGAAAGCAGCGAGAAGCCGCTCTGGATGATTGATTTTGCTTCACAATGTTATTAGATCTTCAGTATGAGGATAAGGAAGTGGTTAGGCTCACACTGTGATTACACCTCTGCATACTTTGGATGCCTTCCAATCTCAAGGTGCACAAGAGGCAATTTAAGGAGATCGACAGGAAGAGCAGGGGAAAAGTATTGTGGAAACAGATTTACATAAAACACCCCAGAGAAAAGCTAAACAGGATAGTTTGGGCCAGGAGTTAATGTCATCTTATTTCTTTTCTTTTTTGGTGGATTCTTTTGATTTTCTTCTCAGGAAGTTTCTGTCTTGCAAAGCAGATGAAGGAATTATATTAGTACTTTTACACTGATCAAAGCAACTTAGGCAAGTTAGGTTTTGAAAAACTGTATCACAGTTTGGCAACACAAATAATGATTCTAACGGAATACAAATAATAATTAAAAGTGTGTGTTGCAGGGTGTAGCTGTATCGCTCTCTCTCTCTCTCTCTCTCTCTCTCTCTCTCTCTCTCTCTCTCTCTCTATGTGTGTGTGTACAGCCAAATGGGAAGGGAAAAACTGCAAGAAAAAAAGGCCCTGCACCATAAATCATGTACTTGTGACATTTACAGACCAACAACGCAACTGCATAACACACTGAGTGTGAGACCTGACTCACGACACATGTGCATTCATCAGCTGTTAATAAACTGTAAGAAAATATTATAAACACATTCCTGGGAGTGGAGTGGTGGCTATGTAGCGGCTAGCTGAGTGTCTGAATTAATAACCCAGCAGGAGCTCCTCTATAATGGTGAAAGTTCTGAGATACACACACACTCACACAAATTAAACACACCGTGCAGACTAACATGCAAACAGAATGACGCATGCATACAGTGTAATACTGTCTCAAAACATACGTACACACATTCGTGCCCTTAAAGAGCACTCGCACAAACAAACATCTCAGACACACACATGGTTTCTCCCAGGCAGCCGGCATGTCGTAGTCTCTATTTTTTTACACAGCACATTAGCTGTTTTCGAACCTGCATATTTTCTGCTGATTACAGCAAATGGACTCCTATTCAGAGGGAGCACAGGGAAGAGGGCCGTACATGTGGTTGCTATTTGTGAGGAATGGTGGATGTGGCGGAACGGGAGAGGAGAGTCAGAGGTCTGCAGCGGAGATGCAGTCACTACGACCTATGCATACACATGTGTGTGTGTGTACGTGTGTGTTTGGAGAGTGCGTGTATTTTGTGTGTGAGCTTGCATGTGTGTGTGCTGGTGTGTAGTGTCGGGGAAGGAGAGAACGAAAGGGGCAAAGGGTGAAGGTCATAATGCTTTAGGGGAAGGAGATGAGATCGGTGGTCTGAGGTGTTGAAAGTGTGAAAGGTCAAAATGTGTTTGGGTCTTGCAGGAGTTAGCTGAGGATTGTGTGTGTGTGTGTGTGTGTGTGTGTGTGTGTGTGTGTGTGTGTGTGTGTGTGTGTGTGTGTGTGTGTGCGTGTGTGTGTGTGTGTGTGTGTGTGTGTGTGTGTGTTAGCTGCAGCATTAACAGCCAGTCAAGCTGGGTCACTGTGAGGTTAAACCAAATGGGATTGATTCAAATGTTTAAATGCTGCCATCCCCATAGCAGCAGTGTGTGAGAGTGCTGATGCAGATGTAACTGGGTGACTCTTGACTCTAAAGAAATGGTGCTGCCACTCTAAACACAGCTACTCTATCGACCACGTGTAATCCCTGCAGAGCATTACATGACCAACACGTCAGCTGAGGAAGGATAGACAATATAGTTTTGCAAAAAAATATAACATTGTGTTCTATTAAAGGCACGTCACAAGCAATCATTGTTATTATTATTGTTATAACGTACTGAGGAGACTTACATAGGTAGGGTCTTAGTGACTTACACATGAAGGGCTTGACACTGCTGTGGATGTGCTTATGCTGCTTGAGGCCAGAAGACGTAGCGAACGTCTTGCCACAGTCAGAGCAGGCGTGGGCCCGAGCCCCGACGTGCTGCGAGCGGATGTGCCTCTGCAGGTTACTGGGGTCTGTGAACACCTGCTGAGGGAAGGAACCACACAGACATCGGGCGGAGTTATTATCTGCTTCTTAAAGCGTTAAGAAATAATTCACACCTACTATACAAACTAAACAGACCTGTAGACAAATACACAAAAAACGTAGCCCCTTCAAAAGTCATCACTTTACCTTTGAGCAGTTTTCACATTCGTAGTGCTTGCCACTGTCATGTGACATCTGATGTCGGATCAGGTTTGATTTCCAGTTGAAGGCCTTGGGGCACTGGTCACACTTATACTCCCTCTCATCAGAGTGGGACAGAATGTGGCCCTCAAGGCTGCAAGGGACAGAAAATATGGATTTATCAGTATATGGAGAAGTTTCTTTCCTATCAGCTCTCCGCATGCATCTGGAAATGAAAGTTGCAAAATTTCTCTCAAAATTAATAAATTATTTGAGCGCGTCAGCTGCTCACTCACGTCTGAGCATCAGGGAAGACCTGGTCACACTCCTTACACTCGTGCAGACCGTGGGACAGGTGGAGCGGTCGCAAGTCTTGAGGTTCCTCTGCATTCAGGTCACTGTCCCCTCCTAGATTCATCAGAAAAAGGTTAATCCAAGCAGGACCACTCTTTAAACGTATATATACCCTATACTGCAGAAGAAATCTGGATCTTTCTTTGGGTTAAGCTTATGTATCAGATGTATTTCAAAATTCATGCAGCCTGCAGGTGGTGCAAGTTAACTTAAAAATGCAAATGATATAAGAATGAGCTGTTTGGGTGCATGTTTGCTGTCTTTAATAATTGTCTATATCATTACATAGATGATGTAGGTAAATATGATTCACACTCATGCTGTGAGTGTGAATCATACAGTAAATCTGCTACAACATGCAGAGTTTTACATCAATGCATTACCTGTGTAGCACAGTGGTCGTAATGGTTTCAATGGAATCATCTACCAATATTTTGGTTTTTAACGTTTTTCACATGCAGTTTTCTTTCACTCTACACTTACTTAAATCTAAATGCTCTTAATGCCAGTTTTTTTACTCTTCTTTCCACAGTGTATTACTGTGATCTCCTTTTCAGAGGCTTACATCATTAGTGTCATGTTCTCCCAGCCAGATTCTAAACATCCTTCTTGTCACTCTTCACTATACCCACTGTTTACAATGACATGAAAATAGTCCCTCTTTTCAAAAGAATAAGAAGTCAAACCTGGGTTAAGGAAGGAGGAGGGGGGCATCCCACACGGCTGCTTCTGGTGGTCCAGCAGCTGGTTGCGGGACTCAAAGAGCTGGTCACAGTCCTCACAGCGGTACTGCCTCTCCTCTGCAAGGTGACAGGGAGGGGGGGACAATAGCTGTGTAATGAAGTATGTGTTGCTTTAGATTTGAACAGAAATGTGTATTTGTGTGGTGCGTACCGTGAATATCAGGAGCCATGGTATCACATGAATACTCTTCAGCCTTCATGAAAAGTAGCAGCTCCTCACCGGGGAAAATCTCTCTGGTGACTTTGTAGAAGATCTGCAACACACACACACACACACAGGGATTATGATTTAAAGTTAAAGGTCAAACAAAAGTGTAGAGGTCAACATTTTAATATGTGCAGAATTTGCCATTTTGCCATTTGTCTTCGATGTTGTAGGGTTTTTCGTCTTTTGCAATGTGGGCTTAGCAATCAAATCTCTAAACCAGCGGAGGTCACTTTGGGTAGCTCTTGGTACCATTAAAATACACACACATGCAAATTGACTATACAGTTGTGTTGGGTATGATTGTTATACTTGCACCACTACAACTACACACACACACACACACACACACACGCACAGAAAACATACACGTGAAAATCCCCACGCTCATTAACTTGTAATTAATCATCACGTAAAACATCCATCTACACGGAAACAAAGTGGAAGCGCGAACAGCCATACTGCAGAATAAATATACCGTCTTATAAGTAGAATACACACACACACAAGCACACACACACGCTAACTGGACTCTCCCATAATGCATGTAGTTGTCAGGAAGCCGCCAAGAAATGTGTGGAGAGCAAGAATGGTGATAAACTGCAAAAATAAACAAGCTGTTGAAAAAAATGCACTGCGTTAAGTGAGTATTTCGATGATGGATGAAACTCACAGTGAGATCATTTTAAGAACTAACATCACTTCTATGTGCTCATTAAATACAGCACAACTCCACGGAATGCTCCTACGTTAAAAAGTCTGCATTTCTACATAAAGACAGATTAGAAAACCAGAATAGATTGCATACAGATTATGGAATCACGCTGCTGCTAAATATTTGGCTGCATGCAGACAGGGTCAGTCATTTTAAAGAATCAGCTGAAAGACCCTGGGATTGCGGCGCACTTCCCATGGACACACAATAGCCTTTCTCTGTGAAACAATCAGACATGGCGTTATTTTTGGCATGCTTTTGGAAGTTTAACATATTAGTTTCCTCTGCCACATAGATGTTACAATGATGACAGAGGAATTCATTAGAAATGCAATAGGAAGGGACCCCCCCACCCCCTACCCTTCCTGGGGGCTTTTGGGAAGGCATGGGTCGCAGGTACACCGCTCATTAAGGGAATTCCTGGCCGTAGCACAGCTAGACCACTAGAGCCACAGTGGCTCCACAGAGGGTTTTGATAAATATCTCGGTCACAATAAAAGATCGTGATGTATTCTGTCGACTATTCTATAAATGTCTGTGACATTGTTCTAGCTTCTGGCAAATGATATATTATATATCATTTTTTTGTGATTCACTGAGGCACAGGAAGTTTCATAGACTTGGGAGTCACTGGGGTAAAGGGAGCAGAAGTCAATAGTAAGCAGAGTCTGGCCAAGGCAGATCGCTTGGATATCAATAACGGAGGATGAATGGATGCACTGCAACTGATTTGATGGAAGCATAAACGCATCTAAACCTGGAGAGACATGTTGCATGTAAATTATTAACAACTAATTGACTTAATCCTAAAAAATATTCTTCTTTTTAATCTGCCTTTGGAGGTCTCTGTGGACCAACAGAAGGGTCGCAGTCATTAAACTCTTCGCTGTTTTCTTGTTCTGGTCAGATACAGAAGTGTCAATCGCATTAGTATAAATATAAAGAGAACTGAGCAGTGAGGTTCTTAACAGCAGCTTTAGTCACTGACAAACCCAACTCCTACGTCTGTCTCCACCGCAGACACACAAATGAGCAAACATTCATGAAGCACACATATGCAAACAGACACATTCTCTTTCCTGTGTCTGTCACCTCTGTAAGGCCACAAAAATATTGTGATTCAGAGACAATCAGGCAGCGGCTCAAACAGACACGAGCGTCTGCAGGGATTCCGCTCGGAGAGACTGATACCGAGGCTGGAGGAGGGAGGCTCTTTGGAAAGCTACCAGGGCGTGGACTGAGGCCTCGGAACATAAAACTTAATGGATGCTGTCAAAACCACTTTGTTCATAAACACAAGAGCACGAGTTCAAGGTAGAACGCAACTATAAGTCTATAATTTCTGTACGTTTCAGAAATAACGGGGGGTAATTAAGAAACATATGTCGAAGTAGTGGAGAAGAGCATCAGCGAGAACCTGAGTTTGACCTTTGATTGCTCTCTTTAAGTGATCAATAAACATCTGTAGCTCTGTTTCTCTGTCTACATGAGGAGACGTATTTTGGCATAGAGTAAGTGACTGACCAGAAACGGGAGGGTAATTACAAATATGACGGGAATTACCCAAAAAAGCTCTAGCCCTTCCCACGAGGGGTCGCTATGGATAAACAGTGAAAACACACACATAGATAAACAAACACACAGCGAGTCATACTCTGCTTGATCATAAAGAGGTCCTCCTTAAAGCAGGTCATGGATATGCCAACAACAACTAAACACACACACACACACACACAGACACAGACACACACACAGTGGCTTAAAATAGCAGGTTACTCTGTATACTGGTCGTCTTGGTTCCAGCTGTGGATGGCAGCTGCCACAACGTAAAGGTCATTACTTATTCTCACTGCAACCAAAAGCAACATCAAAATTATGATTTCACTTTATATAACTTCATGTTTTGACCACTTATCTCCCTCACTCACTCACTCACTCACTCACTCACTCACACACACACACACACTCTGTCAAAGGTTATAACCACGAGAGGATCAGAGGCCACAATCGTACTGCTTTGTTACCTTGACACCATTAGTCATTAGCAAAGTAAACACAGTCACATTTTCCCCCGGTCGCACCCTGTTGGCCGACTCCTCGCTCACACAGAGCTCATTGGACAGGTATGCCATTCACTGACGCTGCCCTGCCAAGATGAACTCTTGAATCTGGGCACTGCCCTTGGAGCAAAAACTCAATGTCTTGGAAAAGAACGTAAAGTATAGCTTCACATTTCTAGCATTAAAAAAAAGCATTAGATACAACAATATGCTTCAAAAAGGCTTAGACAAGTAATCCAATAACACTGTTTGCATGACGTTGCATGTCCACATGTGTTGTGACCTCCCTGCTGCTGACAGGGTCGTGCAACATGTACAGTGCGTTTGGCAGTCCCCATCACTTGGCATCTAAATGAATCCTCGATAGCAGTGAAGAGCCGCAGCACACAATGCACAGCTGGTTCCAGCAAACTGGACGAACGTGTGAAGAAGCCAACGTCGTTCTGCTCACGTTGGACTGAGCTGTGGGAAAGTGACCTTTTGAAGAAGCAGAAACGTTCTGGTATCTCATAAAGGATGAATCATCAATGTTTACCGTTCCAAGCCAAAAATATGAAAATGTACTTTGTTGCAATCTATATACAAGCCACCTCTTTTTTTCAAAACCATGAATTCCAGATTCTTTTCCCGAAACGTGAATAAGCTCAGTGAGTTATGTTCACGTCACGCTTTCACCTTCAGTGTGTTTACATAGCGAATGACCGTCGGGGGGGGGGGGGGGGGGGGGGGGGGGGTTTGCTAATTTGCCCCTCCGTCACTTCATTCCACTCAACAGCGAGTGAGAATCAATAGAGCGGATGAGATTAACGCTCATATCCCTCTGCACTGTCTTATGAGAGGCTCTTCAGGGCCTCGTTGGATGATGGTAATTACACTTTTAATCCATTTTTCTTTCAACTGAATCAGTAGAGTCCACAGCGCAGTAAAGGGTTTTTAAACCACTAATTGCTGTAATTATCTTAACGACAAAAGCACAGGGGATCATGGAGGGAATCTATGTAAAGCAATGCTCAGGCTGTAGTGTATCCAATCACATGAGGATATCAGGGGAAGTGGAGCTCTGTGTCGAAGCAGCAGGTTGCAGGCCACAGATGAAAGATTTAACTGTTACAAATGATCTTGTCCAAGTTTCCTTGTTATTTCCTGCATTTTAAGAAATGCAAGTTTCTAATTAAAAGCCAAATGTGCAAAATATCCCATTCTCTTCAGAAAGCTGTTTTCTATTTGTAAAAGAATGAATTAAACACGATTTATAGCGCGTTGAATTAACTACAGATTTCACTAACTGCAGCACCTGCCATCTCCTTCCTCTCCAGTCTTTCCTGTTTCTGTCCACTCTGCAATGTCCAATATATAAAGCAATAAAATAGAAAAGGCATTAAACTCAAGCCAACAAATTTAAATGCACTTAAATATACTGAATTTACAGCGAAAGTCGGCATCACAGAGAAACAAATATAATCTATAATTTTTCTACAATATTTCTGCAGGTGGTTTCAAAACATAGATCTTTTATACTGCGCTATGCAATCTACTAGATCTGGCAGAAAAAATAAACTGAGAGGGAGAACCAGAGGAGAAAAGCAAAGTCTTATCCCCAACATTTCCTCCAGTCAAGACAAAACAGGCCTTTTTTCCTCCCTCTCTCCTCACTCATTCATTCCTCTCTCTCCCCCCCCCCCACCCCTCACCTACCAGAGATTGCTCATAAAGTTTTATGATAAACAGAACTGGGTCAGAAATAAGAGGACAGAGGCCAGCTTTACTCTCTCACACTGGCAGGCCTAAAATTGGTGCTTGAGAGGAACGAGGACTAAATAATGACCAACACACCTGGAAATTGCGGCCGTCGTGCGGCGCCCTCTCGTAATAAATCGCACAACAAATCATCTCGGCCGGATGACACTATGTGAGGAGATTTAGAATTGGTTCTGAGGGAAGATTTAGCAGATCGTGTGAGGTTGCTCCGTCAGGCCCCTCAGTGGAAAGCTGGTGACGGTGCACATATGTGTGGCCAGTGTGTAATGTGTGGTTGCGACTCAGAATTTCACTGTGGCAGTAAAAACCTGTTGGAATCAGGTACTGTGTGTTTAAACATTTCCAGCTCGGGGAGTCATCTGAACCACAGTGAACAAAAAACACAGTCCTACAGCATTTATACACACACACGTTTGTACTTCTCTCTTAGTGAGCACGCTTACTGACATAATACATTCCCTAACCTCTTACCCTAACTTTAACCATCCAAACTAAATGCACACACACAGACACACACACACACACACACACACACACACACACACACACACACACACACACACACACACACACACACACACACACACACACACACAAATGCAAGACTTCGCACATGCATACATGTAGAAACACAGGCACTTACAGGTGTGTACACACACACTTCAAATACATAATGAAACACTTCACACACTAACAAGTCCGAGCACATAAACATGTACACAGGCACACACACGCACACACGCACACACACACACACACACACACACACACACACACACACACACACACACACACACACACACACAGACGCCCTGCAAACTGACAGCAGGTTTACAAGACCACCCCCACTTGGTCTATTCATTTTGCACCTACAGACAGCCATTGTGAGACGCTACAGTGTGTTTTCAAAAACACCAATGTCGGCCCGGAAGGCTTAAAGACACCACATTGTGCCGTGTTGTGACAGTGTGTAATACTTAACAATCACCTCATCATAGCCATGTCCGTGACCTGTCTGAGCCTTACACGGGCACCCGAGCAGAACCGCAGTGTTGACAGCGAGTCACACCTCGAGGAGAGGGCAGCTCGGGGGAAAGCTCCCTCTGCCTGATTGTCTCTTTTTCTTTTTAAACGAGAGTGGGTAAGTACTACTGGGAAGCATCTTTTCTTCTCCCCTCCCATTGTGGGCTATGTGCTCCCTTCAGTGCTTTACAGAGAGCACAGGGAAGGTGAGAGGAACAGAGACGTGTGAAGGAGGAGCAGGAGATTTGTTCACTTTTACTTGTTGGGTAAAAAGTATTTCATGACCAACGAAACCAAAATCATCATCTGGGAAATATCCAATCTACCCTGTGCCCTTTTGCCTGCTCACTTATATGTTGTGTACTTATACGTAGCTTGTGTACTTATATGTTTACACTGGGTAGGTGGCAGAATTGACAATGAAGTTGACTTTTAAAGTGTAATTGCATTTCCAAAAGGCCACCACTGTATTTGGATTATTGTAATAAACGTGTACTTTGTTCTGCTTGTATTTCATCGGGTGACACTCAAGCAGACCACCAGTGAGAAGTGACGACAAACACGCAACCCAGATTATGTTTTTTCATTCGGGTCAAGCCACGCTTTGCTCGAACACACGTGTCAAATAAAGTTTAGCCACTGTTGGCGCTGGGATTACTGGGGCGAACGGGCCCACACGTGCGTTCAGCACACACCTCCCCTGCACAGACCAGGTGAGCAGCAGCAAAAGGCACTGCGACATTCCTGGCATATCTGAGAGTTTATATCGCAAGTGGTACTGGGGAAGTGTTGTGGAGCGGTCCTCCTCTGATCCTGCCCTGTGGTCCTTGCACGGGCAGAAGCCAGCGCACAATTACAGAAGGAAAACACACGCACAGATAGTGAGGAGTCTCTGGTGGTGCAGCGCAGAGAGGGCTGTGGGTGTGTGGGTGTGTGGGTGTGTGAAGTGAGGTGAAGGCAGGGTGGGCCAGCCGCTCATGGGACAATCTGATTCAGATCACAATAACACCTTTTAACACAGCAGCGCGCAGACAGGGACAGCCGTCGGAAAATACAGGGAAGCCTTCTGGCACCGGAGCTGTGTTTGAATAAAAGCAGCGTGTAGCTTCAGAGGAGGACACGGCACCATGAGGGGACATCAAGTCATCCACATGTGTGTCTTCAGATCATATTCGACTCGTGTGTGTTCGCTGAAGTTGTTGGTCTGCCAGGCGGCGCGCTGCAAGTGTCTCCACGTACCTGATCATCTATCTGGCACGCTGTCAGGTTGTGCTGCGTGGCCACAGGGGCAAACTGGATGTGCTTCAGCCAGCTCCCGATATCTGGCTTGCTGGCATCCACACAAAATTTCACATGGCCTGAACCATCCAAGATCTGCAGAGAGAGAGGGAGAGAGAGGGAGGAAGAGAGATGGAAGGAGGGAGGGAGAGAGAGATCAGACTTTGATCAGTATCAGTCCAGGTTACTGTGTCCAAACACTGACTAACCACATACCTCCCACTGAGAAATAAGACTCAAATGTTAGGAGTTGGTCTGTGGCATGCAGCAACACACACACACACACACACACACACACACACACACACACACACACACACACACACACACACACACACACACACACACACACACACACACACACAGGTTTGGATAGAGGGAAAAAAGGCAATGTAATTGCTATATAATATAGAAAATAATCATGTGTATTAGAGACTGTTGGCAAAAATGATCTCCAGTATAGGCCTATATAGATATATGTATTTTATTATTATTAATTTATAAAGGAAATTACTGTAACTCTTAAAACCACAAAATAATAACAATAAATGTAAGAAAACTAAATAAAATGTGCAATAAATATGTGGGCATCTTTTACTTAAAAAAAGAAAAACCTGGATAAGCTTTCAATGAATTGTGTCATTTCCATTACAGCAATAAAACTATGTAAATTTTATTGTGTTTTTCATGATTCTGAGTGACAATAATAAATCAGCACCAAAATCAGAAGGTAAAACCCCTGTAAAGCAAATGTATTTATATGTTTGGAAATAAATATATGGAATGCAACAAATAAAAGCTAATTTAAGTTCACTATCAGCTCTGGTTAATAATTATTGTATTATCATACTAATAAACGAAAAAAAACGAAAAAATTTAGAAAAAGGTGCAGCTAAAAGATTTTATAGTTGCTTGTTTGAATTCGTTTTTGAAAATGCAGATTTAACGAATAAATTCTCAAAACTACCTATAATATCTGTTCTTATGGGCCTAAGGGATATACAAATTAGAAGGATCTTAACAATAATAATAATTCTACTAGTACTCATACTAATTAAAATAAGAATGATAACAACAATAATAATAATAGCATCAATAATAATCAATGCTATAAATAATAACAAAGACAATAATAATAAAGGAATGAGTCTGTTGCATTGCTGTGATCCAAAACACAATTGAAAACACGTCAAGAGCAAAACAACAATAAACACAATGAAGTGAATTATTATGCAAATCGTGAGGTCAGTGGATTTACGAAATATTTACGCGACATTTCTCTGGATGGATTGTAAACAGCTTGACGTCATTTTTTTAACATGTTCATATTCATCACACAGCAGCTGTAAACTTTACAGGGAAACAAATCAACTGCAGGGAAACCGCGAGTGATAAGAAATAGACGGGAGACACAGCCGATCATGTTGGGAAGCAGAAAACTGAATCACCACTGTGTCATCTATAACCTGGCACTGAATAAATATTTGGGTTGTAGAAAGTCCTTTGTGCAGAGGAACACTGGATCTATACAAATAAACGAGCTGCAGGTCTTTTCATGAAATTAACTTAAGTTTACAAAGACACGAACAGAGAACAGCAGCTTTACTTGTCTTGTTATTTGCTCTCGGTGCAAATCGCTTCATAAAACAAACGGAGCCTCTTCGTGTGGTTTCCTCTTACCGTTGAAACTCTTGTGCACCGGCGTGTCACACTTAAAAACCTCCTGGGATAATAAGCGCGTCGTTCACCGAGAGGAAAAGTGATTCAAAAAAAACGCGGAGGATAAACAATAAAACTAAAAATCGTCTCTTCTATGGCTCCTTCTCCAGTTTTTTAAAAAGTAAAAAAAAAAAGAAAGCACCAGCGTGTGGCTGTGTTTTTGTTTCGGTGTCTCTTCGCGTCCTCACTCCGCGGGACGAGTCGACTCCTCGCCGGTGCGCGCACGCTTCACCGTCCCTCGGACACCGCGCCGTGCGTAAAAGTAGATCCCCCGTCTCTCTCTCTCTCTCTCTCTCTCTCTCTCTCTCACGCTCTCGCGCAGTATTGTCTCGGAGACACCGCAGACTCGGTCGATCTTCCCCCTCACTGTCACGCAGACATCCGCGGGGTCGCAACTAAATCCCCTCCGGTGCATCAACACCCAGCTCCCAACTTTTCATTGTGGCTGCGCCTCGCTCGGCTCGTCCGCTCCTCTCGTGTCACCCCTCCTGTCCTGACGCACCCAGGTGTCCTCTAGTAGCCATTCAACTTTTCTCTTCCTCTCTTCCTCCCCCCCCCACCCCCACCCCCCCTCTCTCTCCTCGGATGATAGCGGACAGATTCGGGCGGCGGTGGTGGGGGAGGACAGGGAGGGAGGGAGGGGGGAGATTTCAAGTATCGCCCCCCCACTCTACTTTGCGCGTCCCGGACAGATTGTGTGATGTTTCTCTGTCATGTTTTGTCTCGGTATAAAGGAATAATAATAATAATAATAATAATAATAATAATAATAATAATAATAATAATAATAAGGCACGTTCGTCCCTCCGAGAGAGGCGACTCTGAGGAGCACCGGGGACCGTCCTTTGCTCCCCTGTCCTCCCCGGGTCGGAAGCGACTCCTCTCCGCAGTAAATTTTAAAGTGACAGGGGTCCGGGGTTGGAGAGGGTGAGCGGGGTCAGGGAGAGGTCGGGATGGGGCTTCTGAAGGGATGAACTGCACACACACACACACACTCACACACACTCACACACGCACAAAGACAGGCGGCACGTTTTAATGAACCGACACAAGCATCAAAGGCAAATCGTTATCCACGTGTTCCCAAAACTTTTTACACAACATGCCGGCGCGGGTTCACGGACCGTTTTATGACATTATTAACCTGAACATCCCAACTGAAAAAAATAAAAAAACGCTTTTCTAGTATTTGTTATCAGGATCCAATGATGCGCAGCTGAGATGCATTTTAGGAACAGAATGAGACGATAAATAAATCTAATATTAATTATAGAAAATTCTCCGTATTCTCTAATTGTGTTCGTGTCATGTAACAACTACACTTGGGAGTTTCCCGCAGACCCCAAGGAAACTCCACAAGGACCATTTAGGAGTCCCTCAGCCACATTTTTGGAAACACTGACCTAATCACCTGCTTATCTGTGACGCGCACAACAAATGCTGCAGGTTGTTAAAATAAGGTAAATGATACTCGTGCACCCCCTCCCCCAAATCTACAATAAACGAACTAGGATTTTTTAT
The DNA here is from genome assembly GCF_009819705.1 of Hippoglossus hippoglossus. Classification (NCBI taxonomy): domain Eukaryota; kingdom Metazoa; phylum Chordata; class Actinopteri; order Pleuronectiformes; family Pleuronectidae; genus Hippoglossus; species Hippoglossus hippoglossus. Next base: position 15,337,016 of record NC_047163.1, on the reverse strand, counting down.
TTTTAATGATCATAAAAATAAAAATAAATGAAAAAAACGGAAATGTTGAATTTGTTGGTGTTTGCATCAGTCTTGATTTTATTTATCTTTACTTTCCTCTCAGCTCTGGCCTGTGAGCGTGCACCTGCAGCGGCCCGAAGAAAAGCAGAATCTGGTGCAGTTTAAATTACATTTCTGGGCTAAAAGCTGAGCCTGAAACTGTGAAGAAACACGGATTAAACCTGGATGTTCTGGTATGAAGAATAAGAAAGAAACGTGCCGGTCGTCAGTGCGCAGAAGGACTGTATTATGGCAGCTCATAAAGCCACAGAGAGGGGACAGGACTTTGGCTGATGGGAGCAGATGATGATGGATAACGCGCCTCGCTCATGTGACATTGACCTTCCATCCCAGATAATGTCCATTGTTTTAGGTAAAAATCGCGGCGCAAATGTGCAGGAAGGACAGGAAAAAAAAATTACGTGTAAATATGGCAGGGACCCCGCCACCGATTCCCATCGTCTCGCTCAGCTTCTTGAGAATCGAGGAGGGACCCCGGTCCGCCCCGGTCATTGATTTCCTGCCTCCCTTCGACTTGTCCATTGTTGGAAGCCTTTTTAATTTAGCCATAAATTGGGAAAGCTCAAGTCGAATGAGCTGTTCTATTTTCTTCCTGTCAGGATGAGGGATTTGTTTTATGATGCATTGTGTATTAAATACAAGTAATCTGGGAAAGTGATTGCTCCATGGCTTCTCTGGCCCTGATAGAGAGAGAAGGAGAGAGGAGAGAGGGGTTCGAGCTCTTTTTACTTGCTTTCTTTTTTTTTCTCTCTTCTAAATACGGAGAAAATGTCTGAAAAAAGAGGATAAGTACGCAGGGGTTTTGTGGCTTCACGTGGGGGTAAATTGGGGGTAACTGTGGCGGGACCCCCTGAGCCTGCATGGCCCACTAATATGAAGACATGCTTGCAGTTATTTCCCCCTGCCAGGAGATGGCGGGCTCAACTGAAATGAAACTTTTTTTAAACTAAAATATTTGAATTCATAGTTGAACATTTAAGTTGACAAAAACCACAGTTAATCATGATTGCATTTGCTTTTGTCATGTAGTGAACACCGCTAAACATAATCTGTGCATTTCAGGAAAAACTGCGTGCATCTAAGAAATAAAGTTTGATTATTTGAATATGTCTATTTATGACGCTATAATAAGCAGTTGCACTATTTTTCATCCCCACAAGCAGGTTTGTGAGTTTTAAGGGTCATAGGTTTCAGATTTAAGAAAATTGGCAGCCATAGCCAAATCTAACTTTCTAAGTGGATCACTTTTGAGCTGTGAATCTGACTTGTTCAGCTTTCTGACTTACTATATTGGGATGGGGGGGGGGGGTCTGTAATTTCTCTGTGAATTGCAGCACCAAACATCTACATTAATGTGTCAGGTTAGCTGGACGGTGCCATGAAGGATTCAGCTGCACAGGGGGGGGGGGGGGGAGCTTTGAATATATAATCACCTGAAGTGAGCGGCTATAAAAGCTGGATGGAGGGGAATTTAAAACACTTTGTTCATTTGTTAATAAATGAATGATGTTCGAGGAGGCATGGCTCTTTTTATTATTATTATTTATTCCAGCAATCTGCCATAAACACTGTTCTGATGTTGTGAGATGAAACAGATCTATTTAATGTGAATTATACCACGCCTTTATCATAATGATTTTGACATGCTGCTGGAGAGAAAAAGCTGTTTATCAACAAATTACAAAGACAAACACATGCAGGCTGCAGGGTATGTTAGTTCCGACTGTATCATATACCACACAGCATTTCATACTTATTTAAATGGCTCTTAAAACGTACAGCATCCGGATAATGTTTAGTGCCGAGGCTTTAAAGTGCTGTGAAATTTTTTTAAAAGGAGGTTCAATTGCTTATAATGGGCCCGTGGCTTATTTTGCTTGCAGGCTTTCTTGTTTGTTTTTAGGAGATCAGTCACACACACACACACACACATACACACACAAAACGATTCATACACAAATAATTTTTATGATCAATAGCATCTCATTTGTTCTGAGGTTCAGCTTTGAATAACTTTGCAGCAATATTAATTTTTTTCTGGTACAGAAAATAAGATTTCCTTTAGCACCATGCATGTAATGTCAGATCAGACCATGCATGCTGGAGGAGGAGAAGAAAAAGAAGAAGAAGAAGAAGAAGAGGGGGGATCCCCGAGTGGGTTGCAAACTGACTCCATCCATGCATCGAGCTGCTGCAGAGCCGTGTGCCCGCTGCAGAGCTCTGAGAGGGGGCCACATGGAAACAGGGCGCACAGGCCTGTGTGGTGGTGCATTCCAGCACATCCTCCAGGAGAGCGGAAAGAAAAAGAGAAAAAAGCACCCAAAAAAAGAGAGGAGAGAAAGAAAAATATCGCAGCCAAATCCACATGAAATAGTTCCACCATTCACGGCCGAGACCTCCCATTGACACCGGCGCAAAGCTGCATTAAGTCTCCATCATGCCTCTGTATACACGCGCCCCCCTTGCTGCATGCACATTTAATTTTTGTGCTTTTAATGTGGGCCGATTCAATCAAGTGGTAAAAAGCTCATTTGCAGCTCAAACAGAACAGTTAACCTACAGTTTTGCGCAACTTTTTTTCTTCTGCTTCTCCTTCAATTACCACAACCCCTCAGCCAAGATTAGACGCAATACAATACAATAAGTGTGTGGCCTGGAGTTCCACATATATTCAGGGGACAGACATGGTGTGTCCACATACAGCCCAATTACCATTAAAACAGGACCAGAGGAAATGAAAGGGGAAAAATGTAAATAAAAAATTTCCTCGGCTCTGGAAGTAGGCCCGTTGTGAGCGCGGCGTGTTAATCTCCACCTCAGTAATTTGGTTTTGCGGGAGAAGACAGAAGCCCTGCTGCTGTGCCCTGCACTTCATAAATCACTGCTTTATGTGGACAAGGTCAGACCCCCCCCCCCCCCCCCCCCCCCCCCCAAGCCCACCACCACCTCCCTCCTTCCCTCCTGCCTCTAGTTGCTGGGCCGGGGCCCCCTCCCGGCCCTCCTCCTCCGCCATGTTTACCCGGCCGTCAGGGGGCTCTCAGGACCAGACCAGCTCACTTCTAATTACTTTGGATTATTTTCATTTGCCGGGGGTCAGCCAGGCATTCCGACAGAGAGGGAGAAAGAGAAAAAGAGAGAGGGATGATTTCTTGACAAATTCTGCGGCCTGCGGAGGAACAAGCCCCCGAGCAGCAGCTTGTTCGGTTTTGTCTGTTCTCCACATCTAGCTGCAGTGACAGCTCAACCAGAGCATTGCGTAGAGATTTCCATATATCATTTATTTCAGTCATACCCTAAAAGATTACACTTTTTATCTTATCAATAGGGGGCTTTCTTCTCGTGGTGTGAAGGAGCCCATTTGTATCCACGAGGGCATTTGTATTCCTTCCGTCAAGTTTATGAAGACAAGTGTCAATATTGGAACAAGGCGGAACATCACAGGACATGATGCTCGCTTGAGAGGATTTATGAGAAGACATAAACTATCTAATCTCATTTAGCAGCTTCAGAGCAGGAGTGACAGGGGCCTTTTACACAGGGATACTGCATATTGTGGAGCTATAGCTGCAGATCAATAAAGAGAAAGAGAAAATAGAGAAAGGATTTGGAATTATATCCATTCCATGAAAAACATCAACCAAAAAAAAACAATAATATCCACCCAGTGAGCGTTGTAATCTGAAGTGCAGATGCAGAAGTGCTGGATTAAATGGTGCAAATACACTCATCTCTGTATCATGGATGTTTAACTAGAATAAATGTGATGTTTAGCGGCCCCTCGATGGGAATGAGATATATCGTTGCTTGTGCTAAAATCAACACTGACAGCAGGAATGTCGGGACGTGACCAGGCACTGCAACAGGACATGCTCAGTCAATTATAAAGAGCAGCAAAGCAAAGCAAAGCTACTGTTAAAAAATGCTTTGAGCATCCCGGCGGAAGGCGTGGATGCAAAGATGAAGCTTGTGGGAAATGCAACTTTCAAATTTCCGTTTAACGATGATTGGCAACCAAACGTGTGCTGTTGTTCCTTGAGGAGCAGTACCTGGAATGTGGCTGCAGTTGGGGGTCTTCGAAAAGGGTGGGGGTGATGTATAGAAAGTAGCACAGGCTGTGGTAATCACAGACACTTCCTTCGCCTAGCCTCATGCACACAGGGCCACACTGTATGTGGGCTACGGGGTGCGATAAAGCCGCGCAGGGGGTCAGAGGTCACGTTTTCCGAGCATAAATTCAGCGGGCGCATGGCTCTTATGCGCACGAGACAGGCTGGAAACTTAAACAACCCCCACCGCCCCTCCGTCCCACTCCAGTCCAGTGAAGTAAAAGAGGAAGGGGGTGGGGGGGGGTGAGTGGGTTGGTGGGTGGAGGTAATTAGAGTATGTTGCCGGTCGCCGCAGGGTGAACAAATTGGCTCTAAAACGCTCATAGATATCATCTTTAAAAGACCCTTTTTATGTACCAGAGGTAAAAAGCCGTGTGGAACTGAACACGGCACTTCAGATGTTCAAGTGTCACACATTCATTACGTTTATTGAGCTCTCGTCTCACGTTTTAAAGTCGGGGCTCTCGCTGCAGCGCCGCGATGATCTGCTTTTCATACGCCGTGTCTAATTGCAAGGCTAATATTTTAATGTTGGCGGATATCAGACGATAGGCTATACTTTTAGTTGGGCTCAGTGACAGGAGGAAATGGTGTATGGTTGCAAGACAGGCCAAGTTATCTTGTCTTGTTCTGACCTGTCCTTGGAGATTAAGTGAAGTGCTGGTACTTACAACATGTCATACGAGATTAAAAAGAAAAGGGAGTCAGGGGGCACTGGAGAAATGTAGGGTGTAAGCCAACTTTAGAAACAAGATAAAAATGATTCAATGAAGCTAATGAAATCGAGATTTCTCATACAACCTCTCTATTAGCGTTTACAACTGAAAACCTGTTCATATTTGTCAGAGAGATTACTTAATTTGGTGAAAAATATATTATTTTTAAAAGCAGGGCAGGTGGAGAAATTCATGGATACACAGACCGTTTCATATACTTGCTAGTTTTGGGTATTTTCCCTTTTTTTTTTGCAAAGAAAAGAAAAGAAAGGCTCATGTTGTTGTACTGCGGGAGAAAAACATAGTGAAACATGACAAATGGGACTAATGGGTATTTCTTAGCCAAAATTTACAAGTGGTCAAAACTGCAATGTGAGAAAGTGAGAAAATGTTCTTGAGTAAGTGCAAAGCATAAGCAATTTGTGAGAGCACACACACACACACACACACACACACACACACACACACACACACACACACACACACACACACACACACACACACACACACACACACACGCACACACACACACACACACACACTTGTTACCCTGCTCAGCTCAGTGTATGTAGCCATGATTAAAGTCAGAATTAACTCGAAAAACAACAAATCAGTTGCAGCAAACCTGAAGTGAAGGAACGCCGAGGCGGCCTGCTCATAACATACAGGGACACAGAGTGGCTCCCATTAAAGGCTTCACTGGCTTTCAGTAGCATCAAAGAGGCCCCTGAGTTAGGCTGGGATTATATTTAACCTGCAAGCTTGTTGCACCGCTGAGTACAGGGCACACGCTGCCGCCGCTGCCAGTGCACCATGCCTCTGGCATCCAGGCCAACGCTCTCATTAAAATGTGGCTTGGGCACCGTTTTCCTACAGGAACACACACATGGAGTAATGCACCGACACATGCAAACATATAAACACCCTGAAAACAAAATTCAAAAATTGACATATGGTATTTTTGTTTGATTTCAAACTGAACATTAACGACTCTAGAGGAGCTGCGTAATATTTCAAACTCTTAGTTATATTTAGTGATGTATATTGCATATATGTTTTATATATATATATCTCATACTTGCTGTGCATGCTTGATACAGGCATAAACTAAAAAATAAATACACTATACATCTTCTTGCAATCATCCTGTGTCACTGCACTTTTTTCTCAAGTGCATATCGCTCCAAATATTTTCATCTGTAGTGAAAGGTTTATGTACATATATTTAATTATATTTTCTATTGTATTGCCCCATTTATTCTTTTTTTATACCTTTATATGTTGTCTTGTCTTCCTCATTCTGACTATCTGCTGCTGTAATGTATAAATTGACCTGCCGTTGGATCAATTATCTTATCTTATCTTATCTTGCCATTGTCATAAATATATTTAAGGATACTGTATCGCAACATTGCAAAGATATAAGAAATCACATACAATGTTCAAAATGCAGGATGCTGTTATGCATTACATTAGAGATTAGACAAAAATCCCTGTGTGACTTAAACAATAATCCAAATGTGTATACTTTTAATAAGAGCTTGTACATGCAGCAATCATGAATCTAGCAACACGTATTTCAAAGACAACATTGAATCCTACAGATCTCCTGCACGCAGCGTTGTACATACAAGACCAGATGCAAACAACTAAAGTTCTCTGATGCGTGGGTGTGTGTCTGCACCAGTGTTCTGAGATAATGCAATCTCACTTGGCACATTTCAGCACTCAGACTTGATATGAACCATCAGACATGTGCGTCAATACTCCCCAGGTTTATTCAATTCCAAACCAATCATTCTGGTGTCATACACTTTTGGGTTAATATTCTAACAGTGGGGCCCAGGGCTAGGTGAAGATAAATCAGCTTTTATGATGGGTTGTTATGGTTTTTACTGCACTGGGGTTGTGAGGGACTGATTTGGGGATCAATCACCTGCAGGTGTCTGCTGCTGGGGGCTGGGGTGCACGCGAGGATCGATTGAGGATCTAGAGCTGCAGTGATGGAATAGAGGTGTGTTTGTGCGCGTGTGTATTAGTTTGTGAAGGCGAGAGCGAGAGAGACAAAGTGATGAAGGTGTGCATGTGAGTGCTTCATAGACAGAGGGGAGATATATCTGGGGCTGCAGCGGTGATGAAGGGCTGCTGGACTATGACCAGACCATCTCGGCTCTTATCGGAGTCGCCCCCTCCTCTCTTTCCCCCTCTTTCTCTCAATCCACTTCTTTATCTAGATGGCACTTTGGAAAATCTCATTGTCACACAACATTTAACAAAGACAAAAGTCTCATGCGGGCAGCTGGAGATGACTGGCCTGACGGAGTATGGAGCTTATGAGCAGAGTATCCCTCACACAACCGCCTCTACTCACGTCTTGCGTGTTTTTCACTGGGAGAGGCCGGCAATGTGGGTTTAAAAAACACAGCCAAGACACACAAACAAGTGTGTGCATCTATGCGCGCAGATGGCACGGGCGGCCAATCGGTGCACAGACGCATTAGCCGCACCGAAGTTTGTCAGTTTCTTTCTCTGCCTCCGTGGATACGGTGTTTACACGCATTCAACATCTCCCCTGACCGTCAGACGGCTGCTTCCTCCGTGCTGTCAGCGGAGCCCGGCCGAAACAAAGGAGGCGGAGAACAAGGCCTACGGTTTCTGAATCAGAGGAAGTTGGTGCTGATTATGCTGCCCCTGTAGAAGCATTCCGATCCTGTTAACCCGCACGCTGGCTGCCAACTCCAGGCCATGAAGCGAAGTGCTGCGAGAGTAAACCTCACACTGCCCCACCCTGAGTGCCCTCTCCCTGCCAAGGCCCTCTCTTTGTTTCCTCTGCTTTCTGTTATTGCTTTGTCTCTTGTCTTATTGGCTTTCTATTCTTTAATCACACTCTTGGCTTCCTAGATCCTCTTTTACATCCTTCCTCGTCTCCTCTCCTCTCCTCAGTCTCTCAACGGAGGAGAGAACATTCCACCGTCTTCACACCCTTACCTCTCTATCCCTGATGAATGCCTTCACTCCACTTGTTTATACCACAGAGGGGGTTATTCATAATCAAGCCAAAGCGAGTATGTACACACTGTGGACGTCCTGATAGAAGGCAACGTATTAAATTTCTGTTTGTTTGACAGGAGAGCTGTCTCTCTCCTTCTCCTTGACAGGAAGACCCCCATCCATCCACGCAGGGGGCGTGACCCCAGCAGCACTCCCCTCTCCTTCTCTCTCTCAAGTGCTAACACATATCAAGTAAATGAAGAGTCTCTTCAGGCCGGCAGGAGACAAACGAGCTTCTTAAACTTTGGAGGGGTGGCGGTTTGATCTGGTGTCGGCGGGGGTGTTTACGACGTAACTGCGGCGGAGTCGTGTTTGTGATGTTACCCATCTAAGTGTGTTTATACTGTGGTGGAGATGGCCCCCAGTCTCTTAGCCAGGTGCCGAAGCTCCATGTCCTCTGTTTGAGAGGGAGCATATGGGTTTGGAGTGTGAGTGTGTGTGTGTTCGTTTGCAGCAGGCCTGTGTGTATGTGTGGCAGTGCTTACAAGTCAAATGCTGCCCAGGCAGGTGAACAGTGTGTGTCAGTGTGTGTGTGTGTGTGTGTGTGTGTGTGTGTGTGTGTGTGTGTGTGTCCCCAGCCCAACAAGGAACAGGTTCAGGTTAGAGTGTCTGCTTTCATTCTTGTCCAAGCTTCTTGTTCTGTCTTTCTGTCTCACTCTCTCTTTCTGTCTTTCTCTCCCTGATTATTGTCATTCTGGCTACTGAAAAAAAACAACAACACTACTACTGGGAAGTGTAAAAAAAAAGGGTGGGGGAGGAGGGGAGGGGGACGCATGACTGAGCTGCAGCGGGCTGTCGGTGGCTGCAGCGGTGGCGGAGGTGGTGGTGGGGGGGCGGGGGGGACTATAAGGCCCCCAGGGTGGGTATAGGGTTTTGGTGAGGGTTTGGGGGTTGGCGGCGAGGTGTGCTCGGAGAGAGGGCCCTGGTGTAATCTCAGTGCTGAATAGACGGAGCTCTTAATAGAATCCCGTCGTCCGGCTGCCACCGAGAGAAACAAGAGCTGTAATGGATGGGCTCAGCTCTGGCTCCCACTTTCCCCCACATGACCCCTGCGTTGGTCAGAAGTAAGAGCTAAAGAAGCATTGTAGCCCCGGGCCTGATTGAATGGGGAGGGAGGGATGTGGCGGCGGTGGTGGCAGCAGTGTGGGGTGTGGGGTGTGTGTGTGTGGGGGGGGTAGAGGCAGCCGCGCTGATAGACCAATTTCCCACTACTGCGAGCAGCAGGGCTTGATTGATGAGGGCTGGTGCTGGTGAGAGGAGGCCCATCACATGCGATCACATAAATACTTATTCAGCTCGAATTGGGCCTGACAAGCCTTACGACAGCTTTGTGCTGTCACAGATATCATTGGAAGGAAAACTCTCCATTAATCATGCGTAATTAACTTTTCCAAAGGGAGGTTCTGCTTGGAACCAGCGGTAACCCACTCAGTACCCAGATAAAAAAGTACCAACATCTTAACTGGGATTGGAGAGGGCCTTATTAAAAGCTAGAGCCAGTTTCCCCTGAGCAGCTCCGTTTGTACAGGAAACGGCTTCATTAGTACCGGTTTAGGGCTCTAATGGCCTCGATACAAAGCCTCCCCTCTCTAACCCAGCCGTGCTCAGTGGCCTTACATTGCAATATCCTGTGAGCGCGCACGGCCATAATGTTCCCCGTTTGAAGTCAGAGCAGAACCCATCTGAACGCCTGCCACTAGTTAACTACCTTGACCCTCCCATAAAGTAGTGGAGGAGTGACTGCGGAGAGCACAACAAGCTGCGTGGTTTCATTCTCCCTCGCCTTCTCTCCTGGCCAAAGGTAGCCTCCCCATGGGAGTAAACTGGACCAAAGCCCCTTTGTTTTAAAGCAGCAGACCAAATGATGGGCCTCACATTAGGAATAACACACACATGCTCACATACTGATGCATGCACAGTCCTACTATATCTCATCTGATCAGCATTACTCCTTCAGCTCTAATGCTGCCCGCCTGCAAACCTGCTACACAATGCACTGACAAAGCTGGAAAACAACAGGACTAAAACAACTGTGTGGCTTGTGTAGTGGAACTGATTTGCAAGTGCTTTCGGAAAAATCTAACATTATCTGAGGTGTTTCCACTTTGAACTTTTCAGGTTAGTTCAAACCAAAATAACAGATGTGAAAGGTGCCTCAGCCCATGGTCTGGACCAATGGACCAAATTTTGTCTGAAAAAAAGAGTTGGTCTCTGTCCGGCTCAAACTGAACCATAGTTTGGCGATACTGGTAGTAATACCATAATGATATTACAGTGGCCGGTTCATTAATTTCACTATTCAAACGGACAGATTACGATCCGCCGAATTGACAAAACGCTGATGTCAGATGCACGCCCGTCTATAAACCAATCAATAACAAGTATAGATAGCTGCAGCCCATAGGTTAAGAGGACGTTCGTATGTCATAAAAAAGTCTTTAGTGCACTCTCTAAATAACAATGTCAGACCTGAATTTAAATACTGTGGTTGGTTCATACTCTCAGGTGTGATAATGCCCTCAAAATACATTGGAAGACAAATATGCTTAACACGTTTTCAAGAAACATGTTAGTAAGCTGTGTCACTGTATGACATCAATATTAGATTTTCAGTGAAAGTAAAGTACAGCATGTAATAGTTTAACACTTGAGCATTGATTTTGAAGTTTTGGCTGCTGAACTGGTTCAACAGTAGACGTCTTTTCTTAAAGTCCCAGTGGTGCAGTACAGTACAAATTGCAGCTGAGGTCTGCCGTCCCTCACAGCCACTCAACTCACTCAACTTTTCTCAGTTGTCCTCTTTGTTCATGTGGGCATCACATATTTCTCTGACTCACTTCAGACTTGAAGTTTAGACTCAGTCATGACAGCAGTATCACATTTCTAAGAAGGGGGGGGGGGGGGGGGGGCAGGCTCCACACTGAAGTTTCCATTTTGCCAAGCATGGATCACAAACACGTACACACTCACACACACTCATTTCTCTTCTTCAGTTGGTCATCTGTGGTCATTTCCTCTAAACATCATCCTCACTACAGAGACTCATTTCCTGGCTGGTAATTAGCTGTCTGGCCCTCGGAGTGGAAGATGACCCACTGCAATAAGAGTCATACTCCACAGATAGACCATGATAGGTTTTTACACAATTACACACACACTTGCCCAAATACGCACACAGCTTCTCACTTATATAAATATACTACAATGAAGCCGGACGGGACAGGGCAGAGTTTTCCGGGCCTTTTCTGGAGTTTGCCTTTTCACATATGAAGATCGCAGCAGGAGATTGTGCGATTCAGACGTGTTCACAACAACAGAACATGTTCCTGAACATTCAGGCGAGGGAGGATCTCTTGAATCTCACCATCTTAAGTTGACATTTTCATCAACATTGTCTATATATGTGTATGGCACCATGTTTTCATCCTGATCCATCCAATTGTCCTTCTTACACGAGCTCACTCTGACAGAGCAAATGTCTGTGAGCAACTGACTTGATCATTTGCGTTTTCACGGACAGCCCCTCCAGAAAATTTCAGGAATATGTCCAGACTTCAGAGAATGTCTAAAAGCAGCATGGCAGCAATGCTGTGCGATCTGTGGTAGGAAAAAGTCAAATCTGTTGCCTGGCGAAATTACAGCTAAGTTTCACTGAATCTGTTTTGTAGTGACTGTACTACAGCATGACTTGGCAGCAAACCCTACGTAAGAAAAGAACCAAGTACAACAGAGCTTGGGGGAAACAGTATGTACGGTTGCTGGCATGAGCAGGGCACAGCTGATTGAAATCTTTGTCGGACACACAGGGAGGAAAGCAGCTGCCATTATTTGCTGCCCTGGTCACCCCTCTAGAGAACAATTAAAGCCAGAGTTATTACAGTGCCACTTCAGAGTGTCTAAACTGAAGAGTCAAAGAACCAGTGATTGATTCATTTATCATTATGTACTTTACACTGATGAGTGATTTGTTTTTTTAGCTGACTCCCTCTTTGGGCTTATCAAATGCCATTTTCATGATGCTTGACTGCACGAGTTCTATAGCCAGTAGATTTGTTGTATGTTTTTAATCCCTCCTGGCAGAACTCAATTAAATTACGACCTCAATTAAGTTTGGCTGAATTAAGCCAAGGAGAATAGAATAATTAGGGATTGATTTCAATGGATTCAATTTATTCAATTTAATGTTTGATGTGAAATTGAATTAAGCTGAAGTGAAATTAATAATAAAACAGCAAAGAAATTATTTAAACGTACAATATGTAACTTCGACCGCAATCAAAACAAAGGCTTATGGTGTGATGGCATTGTGAAGCAGCATGGGATCATGGGACTTGTTGTCTCTACCACAATTGCAGATGAAACTCTTCCTGATGCGACATGCAAATCATGTTCATGGTTGAGGTATTAAACTTTTATTCATGTTACTTATAAATGGTAATGAATAATCGTGATCAATTACTGGTGACCAATACAAACAGGGAGAAGAAGAAACAGCTAACTGGCTAAATGGGTGTTTTTCCTTCCTCATATGTTGTTTGTCCCGTAAGTTATATTACAGACAGGCAGAACCACGTTTAAAGTGGATATGACGCAATTAATAGGCGACCATGAAATGTACACTCTCTGAAATAGTGTCAGTCTCATACAAGGTTTTATTTCCCCCCTTTTCATTGGTTTATATGTGATTTATGTGTATTTCTTCCAATCTTACAAACCTTTCTTTCCTGCTTTTGTTCTTGGCGCCCCTTCCTCTCCTCTCCAAAAGGATGAGGCCAGTAGTAGCCTGGGTCAGTAATAGGCCAACACCAGGTGTTGGGGAGAGAGGGTTGTATTCATGATGAAGATGAGGAGTGTCAAGATGCCCTGGGTAACTATCTCACAGGCCTAAAAAATAGCTAGAGTAATTCTGGATTCTTGGCTGAGAAACGCACTTGAGCTGGTTCAAGTACAAGAAACCAGATTCAATTATATGTCCGTCGAGATATGGGACAATCCGACAGTAAAGGAGACAGGTGGTTAAAGCAAGACCACACGCAGAGGAGGAGAGAAGTGGATAAGAGGAAGAGTGGAGGAGTGTGAGAGAAAAGAGGGAGTGGGTGAAGGGTCAAGTACATTCAGTCAGCTTAGTTTGACTTATATGGAGAGGGCAGACAACAATAAGTGCTTGTGTGTCAGGGGCCTTGAAGGCAGTGCAGCTCCTCTGCTCTCACAATGGCCACCTTCCCACTCCAGGGCCGAGCATGGCCTGGCCTGAACTCACCCACAAACATCACCCTGAGTTTCTCTTAAAACTATATTTCGTTCACACTCTTCATGATTTGTCTGAGAAAAGAAGAAAAAATATATACTTTGGTCAAATGATAACACTGTTGATTTCCTATTATAAACATCTGGAATTGGCTGTAGTTGTTCAAGGTTGTACTTGGCGCAGTTATGGGAAAATTACTATTGTGCAACTCCTTTAAAATAAGTTGTCTGCTTTCAGCTCAGTTGCTTGGAATAGATAACAGCAAGACTGGCAGCCTGGGTTGTTTTTGCCCATTCACAGATTTTAAGAGAGGACCATTCACATTTGTTGGTTTTAGAGCTGGCCAATGAAAACACTCAGGTAAAAAAAAAAAACTTACTGGATCTGCCTGAATAAGTAAAAAAAAATGAATCAGAAAAATCGCTTGGTCAAAATTTTTATTTTTGCAGCATAAACTTCAAAGGCACATCATTCATTTAATTGATTGTTCACAAACTGTGTCTTTTGAGTTACCATACATCACCACCCAGGTTTGGTACAACACAGGGTCTTTCTCTGTCTTGAGCCAAGCAGAGCTTCCTCTAGAGGCCTGACTGATGTTGGCTAAACATCAGGAGCGTGTTGAATGCTAGAAAGAGGAGTTAAGCGGAAAACGGGGGAAAAGAGACGGCCTTCTTGGTAAAAAAAGAAAAAAAAGGCCTCAGTGTTAATCAGAGATTTCCCAGAAGAGCCGGAGTCATCGCCTCTGGGCAGAGAGAGAGAGTGAGAGAAAGAGGGGTAGGCACAGAGGTGAGGAAACCAGAGAAGACGTGAATGAGAGATAGACAGGAAGAAGGAGAGGAGAGGAAGAGGGCAAGGAAGGCAGGCTGCATTCCTGTGGCCACAGCTGCGGGAGCTGCAATCACTAAAATGTAGCGCTGCCTCAATGCTGACAATTTCTGGACACGTTACAAACGAAATAAAACAGCACGACATGTCTGTTTTTTGAATCAAAGAAGAGACTAGCAATCAACATGCTGGGGTTTACACTACCTCCCTCCCTCCCTCCCTCCCTCGCTCTCTTCCTCCCTCCATCCTCCTCCCTGGCTGAGTATCATACCCTCCATGGCAGGGATGACCCCTTCTCTGTCTCTATATTTGCCCCTCTTTGTTCACCACTGGCCAGTTGGGGAAGGCATCTGAGACTATGACCATCGATCATTGGCCTGACAGCGGGCCCCAGGCGGGGACGGCCCTGTTATTTGGACTCTGTGATGACTTCCTCAAAAAAGGGGCCCCTCCTTCCCTCAAAGGCCTGGCATGGCTGAGGTTTGGTTTGGAGCCTCTATACCTTCCCTGTATGTCCACAGAAAACACATTGCATTCACTGGCCGCATGTTTGGGTCACGCTAGGGTGAGCAAGACAGATAGAGTGTGGAGTAGGAGTAAAAATGGTCGAGGGAGCGCAAGTTGTGGTCCTGGAAGTTTCTCGGTAGCTTCTCCAGTCCCAGGGAGAACCAGGATGAGGACTTTGGCAGTGGTAATAATAGAAGTGGAGGTTAACGTTTGAAATAAGAAAACAGAAAGCAACAGCTGGAGTGCCTGATTTATCGACCTGATCTGCCCAAGTTCTGTCTAGTGAAGTATAGCCACAGCACATTATAAATACTTTCAGTTTTCATTTGGACCCATGTGTTTATTTTATGGTGGTTTGTGCCCCTACATCTTCCCACATGACAGTGTGTGAACATCCTTAGAAAGGATAAGCCTAAAAATACAGACAGAATTCCTCCTCTCCTGTTAACTGTCTTCCTTTACTGCTTTACTCCCCCGGCTCATCTCTTTCCATCATCCTGCCTCCTCCTTCACTCCTCAGCTCATCACCTCCTCCCAGCTTTGCTCCCTCCTCTCACCCCACTCACCCCCCCCTCTTCAACACTAGACCGGGACTTCGTAGACGGGCGGTTTTACCATTGTCTTGCTGCTCACACCGCTTTATCTTTACAGCTGGCTATAATTGGAAACAGGAGTCTTTCTGTTAGGATGCATGGTGACACGGGTATCTGTCTCCTC
Organism: Hippoglossus hippoglossus; assembly: GCF_009819705.1. NCBI lineage: Eukaryota > Metazoa > Chordata > Actinopteri > Pleuronectiformes > Pleuronectidae > Hippoglossus > Hippoglossus hippoglossus. The sequence goes on along the minus strand of NC_047163.1, from coordinate 15,321,783 downwards.
TGATATTCCCACACTGGCTAATTTCCCCCCTCATCTGCATTCAACAGAGCGGAGACAAGAGAGCGTGACAGTGGATATGGACTCCGGCATAACCCTCCGCTGTACGCACACAAGAAATTGCACTTAGGAGGTATATTCTGAAATTGCGTCAACACTGGGAGATTTGGAAACATGTCGTTGTAAGAGGTTAAAAAAGCCACGAGTATACTCCATGACAGGATCAGATGTGATTCATGGCCTGAGCTTTGGTTCATCCCTTCTTTCTGTCTCTTTGTGCATTATCTATCAACAAAAGCAACAACTTTTTAATGGATACATTAGATTTTAATAATGTTGGTGATTGGTTTTTACAGTGAAACCTATTAGACAGCTTATTTCAATACGTCCTAAATCGCATATTTTAACCTACTTCAACTTTCTGGCATACTTTCAGTGCAGTATCTGTTTGCTCTACCCCTACGGATGTTAAAAAAAATACAGGCTGAAAAGATGTTTGTGAGAGTCTTGTCTAGAGTGTCTGTAAGAGAACGGGCCCTGCGTGAGGAGCCTGTCTAACAAAGGGTGCACACACTTCATTAGCACTGTCCGTGAGAAGGAAGGAATCTTACACATGGAATCACTCCTGATCTCCCGTCTCAGGCTACTGCTGTGCAGAGCCTGGACTCGCTGGCTTCCTTCCTTCGAAATCCTCCTGGCCCCTGCCTAAACACAATGCTCAATTTGTTCATATCCAGCGCCAAAGAAAAAGCAGACACACAAAGCATAGGAGATAAGGTTACAAACTGTCCTTACACCCACAGGTGTGGAACTTGCAAAGCCTTCAAAACATCACCTATAGTCCCCCGCCCTACACCGCCACCACCGTCACCTCCTCCTCCTCTGCTTTCTGGCAACATAAAAGAATAGGGTTGAAGGATCGAGTGATGATGAGGAGGATGAGGGTGAGAGATGAGCGAGAGCTAATAATGGAGAGATTGAGGGTATAATAGACCTGCTGGTGCGATTAGAGGAAATTTAGCCATTTCTCCACACACTGCATGCTTGTACAAGTACACACACACACTCACTTACACACAGAGAGCGCTCACTCAGCTGCTATCTCACATTGCATCACGCTGCTCTGCACCTTCACACTAGCACTCGCCTTTGCTCTCTCAATCTCTCTGCCTTGCTCTGATTCAATGGCATCAAATGGTTGGAGTTGACAAAAGAAGTGAGGGAGTGCTGCCAGCTGCCCCAGTGAGGTCATTCCCACACAGCCTCTTACTTTCACCGCACTACCATGGACATGGCCTTGACCCTATCCCTTTCACAGCCATTACTTTATTCTACTTATTTTCACAAAGTAACTCCAGTTGTCTTTTTACAATTGCCAACTAGACACGTCCAAAGACATGCACTTCATCTGCCTTCATCCGTAAAGCACGATGGGGTTTGGAGCCTTCTCAATGTACCTTGGAGATCACTGTCTTCTGTTCCCACCAATAGAAATACAATACGAACACCAAGACGGAATATATATAGGACCACATTGGTACTTTGTTACTTCTCACTTATGTACCGAAGGTTCTCTGCCTTTTTATCTTCCTCCCTCATTTACTCAACACAGAAATACCTTGTTGATAAAAGCTACAGCTATGTAATTATGATTTTCTTTTCATTTTTTGACCTTATCTAATTTTGAAACTGCCAGAAAAGTGTTCGCTGTGTAAATAGAAAGTCCAACAATGAAATAAACTTGAAAGTGTTAATATATCAATTTCTTCAAATATTTTCCATTCTCACCAATTAGTTTTTTTAAAAATAGATGAATACCCTCATTTAAAAAAAAAAAGATGGTTAAGGTTATTTGGATATGAGGCAAACATTTGTGAAATTGGGAAACACGCTTCCTCATGGCTACAGAACGATTTCCTAAGGAGTTCCACAAGGCTCATTCATAGAGCCTTTCATTTTTCTAATTCATATAAATGAACATTTCTTGACCCTTTCAAAATCTCAGACGAATGTTCTTTTGAAAAACAAGTATGACAAAAAAATTCTGCTGGGATTTAGGAATCAAACATAAGAACAAAAATTAACACATTTTACACCATTTTGATTTGACACACGAAAAGCAAAAATCTTTTTTTAAATATTGAGGAAAATTGTCCCATAAAACAGTGGAGCTTCTGCAGTGTTCTTTGTTTTTGTGTTACCTACTTGTTTGAGTAAATTCCCTACAAGAATGTACCATAACCATGTACAATAACATCAAATATATGAGTCATTTCATCTTTCTTGTATCTCTCGCCTCATTTCGTTACACCTCAGTTTTGCAGCACAGTTAATGGTGGATGTCATGATGAGTATACAATTTCCTCTGCCACTGTCCTGCTCCTCTCTCACGTTCTGCCTGCCTTCCTCCTGAGCTCAACCCATCCATCCATCCATTCATCCATCAACTCACTTCTTCATCTGTCCATCCATTTTCACCGACACAACAACATGGCTTTACTGCGAAGAAGCCTTGGAGTCGTGAAACGCTGTCTCTTCCCCCATCATTCTTAGCTATTGGTCCCCTGGGATGTCACAGCGGCTCCAGAGAGACTTTATTTGCCTGGCTGGGACGATGTTTCCTCCTTGTGAATAACTTGCTCTCACTGACATGTGGAAAGTGTGCCGTTGTTTTCCTTTTATGCTTTAGTCGTATAAGCTGCATGCATTTGCGCTTAAATTGCACACAAGAGAGGTAAGTGTGTTGGAATTATCGCCAACTGAAAAAAACTCTATCTCTTTCACACACTCACACCTGCTTTCCCCTTGACTAGGTCACTAAGTCCATATCGCTCCTCGATGGCATGAACTGTAGGTGAATCACTGACAAATATTGTCTCAGGATTTTCTCCCTTTTTTCCCTCATCTTTTTTTGCGGCTCTTTCATTGAAAGACTCTTTATCACTCTGCCATGAAGGCCTTTTCTCCCCCCGTTCTCTCACATCCGAAGGAGCAGAAGAAAGAGGGCGACGTGCCTTTCAACAAACAGAACAATGACACTTCAACGAGATCCTTGGCCTGTGTACATTCCACAAACTTGCACAATAACTTATCAGAGGTGAAAGGAGGAAGGGCAAAGAGAAAGATAGCTCATATGAAAGAAAGGATAAAAGGCAGAAAACGTTGGGAGATAGGGGCAGGGAGGTGAAGAGGTGATCTGTGTGTTTAAGAGATCTTAGTTTGCTTCCTCAAACCCTCTCAGTCTTGGAGGTCATGGCAAGGTTGCTTGAATGGTGGGTGGGATGCAGAATAACAGACTTGTTGTGTGTATCCATGTCGATAAGACACATAAATGCATATATGTGTTCATATTTACCCTTTGTGTACGGACAAATATAAGAGGCACCTGATGTCTTTATTCCTAACTTGTTCGACTCACAGATTCTCCCCCGAAGCAAAGGGCTATAAATTCACAAAAGCGACATGAAACTCAATCTGAAAGTAGAGCTTGTCAGAAAACTTGATATTACAATTTAAAGCTGCGTCTATTGGGTTGCAGTTCAAAAGAGATTAGGCATTCACCATTTAGTCATGCAGCTCTTGAGCCGGAATCAGAGGTGAAGGAGATCAGTCCAAAGGAAACAGGATCTCATCTGAGCTGATCCAGATCTGAGACTGGCTCGTAAAACTGTCCCCCCTAATGGATCACCTCACTGGAAGCGCACACTCAAAAGCAGAGCATGTACATGCGTGCAAAGACTCACACAGATGTATAAGTGAATACACATACACCTGGGAACGGGCACATGACTAAAAACACAGTTGTCCTTCTTAGAAGACGAGCGGAGATTTAAGCTCATGAATCCATAATACACAAATTCATGTAAATTGTTTGCTGAACTGTGTCATATTTGCACGTGTGTTACGGCCTGCACTGCCCCTGTGATGTGGACTGGCTCTCTCAGGAGAGCACACACACACATTCGCACCCGCACAAACCAATAACATTTCTGCTTGCCCCCTTTGGCCAAGTCCAGAGCTTGACCTCTCTGTGTCACTCAATCCAGCGGGCAATATTTGCTTTCGTCATCATAAATATTAAATATGTGCAGAGGCAAATATTTGGGTTTGGCGACCTCGAAGTGGTAAATGAATTAATGTATTCACACGGAGAGGGCAGGGGAGTCAGGGTGTTCTTGCACACACACGTCCTTTCAGCTTCTCCAGCTCTTTACCGTAAAGGCCTGTCAGTGGTCACACAGGGGAAGACCCACAACTCCTGAGGCATGGCTTTAGAAAAAGAACCATGGTACATGACTGAAATGGGAGGTAAACAATTTTCATCAGGTAATTTCTGTTGTGACACACTTTGACATTGCGTGCAAGCAGTCAAATTAATTTAAGAAATGTAAATAAAGTGCAACAGAACTGAATGGATTTTCACAAAACTTAGTGGGGGCATAGGACATGGGCAGAGAAAGAACCTATCAAAGTTTTGCATGATTGCAGACAAATGGGCGGATCTAGGAATGTTTTTTTAATTTTTCATTGCAAGATAAGGTATTTGTTGATGGTTTTTCCCGGGAAATAAAGCATTGATCTTGATGAAAAACACAAGGCATATTTAGGTAACTGATATCTGTAAGTGTGTGCAATCTGATGCAGCTTGATTGAATGTAAGGGGTCTGTCAGGCAGAGGAATGCTCCCACTGAGTGTCATTCTAGTCTGCCTTGTTGTTAGACATTAGAAAACCAACACTAAATCCTGAAATTACAATGTATGCATATAAAGATGTAATTGTTAACATTATTGGCTATCCTTTAGTGAGTTCATTTCTTTAGGAGGTTGGCACATTAAAAGGATGGTCTGTGATAGTCAGTGGTACTGTCGGTTGTGGGAGGTGTGACTGAGAGGGTATAGTGGTGGGGGCCTGGCGTCTTTGGTAAACTGAGAAGAGCTGGCAGAAGGGCAATCCACTGCTGACCCCGGCCTCAGTGTATAATTATGCCCTGTGACCCGGAGAACATCCTAAATCACCAATCCAAACAGTCAGATCCCCCGGTAAATACCCTGGGAGAAGCTCCGCACAGCTCACCGCTCCCCTGCCGCCCAGGGTCTTTGGCCTGCGCCATCCCTGTGAAACCTACACACACACACACACATACACTACACACACACACTGCCTCTGGCATTTTCACTACTGACTGAATGTCCTTTTTGGAATAGATGTGGGATCAATCCACATTCGATGCTGTCATTTTGAAATGCTAGAGGGGCAAATAACAAAGTAATGCAGAGTATGTATGTTTTTTGTTATTTCTTCTTGTGCATCCTGTCTATGTAAGAGCTCAGATCCTATAGGGTTAGGGTTAGGGTTGAAGGAGCGATCTGAGATTATTTTATTCTGAGGTGTTTTTTCAGGGATTTTATCATAATACTTCAGTTGCTCAATCGTTTTGAAGATGCTCACTTTAATGTTCTGTTTCAACGGGATCACGCTGTCTTGTGTTTGCTCTGATGTGGCTGAACACAGAACGAGGATGCATGCCAGTTGTCTCTGATCACAGACAGAAGATGCTTTGGGACACTCAATGAGGACAGTATAGCAGCGCTCAGAGGATGAGGGGATTTTTAAGGAGGGTGGGAGGCATGAAGATTGTCGTTGGAGGGGTCTGAAGTAATGGACCTCCTGGAGTGCTCGACAAAGACACCCAACAACAGAGAGATGCACTGCATCAAACCAGGGGGACAAGAGGGGTTCAAAAAGCGCTCTCCCCTGGGGTCTTTCAGCCTGGCATCCCGGCACCCTGGCCCAGCGGGGGGACAAGCTTCTTCACACAAACACAGTGGGAGGATGAGAGGATGGGACAGGGGAGGACTACAATAGAGGAAGGAGAGAGAAGCTCTGAAGGACAGTGTGAAAATGAGAAAACATGAGACACTAAATACTTTGGTCATTGTGCTGAGAGAGCGTCTGTTGTCCCTGGATGATAATGGTCATGGCAGCTGCTGTACTTGTAGTTCAATGGGTTTGAGGGATGCAACTTTAAAAACTGGTGTGTTGTGTTCGTCAAGCAGACTTTAGTTAGAGGTTCTCGTCTTCCACCTCCTCGTCTTCGTCTCTGAGTCAAACTGTGAGAAGTTTATTCTGTGGACGCTTTTCGTCTGCTCGGAGATCATCATCGTCATCATCACTGTAGCACCGATGAGCACGGCTCATGTAGCTGCCATTCATTAAAATTCAGTATTGATGGAAATGCCAATCTGAACGGCGCCAAGCCAAGCTGCTCTCTGCCAAAGCCAAGAACTGCCCGCGTTGTAACCCTTCCTGGCACGCCGGCGGAGAGCATAATGTGAGTCAGGTCCAACCTCTCTTTTGGGTGCCAAGAAGAACTCCGTGTAACCCAAAACACTGACAGGGAGCCAGTCCGAATGTGAATGTCCTCAAAGAAAACCAATAAAACAAGACTGTCATTGTGGCATCCCAGAGAGCGGACGGTTCAGGAAAGACTTAAAATCCACTTTGTAGTGTATACATATACCCATGACAGAATAATAGATAGTTTACAGTGCATGCAAAGATAATCCAAAAATACCCTCGATGAGCAACATGTGTTTCCTGTCATTTTGTCTATTTATCCATCTGCTTGTCTGTCTATGTATACCTGTCCGTCAGTATGCATTTTCAAAAGCTAAATGAAACCTTTCAGAGCTCCTCTATGTGAACCTGCTGCCACTATATGTTTATTGCAAAGTGGGAAAAAGTCTCCATATAAAACCACACAGACAGACGCACATATCTCATTCCCATGATGCAATGGGTCTCATTTGGATCAGCCAGTTTTATTGCATTTACTCATCTCCAAGAAAGGGAAAGCAGGGGAAGGAAAGAATGAAGAAAACGATAGAGAGAGAGAGAGAGAAATGAGTAGTTAAGTGTGAGTGTTTCTGCCGCGGCTTTTTTAGATGACGGCCTTCTGAGGAAACATAAGCTGCTTTTTGTTTTAATAGAAACATTTAATTAAGCAAAATGATCCTAACAGACTACAGCTGTGTTTCCCCCCGCACTTGCGTTTGCCTTTATTGCGTGTGGGAAATCCATTTCCACTTTATTCAGACTGTCTCAGATTTATAGATTTTGCAATTGTCTCCTCAGCACTTCCTGTGACTTCTGTCCTGTGCCAGTCGCCCCGGCTGTGCAGCTGGAGGGCTTAGTGGCAATTTTGAGTCTTCCATTTTCCAGTTAATTCTGAGGTATAGCGTGTCGTGCATCTTATGTGTCGCGGAAAGTGTTGCAAGTAAAAAGTGAGTTTTTAGATGATAATTTATACAAAAAACACAGTTGTCATGTCAATGGAATATTAAACATTATGGCGCAATGTATTTAAAGGCATTTTACAGGAACTGAACCTTTTACACACACAAACATGGCACATATTTACTGTGCACAAATGCACATAAAGCAGAATATAATATACTTGCTGTCTGTGTATTCAGATTTAACACCAAACTAGGCAGTTTGTTCTCCATACACGCACACGCACATGCACACACACGCACACATGCACACACGCACACACACACACACACACACACCTACACACACCTACACACACCTACACACACACAGATTACACAGGGCCCTGCTCAGCTCAGCCCGGCCTGCTAGCCTCATGGCTGTAATTGAGAGTTAATGATGCAGTTGGATCTGTTCTTTACTTCATATTAAACAGAGCCTGCTGCTGCTGCCCGGCTGTAAAAGTAGCCCACCTCCCCTCCTCTTCCTCCTCTTCTTCGTCCTCCTCTCATCCATCTCCCCCTCCTCAACCTCAACACCCCCCTTTATACCCCAGGCCTGCAGCCCTCCACACTCGTCCTCATTCCCCAATAGATGTATTTAAGCATTTGATTTAACAAGCGATGGGATCATTGTTGGTCTCCGGCTTTAGGCTACTGTGCATGTATCCACCCACAGCTTCCAATAAAAAAACACCAATCTGCTGCTGTAATCACACACACACACACACACACACACACAGGCTCACACACACACACAGGCTCTCACACACACACACACACACACACACACACACACACACACACACACACACACACACACACACACACACACACACACACACACACACACACACACACATCCATGAACAAAGACCCCAATGTACGGCCGGACGACAGGACCTCTGGCACAACACACGCCACAGCAACCTGATAACAGATCATCTCCTCTTTTTTTAGGTTTTTCCTCTCCCCTGTGTACAAGACACTGGCGAAAGAGAGGCAGCAGAAGCCACCACCCCCCCCCCCCTCCACTCCTCCAAATCTCCAGCGAAGGGGGGCTCCTGCGACTGGCTGGCGCCAAGAACGGTGTGCTGCCCACAGTGAGCAGGTCGCTCTGGGCCCTTCCTCTATCACTGACCAGAGCAGAGAGAGAGCGAGAAGGGAGAGAGAGGGGGAGAGGGAGCAATTGCGGAGATGCTAGAAAGAGAGAGAGAGAGAGAGAGAGAGAGAGAGAGAGAGAGAGAGAGAGAGAGAGAGAACCAGGCAGAGAAAACAAACAGGACAGAGGCTGCAGTGTGTGTGTCAGGTCAGCGGGGAGTTTCAGAATGTTCTCCACCGCTGTTCTCAGGAGCGAAAACTCCTGAAGGGTTATCTGCTCCTGGCGCTGCCATTTATCATCAGTCAGGAAAAAGCCGAGCCACCTCTCTGGCCGGTGCAGTCGAGACACAAGACTCACACACACACACACACACACACACACACACACACACACACACACACACACACACACACACACACACACACACACACACACACACACACACACACACACACACACACACACACACACACACAAACAGATGTGTGGGAGAGCACACGTACAGATGTGCGACCGCAGATGTGCGGGTGTAAAACGAACGAGGTGGATGAAAAGAGACACACGAAGAAGTCATAAAAACCCATGTGGAATGAAATATAGGGTTGCGAGCACATGCAAACAATGTCGTGATCGTCAGGACCTCCCTGCGACGGCCCGACAGCCCAGCGGCGTCTTAACGGGTTCTCTTGTTCCCTGTAGTATGCTGTAACTGTAAAACTATAAGTTGTGATTTTTGGTTGTGTGTGTGTGTGTGTAACCCTAAACCTGTCTCTGCACCCCACTGCCTATGTAGCGCACACCGTTTCAACCAATTAACCTCAGAGATCCAGAACCTCGCACACTACATCATATGACAGCATTGCTAAGGAGAATATTTTTTGCACTTCCTGTCGTCCGGATCTAGTCTTTCTTAGTAAAACATGAACTAACCGACCGACTTAAACCAACAACTTTAACGAGAATTCAAAAGCAACTTCTCATGAAAGAGCCCCCTCTTTGAGTTCTCTTCTTCACCCTTTTGGTTAAAAAATGTCAATGGGTTCTTTCTCCTTTCCTCCCTTGTTGTTTTTTCGGGGAGGCAGAGCGCTGTGGAGTATTGCTCTTGTCAGCCACCGTGAAGGCATCCCCGAGGTGTCGGTAGGGCCACTGATTTGTGTGCTCCACTGTCCTAATAGCCTCCGTCTCTCGTTCTCTCTTTATCTGTCTCCCTCTGTCTCTCTCAATCCCCTCTCTCAGCAGGCCGGTCTTGCGTAACCATTTATTTTACAGAGTTTTCTTTTTTTTTTCTTCTCTAAAGCGCCTGAAGGGTTTAATTATGTACATAGACAACCCCTATAAACTTCTATTCTGAGGACTTTTTATTGACTTTCGAAGCAGGCTACCCTCTGGCATTTCAATTAACCATTTATAAGAGAAGAAACTACAATTAAATTAAAAAGTTTTCTATAAAGAGGCCGTCACATCATTCCCATTCTGCTTTGGAAGATGGCAGGCTTTATCTAAATAAGATGGTGTGGATATGTGAAACAGCTGGAGAGGGGTGCCTAATTTGAGGGGAGAGGAAGAAAGAGGTAAAAAAAAAAGGGGGAAGTATGAGGAGAAAAAGATGCAACAAAGGAGGCATATAGGCTACATCTAAACTTTTAATTTGAAAATACATCAACGCTGCTACGGATACGTCTGGCTTCCACACTACTGCCGAGTTTAAGAGCCGCTAAAACTGAGAAGTTTGGAAATGCTGCAGAACATTTTTAGTTTGAACTCCAGGGCTGCGTTTTGAGACACTCACAACAAATTACTGATTGGGTCTTTTCAACGTAGCTCATTCGTCAGGTTCCTATCACATCCATTTTGGAAGAAAACAACCGGCATTGGCCTTGGATTGTAGAATGCAACATGGACAAATCTTTAAGCAGTCACATGATTACAGGTGTGTTAGTATGGACCAGGATTCAAATGGAAACGGAGCCAAAACATTTGTGTGGTGGAGATCCTTTTAGTCTGAAAAGGCTGTTTTCAAACTAAAGTATGGATGCAGCCGGCCAGAGGGAAGGAGGAGGAGCAAGGGAGGGGAAAAAGAGATGTAGTTAAAAAGTGAATGGAAACGGAGAATTCGGAGAGGAGGAGAGAGACATAAGTTCAGCCGGACAGGGCGGGGGGGGGGGGGGCGAGAGGGCCCGGCTGCAGGGCCACGCAGCACTGACCTTGCTACTTAGGCCCTAATTACATGTTGTGAAACTTTAGTCGACTCACAGTCATCTGGCTGCATTGGGCCTCCCGCAGCACAGACAGACAGAGAAATTACAACACCATTACACACACTTTAAAGACAGACAGAAACCGAGAGAGGCAGAGAGAGAGAGAGAGAGGATGAGACAGGGGGGACAGAGGTGTGGGGAGGGAGGGAAACCGAAGTAGAGTGTGAGGGACAGAGAAGGAAGGGAGGCTGATGTCACTTGGCGTTTTTTGAGCGAGAGCAACAAAGCGCGAGGGCTTCTCCTTTGTGCGCCGCTGCTGAGCGCAGCACTGGTATTTTTACAGGCCTAAAAGATCTGTGTGCTCATAACAATGTGGGTACACAGCGCCCAGCGGGGGGTGCCACAGTGAAATATGCCCCTCCGCACCCTCCCCCTCTTTCTCCTAATATCCTCCATGCACAATCTACTAGACTTGAACCCGCAACCTCCCCAAACCACACACACACACACACACACACACACACACACACACACACACACACACACACACACACACACACACACACACACACACACACACACACACACACACACACACACACACACACACACACACACACACACCTTCTTTAGCATCAAACAAGGCCTGCAAACCTGAGCCTTGACACGTTTCAAACACACGCTCTCCACACAGAGATCATGCATAGGTGAATTTCACAGTTCTGTAGGTGCTGACTCATTCTGAGGCGAATGTGGGTTTGCGGATGGTATGCGAACACGTGTTTGTGTGCGTGTGTGTCTGTCTGTGCCTGCCCTTGGCTTGCCCCGCCTCCATCCTCATCACCCACACACTAGCTGCCCCGGCTGAATCTACCTTTCCCAAAACCCTCAGTCCCCCTGTGGCAGCGGTGCCAACACCTTCTAAATCTCCTTCTGTCTCTCCACATTCACTCTTTTATCCCCTCACCTCTCTCCTCTCCTTTCTACTTTTCTCTCTATTTTTACCCTGATAGAGTGTCAGGGGATTCCACCCCTCAACCCCCCCCCCCCCTACCCCCCGAGCAATGCATTATGGGAAATGTAGGTGGACCCCAGGGTGCAGAGGTGGGAATTCCAGCACGCAGCAGAAAACCATGGGGGGTGTAACAAGAGAAGAAAAGTGTTTTACTCCACAGATTTTCAGTTTTATTGGTTCAGTGTGCAGCAGGCATGCGCTCACACACACACACACACACACACACACACACACACACACACACACACACACACACACACACACACACACACACACACACACACACACACACACACACACACACACACACACACAGTTTTTTTTGCACCTAAACAATATTTAACCTATTTTGTTTCTGTCTTCTTCAGGACTCACATACTTCAGTGTTACTTTTTCACATATGTTTTCTCAAATGTAGTGATTATGTTGTTGGTTTTAATGAGCCATTATCCTGTATGTTGCAGTATGTGGTTTGTAGGTACTGCTGCGGCACCAAGGTGCTAATCTGATCTTTGGCCTTGTGTGTTCAAGCCAATGTGAAGGGAAACGTTTGTGGAGGAAAGTTATTGCTTTTTAGTTACGTCTCATTTCAAACTTGCAAAACTTGTGTTGGGCAGCATGGTGGTGCGGTAGGCTTCACAGCAAGAAGGTCCTAGGTTCAAATCCCGGTTCAGCTGCGGGACCTCTGTACGGGGTTTGCATGTAATCCCTGTGTTTTTGTGAGTTGTCTCCGAGTACTCAGGCTTCCTCCAAGAGAATAAAGACTGCAGACTAACATTAGATGAAATAGAGACTCTAAATTGTGAGTCTGGATGGTTTGCTCCCCCCCAACCCTCAAACCCTTATAAAGGATAAGCGGAATAGATAATGGATGAATGGATCGAAAACTTATGTATATTTATATCAAAAAATTGTAACTGTATTAACCTAAATATGCACAATCATTACTAATGGAGAAACTCTAATACATGATGTTGGTCAGTGATTATGACCAATCATGGCAACTTTTATTTGAACGTAAGTCACTTTTCAGCACTTTAAATTTATTAACCGGCTATAATTGGTATCATCACTGTCTGGAAAAAAAAATAACTTACAGCAGCCATTGTTAAAATGTATCACGTAAATCAACGTGTCATTTTGCACAAGTCCTAAAACCCTGTGAGATCTAGACGTTGCAATACAAAGACAACATAAAAAACGGTTTCCTTGGCTGAACGAGCAACAGAACTTTGCCTGTTCATGAGTGTGCATTGATTAGCGCTTTACTGCTTGCACTCGTTTCCTGATATTAATTGGTGAGTCGAGGTCTTATCTCTGGCTGATCGCCCGTCGTCTGGAGGCAGAGCGAAGCGGAGAGACATGAGCGGCAGGGTGAGACAGACGAGTCGCTGGAGTGGGGCAGGATTTGCTATCCGTAATCTGTGATCAATCTTGGCCGAAGTGGCTGGTGTGAGAGGGAAGTGGGGTCGACCCCTGTGCCCCCCCCCCCTCTCGCCATCACCCTCTCCACCTCCTCTCTTGTCCCAGCACCCCACCCCCCCCTTCATCCCATGGGTGGCTTGGTCAGCCCTGAGGGGAGAACATGCTGCAGAGCAGGCAGACAATTTTCAGGCTGACTGCTTTTACTTTCGGCCCGACCAGGGCCTCATGAAAACAAACTGACAAAACAAAGGACAGCAAATTAATGACCCGTACCCCCTCCCCCACCCCCCTACCCCACACACACACACGCCCCCCCCACCCACCCACAACCTCTGACAACTGACTCCTGGCGAGGCACGTCCCGACCCTAACTCCCCTCCTCTCCTCCCTCCATCCCCTCCTGTCCTGACTTTTGATCCCCTCCAACTCACGCATGCACAGACACGCATATCTGGACATTGACACACTGACACACACTCTCACACACACACACACACATACACACACACATCACTACCACCATCACCCTCTTCCTTAACTCCGTGACCCGCATCTGGTTTAGATTGTCACAGGAAGAGAGAGACAGAGACGTACAGAGGGGAAAGAGTGAGTGTGAGTGAGAGAGAGAAAAGGCCCCTCTGTCTGTGTCTGGACCTTCATTATCATGTGTTAATATTAATGCAATTTGAAAAAGAAACAGACACGGAGACACACGGGGTGAAGAGGGGCTCGTCTGTGTTGAGTGGAACAACATGCTCTCACAGTCCAGACGTGCTTCCAGCCCAACTCGTGCAAGACTGGATTCCCTGAGACAGCCGCTCCTCGTGGATCGTCACTTCACCACAAGGTTTTAAACTGTTAGCTATCGATACAGTTTATATTGGTCTGGCCTTACAATTGCATTGGCTTTACAATGTAATGAAGCTTCATATTATTTGGTAGTTATTGTAGGACAAAATTACACCGCAAATACTAATAAACATAAATAGCTGTACACTTCTCTGTCCTTTTTATTACCTTTTCCATGAAATTTGGGCGAAGGATGCAGGCTGGATGTGCCCGGCAATAACCGAAATGTTGGTGCAGATCCAGACAAAGGTGTCGATCCAGGATTTTTATTATTATGACATTTTCATACTTATGAATGAATCTTGATGAAAAGGGCAGCTGTGCACAAACCAGAGGATAGATGGTTCGATCCCCAGCTCCTCCAGTCTATATTGTATGAATTGTTGAATGGGACTTGTACTGTTACAGCGTTTTGATTGCTTGATAAGTGCTTTAGAAATACTTTCCTTTTACCATCAACCATATATTTAGGGAACTGATATCTATGAATGTGTGCAATATGGTGTGAATCAAAAAGTCGAAGGTGGACTTAAATGTGGTTGCATACGGAGACTGTTGGGCCTTGGTATGCACTCTACTGAGAGCCATTCTACTTGAACTTGAAATGTTCACATGCTGCTCCAAGTGTCGTTATTCTTTTTTTTTTTAACTCAGTGTCTGGTGTGCTCTCAATTGAAAGTGGTTCAGCTTAAAAGTTAAAAAAAGGTCAAGTGGAGTAAAAGTACTAGCGGCTAGAATAGGGATTTGTTCTGTTTATGAACAGTGTCAGACAATTAATCAGCAGCTTATGCTGATTAATTGCTTGAAGGTGTGTGTTAACAGGAAGTTGTACAACTTTTACCATCAAAGTGTAAGATAGAGAGGAGACATCCCTCTTCCACCTGATTGTCTGAGCCTGCAAACTCAAACCTGGCGTCAATGTGCAGACAAATGCAGACAGGCCAAATATTCTCAGAATAATCAGCAGTAGTTTAAATGGTGATAAAAGCACAGATGAATGCAGAGTCCAGGGCCGTCTGACTGACATGTGGTGAACAGTTTGTGGGAGCCGCTTCGGGCTATTCTCTGGGCTCACCGGAGCAAGGAGTCAGAGTCAGAGTGCCAAGGTCAAACTGCCTGTTCACCGACCTCATCACCGCCTCCCTTCTGTCAACAAAAAAGTACATCTATTAATGTGTTTAAAATGAAGAGCTAGGAGCCAAGAGCCGGGAGCCAGGAGCCAGGAGCACCACTGTCAACAGGTTGCTGAAATAGGCTGCAAGTACCTGAACCCTCTTGCAAATTTGCGGAGCTACTTAGGGAAATCTTCCATATGGGTCAATCCACAATTGCACATAATTTGAACACTGGCCCTTTCTGTGTGGAGTTTGGACGCTCTCCCCAATTTCACAGGGCTTCCCCCTCTGGGTGCTCCACTTTCCTCCCACCGTCCAAAGTAATGTCAATCAAGATCTATTTCAAAATCGTGCATTGTAATGAATGTGAGTGTGGTTCAGAGGAAAGGATTATTGATTAATCGGCCCATTCATTTTCTTCGGTTGTTTGAATAATCACTTAATCTATAGAATGTCATCAAAATAAGCACTGGTGGCAAGTTATCAGAGCTTCAAGATGACTGTTTCCATCTTGTCAAATGTTAATTCGAGGAATTCTGTTTGTTCAATGCATTTACACAGTAAAAGGTTTACCATAACATTAGTGTTACATTAGTGTTCTTCACTTATTTGTCACGATCCAGTTGATTCGACTCATGTGATGTGAGTTATGTGCTTGCTTTTCCAAAAACAGATACAAAATACTGTTTGTTCATATGAGTAAACTGGACTTGTGTTCCTGGAGTGAACGAGATCTTAGCAAAATAACAAGTTCATTTCATTTGACAAAATTAAGTAAGTAGTACTTTTAGATATCTTTTATTGCATTTTTTAAGTGAAATTGACAAGCAGATATAAAGTAAACTCAACTTAAGACTGATAGATAGATAGATAGATAGATAGATAGATAGATAGATGGATGGATACTTTATTGATCCAGAGGAAAATTTGGGAGGTACGATTAACTTATCAAAATGCAGTGATTGAATCATATATAATGATTCAATCACATAATCATACATCTATATTATTTGAAAGCTCTAAGATCATTTCCACATCTTTACATGTGAGTCACATCACTGGTATTCTGTGAAAAATGTCCATAGTTCAATGGGAAGTATCTTGCAATATGCAATGCCCTTACAGTTGTATATTCTTGTGAGCCAACTACTGTATATACAAGTGTGTACAATGTCTACAAGAATAAATGTGAATTTGTGCAGAGAAAATGGATAAATGGAAAGAGCAGTATGTTTAAAATTGAATTATGATTATTATTGAATCTTATAGATGACATACATGTTGGACTGGTATAACCTAGAGAAATATTCTTGAGTTAAGTATGTTGATGGTTCTGATTCTGTGAGAGAAGGTGACAGAGAAGCGAGAGAGAACACACACACACACACACACCCACACACACACACACACACATTCCTGTGGGATTAGTCAAAAGGACTATGAGCATTTTATCAAGTGTTTCCCATTCAAACAGGCTTGACAGCAGATCCCTGGAAAAGCTCAGGTCACCACCCTGGCTTTTGGTTATGGCTTAATATTTAAACTGGGAGCTACATGGACCCAAAGTGAGTGTTATCAGTCATCGTTGTATTAATAAGGCCGGGTAAGTCAGACAGTTCTATGCGCCTCTGCTGTGTCCACACACACACAGACTAACACAAATATTCTTGCTCGCTCAGTTCCCTCTCATGTCTGTCCTTCTGTCTGTCTGACCCCACTATGAGGTAACTGGCCACTGCAGCCAGATTTATAGCTAATCAGTCTGTATCGGCCGCAGTCTGCGACGGGCCTGGCCAACTTTAGAACATTACACATTACCACACAGGGAGGGGGAGTGATGTCAGTATGAAGGGAGGGAAAGGGAAGGCACAAGGAGG
Source organism: Hippoglossus hippoglossus (assembly GCF_009819705.1). NCBI lineage: Eukaryota > Metazoa > Chordata > Actinopteri > Pleuronectiformes > Pleuronectidae > Hippoglossus > Hippoglossus hippoglossus. Next base: position 15,304,929 of record NC_047163.1, on the reverse strand, counting down.
GGAAGAAGGCTGGGACAGAAAGAAGGAAGGAGGCAGGGGACAAGGTATAGGTAATACTCTGCCCCCCCCCCCTCCCTTCTCTTTGCCATTAGACCCCTTGCTCATTACTCAGTCCTTGTCGCTATGGCATTGACATCCCCCGCCATTCCATATAGAGCTATTGATCTCTCACAGTACTCACATACGCAATTCAAATCACTGCAAATATATTCCTTCAGTACAACTTATCTTACTCTGTGTGTGTGTGTGTGTGTGTGTGTGTGTGTGTGTGTGTGTGTGTGTGTGTGTGTGTGTGTGTGTGTGGGTGTGCGCGTGCGTGTGCGTGTGCAGGAGTGCGATACGGAGAGGTTGGGCGGGTGTGTTTGTGCAAGAATGTAGTGTCCTTTCAAATGCGCGTCTCACATTTGCATGTGGGATTGCGTTCGGTCTCCTTACGCTGTTGGTGAACTGTAATGTTTCCGTTAAACGTATCGACACATGCTGATACATCTGTCAATACTATTGGCCGTTAGCCTGAGAATGAGGTCAAAGCTTTTGTCAAGGCGAGGTCATTGACCTCAAGGCTCATTTTAATGAAAACATGACCACTAACGGGCCAAGAAACTCCATCAATACACGGCTGATAAAATGCAGGCAAGGAAAGTATCCAACACGAGTTTTACTTTCACTCTTATTACCACCGTCTTTGTTTATTTGTTTGTTTGTTAATAGGATTTTTCAAAAATTAGTCAACTGATGTCCAACAAATTTTGTGGAGGGGTGGGGTAAGACCCAGGTATGAAGCCATTACATGTTGGTGCAGATCCAAGAATGTTTTTTTTTTCTTCTATTTCTTTATCATTGCAAAAAAGGATCTTGCTGAAAAAATCGGACATGGAGAGGCCTGATGTTTATGAGTTTGTGCAATTTGATGTAGATCCAAATAAAAATCCAGATCTGGTGAATTTAAATATGGTTTCAGTGAGGGACTGTTGGACCTAAGCGGAGGTATCTGCTCTCCTTAGTACCCTTTAAGATTAGTTCATTTTATTATTATTTGATAACTTAACTTTGCACATCATTTGGAATATATTATTAAGCAGGTGTAGATACAATCTAGAGAAAAACTGATGGACTTGAGCTATAAGCTAAGAAATGAAGGAATACAATCTATAAAGCAAACTGAAGATTCTTCATCGATACATTTTAAGGAATTTGACAATTTTTCAATAACTTTTGACTGAACTTTTTTTCTTGTAAGCATTAGAAACAAGTCATGTGTCATTTCGCCCAGTGCAACTTCTATTCTCCATGAAATTTCATCCACACCAGAATCACGCTAGACATCAGGATCTGGGCTGATGTCGGAGGACGACCCCCTGTCCCCCACGTTGTCATCTTGAGTACATCACTATGTAACGCCACCGCAGCAGGCTGGTCTGCAACGTCTGACCAAAAACCACAACGCACTCGGTCACAGATGGATTCCTCCAAAGCCCCTGCAGAACAGCCACCGACCGCCAGCCATCAACTTCCATCACCACATAACCACAAGCTAACCACTTAAAGTGAGGGAGAGAGGGAAACTGGGGAGGAGGGATGACAAAGATAGAAGAAGAAAAAAGAGGCGGAGAAAAGGACTGTAACAGAACAACCATGGGGGACAGGAATAAAAGACAGGGAAGAAGAGGTAGAGAAGCTAGTTTCTAACATATTGTCTCTTGATCTCAATTTCTTAATTTTCAATTGACTCTCATTCAATCCCTATTTCGATCTCTCCCTTTTTGCCTCCTTTACATACACACACACCCACAAAAACACAGAGAAGACAGAGCGAGTCCCAGGGAGCAGCACCACCATCCTCATGCAAATAGCCAAACACCCGGGTAATATGCTAATGAGCCTCCTAATGAACTTGCCACTTAGGAACTGCTAATTAAAACCCATTTGATTCAAAGACACTTATCGGCCTCTAAGAAAAAAACAAAAAAGCAAAAATTTCCCAGAAGAGTTATGGCCACCTTTGGTATTTATCAAAGCCCCCCCCTCACACCCCACTCCTCACTCCATCCCCTCCTTCTCTGCCCTCCGGTCTGTCTCTGTCTCTCTGTCCCCGGGCTCAATTGCCTCTAATGGACGTGCTTTATCTAGGCTGACCTAACCATTGTCGCGGGGAGCAGAATTTGTGAGCTTTTAGAGTGGGTGCACTCATCGATGTGCTGCGGGTGGCGAGGGGTGGGGGGGTGACAGTGACTGGGAGTAAGCTCCGGGTGCAAGGAGGGGGCTGCTTGGCAAGTGTCCATCCATGCACTCTCCAGGCCACTTCGTTAGCCACCGCATACACATCTCCCATAGCCCACCTCTCCCTCCACTGTTCTCAGCTATGCAAATAGGATGCCTATAAAATGCTGAGCGACGAGTGAGATATGAGCTTCCCACTCATCTGCGGAGTGGACGGGACAGACGGCAGATGGGCCAATGCATCGCTTCTGGCCCCCGATGAAGCAACTTTTAATTTAAATTCGCTCTTAAATGTCACTTTCTTCCTTTCACCATTTCACGATTTTAATTGCTCGCAATAAATCAGAAGAAAAAGAGAGGATAGAATTGACCAAAAACGGGGGACCAAAAATAAAACAAATTGGAGAAAGTTAGAGATAGGCAGTGAAAGTTTGCCCCCTTGGCCCGGAGGAGAAACCGGATAGGGCCACTTTAAAAATCGCTTAACACGCTCGACACAAAAGACAGCTGAGAAACTTGAGCTGTGTTTGATTTGAGTGTCAGGGTGGGAGGCACTAATCTGTGGACATGGCGGGCACAGGTGGTGAAACAATCAAACAGCCTCACACACACACACACACAAAAATACTTAGGCATGCAAACAAAAATGGTAACAAGCAGAGCTGTTTATATAGCAACACTTTCATGGCCGTAAATGCACAAATATGTGCATTTAAATATGAGGAAACACCTTTGCACACACACACACACACACACACACACACACACACACACACACACACACACACACACACACACACACACACACACACACACACACACACACACACACAGAGACAAGGAACTCACAGAAGCACACACGTGCATGTCCACAGCCGGCTGAATTGCTATGGAGCGTGGTGTTGTTTTACTGAGCCAGATAAAGACAAGGTGGATCAGATTCCCGGCTCCTGTTTCCTTCTCCTGCTTTTCACCTTCCTTTTTATGTGTCAGTGGCACACGCCCTGCCTCACTGATTGAAAAAAGCACCTAGTCATATATCCAAAAGGGGGGGAACATCCCACTCTCAAGGGGTCTCCAGGTGTTTTAAACAGCTGTGTCACACGTTTTAACACACCGTGATTGCATGGCCTCTTCTCAGCTTTCCTGTTCATCCGTTAAAGCAGAACTGAACTAAAGATAATTTAAAACTGGATAATGAGTCACGGTTAAGACGTGACTTTAACCTCATTACTTCTCTGAACCCAGTCTGTAAATAAAGGTTGTGTCACATAGAGACTTAACAGTTTGGAAGTCAGCTGTGGACATTCTGAATAAAATGTGACCTATAAACAGAGGAAATGAGTGAAACTGCATGTGGTTCATTCATTGTGGATGAGTTGCATTGTCAGAAGGCTGATAGAGGAAGTGCACTGAAAATAATCGCTATTTAGGACAATTTCCCAGATATCGAGTTTCTGCTCCTTTTGTAGAAAGTACTTCTCCATTGTCTCACGGCTTCAAAAAATGTACCTGCTTCTCTGTACTTCCTCCTTTGTCAACAAAAGTCAAACGAAAAGTCAGCAAAAATATATATTTAAATTATTCTGCATTATATGATATAGACATGAACTAAAGCAAATATAAATGGACAAATTATTTATAATCATATGGTAGGAATGACATCACTGTGACATCACTATGGAATCAGAAAGTTATGTCCTATAGGAAAGTAATCGGTTAACGTTTGCAACCAATAAGATTAGAGACACGATTTCGACCTTATTTAGATTAATATGACGTCACGATGACCTCATTATGAAATGGTGTTATTACAATATATAAAGTATTGACTAAATATTGTATAAACAGTGCATGTGTAGGGTATGCATCACCCGTCTGATGCTTTTCATTGCTCCTAATAATTTAGCTCAATAAAAACTGATGAGCAGCACACAGGTGAGCATAAAAAAGACGATGAGCTCTCCTTGTTGATTATCCATAACCATAAAACACACACACGCACACACACACTGCATGTCTATGTCTGCAGGTACTTATCCTTATATCAACATAATATGACATTTATTGGCATCCCCCTCACCTCTGTATAGACTCAGAGAACAAGCAGCCCAGCTGTAATACAGTCCATGCCTCTTGTTTCCCTGCAACACGAAACCTATCATAGACTGTCAGGTGGGGTAACTCGAACGCTACGTATTATTTCCTAATCTTATTTGCACAGTGAAAGTGAGCAGCAGAGTGTAAATCATTAATTGTATCTGGGCAGGCCTCCACTTCCCACATAAGAGTGTTGTTGCTAACACGTTAAGTTTGCCCAATAAAACGGAGCTGGCGATTTGCATTTCCGTTTGCTTTCTATCACTGAATCGAGCCTGACGTATCGGATACGTGCTGTAGGGTTTTGCGTCCTGACCACACAAATCACACCATACATGATGTTTGATTTTCTAAAAAAATTGATTCACTTTTTTGATTGATTGCAGCTTTATCGTTATTTCTCACAGTGTGCCATTGAGAGAGATTGGGTGTTACACAGGAAGAGAAGGGGGTCTTCCCCAGAGGACCTCCCCCCAACTCATACATTTACACCTTCACATACACACACATTCATACACACTTAGCCTCAGGCCAGTCTCGGTAATGGGATCCTCACTGTTATTTCTGCTGAATAAAATAAATCCTACTAATTAACATGTTAACATGATTGATGGGCCTTGATTCTGCAGGGAGCTGCGAACGTCTGTCTGCACTCAAGCTGCCCCGCTGCTGCCTGCACACACACACTGACACACAAAGAGAGGTTCAGGGAATGAGACACACACAGAGGAGGAAATGGAAATATGAAACATGTCAGACTGGAAACCTAAAAAAAAGTAGACCTGGCTCCATATGTGTTAGAGATTGAACATAATTTCTGGCTTCTTCTCTACAGTTCAGACACAGGTGAAAACGTTGTCTTTTACACATTTATTACACAACCACGTAGCACCTAAACAACAGTGGACAAACTGCTATTGGAGAAGCATGAGAAAAGGCATTAAATAACAGCGAGAGTGAACCGATACGGGCAGAAAACATGAGCAGCGTTCACATGTTTGAGAACCAAACAAGGAAGTAAGGTCTGACATTGTTCGGAGCGGGGACGTGACACAGGGAACGCCGAGGGAGCAACCAGAATCTAATCTGTCTCCGGGAGGAATCAAAGAACGAGGATACACACACATGACCTGATAACATCACCCAGATGTTCAACAGCCAAAGTCACCTTAAGTGGAGGGCGGCAATAGAAATGTTTTCACTTTAAAAGAATGGGTCACACCACATATTTGATGTGCACACCAGGCAGCATGTGAGAAATATGTGACAAGAAAGTCATATATATGTGTTTCACATGTTACTATCTTTAGTTTTTATGCGTCTGGACCAGAAACAGCCAGTGGCCAGAGGCAATGTTTTTTTTGGTTTTCAGTCAAATTTCTTCAAATTTGGGGCAAATATTAAGTTAAAGGATGAACTGATTCGATTTTGTTGGTCAAAAGTCAAAGGTTACAGTTGCTGTGACCACATAAACTAATTTTCTTTTGCCTTGTGAACGCGATGTCTCAAAAACACCTTCAGGGAACTCTTTCAAATTTGGTGTAAACATTAACTCTGACTCATGCATGGCATTAGTTTGTTGGTTGAAGGTCAAAGGTCAAGTTCACAGTGACATTACTTATCAAGGTTTTGGTCTTGTGAACGCAACATTTCAGGAATACGTTGAGGGGATTGCTTCAAATTTTAGATAATATGTTTACTTGGACACAAAGATGAACTGATTAGAGTTTGGTGGTCAAAGGTCAAGGTCACAATGACCTCATGTTCTTGTGACCATGAACTATCAATTACAATACTTTGTCAGTTGAAACTTTAAATGATGAAAATATTGCTTTTACTCTATATTGGTACGAATATGTTAAAAAATTAAACAGTGTGTTGGTGCTTTGTTAAATTTGACTTAAGACCCACGTCTGGAGTCCTGCCAGATCTTTGACCTGTTGGTCTCCACAATTTGCCCACAATTCATTGTGAGTTTGGTGGCCTCAGTGATTAGGTGAGTATTTACAGTTGAGCACCGTACAATGTACCTGTCTGTCTGCCTCAGTTTCCCGCCTGTCTCCCTTTTCTTCTAGCAGTTCTGGGAACGCTGTGAAGTGGCGGGGATACGCCCGCTGTGCCCGCCCCATTCTTTATGAATGAATTAATCAATAGTGACACTGCACTACATTCTTTTTCCTTCCTCATTATTTTAATTAGCCGTTTATATGGATGCCCCCCCCCCCTCCCCTCCTCCTCTTTTGCATTTCATTAAAACATTAACATGCACTTGACAAAAAAGAGCAAGGACACAGACACAGTGGCGGTCGCTTGGCTGGTCACTTTGTAGTCTCCTGCTTGTCTTGCCCGCTTTGCCTGCTCCACTGCTCCACGTCTTCCTCCTCCTGTCCTACCCCCAGCTCCGCAAAGCAAGTTCTAGGAAAGTCATCAGTAATTACTTTTACATTATGCTAATGAGCCCTGCATGAGACACTTGCTGTGCCTGAAATTGGACAATTCAGTAAGTATATGCTCCCAAAGCAGTACACAGTCACTGGCACAGGGTAGTGTCACTGCAAGTGCATACACTGGCGATGACAACTGTGACATGTGACGGTAATGGTCACCTGCCAAAATACAAGTTGTTTTGCTCACTTGACGAAAAAAAGGGACATTAACTTTCATGTGTGTGCCCTCTGTGTCATGTGTCATGGAATCAAAGCCACGTTCATTGCCAACAACTTGTACTCTTTCCTTTCACAAATTCGAAAATACTCACAGTTTCTATTGTTTTACATTCAAATGTTTGACCTGGTTGTGTCCGTTATTCAGGTACAGCGCACTGCATGTTATCGTACTATCAATATCCAGGGTGAGTATGGAAGTATGTGAGTATAAGCAGCAACTGTTCTTTGAGTGTTTCAAACTAAAGGTGCGAAGTTTCTAGGTGCCAGACTAAATTAATAACGTCTCCTATTACCTACTCTTTCCTACCACATTGAATTAATTGATAAATCTCATAGAGGAAATTCACACCGCGTGCATTCAGACTCCTTCACACATTTCAATACATTTTTTAAAAGTAAACAAATTCCCACCTTTTCCAGGCACGGGGGGCACTGCGGGTGTTAGTGGGTATAGGTGAATGTGGGTGTTGTAAGCGTACAGCATCTGTGTGCATGAATGACCAGGCAGACCTCTGCTTGTGTGCAGTGTGGACGTGTGAGGGTGTGTGTCTGAGAGTGGGTACGTGTTGGTGTGTGTTCAGGCGTGTGCGGGAGTGCAGCCGCTGTACGGCAATGAGGTGAGAATGATGGAGTCCATTCCTCAAATAAGGCACCATGTGCAGCTCATATGTTGGGTCTTTGTTAAAGAATTGCTCATCAGAACCTCTACACACACTCTCTCCAAATTTACCCCCCCCCCCCCCCCCCCCCCCTCTACATACACACACACACACTCACCTCAGTCTGCTAAGGCCTGCAGGCACAGAGTGATTGACAGTATCCAGATTGCCAGATTGTTCTCAGGAGCATGGAGAAATGACATCACACTCATTACAACTTCTAAATATAAACAGTCGCACCGCTTGACTGACAAGTCTGTATACATGCATTTATGTGTGTGTGTGAGTGTGTGTGAACTTCTCCTGTATGAGTGTGAAAGCAAACATGAAAGCATGTGTGTATGTGTGTGTGGGGTGAGTGTGTGCTTCTCTTGTGTATGAAACCATGTGTGTGAGTCAGTGTTTGTGTGTGCTTCTCCTGTATGTGTGTGAAAGCATGTGTGTGTGTGTGTGCTAATTCAATGACCACATACAATACATGTGACATTGGATACACTGCAAAAACTCTGTAACTTCCAGACTGGCAAAAATAATCCTCGATCTGTGTGTTATTGAGCAAATTGTACCTCGATTATTTTTCTGTTTTTATTTATTTTTTTATTATATTTCTAATATATTATCGCAGCTGCTAATAGGGCATTTAACAATATAAAGACAGCACCTGTTGATGTCTGTAACCTTGTAAGTAATGTGCCCAGGTAATTAAAAAGTTGCAACGCCGTGCTATCTTTTAAATCATGTGGCGAGCGTTAACAAAAGTCTGGGAAAGGGGAGGAGCCCGAACAAGAAAATGGGTGTAGTGATTGGATGACTTCGCTGAGGGAAGTTTGACTGGAAAGAGCGAATTGGTCGTCAAGGAAAGAGGGCAGGAACTAACATGATGGAAATAAATACAAAATGTAAGTGACTTTTTACAATAAGGAATAAAGATGCAGAGGTAATAATGAAGCAAATAGGAGCCCTGACAAAAGTAAGACCAGCCAACTGTACACATGGACAAGGGCAAAGACGCGCACACACAAAAAACACGCGTCCCATATGTTTGTGGGGCTGCTGCTGAGATGAAGGCCTCTCTAGCTTGTCTGGCGAGCACATTGTAATTTACAAGCGCTCAGTGTCACGTTGAGATCTCAATTAAGCAGTTCGGCTGCACACACGGGGCCTCAGGGCTGGATTGAGCCGGGCCCACATTTCTGCTTTTCTGTTTGGCCAAGGCACACTGCGGCGCACAGCGCACCCGCCCGCTCCCTCGCTCCGCCGCCAACAGACAACGCCAACAGTAAATATTTGAGGTTGGAGACAAAGAGGGGAGAAGGGATTCATTTAGTTCATTTGAAAACATGACATTGTGATTAAAAGTCGCGCGGTCTGGAACGCGCGGGGATTTCATTCTTCACTCGAGATGCCGCCCGGAGAAGCTGCAGATGTGCTGCCGAACATTAAACACGAGTCTGCAAAACAACTAATCAAGGCCGTGTGACACAAATGGAACTGACAACATGACATTTTGATGCAGACATTAAATAACATGTAAAAGCAAAGTAGCTAAAAATAAAGATTCAAATTATAAGATGAGAACATGGAGAGAGGGAGGAGAGAAAAGTAAGTACAACACACACACACACACACACAGACACACACACACACATGCAGTGAGACATAACACAAAAGGCCGACAAAACGACACATCCAGACTTGCAGAGAAACAGAGCTGCAGACTGAAGGAACCACAGAGACACCGTGTGCTGGAATAAAGCAAGAAAACCCCATAAGCTGCCACTACTGTTCAGTGATCAGATCCATATGGACCTTGGCCTTGGCCCTCCACCACCTGCCTCAAACATTCCCAGCACCTAACAAGCCAGCCAGCCTCCCGACTGGTCCCAGACACATTTTTACAAGCGGCCATATTGATGGCTATTGAGCTAGAGTGCTATTTAGCTCACCAGAAATCTTAAATTATACACTAGCCATGTGTGGCAGTGTGCGCACCCCCGCGCAGGGGACAGAGGCCACATCAGAGCTCCCACTTCCAGGCCTGACTGAGCCTGGCTCTGACTCAAGCTCTAAAAACATGACACACTGGGTAAAAACAATGGGAGAACAAATGCAAATTTTATATGACAATAAACAGAGAAGCAATCTTGAATATAAAAAAATGTATCAAAGAATGCCACATTTTGTCTCAGCGTGAAATAAATATGTGTATTTTATTTAGCTGTATAAGTAAATCAAACAAATATATAAAATCCTCTCTTTGACGGTTTAATACTTGATAGAAATTGAGGTATTTTGCTAAGTGGCTGTATAAAGGAGAATTCAGAGAAACCGCTCACAAGTGGGAAATAAAAACAAGCAAGTGAAAATAATACTAAATATTACTAAAACCTCAAAAAATGGTTCTTATGAAGTCCACATGACAGAATCAAATCCTGCTGGATAAATCGTGTCAATGGTACGTTTTCGTTTAATAGACGCTGCTGCTGAGCTACAGAGGGCCTCCATGAGGGCCCTCAGGAACCGCGGGCCAAAGCTCCTGATTGGCATTATTCTAACGAGCTGCAATTACAGGCCTGAAATTCATTCTTACTGCAGCGGCTTTTACGAGCCATCGCTCAGCCCACAATTATCATCACCAGAACTATTAAACACAACGGCTACAGCCTTGTTAAACGCTCTCATATGTGGAGGCCGCACATTTCTCTCGGGACAACGGCTAAAAGACGGACACAAACATGGGCTAACGAACAAAAAGTTGGTGACAGATACTGAGCCCTGGCGAACGGAGACGAAGAGACGGCTCAGAGAAACAAGCCAGACAAGCAGCAGGTCACTGGAAAACACCACGAGCGGTTCAGTGTAGGGTGAGCTGCATTATGCAAAGGTTCACACTGCTCATGCACAACAGCTATTGTACAGAGCCACATCCCTTTCACAACTCTGCTCTCATTTCTCTCTGATGTTCTGCTTCACCTCTTTTCTTCCTCCTCTCTTTCTGAATGGCTTCCTCTGCAGTATATTCTGGCCTGCTTCTCTCTGAGCAGGGACCAGGATCCCTCCTGTGAGTGACCACAGTAACTTAGCGGTCTCCTGAAGTTAAAACAGCTCAGCTGCTCCAGCAGCAGGCTGCTCCCTGGTGGGCACATCTCAGCTGGGGCTTATACCCACTCTGTGCTTCTACTGTTACTTCTGTGATCTCACAGGACAATCGGAAGATGGTGCTTCTAACACAACTGACTGACCAGATGGTTGGATTTGTTAAAGCCTACCTGACTTAGACTTCTGCTCAACCAAAACGTCAGGGAATTCGTGACTTATACATGTGGTTAGTATGGTTTTTGTTCGCTTTTCTTGTACCATTTATTCTTTCCACCTTCCCCCGAGTTCTGAGGATGATAAGGAACATGCAACTTTTAACACAAAACATAAAACATCTAATCTAAAGCACTCCTGCAGAGGCCTCCAGACCTAGGTCAACAATCTGTGAAACACATTTTTGGTCAGGCATAACATATGTCATTCACAGAGGTATCAAAAGACGTATAAGTGAAAGACGGATTCAAATTGTCACATTCATTAACTTGTGATCTTCATCAGCAACTTCTGCAAACATCTTAAACAGCTGGATGTAGAAAGACGATGGACAAAAATAGACTGAATTCTCTGTACAGCAGACGTTTACAGTTAAATGAAGTCAAAGGGACTTTACGATTTTATTTGAGTGATATGACAATTGTAGAATGCTAAAGTGCACACAGCAATTGCCATTTTTACTCCTGTCTTCTTATGTACTGTCTTGCATGCTTTTGTTTGCCACACACCAGTGAAAGAGTCTTTCTGTGTGCAGTTTGCATGCTCTCCCCGTGTCTGGGTGGGTTTTCTCCAGGTTCTCTGGCTTCCTCCCACAGTCCAAAGAAATGAAGATTGGGGTTTGGTTGATTGGAGACACTGATTTGATATGTATGAGTGTGAATGGTTGTTTGTCACTGATTCTGGCCCTGTAATGGAATGGCGACCTGTCCAGGGTGTACCCCCGGGTGGATCTAGCTCCCTCCACGACCCTCAAAGGGGTACAGTTGATGGATGGAAAGAAACAAACTTGAAAAACATGAGACACAAGGAATATTTTTGTATCATTTAGATATTATTTTGTTTCTGGAGAGAAGAGAAAAAGGAGGAGAAATTAAATATGGGAAAGGTGGGACCTTTGCCTGAGCTGAGAAAAAAGCAAATGAAAGGGTTCTCTTCATTTACTGGGACAGCAAGAAAAAAAATAGTCTGAGAGAGTTGTAAATGAGGAGTGTAAGAGAGTTCACTATGACAACATGCAACACAACATAAAGTCATTTGTTCAGTTATTGGCATCGCTGCATATGAGAGGGCTTCCAGTGTCAAACGACTTTGGACTGAATGTGTGTGTGTGTGTGTGTGTGTGTGTGTGTGTGTGTGTGTGTGTGTGTGTGTGTGTGTGTGTGTGTGTGTGTGTGTGTGTGTGTGTGCGTGCGTAAGAGTGCAACACCTTCAGACAGAAACAGCAGCAGATGCAGAGGAATACATGAATATGAGTGAGGGGCTCAAACAGACGATCACTGGAGGAGGAAGGTTGTGTTTGTGTCAGCGAGGTGCCCCGGCTCACAGTCAGGGCAGTGTGCCTGTCAGGTCATCCCTGCATTCGGTTGGGCAGCTGGAGTGTGTACTTGGAAAAGCAGAGTGGTGCAGATTAGAGATGCAGTGATGCTCCTGGGAGGGGTGGGGGGGGTGCGGTGGAGGTTTGGCAGGGCCGGGGACAAGCAGGCCCAGACCAAGGCCAGACTGAGGCCAGGGGGAAGGACCAGGGCCAGGAGCCAACTCAGAGAGTGGAGCCTCTGTGTAGGATACCAGCGCTGTAGGCCAACAGCTCTCAGCTCTCAGCTGCCAAGTGCTATCATATAGCAAGCTACTTAGACCTCCCTTACAGCAATTTCATTTTTATGAAGCTGGTTACTTTGTAAAGGTGAGATGTTTCATGGCGGCTACGTAAAAAGAAATCTGCGACATTTAATAAAAACTAAACGGAAAATAAATAAGAATAAGTGCATTTCCCCCAAAGCTGGGCCTTTTTCCAGCAGCTCTTTGTCTTTCCTCCGTCTCATGGTTATACTAGTTGTTATCTAGGAATCGCTGCTGTGGTCCACAGGAGATGTGAAGTATGTCTCTAAGCAAGAGAGGTGAATTAGAGAGCAATACAAGCATGCACACTAACATGTGCACACACACGCAAACACATTTTGTGTGACTTCAGACTGGGTGCTTATATGTCCTTGTATATAATGTGCCCGCGTGCATATTTGTGTGTGTGTGTGTGTGTGTGCGCGTGTACGCTTGGCTGCCAAGTGTGTGATTCTTGGTCACTGTGTATTTTGTCAGGATTGTGATTAATGACTTACCATCATAACATTGGAGGGTGAGACGCATTCATTCACACAAAGGCCCTCCTCGGGCCCTCTCTCTCTTTCTGCCACCTCATCTAGTGTGAGGGCCAACAACCGGCCCTCGCTCTGGCACTTTGTGCCTGTTAACCTCCACATTTATTTATCCTCCCACTTGTGCCTCTTTCACTTTCTTTCGATCCCTCTTTGTAAATGCTTGATTTTTTCCATTTTCCCTCTCGTTTCGTGGATTTTGTTTTGTTCTCTTGTATTACACACCTTGAACGTGCAATACAAATTTCTTTGAGGTAAAAACCCCATCGAGCAATAAAACCCTCTGATTTAAAAGCTCACTAACATCTGGCTTTTGTCTGCACTCCTTTTTGAAATGTTATTTATTACTATAATCTTTGTCTCTTTCTGATGCACAAAATCGTTTACCTGTGTTTAAAATACCTGCATAGGCCCGTTACTTTTGGTTTAAAGAGAAAAAAGTGAATGTCCTTCCGCAGCAAGATCTTTAAGATGTGTATGTCTTCACGTGTGTGGATATTTGCATTTCTTCCTTGCACAAATACCAAGCAGGGACCATTTTTTTGTGCACGCACACACACACACACACACACACACACACACACACACACACACACACACACACACACACACACACACACACACACACACACACACACACACACACACACACACACACACACACACACACACACACACACACAGGGCAGACTTTCTGGCTGCTGATTAATGACAGTCATTTGTCAGGCAGAGGTGGATAAAACAGTGAATATTATCTTTGCGCTAAGGGCCAGAGCACATCGCGCTCTCCCCCCTCGTGTCTTTCATAAGTGGTTGAACACAGCGGCGCGGCCGGGACACGCAGACAGCCCGGCAGCCAGCAGATCTATTCTCATTACTTCTCTATTAGGACATCAGCTTCCACTGATCGGGCCCTACATCTTTATGCCGACATCACAGAGAGGAAGAGAGGTGGATGAAGGGTAAAGGGAGGAGAGGAGGAGAGGAATGACAGAGAGGGAGAAGGGAAACGAGAGAGGAACTCTATAAAGGAAAAGGGAAACTTGACATTTCTGAATGTGATTAATGCAAGTCTAAATCATCCTATTTGGGGAGTCGTACTGTGGTAAATGGCATTTATCTGCCCTTATGCTGTCCTTCAGTGAGGAGATTAACAGATTTGCAGATTGTCTGCGGGAACTTGACCTTCTGAATCAGCGCAGAGAAGGGCTAGAGTGTGCACAGGAAAAGTTTGCTTGGGAGTTCACACGTAAGTAAATTTATCGGGAAGTATTTTATCGAGATCTCCAACGGCTGAGAGTTAAACCAGAGTGAAAGCAACGTCACTACTGTAAACGTCGACTGGCAAACGTTCACACACAAATAAAATCATCACTCATTTCTTTATCAAAAAACTTTTGTGACTGAGATTATGATGACACACACCGAACTCTGTATTGGGCCGTGAATGTTTGAACAGGGCAAATCCAACGCTGCGTAAGTGAAGCTCCTATCGCTGACTGAAAGCACGAAGAATCTGAAAACAAATATTTAATGTTCCTCCATGTTAAGTGGCTCAGCTTCAAGGTGAGAGAGAGAGTGACTTGTTATTTAATCTGGGGAATATTAAAGGTTTAGTGATTACAGCAAGGTCAAAGTCAAGTCAGTGAAGGAGCCAGGGATTTGTGAGCATAACATGAAATGTAGGATATTATTGTAATAGGTGATATGTTAGGGACCTAATGTTTTCAGGAGACATTTATGTGTCTTGTTCATATATTATGCAACAGAGCATTTATAAAGGTAATGTATTTCATTGCCAGAAATGTTTAATACTAAAAGTTATTAAAATAAATTGTTTTAGATCATTAAAAATCATCAGAGCAGGAAAAGTAGCCAGACTCCCATTTCCACGTCTCAGGATGAAAACAGTTCTTGAGATTTTGCAAATAATGTTGTAATTTAACAAGAATAAAGTTGTAATTGAGAAAATGTATTAACATATTTTATTACTTTATTCTCTGAATTTCAGAATACTTGTGTGTGTGGGGGGTTAAGTGGGGGTTCCCAGCTTAACTCTCATAAACTGACCCCTGACCCCTCCTTTACCCTTCGTGCCCTCCACTGCCTCCTCATGAGGTCAAACACATCCACCTGGAACCACACTCAAGATGGTCTCTGATCGATGTGAGAGACACAGGTATCGTTTCTTGCTCCTATTCAGAGCAGGATTAAAAGAAACAAGAGTTGGAAAAACACCATCCGTCCCCCCCTCCACCCCTTCCTCTCCGGCGCTCCCAGCGTCCCTGTCCCCCGCTCCCTGTGTGTCTCCCAACTATGCAGCCGATAAATAGCGCAGCATGCTTAGTTATTTCCTCATTGGGACAGACAGA
This sequence comes from Hippoglossus hippoglossus, assembly GCF_009819705.1. Lineage (NCBI taxonomy): Eukaryota > Metazoa > Chordata > Actinopteri > Pleuronectiformes > Pleuronectidae > Hippoglossus > Hippoglossus hippoglossus. Next base: position 15,289,450 of record NC_047163.1, on the reverse strand, counting down.
GAATGAGAGGTGGGGCTGGGTGCCACCGCCGATATATGCACCTGACTGCCGTAAATCACGGCCACAGCGGTCCCATCTTCATGCTGGAGATTTAATGAACTACCGCAGGCTTTTTATGCCTCTTAAGGCTCGCTGAGTGACCACTTTGTAGTTGTTCAGAAGAGAGGCGACGCTGCCTCTGCCCACTAAATCTTCCCTGTGCCACTGAGGATAAAATCTCCCTTTATTCATGGGCTATTTACCAGATCCAGATTTATTACGAGGGGTACTCTAACAAAAGCGGGGGGGAGCGAGGGACAAAACCCTGACTCCCTCCTCCTCTTTGGCCCCCAAGGCAGGCTGAGATAGAGACCTGGGAGCCCATCGACTCATCCTCATCGGGCTTGTTTGGAGATAGAGGGGGGTGGGTGCTTGTTTTTTTACAGTTAAACTTCAGTGGGGACCTCGATGTATCCTCTCTTAGGTGCACACTTTGGTTAATGGAGTAAAAAGCACATGCACTGTACCTGGAAGCACCCTTTGATGCATGCATGCAGGTGTATACGCACATTCACACAACAGTTAAGTGTATAAATATCCCATGTGTCCCCTCACTGACCCACTGGTATTGTATCCATGGTAACGCCTCTCTGAGCCCCTCGTTGTCTTGGCTGGCTGAGGGGTCAAGGGTGAAAGGTCAAAGAGATACTTATAGATACATGACCTTTGTGATGGCTTTGTCGAAAAAGCCTTTAACAAAACCTTTGAAAAAAAGTACTCCATTAAAGTGCACACGTGTACGCGAGCACATATGCACACACACACGTATGTGGAGAGTGTTTTTGTTGTGCGCGGTTATAATCATGCATGTCGCCGCCCTTGAACGAGCACCTTCCTGCACCGCATTCTTCTGGCATTAAAAGAAGGGAAAAAAGCTAATGGCTAATGCTAACAGCTCACCTGTCTGTCCTCTGCCGTCTCGCTCCTGCCTGCCATCACTTGTACCCGGCAGTTCATGGACTTTGCTGACCCAGCATTGACCCTGTTGTGCATTGTGTCTCCTCGTTCGCCTTCAATAGACCCTGCATGCGCCCTCCTCCTTCCCTGGAACTGGGAGGTGCTCTCCCCACGCTTTTCTCTCTTTGTGCGGTTTCACCTCTGTGCCAGGCAGCTATCAGTCTGCCCAGTGGCATCCCCGCTTTGAACTTACTGGCTCCTGAGGCGCTATCCTCTTATGTACAGTTTATGACCATAATCATGAGTTTAAGAAGAATTACAGAGCATACAAACTGGAAAAATATGATAAATTATATTAATAAAAGCAGCAAAGATCATTTCCTTCCTTGTAAGCTCTACCTGTCTCGTGAAACTAAAAAATAATGGGAAATGGTCTGATCTGAGCCTCAAGCCCAAGAGTCAAGAAGACAATCCTGAAGAGCGTTCAGCCCAATGAAGACAAACACCTACAAGTAACCATACTTTCACCATTCATCCAAGAATAACTGCACAACTTTCTGAAGCACTCCTCATGGAGTTCAGCAGACTTTTTTTTCCCAGGCCTCTCCGCCACTTTCTCATTAGCAGCGTGAAAGACGCACTGCCGGAAACTCCACTGGTGCACGGACGCAGCAGTGAGCTTTTTGAGTTTGAGCCAAAGTTTTTGCTCCACAATAAAAAAAAGCTGGAAGATTAATTACTGAATTTGATCTCGCTGGAGAAACTCTGAGGATTTAAAGTTGCGCAGAGATAAGGGGGCACATCAAACGGCCACATGTGTTTGCTTATTTTTTAAAAAGCTGGGACTTGTTATCAGGGCTGGGCAGGACTTACGGCTCCACACATCTTGTTGTTGTGGAGCCTTTTTAGTTCTTGCGTGTGCTGAGGAGATGTGTGTGTGTGGGGGGGGGGTTAATGGCAGTAGTGATGTGTGTGTGTACGATGGGGCTCGAACCCTGCTGCTAAACCCCCCCCCTGCACAGGCAGAGGCCGGTGTCTGGATGGGTGCCAGAAGTTCTGAACTAATATTCACAATAATGTTCCTGCTCCGAGGGGCCAGCGACAAAAAACACTGTGGAGTCGTGCCAACTTTTACTCCCCTCCCGTTCTCCTCTTTCCACCGCACCGCCGCACCTCCCTCACCTCTGGGAGTCTTGCTTTCTAGTACTCCTGCCATTCTCGCTCTCCCGCTCTTTGACCATCTTTTAAAGCTTATGGAAGAAGTAAAGTGTTTGTTGACGTGTTCTGTGCGGCTCTTTGCTGCAGCACGACATTGTTTTTATGGCACCATTCAAAGCATAAGTGTGTACACGATGGCTGGTCCAGTTGGGTTTGTATGTGGTCAGTGTAAACGGTTGGTTCTTGTGAATTATATCTGAAATGACAGCGGTTATTTAGAAATGCTATCTTTCATAGAAGGATAAAGAATATTCCACAATATACTACATTTTGTTAATATTGGTGCTTTCTATTGTTGTATGGAAATATACATGCATTACTTTAGGCTTGCACAACATGTGTTTACTTACATTGACACAATAACAGAGAAAATTTCCATTACAACCCCACTGCTCCATGACCCACATACGGATCTACATGTTAAATGTACTTTAGATTTGACCACCGTTCCTTGTCACTGATACAGTGAGTGTTGGAATACTTCAAAATTGATAGACCAGAGTTTTTGAGCAGATAATTTGTTGTCAGTGGACATGCACTGTACTTTGAATAATCTCCTGAAGTTATCGGGAGTGGCTGTATGTAAGAACGCAAATGTTTCTCCAGCTAGACTGTAAGAATTGCTAAAGAACTGTTAAAATGTCAGAGTGAACCAAGAAAACAGCAGGATATTCTCCGGAGGAGCGAGTGGGCACATTGATTGTGTCTCGAACACACGACTGAACAAAACTTTAAAACAAAACAAAATGAATACAAATATATCCTGATGAGAAATAGGTGTTATACGTTATGTCCTGCATGCTGTGCGGAGAGGGTTTTTTTCTTTTGTTGTGACCGCGTCGGACCGGAGAATCTCTTGCTGCGTTCTTCATACGTGAGAGCCAAAGTCTGATCCCCATTGTGTGGAGATTTGCTGAAGTGCATGTCTGAAAACAGCTCTCATTGTCTCATGTTACTTCAGACATTCCCATGTCACAATACTAACCGTGATACGTCGGCGATGGGTGACCAATAGCTGGATTTGTAATTAAGGGACCTCCGAGTTCTTTTCCAAGACGTCCTCCCATTATTTCTCCTCCCTCTGCAGGATATATGACAAATCCCAAGGTGCACCTTATCCAGTCTCCATATCTCACAGTTCCTAAATTCTCATCTAACACAACTGAGGTTCATGTACTTATATGACCCGAGCAGTGATCCCTGAATGGTAATTCTGTCTCAGACTCGTATTGAATATGGCCTTTGGCTCAATTCGGAGAGAACACCAGAGGAGAACCAGTGTTTTATTGCTCTCTCTCTCTCTTTATATATATGTTACGCTGCTGAATGTGGAACAGGGAGACAGAGATGTACTGTCTCTCCTCTCAGCCATCTCCTCTCACCGCTCTTTATAGACCCTGATCACGCCAGTGGCATTTATCTTTGCATCGTGTGGGTGTTTGCATGCATGTTAAATGTTTGTGTGTGCGAGTAGAGTCGTCTGTGTCCATGAATGTCGGTAGGTCCACGCTTGAATGTGTGTGTATGTCAGAAGCATGCGCCCACTGCCTCCCACAACCGCCCCGCTGATCTCTCCATTGATGACCGAATGCATCAAACCCCCCCCCCTGCCCCCTTTCCCCCTGGACCCCCCAAAAAACTGATGATGCTGTCACCTCGAATCCCTTTTGTAGCCTTACTATCGGGAATCACCATAAATAACCATGACATCATCCCATTCTTATCTATGGGACGTCCCATGCTGATCGATAGCACGGCTCCTGCAGTGTAAATAGCTTCTAATGCCCCATCTTCCCCTTCAAATAGGTCTACATTATTTATGATGGCTGTTAGGTTACCAGTCCAGGACACAATTTATTTCACCCCACCCCTGCTCCTATTATACCACTGCTTTTGAGTCTTGATGGGAGATTGGGGCATAGGGTGGGAGATTGGGGGAAGCATTCATTGCACACAGAAAAAAAATACACATGCCTGTGCTCCCACACCCACAAACACACACACACCTTGAACTCCTCGAAAGGTCCAAAAGGCTCATCACCGGGACGAGGTAGGGAGAGGAAGAGGAGGGAGGAGGATGGAGGAAAAATGAGGAGGAGTGAAAGTGGACCTGAGTGCTGCCTGCTCGCACCCTGTGGTAACGATGGGACATCCGTTACTCAGATGACAGTGAGAGTGGCAGGCCTATTTGTGCGGCCGCTGGCGCGCTGTGACGGATTGGACAGACAGAGCGGTTGGAGGCTGCGTGGAAGTGACAGGCTTCATTTCCATTTGGGTGAAAAATCTGGCTAACGTGGCTAACATGGCCGCCTGGGTGAGGGGGGAAAGGGGGCCACATGGCCTAGGCCCAGGCTGTCTGCTGTTTGCTTGTTGTTTGGTCAGTATACTTTTCAGTCTAACCCTTCACCTCAATTTCCCCTTATATGTCCATATGGATTATGTCTGTGGGTTCTGCAAATTGAGTGGAAACATTTAACAAAGAAAATAAAATAACGGTGATAATAAAAACAATTCTCACCAGAGACATGTGGAAAGTACTCATTTGAAATACGTTGATATAGCAGAGGCCCCAGTAAGTTTGTAAAACTTTACATTGATACAACAAGAGTTAAAAAGGTCTAGAATGCATGAAAGCCCCACACATAGCTCCATGTATGAGAGTTACATGACACCTAGATGTGTGTAAGAAGGTGTGTGTGTGCACGAGTGTGCATACGAGTTTGTCTGCTTATGTTCGCGGAGCTCTGCCAACTCCATGCTGTGGGACTGCAGACAGACATGGCAGAGGATTATGGGAATTAAGTATATCAACATAACCAGTTTGTAACTGCCTCTCATGGACTCTAGAATAACACAGCATTTCATATTCATCATTTAACAAAAACACAAAGCCATGTAAGCAAGCAGCCTTACTGCAAAAACCTTTATGCCTAAAGGTTCAGGGTTGTGGGGACTTCACCAGGGGGTACAGAGACAGACGTCTTTTTTGCTGAGGTGGACAGCAAAGAGGGGCAGCGAAGTATTATCGTGTGTGAGAACGGCCAGAGGAATGTTCATCCTCACGCCTCATTGGCGTTCTCATTGCTGCGCACGGATCTAGCGGTGGAGATGGGACACCCTAGATTTACGGGACGTGTCAGGAGCTTCACATCCTCGGGCCCCCCGGGGCCAATCTCCTGTCTTGATCTGGCCTGCAAGGAAAACAGCCGTCCCTCACAGCCTGACAGTGAGGTGGAGCCATCCAAACACACAGGGAGGACGGAGACTGGTGGAAATGAGGAATGTAAAGGAGGGAGGGAGCGATGGAGGGAGGCCACCTCTGGCGTGGGCCGCCGCCGCAGCTCTGGCAGTCTGATTCCTCACATTAACAGTGATGAAATCGCCAAGTTGGGCTCCTGCAGAAACTGAGGGCTGATGACTTTATCTCAGTGAAGTAACGCCAATGGGAAGTTTCCATAGTGACAGATGAAAACAAACAGTGGCTGATCTGATCAGGGCCTGCTGTTCAACAGGTGTCCACATTCAGTAGCTATTAGGCCTAGCTTAGTCATAGCCTTATTAAACATACTTAATAAAAGAGAAAGAGAGTGTGTGTGTATGCTCTCTCTCTCTCTTTCCCCACAATCTCTCTCAGCATCGCTCGTAAAACCTCAGAATCCTGAAAGAGAGGAGAGGTTCTTGCTGCCTAAAGCCCACAAAGCCCTTTTTGTCCCCTGCAGGAACTGGTAGTCGTTCAGGAAGTGGAGCCCGGTGCCAGCAGGATGATTTATGGCTCTGTGTCCTGGGTGGCGGTTGGACCCGGTCCCACTGTCACTCAGAGCCAGAGAGGAGCACCGCATGGCCCAATCAGAGGCTGCTCCGAACTCTAAAGACATTACAATGCCTGTCATAAAGTGGCTTGGAGGGAAGCGGTCATAAAACGGCCTGGGTAAAGAGAACAATTGGAGGAGAGAATAGGGACGACACAAACTCTGCTCTAAGAGACTCTGGCATGGTCCGTCTTGGCATCCTCTCCTCTCCTTTCCTTTCCTTTCCTTTCCTTTCCTTTCCTTTCCTTTCCTCTCCTCTCCTCTCCTCTCCTCTCCTCCTCTGCCAATTTTGGCTCTGATGACAAAGCGTAAATTGATTTTGCGAGACTTTTTCTCATCTGTGCAGAAGACGCTAACTCGTTAGGACTTCACAGGGCTTGCCAGCACTGGAGACAACAATTAGTTTGTTAGAGATGTCAGAAATGGCCACTGAGTTTTGCAGGAAGAAATCCTTTGTGACGGATTGGTGCTGACAACGCAGGCCGACGAGGAGGGAGCGACAGACTCCCAGAGCGCCCTGTTTAGCGGAGGAACCTTTGGGCTGCATTAACCCTTATCTGTGAGCGCCTGCGAACAAAGTTCCCTCACAGACTACCTGCTGTAGCCTGGAAATCCTATTATGGACTGCAGGGGGACACTTGGGAACACTCCACCGGGAAATCTGTCTCCCTCGGCACGTAGCAGAGACAGGACATCGAGTTCTCTCTCCTCCTCCTCCTCGGCTCATTCTGCCTCTCTTTCATTCACTCTGACTGATTTTCTCACTCTCTTGCACTCTTCTCTCCCCCTTTATGTGTCTCTCTTTTTCTTCTGCCTCATCTATCACTCTTGTTTTCACCCAGTCTAGTTGTCTGGTTTTTGCCTATCCTATCTGTGCACGGACTACCCCCCCCACCCGGTCGCCGTGCATAACCATGTTTTAACTGCTTTTCTCATCCCCCTGCACCCCTCCACTCTCTCCCAGGAGGAGAAACACTATCTACAGTTTTCCCCTCACCAGTGTTCGGATGAGTGAGCTGCATTTATCTGTTGGATTTAAGGGGGACTGCCATGTGTAGAGCTCAATCCCTTGCCCCACGCTCAAGTTTAGAGAAGTGTAATGCAAAACACATGAGCGTACAGTACGCTGGATGTCTAATCCAATATATCCAATAAGCATTGGCTTTTTATTGGCCAATTTACGTCTTCAAACAATGGACAATGCTGGGTATGAAAAAAGATACCCTGCAAAAGCTGCTGTAATGCAGTTAGAATAACATTCCTGGAGTCACTCTGAGTGTAAACAAGAAATCCAACTCTGCAGAACACAAATTAAGTCTGATTTGCAGCATATGCAGCCTGTAGTGCAGAATCAACTCAAAACTGCAAGAACCCTTGCAGAAGAGTAGTAGTTGTTATGTTTTGTAGCTGTTATACACAGTTGTAAGTTACAAATTACTTTTATAGAGTTGTATGAGTAGGTACAGTAAACACTTCCCTTCTCTAAAGAGATATTATCTACCACTTGCTTCTCATTATTTAAAAGCAATGCATGTTTATTCTGAATATGATTAAACAGCCCCCTGTTGTAATTATGAAATGACAGGAATTGATGGACTGTATTTTTATTGTGCAACCTGAAACCAATTACAAAACAATTATTGACCAGGATGTGGTCCTGGGTTATTACCATGGTAATTAACCCCATTAAATACAAGAGCCGCACTCGTTTAAAATGTGACCTTCAAGCACTGTACAAACTATTAACAAATACACTGTTAGTTAATTGATGCTCGGTGCAACAGCAGGACAAAAAAAAAACAGCGTTTGGTGGTGAAGTGATGTCGTGATGAGCAGCTGCTCTACGGTGTGTGGGACATAGAGCTAATGTATGTAACAGGGGATATATATTCAGACTTTAAGCAAATAAAGTTATACTATGATGTAAAATCTAAAAGTAAAAGAAAGAAAAAAAATGTCACCATGCTAACAGTAAATAGATATTACCAGCAAAATTATGATTGATTATGATTACTGATACATAAAGGTAAAATCAGGATTTGAAGGGGAGCTAAATGGGTACTTCTGTTGGGTAGTTTAGCATTATTTACAAGATTGCATGATATTTTATAAACCATATGTTTCAATGGGGAATACTAATCTTAAAAATCACTTTGTGAAAGTCAAAGTAATATAAGGTGTAAATGAACAGTGTCAGAAGACCCCTAGTGGAGATGAAATTAAAATAAAATAAAAACATAAAAAAATGAAATGCTCATTTACAATAAATGAAACACCTCTGAATTGTACTTCAATGGCATACAAATGTGCTGTATAATATTCCACCCTGGATAAGTGAATATCCTAGATGCTGTGAAGTGTGACTTTATTTAAATACGTGTTATTTTACATGCCTTTTAGAAATGACTTAAAAACTGTTGCTAGTAGTATCTAGAACAGCATTAAGTAGAGTGCATATCTCTGCCAAGGCCCAGCAGACAATTTGCACCAAATTTCACACAGGCATACAAATCAGTCCCCTAAATATACCAGATTTTTTTCCATCAAGATCCATGAATTATTCCCTGGGAAAATGACCAAAAATCAAATGGTAAAGAAAGTGATGTCAAAAATTCCTGGATCAGGCCCTTTGTTCTGATCCGAGCCAAGATTTAGTGGGTTCCCCGTTGGCTCACATCCCATCCTTCCACTAAGTTTAAAAAAAAAAAATGAAAACATAACCTATTCTGTTGAGGTATAATGCAGCCAATGGTTTATCACCATCCCACATAGAGCTGTGTAGATCACCCAAGGCAGACACCACATATTTATTTCTCTTTTCATTAGATATGTGGTGTGAGCAAGCAGTGACTACAACATATCCCCTCCCTGAACAACCTGGTGTGGCCTTCTCCTCTGTCAATAATTTGCTCCTCAGAAATGTTTGGCTTTTTGCACTCACTCCCAGGGCACATCTGAGGTGAGCAGACAGGGCCAGCTCACAAATATTGACTTTCCAATAACATAGGAGTGCACGGCAGCCTATCATATGGCTCGAATTAAAGCATTATGACATAATAGAGCAAAGTCGGGGTTAAGACCTCATTACTGCCACCCGGGGCCTCTGCTTTCTCTCTCTCTAAACCTGGCAGCTCTCGGCTCTGGTTTTGGACCTGCTCCACTCTAATTGGAGCAGCAATATGGAGTAATTGGAAGAAGGGTACGGTGTTACCGTGCTGACTGTGGCCCGGGCCGGCGTTTTTTAGCGCTTAACCCAGTAATAAGCTCTCAGACTAGACCGCACTGTCCCATTACCCTTTGAACTGCAGTGACAGGAGAGAGATTTAAACATGCGAGTGAACACAAACACACTACACACACACGCACACGCACACACACACACAGAGGTACACACTCCACGAGGGATACATGGAAACATAAGTCCATGGAGATTGTGACTGTGTGTAGGTTATAATAGCCATGAGAGACTGAGGGAGAGTCTGGCAGAGGCTAAGAGGACAGAGGGCCTTGGCTTGTGCCTGTTTGCACAGCTCCAACCACAGACACAGAGAAAGTGGTTTCGTAGTGCAGTATTAGCTCTTGATTATTTGCGTTAACCGGTACTTAGATTTACTGCCTGGGTAATGTGATCTGACTGGTAGTTAAGCGCTAGCAGCAACTTGGGGCAGGAAAGCCGGGACAGAGTTGCCGTTCCCTCTCTGTTTCCCCCGGACTGGACCAATAAAAGTCTTGCAAGCTCTGCCCCCGAGTCGCTGTCTCTCCCTCTCCCTGACCCTCCCCATTGGGAAGACATTTGGAAACAATCAGTAGTGTGTTTTAAGGGAAGGCCCTTTCCCCTATCAATCCCCCTAGATAAGGTATCTATGAGCCTGGCTCTGTGGCCCCGCACACGGAATTCATCACCTCTGTTTCCTGTACGCTGTTTAGGGGTCCCCTCATTTTCACCTATATCTTTGCAGAGTGCAGGGGCCACCTTGTGTGTGTCTGCCCATGTGTGTGTACGTGTGTGTGTGTGTGTGTGTGTGTGTGTGTGTAAACTTAGGGTTTTTTATGTTGGTGTATTACACACGTTTGTGGGTAACTGTATGTGTGCAGCTATAAGTAAGAGTAGTGTGTGTAATAGCACTACCCTGGGGAGCCTTGTAGAAAGTTGATGAGGTGCGTTTGATTTGAATGCCTTACATGGGTGGAGTCAATACTTCTTGCACATTCCCTCACTTCCAATGTCACTTCACTACTATCATCACATTAAAGGTACAGATAGTGATTCTGGGGAACGACTGTTGATATTTTAAAACGAATAAACCTCCTCGTTTCACTGCTTCCTCAGAGGCTCCGCCTTCATTCCTGCCTGTTCATAGCAAAAAGTTGGAATCAGCCACTACAGACATGAGTTTTAACTGTAGACAAACTCAACCGTTTGTATTTACACAAACTACACGTTCAACGACCAGAACACTGAGTTTGTTGGCACCTGGAGAAGCAGTCAAACAGTGATATACCGTCACCGGTGTTCGTGTTCGGTGGAGAGTGTTGTGCGGTTGCTGGCTCACCGGGTTTCACGCGGGTCATCGTCCTTTCAAATTTCGTTTGGGTTAGCATTCTTAAATCAGAGTTTTACATATATGTCCTTTAAAAATATATCTTTTGGGATATTTGGAAGGCAACATCAATGTCTAACTCTTGTGGTGACCCAAATTCAAGTGGGTAACCGTTGCTACATACCATGCTCCATTCTCATTTCTCCTTTTACTTTCCTCTGAACATCATCCATTAACGCAGAAATGTCTTATGGCTTTGGCAGCGACTTTGAAGTGTTCTTCCTCCAACAGTCTTAGCAGTGTGCCCCCACCACAGATCATTCAGAGTGCCATAACAGCCGAGGATGGATGATGTAAATGTGCGTTACAAGGCAGTAGCATTTATATTGCGCCGTCGAGTCGATGCACCTACATATAAAGTCTATTATATCTGTGGATGTCTAGACGTTTGTCATTGTGTTATTGAGTTTGCCCTGTGTGTTTCCGATCAAATCAGCCTCCCCCTTTTCTTTTGCAGCTCAGGGCTGTGTTATGTGTGTGTTGTGACTCCCACCGTGAGCTATCAGCTGGTCTGATTTTTGTCTGCTTCCCGACAGGTTGGATATAATGAGGGGGAGAAACCAGCCGCCCTCTGAGCTTTTCAAACAGGTGAACTCCTTCCTCATCCCTCCTTTTTACTGACCTCCCTCTTCCCGTTAAATAAGTCCCTTCCATTCACTTTAGATCTAATAAGGCCTGTGACCTTTGCCCTGCTCGGGTGGACCCCTGACGACAGCCTCCTTCACCTGGTATTGTGCTGCCGGCTACACCTTCCGATTGGCATAGCCCCCACTCGCGCCCGCCTTTGTCCTACTGCAATTCACTCTGACTTTGTTCAGTTAGTTAACCTAGCTTCCCCTCCCTGCTGGGAACTCTGACAGAGAAAGCGGGAGGAGGAGGAGGAGGAGGAGGAGGAGAAGGTGGAGGAGGGGTGAGAGTTAAGGAATGAGAGGGAAATCTGTAATTTTGAGTTTTTTTTTCATTCTCTCTAACTGATGAAGAAGAGCTTCCACATGGAATGAATGGATTCTCACACTTTCAGTATTACACTGTCCACATTAGTGTGTTTCGTCTACTTTAGCTCCTCTCAGATTAGATTAAAACTTCAATAACACCCCCCTCCACCCCAAACACACACAAACAGACACACACCGGCTTCAACCAGCACCAACAAACAACAGATTAACCCAAAGAAAGGGATTACCAATCAACTGCAGGGGCAGGGAGATGGACCCCCAGCTTGTTTTGTCTTGGTTTTTGAATGGACATCACTGCCGTCCGAGACAATCAAGCTTCAGTTACTCTGGCTGGAGAGCTCATCTCACTCGCAGACACCACGAGAGACAAAGACAGACACAGACGAACACGGCTGAAGGAATTACTGGGGTTGTTTTAACGGAGGGGAGGCTGCACACACTCTGCACCATGTGGAGGAGGTAAGAGGCCATGCAGGGGTGTTGAAGTAGCTCCTTAAGTCACATGGTCTTCACTCGAGTGGTGCCAATTAAATTCAATCAATGCATGAATTGATTGCTTGGAAAACTATATAAAATGTCAAACCGTTTCATATGACTGTAAAATTGAAAAAATGAATGGCACTCAGTAGAGCGCATATCTGGGCCAAGGCCCAACAGTCCACTGAAATTCAATCAAGCTGCACCAAATTGCTCACACTTATAGAAATCTGTCCCCTAAATATGTTTTCTCAGGGAATAATTCATGGATCTTGATTTTTTTTCATCAAGATCCATGAATTATTCCCTGAGAAAACAGTGAAAATGTCAGTAAACGCCATATATCACAATGCTAAAGAAAGTGATAGAACATTCCTGGAACTGCACCAAAATTCAATGGGTTTTTCCTGGACCTGCATCCTTTCACCAAGTTTTAGGGTAATGCAAAATCTTGCTTACAAACAACCAAACCAACAAACAAATGGACAACGGTAAAAACATGAACTCCTTGGCAGAGTTGATTAAGACTTGGTAGGCTTGGGTCTTTACGAAAAACCTACTGTGACTGGTTGCTGTGTTATACTTGAGCAAAATATGAAATTATTTAGATTAATGTGGCAAATAAACGCGGTATGGTTATTGTTAAGCAACTCAAATATTAAGGATTTCCGGACAAGATCGTGGAGATTAAAAAAGAACAAATTCATAGGTTATTGATGGGATGCAAACTGGGTCTTCTGCATGAATATTGGATTCCTTACATGCGGCCTCCTGTGCTACATATGGTGCAGACTACTCTGCAATAAACATTAAGACAAATTATGAGGTGAAGATTAGGTTGATATGAATGAAATTCCTCTATAGGTATACACTTCATAGTAATGAGATCATAAACTGCAAGCTTCCTAATCTCCGTAGCAACAGACTCTCATCTGAAACATGGTTTGAAAGCTACACTTTTGAAGACAGGTGAAAAACTTGGTATTAGCTCAGATCCAGCAAAACCATCTTCCCCACCTCCATATCTACTTTCAGCCCCAACTCCCCCAGCAGTTATCGTACCCTCAGGTCTTTCCAACTCTACTTGTCTAAACTACTAGTCTTACACAAAGAGCTCAGGAGCATAGCTGTAATCACAATCAAAGAAGGTATAATTAAAGGATAGATGTTTCCTCGGCAGCACAGTTCTCGTAAGACACAAAAACACAGTCACTTGTTCAGAACACTCTGTCTACGCGGCGACACATTTCCCCCCTCGCACTATCCGGTCCCACACAACAGACTTTAATGGTCCTTATTGTCTTCTTTACAATTCATTAAGTGCCAACGAGACCCGAGAGTATGCTGTGAACTGTTCCTTCATTATTACACACAGTGTCTCAGCGGCCGGTCGCTGCTCTTCTCAAGAGGAGAAAGCAGGTCCCACAATGATGTCAGCGCAGCCGTTGTGTTCCTGCAGCACAATGCGTTTGACATCCGCCATTCACCTCGCCTCTGCAGCCGCGGGACTTTTTTTCACTTTGAATTTCCCCAAAAAACGATACATGTGCATGTGTACGTGCCCGTGAGAACGTGAAGATGTGTGTCCATTGAGAGGTGTGTGAGTGACAGAGAGGTTCATCCCTAGCGCCTGCCTTTCTAAGCGCTGCTGTGGGCAGGGCCATCTCCGCTGACAGTGGATGGGATGTGGTAGGGGGCTCGGGGATTAAGGGGCTTTTAGCCAGGACTGAGAGTGGCTCTTTCTCCCTGTGACAGAGAGAGGTGACAGGCCGTCAGCGCACAGGGGACAGGCGGACAGCCAGCCAGAGACATCTGCATTCATTCAGGACAGCAGCTTATCCGTGCACAAAAAAATAACGCCCTCTCGAAACGCCCTCCGTCCACACTCTCACACTCTGCCTCGCACGCACAAGAGCGTATGTGCGCACACATGCAACACACAAAACCTTCATTCCAGAATTGACCTTTCCTAGAGTTCATGTGCAAACTGCGAAAGCAGCAACCACAAACAGACAGGTTGAAAACTTTCCTGGAGGATGTTCTTTGTTGTTCCGGCTGTTTATCAGCCATCATGCATCTACATCCTAAACACAGGCTCTATATAAGCAACAGGTTAATCATAAAAGTTTTTGATCAGATAATATTTAGTAATATAAACACACCAACATATTCATTTTTATCACTAGATCTTAAGAAATGAAAAGTTTTCAGCTGACAGTTTAAAGGATGAACTCCTCCAGGTCAGGCATCTGCCTCTCTTCCCTCCATCCTCCCATCCTCTCATGAACAGGAGGGTTCAGGAGACAGGCAGATCCAGGAAAGGCCCGGCCCAGCCACCTAATCCTCTACTCCTATTCACCATCACTGCTAATCTCCTTCACCACCTCCCCACCATCACCACTACCGCCACCACTATTGCCTCCACCTCCACCTCGGCCTCTCACTCGAGAGGTGCACAAAGGCCCTAAGCGCCCCTGTCCCGCCCCACTCGCCATCCCACCCCTTCCCGCACCCCTAACCTGCTCCGCCCATCGCCGCTACAGCAGGAGGCACCCAGCTTTCTAAGCCCAGGACCCATAATCCCATGGGGCTGCGAGTTTGGGCGAGTCCAAAGGCTCATTGAGTGTTGGATAACTCTCTCCCGGACTCTAACTCTCCGTCTTATTGTTGCTGCCGCTGAGAAGAGGACAGACACAAATGGAGTTTGAATTTCAATGCGCCTGACGACTCAGAGAGAGAGACAGCAGAATGTGGACTGGAGGGCATCCAGGCATTAAAAGTAGTTTCAAGCAAAGCCTTGAGAAATAAATATACTGTAGGATACTGCAGGACACATCCTCCTAATTCTTTCACACCAAACTACGAATATCATTTTTTCACAGTTCATGAAATGATCAAATACATTTTGAGTAAAATATTTCATACTTTCCCTCGTGTTGTTAAACATTTCCTGAGCTGTTACATGAATTAAATTCCAGACCATCATCAGCTTTGTTCTGGTCCTCACCATCTTCACTGTCCATTCAGTTATTTCAGATGATTTGGATTCATAAAAAAAATTTCTTTATATTACATATTGATTAATCTTCTATTTCAAACATTTAAATATGAATGAAAAAGTTTCTCAAAGCTAGAGTTGGTAATCCAGATAGCAAGAGCAGGCTACACTTTTAAAATATTCAACCGATACATCCATTCAGCCCTCTCGTCAAAGCTACGCCCCCAGAACACATCAACATGCACTGAGTGACAACTGCTAGAAGCCGACTTTTCTGTAACTCGCTCACCAACTTCTGACTATTGTCTCTGCTTTAGATTTCTATGTCTTTCCAGCTCAAGACTCATGCGCAGAGAGAGCAGGGGCAGGGTGCGAGCAGGCAGGCAGGTCGGTTAGTGATGGACAGGTACCCAAGCCAATCATTTCAATCGGTCCGACAATTTTATTTATCGTTGACTACAGACAGAGGATTTCAACAGAGAAGGTAAAAACTGTTTCAAAAACAACTTATCAAAACTGGTTTTGAGTTTGAAACACCTGATGTTAATAATTACATTCATGAACAAATCCTTCACACAAACACATTCTCTCCACATACCCAAACTAAACACACACACACAGCGGGAATATGATTGCTGGCACAGTCAGCACTTCACGTCTGCATACGACAGTGTTAGCGGGCGTCTCAGCCTGACAGGCCGCTCACTGCTGCCTCCCTACCTCTTATTTACCAAAGCTATCTTTCCCATAAGTCACCATTCCTCTATTCATAAAACATCACGGACGCCATAAGTCACTCTTCCCCTTTATGAATAAAGCCGCCCGAATTTATGGTGATGGTGCAGAGGAGCGGTGGCCTCCCTGGTGACAAACTTCCCCCAGTCTGTCACCACTGGCCTGAGCCGCTCACGGCCCTCCATCAAACGCTCCAGATGGGAGCACCACTTTATCGTTCCCCCGGTCGGTGACATCACCTCGCTGCGCCGCACAGAATTGATGATGAAAGCAAACATATCTATCTTAACTCACATTTACCAAATCAATTTTATTTTTACAGACCCTCCGCGGGCTTATTGGCATATTGACGGTTTGCAGTCGGGGGCTGGGGGTGTGAGCGATGGGCGAGGGATGGTAAACGGGTGGGCATGGGAGAAGGGGGGTGGGGTCAGGAGGGCTTAATGGCATTTACCATATTTAATGCAGAGGGATGTCATCACTGAATATCCATTCTGAATAATGTGGCATTTCATCATAAATTCTTTACAACTTATTTACTTAATGGAAAGAGTTATGGCTCGCTGTCAGGATGGTAATTAAACATTGTGATACAGTGCTGCCTCGCCAGGATCCCATCTTGGATCCCCCCCTTGCCACCACCCGCACCTCCCAACGCGCCTGCCCCAACACACACACACGCTCACTTACATCCCAGCTCCTCAGCTTTTTAAATCCATATTATTATTCAAGCTGCCCATTAATTACCACCAGATTAAAATTCATGAAAACTCCTTTTCCCCCTTTATCCTTTATTTCTTACCCTGGGAGGAAAAAAAAGAATAACCAAGAGAGCTTGTTGGACTAGCTGTAAATCTCTTTGGAAGAGACAGAGACATTTTATTACGGCTCTCTGTTATGAAAACTGGCAAAATGAAGAGTTTTTCTCTCACTTCCATTTAACAGACATTCGTATATTGCATCTCGCGAGCAGCAGTTTGTTAATGAGGGAGACGTTTCCTGGAGAAATGTAGTCCAGGGTGAAAAAGAAAGAAATTTATTTTCACTCGGCCTGAGCCAAACCCACTCAGAGCCGACGGGCTGGAGTAATGCTCTATGATGCAAACCAAACGAGCTCCAGTCCAAATCCAAAACTATTTATATGACCAAAATGTTGATACTTTACCAACACGTTCCCAGTCATCTTTAAAAGTGCAGCATTAAAGTGGACTTAAGGCTTAGGGAGACTCAGGGAAAGAGAGTGAACACTGTTTTGAATGGTCTTTTTTTATTTAAACCTGTTACTTTTCGCTCTGTGAACTGCATGGTCAGCGACTCTTCAAGAGCTTGGTTCTGCCATACAAAGGGACAAAGGTCTGGATATGAAGTACTAAATCTTCGCATCCAAATTAGAGAGGATCTATTTTGGGAGACTAAATGAGGCTGATACTATGCCAGGCCCTTCCTCCTGCTCTATAAAACCCAACCAGCCTGACACTGACGGAGACCACATCTAACCTTTGACCTTGTCCTGTGACCCTGCCTTCGATTTTTTTGTGCCGCCTGACCAATATGTGATTTGCCAATGGCCGCACTGGGTCCCTAACCAGGATGAAGAGGGGATTTATGGCTTTTCATTTTAATTGAGTTAAGAGCACAACCTCGACTGCCTTTCTTTCAGTGGCACTGAGCTAACATTACATCACTGGGCAACCGACGACAACAACAGCTTTGTGGTCACTGGGCTAAATGTGAACATGACGACATGGGAGGAAATAAAAAAGAGGACTTGATGTGAATGCTACAGTGTATGTACGCCAAGGAAAACCCCCCTTGTCAGAACGTGTGCTACTACTACTGGTGCAGAAAAAAAACATTGTGACTGCAATTTTCATGTTTATACTTGAACCAAAGTGTAAACTGCTCTGTCACAAGTAGAGCAAATTTCTTTACCCGAGCTGCCATAAAAAATAAATCCCCGAACCATTGAATAATATGGTAGCAACTGTACAAATTACATCTTTGATTGATATTCAAGTGCAGTACACTTAAAGAAACATAAACTTCTGTGAAGGTATACTGAGTCTGAAGCAATCATTTCAGAAAACATTAACAACAAGCACACAAACTCTTCATCTATCGTGTTCCTACCTCCCAGCCTTGAGTGGGGTCTCGGAGACAAGGCGTGTGTTCTCCTTCGTATGGTCCAAGACGCTCCCCGACGTTTACCTTCCTGCGGCTCCAGATGCCCAGGCCTCCGCCTGGAACCACCGACTCCCTCAGCTCAAAGTCCAGGGGAATGGTCAAATCTTCTTGGCATAAAAAGCTCGGGTGTTGGAATGACAAGGGGTCCTGAGGCGAAGACTCATCATCAGAGAGCAGAGGGGACACTGGGTCCTCCACCAGGGCCGAGGAAGGTGTGGGATCGCCATCGGAGCCACACACATCATCTAGGAGGTCGGACGAGTATAGGGCAAACTCATCATCGCCGTCACCTGTGAAAGACACAGAAAGAGTCTCTATGTGAGGGTGATGCTCAGTAACATCTTTGACATTGTTGGATTATCACAAATTGACGCAGAAAACAATTTATGTATCCGACAAAAAAATGTAAGTATGCAGTGATGCAGATGCACTGTTGCCTCTCAGCAAGAAGGTTCCAAGTTTGAATCCCAACTTGGCAAAGGCCTTAGAATGGTCTGTCTATTTAGATTTTCTCAACTACTCCTGCTTCCTCCCACAGTCCAAAAACATGCAGATTGGGGATTCAAATCCTAAATTGAGGTAGGTGTAAATGTGAGATGGAATAGTGATGTTGTCTCTGATACGACGAACAACCTGTCCAGGGTGTTTCCTGCTTCTTGCCTAGTGTCAGCTGGGATTTGCTCCAGTTCCTACTAGAGGATAAGAGTTATAGATAATAAATGGATGGAAACCCCAAAGAAAACAAGAGGTTTATTGTAACTAGGGAAGACTAATGAGTAAAACATACACGTGCATGTATTAACTTGATCCGTTCAAATAAACAGCAGAAGACAGAAGGTTCCTACAGGTTTGAAGAAAGCGGGGTCATATGTAACAAAGTCTCGATTCTGTTTAGATTGAGCTCGGTAAAGAGCCAGAGATCATGACGGAACTTGTTTCTAATGTCAAATCACTGGATTTGTTCCTGGCATGAGAAACACCCAACAGACACAATTAAATTCAAATCAGATTTAAAATAAATGCCAAAAAACAGTCTTTTGGAGTTAAAAAAAAAACAAGCCTACAGCAGCAACACGGCATGTTTTGTTTGAGCTGCTGCTGATTGAGGTGGGTGAGCATGGTCTTCTCGGCATTGTGCTGCTCTGACTGTTTTATATTTCCTTTTCCTGAACTCTTTCTCCACTACTGTAGTGAAAACAGAGGGAAGCACTCTGGGGTTAATTGTGAATAGA
Source organism: Hippoglossus hippoglossus (assembly GCF_009819705.1). Lineage (NCBI taxonomy): Eukaryota > Metazoa > Chordata > Actinopteri > Pleuronectiformes > Pleuronectidae > Hippoglossus > Hippoglossus hippoglossus. The sequence goes on along the minus strand of NC_047163.1, from coordinate 15,270,304 downwards.
GTGAAACAGGACATAGAAGTATGACCCTTGAACCCACACTGGGCTTCTTCAGAGTGGCACACGTGGCTGGTGGGGCTTTATGGTGGAAGAGGGATTGAATAATTCCTACTGTTGGCATGGTGCACATGTAGAGCAAAGGTGAATTGGTTGAAAAAAATGTTGTCTCTGAAATGCAGCTAGAAAGGTGCAAGGAGAGAGCATTTACAACCGCCAACGCTAATACCCTATCTCGCCATGTTGGGTGTCTGAACCAAAACAAAGAAGATGATGTCTTGAGGCAGCGTGGGATCATGGGGAGTTGTCACCTTCATCCCCATTTCAAATCTCGCTGAGGCGACAAATCATGTTCATGGATGAGTTCATGTATTAGATTTTTGTGATCAATTACAATTGATCAATACCAACAGTTGAAGGAAACAACAACTGACTAACTGGCTAACAGTGTGTTATCCTTCGTTATAGGTCAATATTATAGTAGAGACGGACAAAGCCACAGGTAAAGTGGATATGATGCAATTCAGGCGACCAAAATGAAATATCCTGTTGCCTTAAATAAGATTAGGGATTTCTCTGTTTGAACATTGTTTCGAAAGATTTTGGTTCATGTAAGTTCACAAGTCAACAAAATGAAAGGTTGAGTTGTTTTTACACATTTTAATGAAGAAATATCTTTTTAAAAAATCTGCCTGATTATCCATAACTGCTTTATTGGTTCCTGCTTGGGTCATGACCCGATGACAACATTTCATGGAAATCTAACAGACGGACAAAGAAACGGAAATGAAAATGAATGCCTTGGTTAGTTCATATACAGACAATCGAAAGGTCACCGCACGAGCAAACTTTCAGACAAATAAAGACAAGAAGCTAATGGAGAAGCCAGCTAACATGATAGACTGCCAAACAGGTGTCACACGGTGAGACAGATGGACGCTAAAAGCCGGAAATGATCCACAGGAAACCGCCGCTCCCCCAGCGTGCATCTGTGGTGGGCTGTGCCTAACGCAGCCTGACAGGCCAAGGGGAGACGGGTCTCCGCTAATGAGGCTCCACAACCCATCCCTGCACTGACTAACATTCCTGAAGGGCTGCCTGTGTGACACTGTACCGCTGCGCTGTCAGCCATGGAACCTTTGATCCACAAAGATACACACACACACGTCTTGCTCACTGGCCATGAAGTAACTGTGCTTCTGATTGACTGAACCGGTCACCGTGATTGGCCACAGGTGGTCATAAACTAACCCGAGAGATTAACTCAAGACGTGGACACAGTCGCTGAACTATTTAATGTGCACTCTCCCTCGAGCCGTCGCAAACTTTTGAGACGTTACTTGAAGCACAAGATAAGCCAAGGGCATTGTATGTAAATATCCTCGAATGTGCAGCTTCCCCTTTGGCAAGGTCACAGCACAATGTCCGGTGAAAAGGAATGCAAAACTGTCAGCTACACTATAAGCACTACATGAGCTGTTTTCCTCTACCACTTAAGAATCATAATTTCCGTCAAATTGTGTGTTTGCTGTGGGGAAAGAATCCCATGCTTGAACACACTGAGCTGTCTATTACCGATATCTATGTTTTCTGTGTTTTGCACTACACTGTGTGTGTGTTTATTGAACCAGATCTAACCTAAGTATTTCTGAGAGTCTCTCCCTGCAGCAATACCTGATCACAGTGTCTGTGCAACTATTGTGTTTGACACACACACTGTGTGGGCCCCGTGCGTTCGAGGGGGGAAACTCTGCTGAGTCGGGCCGGGCATGAAACCCAATGTGGCTCTGGGAGTCCACGTAATGATTTTCAGCACAGAGACTGTGTAACCCAGTTATAGTCCTGGATGTGAAGCTTGCCATATGGTGGAGGGACAAGAGCTTTTAAAGGTAACCGTATCCCTCCGTTGCCGTTTCTCCTCTGACATTTCCCCCCTCACGCTGGTCTCCAAGTTTATATTTGATTTAGACCAGAAATTCCCCCGGTCCACTGGACTCAACAAGAGCAGTGCAGCTCATAAACATATATGTTTCTGTAAGGTAAACGTTAGCTGAAAGCAAATATGCTACGTTCAGCGTTTTGAAAATTGTGGTTTTCATGTGCAGATGATTGATAAGTCAAAGAGCGTAGCTCGGCTTAGACATGTGGGGCGGTGGGGACGCTGCACACAGATGATCGGATCGTGGTGTGTGTGTGTGTGCGTGTGTGTGTGTGTGTGGGGGGTGTGGGGGGGGGGGGGGATTTCGGTGTGCCTCAGCCTATCAAAGCAAACAGTCCTGTTTGTTTGTTCAGCAATGGACATTACTTCATCAAAGCTCTAAAAGATTTCTGGGCCGAGGAGGGGAACTCCAGCTGGGAGCAGCAGCATCAAGATTTAAACTGCATTAATAACACAGATGGCATTTCACGATAATACGAGGAAGCAAATGTAAAAAATAAACAAGAACAACACAATTTTGACTAAGATAGAACTAGAAGAAGAGACAACGCAAATGATTAAGTGCAAAATAATAAGGAAAACAATATTATCTCCTCATCAAAATCTGTTATTATAATGTGAAAATACATCATGGCCGAGCCGTGCACACACACTTATCAAGTCCCATGTATTCGAAAGCCCACGCTTAACGCCAAATTCATTAATTTTTATTAAGAGGGAAAACATTTGTTCCCAGGCCTGCTATCTGCATGGGTGGAATGATTTTCACCTCTGCCACAAGGTGTTGGGCGGACTCATACATCACACGATTACCCCGAGCAGCAAGCAGGGCCGCCATCATCAGGGAGTGAATTAAAGATGATAGAAGGAGCTATTAATCACTGTGACAAAGCCCCTAATGGAGGTGTGACCCAGCCACTGCCAACCGAACGCCATGGGGACGCACCCACGGGACAAATGGATACATATGTTTACAGAGAGGAATAACCTACCTGTGGACACAGTCAAACCAACCCCCCACCACAGCCCCTCTCATTTCTGTGCAATGTCTCCATCCTTATCTCATTGTCCCCATTTTACACTTTGTCCTTATCATTTTTTATGTTACAATTCAGGTTGCCTAAATTCTTCTAAATTGTTCCTTTTTTTTCTTTCCTGCTATTTTTATGCGATAATACATTTTAGATCAAATTTAAATCCTTTTACTCACGATTGGCCATATTTGAGTTCAAGTATTTGATTTTTTATGTCGTGGTGGTTCATAGATTAGTATGATTGTCCAAAAAACAACCAAGAACCATTTGTACTATTTAAAAATACTACGTTTCAAAGACTGAACTGACGTGTTATTTATGTTCATGTTCCTGCATAATGGCGTATGATGCTGGACAGGTTGTAACACGGTAAGGTGTAAAGTAAGAACATCATTCATCTACTTAGCCCGGGCGCAATTCACAGATCGCTTCATCAGATCGAGGGGTCTGAAAACCTGACGGATGGGGTCCCACATGGTGAAATAGGGAAATGACCTCCTCACCTCACGAGGAGCGGCCCTCGTGCTTATCTCTAGACATCATTTGTTGCCTGTGATAACGGACGAATGGAACAGGGAGGCGTGGTAATACCCTTGTATTACGGGTCAAACATAATCACACATGATCCCCTCCATTAGTCATCATCCCAATTCTGAAAGTGCACTGTTCATCATACCTTTCTATTTATATCTCCACAGCAGGAAGTCGTGAGTATGTGTTTGTGCTGTTCCGACCAACGACAAACGTTATATCCAACAGTTGATATCCATTGAAAATACCAGAACCACAGTAGTGATTTTGTCATTGGTGTTTATCTGTCTGTTAGAGGGTTTATACACTACTACCAAACCGATCCTCTAAAACTTGAAGGAAGGAGGGGGAATGGGACAAGGAAGAACCCATTCACTTATCGAGTTGATTAGATTAATTAAAACAGATCAAGATTTTTTTTTAATGAAAAAAATGGCCGATGTAGAGTGTTAATATCTATGAACAGGTGAAATGTTGTGCAGGATCCAGATTTTGTGAGTCAAAAGTATTTTTAGGTAAGGAACCTTTCAAACATGTGTAATATATGTAATTGTAAATTTCTGTCAACATGGTATCTGATTGCAATACGTGTATATGCAATATGGTGGTTAAGTAGCCAATCAGCCTTGGCAGAGGTAAGCGCTCTCCCAGCGGCTTTCTAAAAAATGTTTTCTATCATGGCCACTACACTCTTCCAACTTAGGCATTGTTTGGATAATTCAAAATATGTGTGTACGTGTGTGTGCGTGTGTGTGTGTGTGTGTGTGTGTGTGTGTGTGTTGTTGTTGTCGTCTAGTTGTTTGACTGAAAAATGACAACACCCTCTGGGAGACGTATAGGCGTAGACATCTGGGAGAGACAATTCATTGTGACTCCATTCAGGAGGAAATAAAAAATAATCATCTTTCATTTTGGTTAAATTTTAACACTCTCACATGCTGCTGCCAATCAGAACATGGCTGCTGTTGATTTGCCGAGCGATGTTAATTACAGTGCATCAGTTTGTGCCTTAGATTCCCTCAGCAGGGGTGTATAGGCGAGTGTTTGGAGGCCCGAGCCCTCAGGAGAGGCAATAAGCTTCCTAATTAACTCTGTCTTTGTGCTTAATGGAGGCCTTAGCGCCACTTCTGGGGAGTCTTTTGGTGCACGGGTCCATTGGGTTGGCTGTGGAAGGGACTGATACAAACTACAAACATCCATAGCCTTAGGTGGCTCTATAGATGCGAATTTGGCCAATTATGCATAATTTAACCCGAAATGTTGGTTTCTTCTACCAAAAAGAATTAAATTGTGAGCAGTGAAATTCCCACATAAAATTGCATGTTTGTCAACGTCGTTGTCTTTTTCATTTTGTCTTTCTCAAACTGTGCAACATCCATTAGAGCAGACACAGTAACAATTATCTTCAGGTCATGGATAAATGACCCTGGCTAACAAAGCCATCACATCATTTTAAAAGTATAAATGTAGACATATTTCTGCTCTAATATTTAGTATTTGTCCGTTGCTAATTGAACCCTCGAATATCTAACACTTTGTCCTTAGATTTAAATGTGCAGTGCTGAGAAATTGCATCAACTCCCATTAGAATTAAAGATAAAAACAGGCACCAGTGCAGGTATGTATAAAAAGCCATATTTGCAGTTGTATTCACATGCATATGCTCACAAACAGGCGGCCTCATTGCACAAAGTGTTAAAGCACACAGAGACCACAGGGTAACACGAGTCGAGCTCTTAACACAGCCTTAATTAATGAGAGCATTGTCTATGTTTTTTCACCCCCCCTCTTAGTCAACTACTCCCCATTTTAAATGGAAAACACTCCATTAAGGGCTCTGGGCCGAGGTACCAATTAACACTGCACAACAAACTGAAACTTAGAGTCGGTCCCTTTCTCTCCCTCTCACACACACACACACACACTCACACACACTCACACCTAATTAATTAGCATTAGTTGTGATTAATAATGAGGGTCCTTTAATGGTAAATCTGCAGCTCCGATGGCAGGCTGACACAACAAAGGCATCTGTGTGCGCGGCAGGATTTATCTGGGGAGCTGCTCGGGGATTTTAACATGTTTCTCACAGGCCTGACAAATGGCCTATTAATTATCTAATGTTGTCTGACAACAGCCGCTTGATAAAGATGTATGTTTGGACAGGGTGAGGAGGGGAAGATATCGCGGAGGGAGAGAGAGAGAGAGGTGTGTTCGAGGGAGAAAGGGAATGTGTGTGTTTGCATAAAAGAAGAAAAATAAGTACGTTATAGAGTGAGTGGGGACTTGCACTGATTCAGATTGTGAGAGGGACACACGCACACACTTTAGTACATTATTGAAAAATTGTATTCACTCGATACATTTGCATTAAAAGACAAATTGCATTGTTTCTATTCTGCTTCCACTTCTTTTCATTGTGATAATCAATATGAAAGATTAGCGAGCTGCATTTATTTTTAATGAAATACAAATGAATGACGTCACAGATGAACACAGATGGATGTGCAACACACAAACATGAACGCACAATTTATATCCTAAAACCACAATCAATATCATCAACGAGGACGCCTCCACATCAGCCCGACCACTTCATATCATTAAGTCGCTAACAACATAAAGCATATGGGCCAGTCTCTCTCTCTCACTCTCTCTCCCTCCCGCCTCCTCCCTCCATCTCTGCCCCACTCTCTGATTCCATCTCGCTCCCCGACTCTAATTTGCAGAGTTTATTTCCCGCCTGTATGTTGTTGTAGCGAGATGCCAGTTGCCAAACGATTTTTATGATTGTTTTAGCCCCGCATTTGGCTTAATGAGATAGGATCCCAGTCGGACGTTAACTCAAACCCGTCAATTGCAAAGCAAACAGAATAACAACCCGGCGCTCACATTGTTTCTACAAGCTATACATCAACCAGGGGGGCTTGGAGGGAGGGCCCTCCGAATCACACAGTGACCCCGGGATAGAGAAGATGAGAGGAAAGAGTGGGGAGGGGTTGGGAAAAAAGAGGGGGATCGGAGATGAGAGGGGCAAGAAGAGGGGGGATTAAGAGATGGAAGCGGATGTGATATGATAATAATAGTTTAAATGTGTGAAATCAGAGTGGTACCACAAGAATGATTTGATCACTGGTAAAATAAGAGATAAGTAGTAATCCTGAACACCAACTGTGTGTGAGTCTGTGTGAGCCTCTCAATATTCTGTCCGTCCTTTGAGAAGGAAAATCTTAGTCGTAGCATTACATGTTTGATTCAGTGAAACATGAGTGTGTATCATCTGCATATAGGCTACTCATACCTTTGAAAGTATTGAATTGTCAGCTTTCATATATTACGTGAAGTGTGGAGAGAATGTGCTGAGAAAGGTCATCAATCCCATCATCTCTTCTGTCTTTGCCTCCGATTAAATCCCGATCCAACAACCCCCCCGACATGTCACACATCCTAAGGGTTTTGATTTGTTTGTTCTGGTTACCTGTGCCATTCCTTCCATCCACCTTCCTGTTCCTCTATCTTTTCAGGCAGCAACGACAAACACCAGTACCGCTCAAAGGTGAGACATCAATCGGGAAAATAGATTTGACTATCGTCCCAAAAAAAAAAAAAAAAGAAGAAGTAAAACTACAAAAGTAAAACCGAATGTTTTTTGCAAAGTTAAACTTGTAACAATACATGTCAATACAAACACGCATAGATGAGCAGTCTCTCCCTCTTCTGTTCTCTCGCCCTCTTTCATGTCATGGCTAACTGCCATTGGGCCCTAATATAATTATGGCTCACAGTTGTGCACATTTGAGAAATTGATTCCTTTGATGAAATGTGAGCGAGGCAGGTCTGGGCAGAGCAGAGAGAGACATATATCCAGAGTGGTTGCTGCCAGTCCCCCCCCCCACCCATCAGCCCTGTGGAGGGCCCCCTGGGTACCAAACCGCCAGCTCAACCCGGCCCAGCCTGGCCCGGTCGTTAAAAGAAATGATAGCATATGTGCTTTGTTTAAGTTTGATGTCTTCATAATGCATTACACAATTAGATTGATTTGACAATTTCCATTATACTTGATAAAATATTTATGTAGGCCTGAGGATGGTAGTTCTTATCAAAGGAGGCGGATCTGCAGCACAGATGGGGACCCTGGTCTGCAGCGGGAAGGCCATCAGTCAGTTAAAGCTGGGCAAAACTGCAGGCAAACACAAACCTGACTACTTGAGATGTGTGTTTGCGACATAAAAAAATGTTATTTTCAAAGTCATGTAGCCCAGAAAACATTCATGTGTTTGACATGAATAATCAGGCGCACCTGATTGAAATCAAATGCAGGAAGCCGTACTGTATATCAGCGAATCAATAACCTTGTCCCCGCATGTTTGCATTGTGCACTAAATAAACATCGAGCACGACAGAAAAGAAAGGCCTGGTGGGCATTGAGCGCGTTGTACTGTTGGCCGCGTTCCCAACTGAAAAGTTTCCATCAAAGACAATTTTTGGCTACACAAATTTCCGGCTACGGCGCATTAGATTTAGCTCTGCCTCAGTTGAAAGCTGGAAAGTCAGTGTCGACACCCTGTTTACTGCCATCGGGCGAAATGAGTCCTGTAGCTTAATTTGTCCAAACGTAGGGTTAGATCACACATGATATGACCAGCATATATGTTTAGTGCACTCACAAGTTATCACACAGCACTAAAGTCCAGATCCAAACTTTTCAACTGTGTCATGATTTCGTCCAAACTTTCTGCATCTATTTTGTACATCAATACGTAAAGCAGCAACGCCAATAATAAATGAATCTGTTTAAGTCATAATTTCAAACCGCTCACGCTCAGGGGTGAGTCTCCGTCACTCTGGTTCGCTCTCTCTCTTCCTTACATGGGATGTCTCCCTCTCTCTCCCTTTTCTCACCTGTCTCCCCTCTCTCTCTCTCTCTCTCTCTCTCTCTCTCTCTCTCTCTCCCCCGCTCCCTCATGCACCCTCTCTACGAACCTCTCAGTGTGCACAGCCAGCCCACATCCATCACAGCCCAGAAATTTAAGGAGCCAAATTGGCCTCATCTGTCTCAATGTTGGATGCAGATGGAGTTTCTTCTGCTGAGGGAGGTGCAGTTAGTCACCCCTGCTGCCCCCACCTCTTCAATCTACTGCCGTAAAGTCAAGCCGGCCCAGCGCCAGTCTCCGCACTATATAAGAGCCACGTTATGAGCCCGGCTGCTGGGACAAAGGGGGCACGGCGGTGAAGTGACCACTACACTGACCACACACACTCCCTGCTTCATTCAGTTTTCTCTCAATCACATTTTTCTTTCTTTTTTATTTTCCATCTAGCTTTCATTCTCACTCACTCCTCTCGTTCATGCGTACTCATATTGCCAGCACACACACACACACACACACACACACGCGCACACACACACACACACGCACGCGCACACACACACACACTCACACACACACACCTACACAAACACAAGCGGAGGTGGCCGTAGTGCAGCCTGCAGTAAAGCAGCCTGGTCAGACCTGCCTCGTTAATAAAGGCCCTAAATGAGGCGGCATGCATAAAACATGAAGCGCGGCGTGCTGCCGTAATGAACTGCTGCTCCATAATTGCATCTCAGAGCCGTAAAATGAAGACAAAATATTTGAAGAGGGATTCTGTCACCTCTCTGCAGATGCAACACTAATCACAGGCGTTCGGCGGGGCCCTTGGGGTCTCCCCCTGACAGAGAGCAGGGGCTAAACGCCCAGGGCGGCGACATTGGCAACACCCTCCAACTAATGGGACATAATTGAATAATTGCTGATTACAATATAGGGGGAGAGTTAATAGTAAAACAGTGTCCAGTGTGTTATCTGAAATGATCCCACTGGGAGGAGGAATATGATAATATTGCCCTGGAACGGATAACAAATAAATGTATATTTCTACTATACCTAACACCTACTGGGGAATGATTTCATTAATCTAAGGGTCAGTTTATTGGCCTGACATTATTTTTAAGGGATAACAGATGAGATGGTGCAAAAGCTGGAATAGAAAAGTGGCCGTACCTGTTAAGGGAACCAGGTGGATGAATATATTAGAATAATTCAGCCAGACAATCTGTTATTCACGGGAAACTAAACTGAACTGAGAAAGTTATGCAAGTGTTTGAGATTATACATTGATTTACTGTGAAATGCATTGTAAATGTATGAAATAGGGAATAAATGAAATAGAGAACAGAATAAAAAACAGGAACCAAAGAGAAATGCCTGAAAGACACACTCGCACACTCACACACTCACACACACACACAAGGAGTGACAAGCCCAGAGACAAGCAGGCCTCAGGATGAGAGATTGAAGTCCCACCCAGGGGTGTCACCCAGACAGTTAGAGAGTTGCTGTAGTGACAGGGTGGCCGCGGTGACATAATGAAGGTGCTGTGGTTGTCACAGGGGGTCAGTGGTGATCACACCGCCCGGCTGAGGGGGGCGAGCGACACGTGTAATGAATCCCACCAATGACAAATGGCCCTCAAGTCTGGGTTGAGGCATCTGACAAACTCAAGACTCATCACTTGGGCCCCTTAGACACACACACACACACACACACACACACACACACACACACACACACACACACACACACACACACACACACACACACACACACACACACACACACACACACACACACACACACACACACACACACACACACACACAGCGAGAGAGATACATATGGAATCACTGAATGTGACAATTAAAAAACCCACCAGTGTGCAATCATGGTGCATTTCTTTTGTCCACCTCTTTTAACAAGCTTCGTTTTGTAAATTAACTTCTAGACCTTTAAAAAGCGTTGGATCCCCTTTCTTCACTTCATTTAATTAATCTTTTCTCTCACCTCTCAGCAGCCTCTTGAACAGATGCCGTAAAGGTGCGCTTGATTTTTGCTATTTTGGCCTTGTCTCATGCACAATAGGCCACATGGATTTACAAACCGCCCCTATCGTGTTTGAATTCATGAGCAAATACAGACTCTGTAAAAGCTGCCTGATAAAGATTCAAGAGAGCAGCTGCTGATACTCTTTTAAAAAGCTGATTTTAATCAGAAGCAATGTCTGTGTTTGCTTAAGAAAGAAAAACAACTAACTATTGGAAAGCAGGAGAATTTGTGACAAGCTGGCCACCTACTATCAACCCTGACATCTTCCATTTAATACTCTCAGATATGAATGGACTTTGTCTGAGGGTTGCTTTTCCACTCTCGGGGTCTGCTCGCCTCGAACGCTACCACAGCAGCAGGCCAATTCCACCTTAACTTTGTTACAGAACTTGTTACATACAATAATGTCCGTGGCTGCGGAGACTTTCCAAAACCACAGTGTGACATGTGGAATAGACCCGGGCACGGAGAGGTCCCGGAGAGGATGTTTGTTTAATGATTGTTGGAAGGCTAACATTCAAGCCCCGCGCCCCAAGCAACAAAATCCCCCTCGGAGCACTGAAGCTGTTTATGTTATTTGTTATGGATGTCAATTTCCCTCTATTTTAGGGGGTGGGTTAACTGGACAATATAGTGGGGTTGCACTCTTGTATGTGGGATTGTTGCCTCCCTCTGCAGAACTGCACGACTCGGCATGAAAGTCTGGACATACACCGTGTTGGTCATTGTCAAGAACTGCTTGTATTTTACATTTAATGATAAAACCTGGTGATTCAAGACTGCATTACAATTACAGTTCATGATATGAAATGCATATCATGAAATGGTGAGAAAGAGCAAAATTATGCAGACTAATGAATTAATGCATTTACAATCTTTTTCGGATGACAAACGCACTTTATCTAAAATCGTTCTTTTATTTAGCATTATTCACACTGATCTCTCGTATAGGATACAGTGAAAACCAGCAGGCTTTTTTTTATTCCAGTGTGTGTGTGTGTGTGTCTGTGTGTGTAGCGGCTGGACGCAAATTGAGAGTGACAACTGCAAAATGACAGTGAGATTGAGGTGGGAATGCCGAAGGACAATGAGGGACAGAAAGGAACATGACAGTAACAGCAACTCAGATTAGATTAGAGATCGCACACACGTGCACACACACACGCACGCGCACACACACACGATACGAAGCATATCACAGATCCTACTCGGTGCTCAGTGGGGTAGATGGGAAATGCGGTCCTGTAAGGAGTGCTCAGTGTCACTCAGAACGATGAGAGGGATCACAGAAATCCCCCCCCCCCCTTGTTTCTTCTTCTTAATTCAAACAAACAGGGTCTTTAAGCAGAGCCACATGGCTTCCCCTAATGACTGACATGTTGTTTAAGAACCGTCCATAATGACCTGGTTTGAATTTAAATAGTTGGTGTTTATTTCACAATGAGCTGCCAATATTCACCGATGCAAAATTCCAAAGTGCTTGAGTGACTTGAGACTGTTGACTTCATGCGTTTTCTCTCCCTTCGGTTTTCCTGTTTTGTACATATTTGGAGTGGCATGTCTGCGGAATTAATGACAGATTTCCTGAACATGAACACGTTGTGCTTAAAGTAAAACAGATCATCAGGAGACCTCTGGTGCTGATGCATTTGATCTGACATTATTTCTACAAGTGGATTATAATCATTGGTCGGTCTAAATATGGTTTGTATATTTCTGAAACTGCATTTCTTTGTATTTGACAACTTCATTGATTGAAAGCTAGCGTTTGATTATCTCGGACATCTCATCAGATCTGTGCGACTTAATTTCAGAATGATGATGTATGACGATGTATAAAGTTTCAAATATCAAATCCTAAAGAGGCAATAATAGGCACGTGGCTAAGTGTGATGCAAGTGCACCCTCCATTGTAGAAGAAGAAAAAACTTTTTTTTCCATAAGAACTGTATTGACTAGGGAAATAAAGCAATTACAAATCACAACAGCACAAAGATTAAACTTCTTTGGAGCCACTTGATACATCGACAATCCAGTATAAGGAGCCAGAATGGAAAGCATCCCCCAAAGACATTAAAGCATTGCAGCCAATTAATAACTGGCTCATTTTAACCTGCTGCATGCACTCCTGCAGCCAAAAAATCAATCAAGGTCTACTTTTTTTCTTCATATTGATGGACTGCAAAGAGTGGAGGAACGCTAACTCTAAACTAACAATGCCACAGCCATGTACATAGATGGAAATCAATTGTAATTAAAACTGAACAAGTGTTCCGCTTTATACACTCAAAGAGTGTATTGGTCATTAAATACATTTTCATCAGTTATCAGTTAAAGTCCACAGCTTCTGCCTCCTCTGGGACGGCGCTCAATGCCTCCACACTCGCGTTGCAAATTCACCCGTGCTCGCTTTGCAATCAAACGGCGGCGAAATCGCGTATCAAACAATTTAATGTTATGCGTCACTCTCCGAAATGATCCGTATTAGAAGCACTTAATTAAACTTTCAAATTCAAATGTACTAATCAGTTTGCGGCAGAGCGGGCGCTTGTTTTTCCCACATGAAACGCCTCGGCTGGCCAGCCCGGCCCGCTGCCTGCTCATTAACATGAAGGTGTGATTTGCATTTCCTGATGGACTGTTCCAGTTTTTAATATCCCTCTTTCTGCTCCGACATCAATCACGGAGGAGGGAGGCCACCATAGGCCACTATTAACCCTCCAAATCTGCCACAAAACAAATATTACAAGAGTTCACTAATTTGGAGATCAAACAGCCACTTGTCCATTATATAATTGAAATGAAGGTGGAGTGTTGCACTTCTGAAGAGCTCCATAATTACCAGCTGTTAATTGCACACTTGTGGTGTCTCACTTTTAATTAAAAAGAGCGGCTGGCTCGTCGCTGGACGATAAGCAACGGTGGAGAGGCTGCGGTTTAATCAACAAAGCGAGAGGAATTTGTTTCTGCTGCGGCCAGCAGTGGGCTGCAGAAATCTTCAAATAACCCAGGGAGATTAAAATGTGTCCATTAGGAGCAGTCAGGTTTTATTTGGGGTGGCAGGAGCGAGGTGCATTTGAAGTCGCCCCGCTGCAGAGTCCTCAGCGCAGCGCGGCTGGGGGTGCGGGTCTAATCAGCCCACTGCTGGCCCTGGGCGCTCAAGTGGAGGAATTGGACCCCGCTGGTGGTGAGCGGAGGAAAGGAGGGAAGGAGAGAGAGAAAAATGGAGGGAGGGAGGGTGCAAATGAGGGAGCGGGGAAGGAAAAGCAACCCCCCATCACTCTGCCTTTCCTCTTCTCTCACTTTCTCTTTTCCTGAGCCTGTTACTCGACTTTGTTTTGTGACCGGTGCGACAACGAGCCAAAAAAACGTCCTTAAACTATACGTCTCTCGCCTCTCAAAATCGGCCATTTTCTCTGCACATTAGTCACAGAAAAACGGCCTCGCAATCTGCACAAGCGTGAGATATCTCACTCCAGGATGTGTCAGCGCCCTTAGACAATACACAAACAACCTCAGGTCCTTTTTGGACATACCGGAGAGAGCCCTTCCACCTATTTCACGACCTTTTGAACCGCGGCAGCACAGTATAAACTAAAGTAGAAAAGAACACATCTTATGTACTTGATAGTCCCAGCATGTGGCTATAACTCACACAATGTTTATATGAAAGAGACAGTTACCTTGGTCAGCAACTCTGGGCCGCTGCCAGGCCTCCAAAAGCTCTGCACCACTCACATACAGTACATGACTATAGCAGAGTGCGATAACCTCATCCACCCTTTCTCTGACCCCTCCGCTCCCTCGCTGATAAAACTGTCTGCCAGGAAGTGTCCTTCACTCCACTTCCTCCCTCTCATGCTCAATCAACACCTGTCACCGCGGCGATGTGAACGCACTGCGTGAAGAGGCTCCTGCACATCCAAAAGAAACTCAGAGATCCCTCGTGATTGCTGTTGCTTCTTAGATAAACAAAAACGACAAAGGACAATGCAATTTTGTCCAGTTCTGGATAAAATGTGGAAAAATTTAAGATCCGATAAGTAATAACAGAATCGCTAGGGGCTTCCCAGATCCCCCCGAGTGTCGCAAGTGTTTTAGATAAAGGGCTCCGGGTTTATCTAAGGAAACAGTCGCTGGGGCGAGGATGGTCTGGCCTCACTGACAGATTAGTCCAGCCTAGGCCCACTTCCTGCCTGCTGAGGACACTAATTAGAAGGAAGGACTGACACCACAATAAGAGCTGACAGTTGAGTGCACTTAGCTCGGCTTCACACAATCTCACCACTGTATTAGTACATCACATTAGCCGCCGCTTATCTGATGTGACTAAAGTTAACCTGGATGTTGTTTGCACAGAAAAAGTGCGAGGGCAGTTCTGAGAAAACTGTGAGGGCGCTGATTTATCAGTGGAAGTATGTGAAGTGTTTTATTTGAAATTTTATCAACCTCTCCCCCTCCTCTCCCCACCCTCTTTCTCTCTTCGCCCCGCTCTAGAAACAAAACACACACACACACACACACACACAAACACAAACACACACACACACACACACACACACAGAGGGAGACAAAAGTCATTGTGAGCCCGGCCATTTCCCAGTGTTAATGACATCCTGTTTACAAACACGTCGAGCGGTGTCGCAGGGGTCATGGTCGCTCACACCCTCACGTTCTGTCTGTCTGAGTCTTATATCTTATCCTTCTATTCAAATGACCTTTGGCCTAATGGAGCATTTGACAGGACTACCCTTGGGAAAAAACAATATGAACACTCCAAAAGGATGTAGCTCACTTGGCAACGCTGAGCTACAACAAACTGCAAACAGAGGCATGTACGTGCATAAAACACAATGCAAGAATAAGTGGGAAAACACTTTGCACACTCACATACACACACACACCTGAACTAACCTTGAACACACACACACACACAAACACATACATGCACACACACGCACACACAAGCATATGCACGCACACACAAGCATATGCACGCACACACTCACAAGCATCACGATTGCTCCAATCCCAAAATCACCAAATGAAGGAAAAAATGTGCTATTACCCAAAGGGCAAATTTACAGTGTAGTTACACATACTTGCATGTAATAGGCTGAGCCGTTTTACAACACCAGCATGAGCTGAGCTATTGTTTTATTTTGAGAGGTGCTGGCTGTTATTGGATTGTTTTACACTAGCCTGGAGAGTTTTATTCCAGAGGCGCTCTGTGTGGCGAGGAGTGTGTTCGACTGAGTCAGACGGAGAGAGGGACAGAGAGGCAGAGAGAGAGAGACACACGTGTGGTACTGTAATCTTGTAAAACAACATCAGGAGAGTGTGTGTGTTGTGGCTACTGAGCTTCTGTTGGTGTTTACTCATCAGGAAGCTAATGTCTCTCCCTGCTGAGGCCCAGCAGGGGTCCTCAGGTACTCAGGTGGTGGCTCCTCACGCTGTAAGGCTACACCAATGAAACCAGCGCTGCTAAATATTTAACATTATCTTTGTAAATATCGCAAGAAGTTCAACTTTTCAAACGGGTGTTATTTTCAGTTAATCAAATGCCGCACAATTTCCGGCATCACTACCTAATTTATGCTGTTTACAGATGCGAACTCAACACAGAACAGGGTCTTGATTTTCTCCAGCGTTTGCCTCTCGCACACAAACAACGCAGGAGAATATTCTCTGCTTAGATGAGTTCACAACAACACACAGATCTCCGGAGCGCTCAGGTGAGGGGTGGCGCAGCAGGCCGGAGGCAGGACGTAACATATTTACATTGTTACACACCGGCGTCGGACCAACAGCTCTCTTGACATCTTCGTCGGTGTCTTCTCCGTGTATGGCACCGCTTTTTCACCCAGAGATGTTTCTATTCTTTTTGTTTTGCATCTGTCACACTTTCGAAACGCCATCAGTCATCGCACACTCGACTCCACTGAATCCTCCGGAGGATGTCCTACTGTTTTTTTCACATGGTCTCACTCAGACAGTAAGCGGAGCTTTAACTAGGGGGCTGGTAGGAGAAACTCCTGATAATGTCTGGAGATTAACATTCAGTGCATGTCTGAAAGCAGCATTAGTGAAGCAATGTTATACATAAAAATTGGATAATATGGATTCTCCTTCAACACACTTTACATTCACTGTTGAGCAGAGAACAATTAAATCCTTCACAGTCACATTGTGTCTGCTCGTGTTCATGCACTCGCACGCTCCTCCGTGCACTGCTCCGTGTCCGAATCTGCCTGTGAGGCGAGCGAAACACGCCAATATGAAAGTGGAAAAGTGGGCATTTTCCAGAGGGGGGGCTCTCTGTGGCTGTGCCAGTGGGCGGAGCAGTACGTCAGCACGGGTCACATGCCACAATGTGCCTGTCAGTCCACGGGACATCCCAGAGGAGAAGGGTAAGAGGCACCCCCCCCACCCCCCCACCAACCTTGCTCATCCATCATCGTGACACCGCAAGCTGTGGTCCTGGGAAACCCACCGCTGGCCAGTCGCTCCGGACCAGCACTGGAAGGGGAGACGGGACTCGCCATCCATTAAAAACACATTGTTTTGTTTATTATAACTAGTTAATGAGGTTGAAGTAAAGACTGGCTTTGTTTTTCAAACACTTCCAGCAGGGATTTGGAGGCAGTCGGCCCCGTTGCTGGGCTCGAGCAAAGCATCTCATAAGGGCCTGGGTGTTTTATAATGGATGTCTATAGATTTTATGAGAGTGGGGTTGGCCATGTTAGGAGTCAGATCCTTGGTTCTTGTAAAATGAATCATTTTTAGGGCTTTTTTTTCATATGCTGAGCTCAGACTTTTTTTATTCTATTCTTCTGCTTGCCACCATGTCTTTCTTTTCTCCAAAACACATTTTCTACCAGCTCCCAGTTCACGGATCCAACAGAAGTCCTGTTTTTGACTCCACAGCCAACATCAACAACACACATGATTGTTCAACAGTGGTCGGGCAGCAACTGGGTACCCCTGTGTCGATCTTTTGAACCAATCAGAGGGCTAGGATAAATGTTTAAAACTAAAAGAAAACAAAAGACATATTGCATCATTTGTCAGTGGGAACTTCTGATCCATGGGTGATGTATTTTTACAAAAGGTAAAAAAAACAGAAGAAAAGAAAGCAAGAAGACTATTTCTCTGAAGGTCGGGAATGAAAAGTAGCGTGCGTTAGCAGCATCGGTGGTTGGTGGAGCCAGAGGCCCTCCTGTCTCCCTGTCTGGTGGAGATATGAGAGAGGGCCCACTCCCTGTCCGGCCGCAGCAGGGGCCCAGGCTGCCCGCTGACATGCCTACTTTAATTGTTAGTATTAAATCACTTGCGATTTAAATCAAGATGCTATCTGCCAGGCGTTAAAATGTGTAACAGTAGCAAGTGTGCGCTACTTCAAATGTGAAACACCCACAAAGTTTTTCCCCGTAAGTCTCACCCAGACAGAGATGCAGTCCGATTAAACAAACACTCACACATGGGCACACACACAAAAACAATGGAGTCCTGTATTGCACTGATTGTCGGTGGAGTGGACAGACAGGCGATCAACCCCACCCCGACTGCGGGCCACACGTCAGTTACTGAGCGCACCGCACCACCAGCTACACCACGGGCTGTTTGCTTTAGGAAGGCAGCTCGAAGCCAATTAAAATACACTTAGAGTCGTGTCCGACTTGTGTTTGGAAAGATAATATATGTCCAGTCAACACGGTGTGAGCGAGCGAGTGAGAGGGAGGCACTCTCTGTCATTGTCTCAGAACGCGCTGCGTGGTTATCGTGCTGACAAGATACTTATCTCGACTTGAAGCTGAAGCAGAAAAACATGGGCCTGCACCTGATTGCATTTTTTAATCCCCTCCCGACAATAATATTATCTTTGATTTCGTGGTTTACCAGATGTATACGCTGCCTTAAAAAAACAATCTGCGTGTCCATTAGTTAATATGTAGAGATCAGTTTAACTGGCAAAACAGGATTTCAGGGGCGCTCCGTGGATGTTGTATCCTCTGTAGTCTGCAATAACGAGGCTGAAAGGGTGACTGAAAACATTTATCATCAGAAATTAGTAGCCTAATACACAAATGTGAAACATATGGGCCCGCCGTTAAATGTGGAAAAGCATAAAGAGGCGGCGGGAGAATATGCAGGCAGCGAGAGAGTAATGACACACAGACACACATGTGCGGGGATGCAGAGGGCAGAGGGTGCTGATATGAGTGGTGGTGAGTGGTGAGCAGAGACGGGAGCTCCATGTCTGTTCAGTGTGTTTTAAGAGTGTTTAAATGAGTGAAAAGTCAGTTATGGCTTCCAGATGGGGGCCGGCTTGATCCGGATCATTTTGACAGGCGCGGACTTTGATGTGCTCCTGCCTATTACTGACATTACAGGGAGACAGGCATATTTCTCCCTAATCACTTCCAACTCCTCCACACCAGTCCCCGCGTATGGCCTGCACCGGCACGGCCTCACCAGCACTATAAAGCATGGAGTCTGTGCTTGAGCATGTAGAAGTGGCAGTGTGTTGTTTCTTGTGCAATCTACCGACCAAACCTCTGTCTGTATGTATGTGGAGGGCATATCTCGCAAACCATTCATCTAATCGGCTTCACACTTGACATGTCCATTGTAAAGAGTTGCAGAATTGAGTGTGATTTGGACACGCAATACATTCAGTATCAGTCAGTGGGGGTGGGGTATCGCGCTAGTGGTCAGTCTGTGGACCGAGTTGAGCGTGTCGTCTTCTGCGTCCTCAGATAAAACAGTGGTCGGCAACTGCGTGACACCGCAGGTCGAAATCGTCGTGAATATGAATATATTCACAGTGTTTGTTTTGTTGCTGCAATGCTTTTTAATCGAGCTGAATTACAGAAGTTTTTATTTTGAAAAGTTTTGAACTTGAGTAAGTTTAGTAAACCATTTAAACTTATATAAAAGTCACACACGTGAACAGTTACAAAGCAAATTCAGTTTTACTTTATGAAAAACATTTGACTATAAAATCTTCATTGCAGATAAACCAGGTAGGATGAACACAAACTTCCCCCTCCGCACTACAGACCGTTAAAAAACTGTTGTAAAAAGCTCTGCACACAAACAACATAAAAGTAACAGTATATTGTAGAACTGTTTGAGGAGGAATGGAGCATTAACACAGGCCAAATCATGAGCCCATCCCAAACAGGCAGTTTTAGAACAGGCACTGCACTGGTATGAAAAAGCTTTGTGGCCAACCAGCATCTCCTATATCAGTCTGGGTGTATGAGTGTGAGATATTCACTTGCCTCAGGTAAAATAAGCAGTAAAATTAGCAGCACTAATGTAAACAGTCCTACCAGAGCCCGCGGTGACCCAGCACGTCTGCGTTTGTGCTCAGGTTTTATTTCAGCCCGACTTTCAACGTTTTTAATGAAAAGCTTCGGAGAGGACAAGAGAGGAGAGTATAATGGCTTCATTTATGCTGAGGGGAGCCGTCCCTTGGAAACATCCATCTTGTCAAGGCGGCAGGTTAAATATAGTCCAGACAGACAGACAGACAGACAGACAGAAGGGAATAATTCCTCCACTTCCCTCTCCACCCACACTCCCCAGTAAGCCCAGTGGAAGTCATTTATCAGGGACCGCAGAGAAGAGGACCAAAGGGGAAAGGCAGCACTACACTAGTGCTCACTAATAACTCAGTGACCCCCCCCACCTCAAAGACCACCCCACTGCTAGTCCTCGCAAGTCTCCTGTTCTCCTCTTCTTCCTCATCTCTTAGTTTTGTGGAGAGGGATGAAGAGTAGAGGAGTGAATCAGGCCGATGTTCCCCCGCTTTATCTCCCAGAGGCAGGGGAATGCCAAGGGGCCAGCGCTTTGGAATCCGCTGTTTTGTCTGTCTCTCGGAAGAGCTGGGCTGAGTCCACTTGGGGTAGCACAGGGAGGTATTCAGAGTGAAGTCTGGAGGGCCCTTCAGCTGACAATGGTGCAGCCGGGGGACAAAGTTGGCCCTTGATGGGGGCTCTGTGGAGAGGTGCAGGTGTCTGAGGTGAAGAACGGTCTCTCAGGCCTGACCCACTTATCTCCAGTAGTCTTCTCTTCTCTTCTACATACATAAGTCTGTGTAACTTACATGTGGAATCGGGTACAGAGACGTTGGTCGTCTGATTCCAGGGAGGGAGACAGGAAAAGGCCTTTGACCCCAGGGCTTCATTCTCCATTCCTGGTAATTGCACTCCATCATACTTTGTGCCGGAAAAAGCAAACATCTAAATAAACCCTGTCAAACCATGTTGTCCATCTGCCGGCAGATAAGATGAGGAAAATAAGCCATGTTCCATAAACACAAACATAGGGGCTCACAAATCAGCGGTCGCAGTTGCCACAAACCATAAATTAGCCTCGGAACCATTTTTAGCATTTGAGTCCGACAGGGAGAAGAAGACAGTGAAGGACGAGGACAAACCCGCTCTTTAAAATCTCATCATTGCTGTCACTGTGGGCTCCGCACCATGAAACAACACTGGGATAACATCGACTGTACATGAGCTGGAGAGGGAGAACAACAAAGAAGCGACCACTAAAATGCTGGCAGGGCCCACGATGGCAGGGCTGGGTTACCCCGCAGGCAGGAACGACTTCAGTGGAGCGGGCAGAGAAAGAACAAACAAAGTCACAGCCCTCTAGTGGAAAAGTAGGTCTCTCATTCAAAGAAATTGAATTCCACTATTTTAAGATCTGATCAAAGAGTTGTATGCTAAATGTTTTAAATGTGTTTTCTTTCCAAATTGTGCAGCGTTGCACACTTTACTCTGGGGTTTTACGTCAAAAAGGTAGAATATATAAATACATTTGTTTGCAATGTCTTTTTAAATTGCACTTAAACTGTCCTGACGTGTTGTGGAATATCTTGTGCAGGACAGCAAATGAATCAGACATTCATTCCACGATGTTTTCCTTTTTTATTACATGGGTAAGAGCCTCTGGGAGGACATTACCTTTGTACAGGAGCTCCTGCAACATGAAATGACAAATAGCATCACACTGGGCTCTCAGGAGCCATGTGTGTGCATTATGTTCCTCTAACTCTCCTGGCTGGGACATGCACGGCCTCTGAAATTTCACTACCAGATTTATCTTGTTTTCCTCAACTTATTTTCATATCTATTTCCTTTTCTTTGTGAATTAGGCAGCAAATAAAATGCATGGGGCCCCGCGCGCAGCAAAAATCAGCTGGAATTGCAACATTAAAGAAGGCGGCCGAGGTGCAGCCGGAGCCATCCTCCTGGATTTGGGCAAATTCAGCTGATGCAAAACAAGGAATTAATTTGAGGGGAGCGGCTTGCGTGCTGAGCTTGGCGCTCTGACAAAGATGAATGGCATCATTCCAAGCGAATGGTAATTTCACTTTTTGTGACAGTGCTTTAGAGCAAAAGCGACTCGGGACGCACAAAGCATTTGCAATCCCATTGAGGGCCCTTGGTACCTGCCTATCAGACACTGCACATTGTTTACCAATCATCTGATATTGATTGGTTTCAGACTAAAGTTTGAAGATGAATTAGAGTGGGAGAAGGTTAAGTCCTAACCTTGAAAGATTTAGTGTCTATTCAGCCCGCGTGTAGGACTCTCCTCAGCTCACTCGGAGAATAGAGAACTTTTAAATTCAATGGGGGGTAGGAGACACAAAACGTGTCACATTCACCAAGTGAATCCACTGGAAGAAACGCAGAAGAACACCCAAAAAGCATAATCTTCCTCCCCAGTTGATAGAAATGGTAATTGCATGTGTGGGATAATACTTTGAAGCCAAGGCCTCGGTCGGACAGACCGCCTATTTAGGTTAAAAAAGGGGCAACAAAACAGCTCCTTCTTAACGCTTTTGTTCACTTCTCCACTCTTTTAAATGTTTACTGAAAAAGAACCTTCCAATCCACTCTCCGTCTCCCGCACAATGTGGCACCTATCACTCTTGGGTGCATGGACACATTGTAATATGTGAATCATTGATATGTAGCGATCATTCCCATGAATCATTTTCTATTTAACATTCAGATTCTCAGGAATCCGTTTTTCATCCTCTCGAGATGGACAAAAGCATTTTGTGAGATAAAGGACGTTATTTGAATACTGTTACTGTTACACGGCAGATTGCATTTTATTTACTAAGGGGACATCTGCAGCATAGTCAGACTGAAACTGCTCTTTAAATTCAAACCTTGGTTTTTCTGCCTCTGCTTTAGCTCTTGAAGCCACAAATGAAAGACAGAGCTCCACAGGACGCCAGGAGCTTCCATCTGAACATGCTGCAGAAGTGATGTTCCTACAATTTGACATTCATATTTTGACATTTTGACAGAGTCAAGAGCACGCTGGTACCACGGAGTCCCCCTCGGCTCGTCGGGATGTACCATCTCCCAGCATGGGGTTGACACTCTAAATGGACCGTTGGGCCACCCATCACAGCTGGGCCACACCACTTAACGTCCCCCTCCCGTCCTCGTCCGGGCCGACAACCCCTCTGGTCCATGATGAGGCTTTCCAGCCCACTTGACCTCCCGACACGGCGCAGAATAGGCGCAGGCAGTGCTAACCCCGCAAGATGCCCAGGTCAGAGGTCACATTAGGAGAGTGCATGCGCGGCTCGTGGTTTGATGAGAAGATGAGAGAGCGAGCATCATCCCTGTGCTCATGAAGTGAATCATTGTGTCATCTTGTCTCTAACTCAGACAGCACTCAAGAAAAAGGAAAAATCTTATAGGAGAGTGAGGAACTAGTTACGAATGTAAATAAAGGTTCAGAATATTATGTGAGGGCTTTATCGTTTTTAAGGGATTTCACTTTTTAAATCATTTCATTCAAACATACATCTATTCAGTGGGTATGCCAGGAGTCTAGCTGTGATCCTGTATTGTACAGGTATATATTCAATTTGTATTGTATAGTTTTCTTACTTATTGCTCTTAATCTTTCACCTTGAACTACAGCACTTGCCCCTTGATTTGTTCCATCTCTCCTTCTATTTCTCTACTTAATAAGTTTGTTATGACCTAAATCCCAAAGCAAATTCCTTAAAGGTGAAAATCTGCTTGGCAATAATTGTGATTCTGATATGAGTACGTGATGACATAAGCAGAGAAGAACCATAAATCTCCACATGACTCAAATGATGCTGAAAAGGAAATGTAGAGTTTTTTCTTAATACAGGTTATGATAATGTAAACACACACACACACACACACACACACACACACACACACACACACACACACACACACACACACACACACACACACACACACACACACACACACACACACACACACACACACACACACACACACACACACACACACACACACAGGCCTCGGAGCTTAGCTAACCCTCCCTGTCTTGCCGGCCCTCAGCCCTGAATGCGAGCAGCACTTAAACTTTCCCCTTTTCAAACAGAGGAGCACAAAGAGGGGACCACATCAGCGGCCTGCTGATCATCCCCACAGACGGCTGAGCGCGGACAACGGGCAGGTCCCTCGGCACGTCCCCACATAATGTCCCCACGTCCCCCCTATCCTGCCTGCGCCGGGCTCGGGCCCGTATGCCCCCGCATATAAACAGCACTCCCTCTCATGTGAGACTAGATAAATGACAATTCTCTCGAGAGGGGCAGTTAGAAGGATTGGAAGAGGTTGGGTTGGGGGGGGGTAGAGGGGCCTGGTGCTGCAGCTGTCCCACTGGCCACATCCACCCCCTGAATCCCCTAACACCCCCCCACCACCACCATCACCCCTACCCACACACCACCCAGCAGCAGGTTTCTCCCTACAGAGGGGAGAAAAAAAAACACGCTTCATTACGTCCTCTCTCCCCAGAGCAGCTAGGGGCCTTTCAGTGCAGATAAGCCTCTTAGACATGAAGTAGCGCTCAGAGCAGCGTTTGAGTGACAGCAGGAAGGTTTAGCCATTCAGTGGACAATGCTCACATTCTCTGGCTTTAATCTAGAAGGCGGACAATGATCTGTTTTTTAAGGCCTCATCTCCTCTGCTTTTCCCACAGCAGTAGGTGACTGGCACAGGGAAGAGAGAAAGAGACAGAGCGGCCCGAGGGCCGGCCAGGAGAGAGCGCCGCTATCTCCCGAGGCCTCACGTTTCCCTGACAGTCCAGACTGAGGTGGGACAAGAGAGAAAGAGAGAGAGCGAGGCGGGAGGACGGTGGTGGTAGGGGGGTAAAGTTGACGGAAGGCAAAGCGCATCAATCACACACACACACACACACACATGCATGGGCACAAACAATCAGTCGGTGATGGTTGAGTGCCTCTGTGTGACAGACAGGCAGGTGAGAGGCCTGCTGGTGACGTGGCTTAGTGTAGAGCTTTGTCATTCTTATCTGCTCTGACCACTGACATCCATCCCTCCTTGGCCATTGTGTGTGTTTCTATGATGTATTTATACAAACGCTAATACGCAGGCTTCTGGAGGGAAGAAAAAAAAAAAAAGAAGCGAGGGTGCGAAAAGACATCTACACAAAATCATTTGTTTTGATTTCATGATACACTGTTGCCTCTGTGACCTCCTGGGCCCTGATGTGCTGTGAGGACACAAAGCGCTGAAAGACCTTTTATGAAATTGAGAACAACTGATTGTCACTTAAATGCGAATAAAAGTATAAATTTTATTATCATTATACTTTATTGTGGTGACAAACAAGAATAGATATTATCATAGACCTCAACAGCGTGGTTGCGAAAGCATTTTCTGAATAAAGCTTTTGATTCTCAGCCATTATACTGTAACCATACAAGGTAGACTTACCACAAGCTACGTGACTGTGAAACGATGATATATGTTCCTGTAAAAGCCACAAGTTTGTATTTCAACTTTTAATTTGCAGTGTCAAGAAGTACTACCCTACCCACAATTCTCAGGTGTAATAGCGACGTCTCTGATAGGCGGATCTTGCTGATACCATGGTCGATGGGATCATTCAGCATAACATTATGTTTAATTATGTATAACCATCATTTCTTTTTCCAACATGCTGCAGTTTTTTAGAGATGTTTGATGAAAGTCCAAAGAAGTGAAAATAACTACAAGGTTAAATTCAAGAAGAAGCACTAGTAGTCATTGGAGAGGCATCATTTGCAATGATTTATGGGATGCGTGGTTCCTTCACTCTTAAAATAGTTATGTACAGTCTTGAAACTTTACCTTTTTTCCATTTTCCAATTTATTTTGGTGGTATTTTTGCTCAAAATCCAATGTTTTATGCTCACGATTCAACTTGTAGCTGGTCGACCCGTTTCCAGACTTTTTTTCAAAGATTTTCTGAACAGTTAATGGAGAAAATGAATGTGAAATTTACTTCCAGAGCCCGAGCCGTTCTAAAAGTGGGAGGTTGTGTGAGATATGTCAACGATATGTCAGTGCTCCATATGCATTTAAAAAAAAAGATATAAACCATATATCTATTTCACTGCATCTTTTATACTGGCTCTGAATTTATTATGCATATTTAAACCGGAGGAAAAAAGGAGACAACTAGTGAATTTAGAGATGAAGTTCAAGATTCCTTCAAGATACTAACTTTATTCTATTAGTCAGGTAATCCAGATGTGTAAGCTATTTAGAATCTCTCTCTCTGCGGGAGTGAGTAAATTGATGGGGCCAAAATGAACAAATAACACAAGTAGGGACGACACGGTGTGGATGTGCCAGAGAACGGGGAGGATTATTTGAGAATCACCTCACACTTCGGACTGGTTTGCTTTGCTCCGCAGAGTGTATAAACATCCACACCTCATCTACAATAAACAGACACTGTGCGCAGACTATACGGACAGAGAGAGAGAGAGAAGCCACTGAAGTAGACATCTGTGTGAGTGTGTGTGTGTGTGTGTTCATGTGTGCAAACAGGAGGCCGGCATACGGAAGCATGTCCTTCAAGAGACATGGCCGTAAAAGCCCCTTCAGTGTTTGACTGAAGTGCCAATCACAGGGCTACTTATTATTCTAATTGGATTATTACTACAGTTCAGCCCTCTGTATGCGCCTCTGTTTCTAAACATGGCAGTGCCAGTAACTCGAGCTGGTGACTGTGTGAAGAAAAGAAAACGAAAGAAGGAAGGAGAAAGAAAAATGAGCTTGGGCAAAAGTGTGTGTGTGTTGCTGAAAAAGCACCTGGAAGCATTTGAAAGTGTATAGAACATAAACGGGGCTATATATATACTTTTCAAGGGATGTGGTCACTTTTAAACCTGTTAAAAATTGCTTAAAAATGTTAATTATCAACGCCCTACATGCTTTAAATAAATACTTTAAATATAGACTTTTAAATGCATACTTTAATAAAGTGTGGTTAGCCGAATTTTCTATTAAAAAACGTATTTAACTGGGAGAAGACAGAAGGTGAAAGCC
This sequence comes from Hippoglossus hippoglossus, assembly GCF_009819705.1. Lineage (NCBI taxonomy): Eukaryota > Metazoa > Chordata > Actinopteri > Pleuronectiformes > Pleuronectidae > Hippoglossus > Hippoglossus hippoglossus. Next base: position 15,243,486 of record NC_047163.1, on the reverse strand, counting down.
GTTCGGCGTTGAGATGGAGAGTGGCAGCAGACACATAAAACAGCCCAGAGACATGGATGAACTTTGGCCTCCTCTAAACACCTCCATACTTGCGAACCTAGAAGTTCTAATACTTTCTGTCTCTGCGTCCCTCTCCTTTGTTTGACACACGTTTCTGCTGCTGAAGGAAATCTTACTGGGGAATGAATAAAGCAGTCTGGCTTTGAGTTGATCTTGCAGGACGTCGGGTTAAGGATCTGAAATCCAGGTGAGAACGTGACTGGAAAATTTTAGTGCAGCCAGTACGAATGTGTGTGCGTTCTTACACACACACTTACACACACACACACACACACACACACACACACACACACACACGCACACACGCACACACACAGAAACACAGAAACACAGATGCAAATCCCTAACAACCGTTCGACATGTCCTCAGCACCTCACCCCTTATTCTTGCCCCCCTCTCTTACTCCCATTAATCTCATACACCTCATCACAGTCCCTGCACCTCGACCCCAAACATCTCATATCCTCCGCACACCTTTGCCTCCTTTCTGGGCTCTCAGCTGCGGCTCCCAAATCCCACAGCTAATAACTCCCTCGCATGCTCCGTACCACCGGACTTGCTAACAGTTCCACCTGCCGCTAACAAGGCTCGTAATAAAAACACAAAAGTTTTGTCAATTCTGAGGAGCAGAAAAAGCTAACGTGTAATGCCTATTGTTGTGTTTTGTTTTCGTGCGTTTCAGAATTCTCCTTTAATTTAAGAAGTGCTGAGACATGCAGTGTGTCATTATACGTTGAATTACTGACTGGACAAGGAGAAGCAGAAAAACACAGGTTGGCTGCCGCACAAAAAACTAGAAACATTGACCCAGGAGCCGGCAGATCATCCAGCGGACATGCCTCACATGTGTGGGCAGAAATGAAGCAGTGTGTGAGGGGGACAAAAAGGCCCAGTCAAACAGTGAGATAGACATATCAGAAGACAGACAGACAGGCGGTGGGACAGAGAGACAGATTGGGCAATTAGACAAACATACAGAGAGCGATCGTTCCATTACACAGAGAGCCTGGCATGGCGGCGATTGAGACAATGGGCCCCTTCAGCGTACGACTGAGTGTTTATGTCCCCCGTCAGTCTGCATCACCAGTGTCCCCCTGACTGGTCCCAGCTGACACTCCCACCCCCCACACTCCTTCTAGCACACACACACACACACACACACACAGACACCTCTCTGACCTCTCTGAACTTGAACATGCACACATACTCCTGGTTTGCTTTCTGTCACATGTCAGCGTATCATATGCCACGCAGGCTCCAATTCTATGTACTATGTGTGTGTGTGTGTGTGTGTGTGTGTGTGTGTGTGTGTGTGTGTGTGTGTGTGTGTGTGTGTGTGTGTCAATCAATCAATTCTACCTTCCACCTAAACAAAGAATGTGCCTTCTTGTGGCTGCACTGATCGGTACAACAGGTGATACGAAGACAGAAAAGGGGTTTTTTCACGTAAATGTCTCCTTCTCTCTTCTCCTAAAATCACATCAGTCCTCTTCATTATCTTGCTCTCTCTATTCCCCATGTCACCCCCCCCCCCTCTTCCTCCCCTCATTTCCCTCCTCCTGCTTTCTGATACCAGTGCATAAAACACACCAAGTTTTCACTGGAGCTGGGTAATGAGGCAGACCTCTGACCTTGCCTTGATGACTTCCATACCTGTGCATGTGCAAGAATGTGTGCGGTTGTGCGGTTTCGTCTGTGTGTGTGTGTGTGTACGTCTGCAGCTGGCGGTTGACAGGGACATGACTAATGAGGGCCCCGGACAGAAATAATAGGTGGGAATTATAACACAAAAAGGGTACAAGCCAAAGGAAAAGGAAGAACAAATGACAGAGCAATGGACAGAAGGAGAGAAAGATGCAGGGAAGGAAACAAAGGGAGAAAGAAAGACCAAGATTTAGAGAAGGGCTTAAATACTTAGCAGAGTGTAGCCGTACGGCTGTATTTCACACAGAATCAACAAATAGAGAGGGCTTCACTGTGTGAGCCCAAGTTAGCTTAAGACTTACTGAAGGGTTACTGTAGTAAACCTATAGTAACACAACTAGAGGCATGTACAACCTCTTCTGCAGTGAAGCATTTCTCCATGGTAAAGATACTTAGAAAATAGTTCTCAAACAAAATCCTGTTTATCCTTATAACCTTATAACAATCTTATAAAATGCTAAGAAATATAGTCAGTTCTATATGACATTGTTTATACTCATTGGAGCACAAAACCAAGCCAAGGCCCAACAGGCCCCTTATCACTTCTTATCACAACTATCTTTGATCTGTGGCAAATATTTTATGGATTCATTCCTGCCACATGTCCCACCCCCACACAAAGTTTCAATAAAGTTGGTTTGGCGTTTTGCGTTGTATAGTCCACCAATCAGGTGTGAATGGTCAAATATGAACCGACCAAAACTTTGTCAAGTTATAAAAATCGGGCAAAGGGACCAGTCTAATGTACGTCTGGATAAAATGGCGTTTTACTATGACAGATTCATCTGAAATTCTGGTACAACTGACACATCACAGAGAAGCTTCTGGACGCGCATGTTTGGGTGTCTGGCAACACCACTCAAGGTCAAGGGTCGTCACGTGTAGACAGAGCAGAACTTCCTAATTATATGTGATAAATGTAATTACACGCAGGAAGCATTTCTCTCCACAATTTACTGGCTTAACCCTGTCACATGTGCCAAGCTGGCAGGGAAATTGGAGGGATAATGGTGTTGAAAAGTCATAGATGAAAAAGTAGGTTTGGTAGACTTGGAAAATATGGGTAAATATTGATTATAATTCAAACTGAAGCGAATAATTTTTTATTGAGGGAACTTTATTTGCAGGACCACAATTAGAGGTCCAGAGGAACCAGAGAAAACCTTTCAATTAGGCTGTGTGTTCTGAAAGTGATGCTATCTGGCCAAAAAGAGATCCCCCTCAGTGAACTCTGTGCTCCTGCTGGATCAGATCAGTGCCCATAATGGCCGACTGCAGCCAGAGGGTCTCGACCCACTGACACAAAACATGGCGCCTGGGAGAGAAGCGAGACAGATGGACAAATAGACAGATAGACCTTCAGACCGACATCCTGTCTGCAAACTGCAAATAGATACAACAATTAAGTCAGGTCTGGTCATTTTCATTTCACTGACCTTTGGCCTTCGCCTCCTACACATGTAAGGAGACAAATTACTGCTGCAGTTGGGTTTGACCAACAGCTCCAGTGCAGGAGAACATGCAGTGTGAAGGCTGAGACAGCGGACATAAATCATACCTGTATTTGATCTGTGGGGCCCTGGGCTGGCTGACGGAGTGACAGGTAGCATGGGGCCTATGTCTCTGAACCCTGAGGGGCTGAAAAGGGTCACTTGTTTTGCGAGCCAGTCGTATTTTCAGTGATATATAAATGTGGGGTCAGCTGTGGTGAGGTTTCCCTTTAATGTGCATTAGAACTATCAAATGGTAAAACCATTACCACAATTGTCTAATGTTAGGCGTGAAATAAATAGATGTTATACTGAGCGCCCGACCTATTAATCCATTGGCTGATAAAAAGACAGATATGAGCCTTTCACATATTAGCATTTGTCAACATGAAAGCTTTTATTTTAAACAATAAACCATGCAGAAAAGATGTGCATTTACATTTTTTGTTCAAAATGTTGCTTGTTTTTTTTTATTCAAGTTCTGTGTATTCGTAATTTATAGTTTTTACCTCCGCCAATGAGGTTATGTTTTCTTCATCTTGCTTGTCAGCAGCGTTACACAAAAACTACAGGATGGAAAGAACCTGTTAAATTTCCCTGCAGATCTGAATCAATGGGTGAATCCAGGACTTCAATTTTAATTTCCGTAACATTTTGAGATAGGACCTTTTTGACATTTTCACACATTTCCCAGAGAAAAATTCCTGGATCTTGATAAAAAATTGTTTTAAAAATCAAGCATGTTTAGGGAACTGTGTGTGCAATTTGATTGATTTTTATATTATTACATAGACTTTATTTATTATCATAATCGGGCTCTACATCAGACTGGTGTTGAAAATGGACGACAGTTGGTGGCTGTGGCATCTGCCGTTCACTGCTGTGATTTAACAGCAAAAGTTAATACACATTATGACCCAGATATTACTTTGGTTATAACCTCAGCTTTGCATTTGAGAAAAGCATTGGTTTGATATTGCTCCTATTCTGCGTGCACAGTAACTCTGGTGTATGCTGTGGGATGAAGGCATGGTTTTGTAACTGGTGAATTTTTGCAGCATCCACTGTAAAAGTTTCAAGTAGTTATGATTTCAAAGACAAAGACCTGTAAATGTAAAGTATCTTACCTCAGAACTACGTTTTCCTTTTTTTCCATCAGCTGTCATCTCACCAGAGCTAAAGCCTGCCTGCAGTATATTCTATGTCAAAGGCATACCATATATCACTGGCTGTGTACAGTGCCACTTTAGTCGCATGCTCTGTGCATACATATAACAAAGCTTATTCCACAAAAACATCACCAAAATTATACAGCATCATTCTCTGGTGTCCCAAAGGAGATTACTATGCTGCATCAGGAAGTGCCCTTCAAAGTTTCCACCATTGTAATTGCACAGTTCAGATCCAGACTTTGTTTTCTGCCTTTCAGAGCCAGTTTTAAAACCCCAGAGGTGGCTTGTCTCCAGACTAGGCGAAATCAGAATTGCATTAACACCCAAAGAGCATTTCATCAGAGACAGCAGGGCCCCGCGGTCCAGGACACCTGTAATAGAGTTTCCTCTCTCGCAGATGCACAAAAAAACCCCCACAAAAAAAGACATTGTAACTCCTTTTGTATGGAGGGTTTACATGCTCCCGCCTGCACGGAAATATGTTGCTGTAGCTGATCAAATCAAGACAAGCAAATTGCATTTGTCGAGAGAAGGATCAAATGCTGGCGCCCACAACAAACATATTAGCGGCCTGATCCGCACAGAATACCCTTTGGCATAGTGGTAGTATTGGATTAACAAAGTAACGTCGAATAAGAGAAGAGGACGTGCAGAAATCCAAACTGACTCCTTTCCTCCGCCTTCCCCTTTGCTGCGCTGCATGAATTACCATGATCGCATGCAAGCGAGGAAAATAGAGTTGAAGAAAACACTTACATGCAAAGACGTGGATTGGATTACTGCGAATTCAACTGAAGTGATGGCGCATGCCAATCTCAACACTGCAGTACATGGTAAGTTAGGGTGAATACATGCAATTCATCTGAACTATACCGCACCGTTGGATAACAGACAACTTTCGAAAGCCTGTTCTCAAGTTCATCTAAAAATGATCTTGGAACAAATCAACACTTGCGCCCATTATTCTCACCGCGGACTACAGGAAAACTATCACGTTCAAACATTTGGTAATGGGAAAAGGAGATATTTTTCCTGTTTGTTATTAAAATAAACAGAGACGGAGATGTCTGGGATGAACTGGTGTGTGAAACTCAGGGGAGAGAGAGTATGGGAGAAAGAGAAAGAGAGAGACTTAGGGGCCTGACCGTCTGACAGACAGGCAGGCAGATGGACAGCAACTTGGCATTAGGGAATATGATTCTGCCAGAGAGTGATCCATAAAGACTGCAGGAGGTCGAAGGGCATCCTCTCTATAATGACTCATCATCACTCAGTGGTGTCTACACGGGATGGCCTGTGTGTGTGTGTGTTTTGTGTGCGTGCGTGTGCGTGTGCGTGTGTGTGTGTGAGAGAATCTGTGTCTGGGAGAGAGGGCCAGTGGATCTGCTGAGAGATAGTGCAGGATAAACGACCAGTTCTGCTATTCTAGGCCTCTGGGGAGAAAACGAAAGATCCCCCTGTTGTTTTACCAGAGCCCTGGCCAAATACTGTCACCCACAACGTCAATTAATCCCATCGTCATCATTTCTTTTTCTTTTCTTTGAGAGAGTCTGAGGAAAAACATGGGTGAGAAGGTGAAAATGACATTCGCTGGGTAATGAAATATGATAAATGTCGTAAAGCGTTTGGAATTCCCTCTGTCGGAGGGAGGGCTGTGTTTGACTTCTTGGGGCTGGGTAAACACTGCCGGACGGTCCTCGCCATGGCAGCTGTTCCCGTGGTAACGCGGTGGGCAGTGGAGGCGGAGCCACAGGGGAGTTGTGGCGTTTTCATGAACTGAATTTTTTTTTTTATTCGGTCAGTCATTACTTTTACCACAGCGCAGCCCAAACCGACCACTAAAAGGGCAGCGCAGACTGCCAACACCTTGTATATGGAATTCATAAAACAATGGCTCACACTAAATTCCCCTGCTGCATTCTCAATCAAGCTGCTATGGCAATGACTGTGTCTGTGCACATTTAAGTGTGTGCACGTGCGAGGGGCCCATATTTTAAGTTGTGCAGCATCGGATGAATATCTCCATTTCTTGGCGGCTGACAGCCTGTTTGTCATCCACTCCACAACCAAGAACTGACCTTCAGCAACATAACTGCCTTCATCCTGCCATACCTCTCCTCTCCTCTCCCTTCATTCTTACATCTCCATCGCCTCGCTCACCTTTCTCCACTTCTCCCTCACTTTTTGCTCTCCTCTCCTCTGCTGCCTTTGTCATTGATCGCTGATGCGATTGGCTGCCTCCATGCTCAGTAATGACCTGCCCTGGTAACCAGCCGGCTGCTCCGCTCCGTCCCTCGTAGATTGAACTGTCAGATGGCAGCGATTAATGGCTGGGCAGAGAGACACAGGCTCACACCTGCAATGTCCCACCATGCACTGCCCAGCCAATCTTCTGTCCCGTCTCCGCTCACCCTTTGTACAGGTACATGTCCGCATTTGTATCAGAGTATCAGAATCGATAAAGATTCAAGCATAGGTGTGTTGCGGTTACAGAATTCGTGCATGCAAACTGTCTTGCTGCAGTGGCTGATGGGAAGTGTATGGTGAAAGGGTTTGTAAGTACACAACTTACAATGCCTTTTTAGGCCCAAACTAGAAAAAGTTGTTGATTTTGCCAAATCAGAAAAAAAACTGAACCTAACCACAGTTTGTTCCATTACTTAAATGGCAGCATGTGATCATTATTTGTCTGCAGCACTAAAACATTGTTGCCCCCTGCTCCTCTTTATTACTATATTAGATATGATTGCCCCCATAATCAGTCACTTATTCTACTGTTCACACTTGAGTCCCTCCGACAAAGAGAATCAGAATAAATGCCTAAAATGCTAACATATGTTATTTCCTCGAGCAGAGATGAGTGGGGTGTTTGGTCTGGTCTTGCTCTGTCTGTCTGTTGAGCCGAGCGCTGCGGGCCCACGCGGCTGTCCCGTGTTGTACTTGGCCGGCCGTCTGCTAACTGTCAGCGCAGTATCTCCTTACACTGATGAATGGGAAGTTTCCAGACCTTTCCCAAAGCTTTCATTCCCTTGTTCCAACGCTTCATCCAGAGGAATGGCCGAGAAAACAAGGGCTCCTCCGCCCGCCCACCAGCCTCCCTCGAGGGGGAGCGCCAACATGGAGACGGGCACGGAGGCTAAATTTAAAATGCTCCCTCCAAAAGTAAAAAAAAAAGTGGGGGTAGAGTGGGGGAGGGCGATAAAATGCAAGAGAGGTTGTAGACAAAACATAACGAATGAAATACAAATTAGAAGCAGTAGAAATGTGGTGGGAGAAATAAGAAAAAACTGAAAGAGAAAAAAAGAAAAACAAGATAGACAGAAGACGGAAGGAGCATAATCCTCTGAACAGTGAACATGTGAATATCAGGCCAGTAGGGGTTTGGCGTGGTGTGTGAAACGGAGATAAAATCGATTAGCTTGTCCGCTGACCCATTGAGCAGCGGGGGCCCCCATTGCCCCACTCCTGCCACAGCCCTGACAGAGACATCCAGGCCCAGAGGCCCCCAGGGGTCCCTTCTGGACACTGAGGTGAACAAAGTGGTGCCCTCCTGTCAAACTAAAGCCCTCAAGCAACAGCAGAACAACAAACCATGCTGCAATGCTTCACTGCTCTCTGATTCCACAGGAGACAGGAAAGATGTAGTGTGGGGCTGTGGAAAGAGGACACTGCTGCTTAAAATACACTGCTACAGCACTTACTTTCAGACTACCCTCAGTTAATCTAGCAACTGATATCGACCACGTTTCTTTAGAATAAAAGTTATTTTAATGTCTAACATAACTTGGGAATAACAGCTTGGGTTAGGGTATGGGTTAAGCCTTAGTATGTTAGTAGAGGTTAGTCGCTGGAATTAAGTTTAATAAAATATCTCACAGGGTAATAAGAACTAAATACATTTATAACATATAATCATTTACATCAGTGTTTGAGCCACTTCAATATTTTTGTCTCTTAAAAGTCACACTTCTCATTCTCACTTCTCGATGAGGAATATCTGCTCATTCTTGGATAGACAGGCATTTCTAGAAACCTTTTCCATCTCTACTAAAAACACGCTTGCAATTTTTAAAGATGCCACCATTTATTTAAAATTTGAATAATCACTTCAGAAATTGTCAGGTGTTTCTTGAAAAGTTTCTAAAAGCATCGGCCCAAAAACATCCACCTGTTGACAGGCCTTGAAATCTCTCCCTATCGTTTAATCACCGTGTTTTCCTCACATGATTTCCTCAGTCATATAACTGGGTGAGGAGCACCTCTTTGATTCCTGGCTCATTGTAGTGTATCTGACCCTCGGGGTCAGAGAGTGGAAAGAAGTGGATGTGTCACCACTGAGCGCTTCTCCGTGTTAGAATAATATTTCTATGGTGCTTTTAGGATGCTAACGCTAATCAAAACAGGACATCCTGAGGAGGGCCGTGCTCTCTCTTCCCTGGCCCCGCTCGCGTACCGCTTCATGTTTTTGTGTTTGTGGAGGAGCGACAATCCCAGGAAGCTGCGAGAAGGGTTCATCAAAGCTCTGAGCGGGGGGCCCTGTCCGCAGGATCGCTGGAATGCGGCGTGGAAAGGAATCTCTACTGTCCTATTGTTCCCTCGTTTCCTCGGTCTCATCACACGCCGGCACGTCCAGTTCACTTACAGGTAAGCAGCGCTAATCAGCCCTGCATTCCTATCCACAGCCACATTCTTTCCTCTGCTGCGACCCTGGCTGACCAACAACACACGTGCACACACAGAAGGTGCACGGCTTACACGGGCCCACACCATGCACAGAGGGGAATTCATCAAGAACAGATCTCTGCAGGACAGGGACGGGATGTTTCCTTTTCTCAGACATGGGATTGGGAGTGGGACAGTAAGGTGAACATTGATGATTCATGCCTCACTAATGGTGGAAAACTAGATCTCTATCTGGCCCAAAAAAGCTCAAGAACTGTGCGATGCTCATATCAGCGGAGCGTCAACGGCGGGCAAATGTTTCACAATAAAATACCACCTGCAATATATGTAGACCTTGCTAGTTTGGCTTTACTGACCCTTTGACTCTCTTACCTACAATAATGAATTCACAGCTTGTCATGGCTTTTCACCTCTGTTTTGTTTCCCATTGTAACTACAACCTGGGCAAGACAGCTGCTATCAGATCCAATCAGGCGGATGTGGTGGACTTCATCTGGAAAGCCCCACCTTTGATCGCATCTCCTCAAGCGGTCACCACTTGATGAGCTTCAGGGTGGGAGGTGGGATGTGGTTGTTGTAGCAGAGATAAAAAAGGTGTACAGGAATACTGGCAGTACATAAAAACATAAATGCTCGCAGACTATATACGCCCTGTTCTGTCCGGCCTCTTCCGCTATGGGCATTACCTGATGTTCTTGTTTTGCTCCCCCGTTTATGTCCATGCCTCCCTCACTCACTCACTCCTTCCATCCCTATGGGCCAGCCTGCTCCGCCCAGGGAGATCCCCGAGCAGTGCTGGAACAGACTGTTATCACCACATTCACAAAGCGATTGTTGGGTAATTCCTGTTTATAGCTATGTGGTGCCTCCAGTGTGTAAGAGTAAAAGAAAAGAAAAAAAACCCACTGTTCTTGTTCTGAATCCTCCGGGAGAGAGATTAAAAAGCAACGTCCACAAGCAAACACACGTGACTCTAGCGAACCTGCCAGAACAAAGATATTCATCATTCATTCAAAGGAACATTGGTGTTATCCAAAAGGGGCTGAAGGGTCGTTGAGATATGGACAACTGGGATGGAAGTGATAAATCCACTTAATGCCATTCTGTTGGTGGGGGGGGGGGTGAATTTGAAAAGTTAATGATCATACTGCATGAAAAACGGACATTATATCTGCAGTCTAGTGTGAAGTGTAGGACACACGCACATTGGCAGTCAGCATGAAGTCATATCAAGCCTCTTATTTAGTCCTCGTTCCCATAAAAGCAGTAAACAATGTAGTAAAGTGACTTAGTGTAGTTAGCCGATGTGAGACATGAGGCCAGAGTGTCGGGCCTGTTTCTACCGCCTGCTACCAGGTAATTGATTGGAGTATAAAATGATTGAGTTTCTTTAATTAGCTAACAGACGTCCCCTCTCACAGCGCGCCAAGGAGTCGCCAACTTCGCACCGGCCCATTAATAGCCCCGGCGAACCGCACCATCAGCAATCTGTTGACATTATAACTTCTCAGACATCATAACGACACAAATCAGTTTGACGTTGAGGGTAAACTTTTCAACTCAGCAAAAACGTCATTTGTCTCGGACCAATTTGCGATGAGAAAATGGCAGCGCGTCACAAATTTGACAGCCATATGCCGGGGATGTGAACGCTCCGCAGAGGGCCTTTTGTTTTGTGAAATACGCTCTGAAAATCGCACGTCCACACTCGGCCCAGCCACATGAGCACATGCGCAGCCTCGCCTCCCTTTCCAGCAAACACTCACACACACAAGCACAATCTATGAAAATATGCTTAGCTTGGGACCGCTCTGTTGATAATGACCTCAGCCTTGGCACCGCACTGGGCCAGACCAGACTGCCGACAGACAGGAGGCTTTTGTGTGGACTCCCTATCTCTAACTCCATGACCTTTAGGGGGGGGGGAAGAAAGCAGAAATGCCTTTTTTTTTATTTAGAAGGGGTACGGCGCACTCATTGTTCTGTGTTGGTACGGTTTCCCTGTGGTAAACACACAGCGGTTCCCAGGCTTGACATGTTGCTGCACAGCCACCTCCCACCCTCCCTGCCTCCATCCATCCCTTGGTGTTCCCACACTGCCCTGTCTGGATCGCTGCACCATACCCCCTCCACCCCACCCCACACATGCAACACACAAACACGCTATCGCCTCACCCATCAGCGCAACACTCAGTGACACCACAATTACATAGAGACTCACTTTTTCTGTACCTGCCACCGGAGCAGCGTTCCAAAAAATAATGCTTGTGCGTGTGCTTTTTCGAGCATTATGAAATTCCTCGGATAAATGATGGGCTGAGATGGAGAAGTGCAGTTGGATAAGAGGGGAGTGGAGACGGGAGAGAAGCCCCTGGGGCAGGGCCGCTGCTGTGTCAGGGCCTGAGAGGGGACCCTCGACGGGGCCTGGAAGCTCCCCAGTTGCTCGGGACATGGGGCCATCCTTCAAGTGGGTGACAACAGTGCATAAACAAACCACTAACCTCATCAGCTCTGTGTTTACAGCCCTGAGACCGAGTCCTGGACGACTCATTAACATCAGAGACCTTCCGAAAAAGGGGCATTTTTTTTTGGGGGGGGGGGAGAAGAACCCTTCTCCCCACCAAAGAGAGGAGGAAAGTGGACGACATGTCAGACAGATGGGGGCGTTGATAGATGAGAGGGCCTGGGTCACAGTGAACCTGCCCCCGCCACCCAAAACCCACCAACACACACATACAGACACACACAGACATACGCTTGTACCTCGGAACACAGTTAATACACCCACAAAGGCTGCATGTGCTTCTGTGTGCATACGTGTCCGTGACATGCTTTACACCTGGTTTGACAAGCATTCAGCAGCCGTCCCATTATAACAAGCAGAAATGCTGCGCTGCATGTTTGGAAGTGTGCTTGCTCACTTCCACAACCTCTGCAGACAGATCCTATAATTGTTCCGCGGCCATGACATTGAAGTGGAAAAATGTAACTCCTCTAAAAAAGGTACTGACAGAAACCTTTTACACAACAAGCATTTGTGTCAGCGGTACAAGTGGCGTTCCTTCAAGTTTAAGTGAGCATTTCATGCACAATCTGTCATCTAAAGCAAACACACAAACTAAAAAAAGGGGGGGGGGGGGGGAGTAATGGATTAAGTTATTGAATGTTGCATTGAAATGTTAAATCTAAAATCTTTATTTACCCTAGTGGTGATAGCCAACAATAAACAATCAAACCAATAGATTTTTTTGTTTGCTATTTAAGACTTCACTCTTATAGTGCAAGAAAAAATATATTAGGGGCCTCTATATTTTTTCTATATTTGCATTCAAAATCTAACTCAAAGCAGCATTAACATAAGCCAACAGAACAGAGAGGAGTCACCTCCGTCGTGGGCCCCAGTGATTCTCGACCCCATGCGCCTGTGCACTGAGGGAGATTTGGGGCATTTGCGCACGGAGCTCTGGCACCGAGCGCAGCGGAGGCAAAGAGCTCCGCTCCGGGACAACAAGGGGCTGTTTAATGGGGGGGGGGGGGGGGGGGTCTCTATTTCACTTCCCTCGCGCCGGCCCGCTCCTTCTCACCTTTTAAATGGGCCGATCTATTAACCGTTTTAATGAGCTCCGCCAGACAAACGCGGGATGCATGGCCCATTGCACAAAGTGAGGAGGACGACGCGCTCCTCGGCTGCGGAGAGGAGGAGGAGAGAGACCCTGACGGACAGCGAGATCCGGAGGCCTCACACACACACACACACACACACACGCACATATACGCGCACATGCACGCGCACACATGCACAAACACCTTCCAATCAGGGACGTCAATTTGAAAGGTAAAGCATCTATGACAACATTTCTGGAGACATGACAAAATGTGTATCAGATGAACGTGTGTATCCCTGCAGGCCTGTGGACACACACTCATGTGATTTCAATGCTACTGCCACTTGTTAAGCTTCCAAAATATGTGTCATGGAACCTCTCCTTTAATTATCCCAAATTTCAGATTTACATGTCACATATAGATGCGTAAATCCCAGTTATTAGTCCCAGTGGCTCGTGCGAGATTAATCGCTATTGAGATGACTCCTGACAATTTATCAAAGCCCTCTGAACACACTATAATCAAAGCGCTTTTATTGGGACACAAATATGCTAAGTGGCTCTTTAATTGGGCCTGTTCACCGAGCTGGAGTTTGACTCGTCCAAGTTCTCCTCTTCCTCCACCTCCTCTCCCTCCATCTCATTCACCGCGGGGTGCGGCCCGCATGTGCGCGCCTCGGCTAAACTTAGTTGGGGAAGCAAACGCGAGTTCTGCGGCCGCACCACATTACATCTGGACTAATCAGCTCAGCCTCCATCAATCACTCACGTTTACCACCTCTCCATCACCTCGTCTACATGCACCCTCTCTCCTTTTTTGGGGGGGGGGGGGGGGGGGGGGGGGGGGAAATCACACGACCGTTTTGCAAGGAGGCCCTCCCGCACATGCCCGTTTTTAACACGACTTCTCCGGACACACACTGAACACATTTACCAGCAGAGCCCATATGAGGGGTCTGGGAATTTAAATATTCACTGTTGACACTGTGCAGACCTGGCTGGGGGCCAGGGCGAGCCCGCTCCTCCGGGGGGGGGGGGGGGGGGGCGCACAACACCCCCCCCCCCCCCTATTCTGACCCAAGAGGTAGAGACCCTCCATCCCGAGAATAATAATCTTTAAATACACAGCGAATAATAGGCTCTAGCTGCCATATTCACAGAAGGACTTTAATGGTTGTCAAATATGCAGAAAATGGTGCAGTTGTTGCTTGTTCTCCTCTGGGTGCGTTTCTGTGCACGGTAATAAAAAGTCTTATTCCGAGGCAAAGTGTTGTGTTTCACAGTCACAGACAGAAAGAAAAACAAGTGGTTTCTTTCCTCATGATGATGATGATGATGATGATGACGATGCGTGCGTGTGTGTTTTCGCGTGCACGTTCATGTCTCTACCACATTCAATAGAATCACACTAAAGCACTCACTTTATATGTTGATTAAACTGCATCAATACGTCTTTATTATAGCTCGGATATCTCTGTGAGGCCAAACCAATTCAAACACATGTAACAACTTCTCCATAACCTGCTGCTTGCTGGCATCAACTGCACAAATAAGTGCAGACATTACATTGCAGCTATTGCACACATTGCTGTTTTTCTTAAATATTGTTTTATTTGTCTTTGTTTTTAATGCATAAAATGCAGGACTACATGCACAATGTAAATACTGAGCACTGATCTAACTGAAAGTCTTTGAAACTCGTGAAAATCCTGACCTGCTTTGAATAACATTTTATCCAAACACTAAAATATTGCAGGCCTGGGTCATTACATTGTATTGTTGCTATTCTGTTTTTACATATCTGCATAATTTCTTTCAAAAAGAAAATTGCAAATTTTTTTCAGATTAATATAGTGTGCATTTTAGTGTTAGACAAAATTCAAATGAAAGGCAACAGAACAGATAAATGTATATATGCAAACCATCACAGGAAAAATACAACTACAACATGCAGACTGGAGCAGCTTTAGAAAACACAATATAATTATTGATAATTTATTGCAGCAAATCAATGCATGAACAGCTCTATCGATCATCTCGCATAACTTATTATAGTGGATCCAAATAATGAACTCGATTTAATGACGAGAGTGTTTCGATATTACACTTCACTTGATAAAACTAATTGGATAGTTGAAGTTATTGTTTTATCCTGAATGATATATATTTTTTTGCAAACAGAGCGAGGAGCTGCGTCCTGCAAAAAAAACAAACCACGTGCAGCAACATATAACACTGCAGCATACAAATAAATTTAAACATTACAGTATATGCATTTGTGGTTGTTTTTTCCCAGAATGGTATAAAATCTAACTACAGACACACATGGTGCATTCGTGGGAGCTCGGAGCGAACTGCATGCCTCACAAACAAGATCCCCTCCACTGCAACATTTACCACGTCTGCCTAAATCCTCCTTTTCTCTCCATCAATCGGTTTTTCTAAAATTTCTTTCTTTCTGTATTTCAAAAATCCAACTTGCTCCCCCGGCAAAAAAAAAAAACTGAAGAGACCAGCAGCACCACGCGCTGCAGCACCGGGCAGCTAATACGATGCAACTGCCGACGCACAGGACACGGGGATTTTAACCCACTACGTTAAGCTACAGCGCCCACTACATGCAACCGTGCGATTCCAATATACAGGAGCGGACGCCCCGCAACAAAAGTTCCTCCATCGCTCCGCTCAACTTTAAAGTTTACACTCCTCCACTCACTTCTCCTTTCGCGACAACATCACCATTCTGTCACTCTTTGCGCGTGAAAGTGCGGATTTGCCTGGAGGAGAATGAAACGGTTACAGAAAGTAGAAGCAGACGCGGTGATAACAGCGATAGGTAAGATGTTAAGACGGCATGTTTGAAAAGGAGAAGGGGAAAAAAAGAAAGGGATGTTGCACCTACTCGTGGCCAGTTTCCGTGCCCTGCCTTTGGACCTCATGCTGCCCAGTCTCTCGGCGTGGGTTTGTTTGGATTTTTTCTCGGATCTTTTTTCCTCCTTTTTGTTTTTTTTTTCTCTGTGGTTCCCCCTTTTTTCTCTGGGTTTCTCAATCCAAACCAAACGCGCTATCTCTCCAGCATTGTCAGTCCCGGGCACCTTCGCACATGCGCACAGCCCCCCTGAAAAATGTGCCGGGCAGCAAGTGCCAGAAAAAGTTTGGGGACGATTTATCACTGGTGCTGTTTTAACCTGGAGACGTTGCGTGTGCGGATCGAGGAGATGCATCTGCCTTTAGCTGCAACTTTTCAAACTATCAGAGTGAGAAAGCGGAGCATGCACTGTAAAAAAAAAAAAAAGAAGAAAAAGATCAACGATGGTGCAGCCTCAGATTCGGTCGTGCGCTCTTGTTGATTTGACGCATGAGGGAACTTTGCAATGGAGACGCGTCCAGTGCAGGTTTCGTAAAATAAATGAAACTGCAGAGAAATATCTTAGCATCTGAAATCAAGTGAACCACAATGATGCACGCTCATTATTTTCTTGAAAAATAAAACAAAGTGTTAAAGACCGATCCCTCAGTGCAATACTTTGTCATATGTGATATGTTTTACACACATCGCCGGTGACGTTAATTATAACAGCCCTCATTCCTTGTTGCGCACATTTTCTGTCTTAAATGGTCCAATTCATCACCGTTCACACAAATCACACCGATGCCAAAAATGTTACATATTTTATTTGTATTTTCACCATTACGCAGAGCATTGCATAGAAAATGAAGGAAAAACGTCCCCCCCCCCTCCCTTCCTTCCTCCCTCCCTCCCTCCCTCTTTCTCTCTTGGGCACCCGACTGACAGCTATAGTATGAGAGTGCCCCGTTTTTTTTTTCTTCTCCCCCTCTATTTCTCTCTCTCCATCTTTCTCTTTCTGTGCTGACAATTATTAATACGTTTAAGTGCTTATAGCATTAATGCCTGTTTGAGACTTCTCGGTTGCAGTGCGTAAATTTCATCACTTGGTAATTGCTGAGGACTCGATAAGAATGTTTTAATTGACTTCACATGGAAGGAGGAAGGATCTATCAAACAAGAAAGAAAGAAAGAAAAAAAGGACTCGACCAAAACCTTCATCTCAGTGGGTGAAATAATGTCTGCATCAACATTTCTTTTTTCTTCACGCTGGATTCTTCTGAAAAAGGGGCCACACTCATAAATGCCATCCAAGGCACAAAAAGTCAATAAAACCACTGCATGTCTGCTGTTATCACATCAACATTTTATAGAGGCATATTCAGAGACTGAGTCATATCAGCAAAGTAGAGCAGCAGTCAGATACAGAAACGGAAGATCTGGATTTTTTTTTACAGTTCATTCTATCGCAACATTTATGAAGAAAACGAAATCATAAAGGTGCAGTCTGTTGATACGTCCTTAAATAGGGACGGGGTATAATTAAAGTAATTGGCAATTAATTAGATCCGCATGAAGTCACCCTGACCTTGCAGATGAACTCTCTAATGGCTTGTGAACTCGAGCCATCGATTCCAAAGTGTGTTGAAACTGATTGAAGTCGTGACATCATGCAATGTCAAGAAGAAAACAAACAGGTAGAACCGCTGACCAGAAGCGAAGCATGTCATCGTGTAATGTTTCAATAACGCAGATACGCCCTGTGCGTTGTGCACAAAAAGGAAACATACAGATGACAATTATTTCTGATGGAAATGATTTCAACCATATCTCAAAATAAAGGACAGTTTCAGTGCAAAGTGGTAAATTAAAATATAACCTCTTGTAACGAACTCTTTTACGCACAATTGCGTAAAAGGGCAAATTTATTTTTTTCCACTGAATTTTATAGCCTATTTCAAATTTTCCAGTTTTATGGCCTATTTCAACTTCGTCCTAAACTAAACTTAACTAAACTAAACTTTGGGACGTCCCGGAGCTGATGTTCCCCATTTAACTGTCTCGAGTGAAGAGAGGTTAATACTGACGCTTTATTATAGCTCGTACCTCACCCTACCTCCACTGTAATGACATAAATGCTGCTATTAAATGAGCTGCGCCGTGCCCGAGAGGGTGGCGCGCACGAACACACGGAGAGAGAGAGAGAGAGAGAGAGAGAGAGAGAGAGAGAGAGAGAGAGAGAGAGAGAGAGAGCTTGGGGCGGCGCGCTCAATTAGACTAAATGGAAACAGTTTTCATTCACCACAATAACTCACTCCTCTCTCTCTTCCCCCCCACCCCACCCCCCCCAACCCCCCCACCCTCTACATATTTTATTATGACACGCTGAACCCGGTGGCAGGGCGGAGCGGCGCGCACATCCCCGCAGCCCCGTGCCGCGTAATTATTAGAAATTAATTGGGTTCGAGACCCAGATGTGGGTATATACTAAAAAAACAACAGTGCCTCACTTTTGCACTTGAGGGTCAAATTCGCAAACAAACACCAGCTATTAACGAACGACTCACATTCTGTACCGCACATGTATTTTAATAATCTGCATTCCAACTAAATGAATGTGTTGTAGATTTGACTGAAGCCGTGAAGGGGTTAAAGGAATAGCACGGTGCGTACTGGGGCTGCGCACGGACGCAGACTAAAAGTGAAAAGGGAGCCTCCGGCGTAAGGAAATTACCAGCGCCCGCGTGACCTTTAAGAAAGGTAATCAATCAAGTGATCAACAGGGATATTTATCACTGCTTTGTCCAAGCGAACCTGCAGCCTGGAAACAAAAAACCTAATAAATGAATGGAATATTGACTTTGTAGTCTTCGAATTATTAAAAACAAAAAATAAGGTATTTAATTAAAACTTTATAAATGTATATAATAATAAATATAACGCGTATTTTCTCATTATTAATAATAACAAAATGTGGCCCATAATAGGCATAAAGAGACATATATGAAATGACTAATAGAAAATATAAATTTCATCACTTGAGGCCCACATTGTTTCCTGGCCCTTGAATACCATGGGCCTGTAGCTGCTACATTTCAGACTGTAACGTTAGGAGCACGTGTTTAGTGAGTGTTTGATTTTTTACTGTGCATTATTACACCGACCCGGCGAATATAATAGTGCAATGATTTCTTGCTTTTATAAAAATTGTTGTTACATGTGTGCAGCGTGAGAACGAGGTGTTTGGCTCAGTGCATGCTGCCCCTGTGTGGAGAATTATCGACCCAATCAAACGCAGCTTCCACCAGCTAATGCAATAAAATATTAAATACTTAGGTGGAGAAAATAATTCATTCTCTCTGGGCCAAGGTGTTGTTATTCCCATTATAAAAAAAAAAGAAGAAGAAGATAATGATATTGCTATAGAGTAAAAGATGAGGTATAATATATGACAGCCAATTTGATTTAACACACACCTTTAACTTTTATTATTTGTTTTATTTGTATGTTTTATTTTTGTGAATTGAAAATGAGTGCGACATCATGGGGAAGTTGGATAAAAGTCATGCTTTAAAAGCCTGGTCATTTTCAAGGTGAAGGAAAATCCTTAAGAGCAAAGTGAAAAAGACACTGCGATGGCAAAAGATATCAAATAAATTAAAGACAGATGTATTTGACCCACCTAACGTCTCCATCATGTTTCAATAAAAGCTTGAGACAACCCAAGAAAAAAACAGGTCTACATGCATTAATGTGTTTTGGTTTATTTTAAAGTGGTGTTATCCCATATTTATACTATACTAATACAATGCAATGATGCCTTAATTTTTTATACCATCACATAATAACGATTTTACACTTATTTTCAAACAAGAGAAGATATTTTTGTCAATAAACAATGCTAGTGCTAGTTCTTTAGCATAAATATGGTTGAATAATACTACGATAAAAAAAAATAAGATAATTTAAAAAATAATAATTGCATCTAAAAAATGTGAGCATTCTAAAAATATATATGTTTCTGTTATTTGTTGGCGATTGAACAGGAGGACGCACAATGGCTATAATACCAAACAGATTATAACAGTTATTTGAACCTGCAAAATAATATAGTAACAAAAATCAATAAAGAACCACGAACATGAAGCACCGTGACCACAAAATGCGATATGGCTCTGAATTAGTGCTTGTTCCAAATATTACTACATGAGGAAGAGGCGGTGAGAAAACATGGTCGACGTCGTTGTTAAAACTTCTTATACTATTGCGACCTCTAGTGGGTACTATCCAGTAGTGTTTAATATGTAGTGTGAGGAATCGGTTTCTTCCCTTTAAAAATAAATAATTATATGATGTCTAGCAATAAATATAAGCAAAATAACAGATTGAAATAACAATGAATAATTTATAAATATTCTTGGAAATGCTGCAGCCACATCGTATAGCCCCACATTTCGACTAACAGCAAAGATAAGAAAAAATAGGTCTAAGTAATAGTGGGTTTTATCATTTGAAGGCTTGGTATGGATCAAGTGAATGAATTCAAAAGCACAAGGTAACATGTGACAGGTTAATGAGCTGCTCTGGTTCCTACTGGAGTAAAGTGCATTTTAACAACAGCTTCTGGACCCAGTACCCGGCCTGGGAGACAGATTACGATGCGCTCCTGAGACAATTTGTGGAAGTAGTATTGATAGGGCTGGTGTTGGCCACAGACATATTTATCTCTGAGGGGTGCTTGATGAGAGGGGCGTGTACCCCGAGACGTAGACTAAAGATACAAACGCATCCCAATCAATTTCCACTGATGCTCCCCTTGCACCAGTATCAGAGAGATGTGACAAGTAATCAATGGGACAGTCGATCAAGTTTATTTATCTCCGTTTCCAGTAACAGCAGACAGTGGGATCCTCGTCAGGTTCCCGGTTGCAGGGCAATTAAAAAAACCCAGATGGATGGGATGCTCGGGACATATTAAGAGAAAACGAGTCAACGGTGGCTGAGTGCTTAGGACACTGTTCGATTGAACTTGAAACAGACAAGATAAAAAGAAAATCAATAAATGGCTCGGTGTGAACAATATGGACGGTGACTTTATGAATTGAGAGGTTCCCACAAGATCTATGATATTTAACATCGTCTGTCTCCTGAGATATCTGCGATGCACAGGGTGAGTCCTACTTACCTGACCTCAACAAGACGAGACGGAGAGTGTCCACAGGAGAGGGAATGCAGCAGAGGGCCTCGTTTTCTCCAGACGCCAGTGACACTGTATTTATTTTAAATGTAGACAAAGCAAAATAGTCAATAGAAAACCCCAGCACCAAAGTTTTCATTCCTGTTAGCATTATTAAGGGAGCCTAACACTTTAACTAATAGATGATATTGTATAGGGACTGCACACCCAAGACAAAATCAGTCATCGCCAGTATGCACACTGTCACATTATCATACGGCCTCCTGGGACACTTTGGACATGAGCTGCACCATTAGTGTTATTGGCAACATCTGTATTTTTATGTTGACAGTATTTTTATGGTCAGCTGAGGTGTGGGCAGGGACGTGGCCATATGTTCACCCTTCAGTAGCTATTAAAGAAAATTATTTACTGTCAGAAAATAATGCACATGTATTTATTTATTGTAAGTGTAAGAATTGTATCATGCTAGTGCCGTACCCATTATACACCTGCATGCTTGGAATATGCTGACAGCTCGGGCTGTGTTAATGCTCCGGAGCTACTTCAGAATTATTCCTTGTCATTAGTGAGTCCTCCTCAAACAGTTCTACAATGATACTGTCACTTTTGTGTTGTTTGTGTGCAGAGCAATTTTATAAACAGTTGATTGTGCAGAGTGAAGTTAGAAAACCATGTGATCATCCTACCTGGTTTATCTGCAGTCTAATTTTTGTCATAAAATAAAACTGAAGTTGCTTCATCACTGTTCACGTGTGTGTCTATGTGTGTTTGACTGATTTTATGAACTACTAGTTTTTGACAAATTGCATGTCGGCTATTTCAGAGGTCTGTTAAGCCATCGACGCAATCTTCAGACCCGAGTTCACAACATTTCAAAATAAAAAAGCTCTGCAACTCTTTAATCAGTTTAGCTCAGGATAATGAAGAGGGAAATAGAGTCAACAAAACACCATGTGCAGCAAGTGTATTTTTTTATCAACACAATTACAAATTGCTTTTCCAGGTATTATTGTAAGCTGATAATTACAGTAAGCTGATGCATGAAGCATAATTCATCTGCATATAAAATGTCACTTTAGGATGGTTTGGCTAATTTCATTCTTTGGTGTATGCACATAAATGTTGATGGGTGTGAGCTTATTGTTCGATAGCGGGTGTTGTCTAAACGCGGTAAACTGAAATGAAGACGTACAATACAGTTCAGCGCAACCACGAAACAACTTGTTCCCTCATCCTACTTGTACCATGAAAATTGATCGAGAAAATCCAGAGACAGAAAAAGAAATGGCTTGCCTTCAAAGTAAAAGATCAGGAGGCTGAACATCTTATTCAATGTCATAAAGTAGCTGATGCAGACCTGCAGTCGATCTGACTTTAACTAATTTCTTCTTTATTTTTTACTGTACGTGAACAGCTTCAGATGAATTATACTTCTAACCAGGCCTATAGCTCCCTTTTCAAATACGACGATATCAGTGGAGTTCCCTCTGCACACTTTCAATGGGCATGATTGCCAAGATAAACATTAGAAATGGCAGCAATTAAAAAGTATTTACAATTGAAAATCCAAGTCAATAATGAATAAGTGGGATTGATCAGCACACTTTCCAACCTCTAGATTACTATACAGCTGCCACTGCCACTACTTGAGCTACAGCCCCTGCTGCCTCAACTAGCTTCTTCACCTTAACGCTAACACACCTGATCCGAGAAGCTACACCTTTGTGTGTGCAGATGTTAAAGTCAAAGTTCTGCTGTTGTGGAGTGTATTTAATCTTTGAGTCCACCATGCGTCAAGGGTTTTGAAGACAGGGGCTTCATGTGAATATCCTCATGTCATTAATCAATTCAGTAGCAGCCAATTGGTGAAACCAGCTCACGAGTTAAAACAGTGAAGAGTGAAAACAATCCAAGACACAGATGATGATGATGAGGTTTAGCATTGAACCAGGAACATACCTGTTTATTCTTCATCCAGGAACGAGGAGGAGAACCAGCAGAGCGACGAGTACAGGGGTAGGCCTGTGTTTCCTCGAGTTTACTTCTTAGTTTCCTCAGGGAGAACATTCTGTGGCCCTAACCCTATTTTTATGCATCAAAGACGTTTTCGTTTAATGGGAAACTCCTCGAGGAGAAATAAAAAACGCGTATTATACTGTTGTTTTGTATATTATTGATTATCCTCACTTCTCTAAACGTAGCCACACATCAAGACGACAAACGTACACACACATAATCGGTGAAGACGTGTTCATATTTGTACATAATTGTAATGATACTTTTGTTGAACTGAAGTGTACCATGGTGTACTGTAGTGTACTTTAATGGAGATACGGAAGCTAACTGTTGTTGATCCAAGGGGAAATTCAAAATGCTTTGACATGGGGCAACCAGTTCCCGTAGTGTAGTAATTATCACGTTCGCCCAATCGAAAGGTCCTCGGTTTGAAACCGGGCGGGAACTTCCGTTTTGTTTTTTCCTCAACGTTCACATGTTGCCACAATGAAACTACAGATGTACCTCATTGTGTGTATCAGTCTCTTTTCATCGTGGAATCTTTTAGTGACAATATCATTATTGTCATTATGTTTCATTATGTATATAAAGAAGTGAATCCATAGTATGTGCAACAAAACAAAATTACCACGTAAAGTGTGTAAACCACCGGACCACAGGCTGTGTAGACCAGCATTTAGTTTTTCGCACTGCAGTAAACAGACAATAAACAACACACAATGAGCAGACTCCATGTGCAGAAAGCAAAGGTGGCGCACTTCCGCGAAACGTCCACAAGGTGGAAGTGTCGAGTACCAAGAATATGAAAATCACGTGATCCTCAGTGTAGGAATCAGGGATATCAGTGCAATCATGCAGTCATCAGTGCAGCAAGCTCACCAGTAATTCAGTGACAATCATGAATGTATTTTTGTATTCTAAATCCATTTTTGCACCATTCAGGTTTTGCACCTCTCTCATCCTATCCACCGTGTGCCTTAGGCCTGTATTCTATGTTGTACTGAGTACTATGTTTTGAGTACTTACTATGTTGCATACTTATATGTTCTGTTTTTGCGTAAGTATATGTTCTGTGTACCTATACGTTTACACTGGGGATCAGAGAGAAACAGCTTTTCAATCTCGTCTATGTCCTGTACATATGGCAGAATTGACAATAAAGTTGACTTTGAATACACAGTAAATGTGAGCCTTCCTTCGTCTTGTATTTATGTTAAATGATGATTTGACTCATCATTAAGTCCGACAGTGGGCATCATTGATAAATGGATTTATCTAACTTTTTTTTCTTTATTTTTATAAGTAGCATTAAAGCAAATTCAATAAAGGTCACATATCTAACTCATTATCCACATGTATGCCACCTTCCATGGGTGACAGAACATGGTGTGACAGATAGTGACATGGCAAGTGGAGAGGATTAAGAATTAAGAAGCAGACTCAATCAGTGTTACAGAGAGTGGTTTCAGAAAATAGACGTGCGTTACTGGTAGAGGATGTAAGAATCGGTCCCTGTGCATGTTGGTCATTTCCTCTAAGCTTTACCTTATACAACATGCAATCATAGTAGCACGAGATGTCTTATTTTGGAAATCAGCTTTCGACTTGACACCTTAGTTATACATAGATAAGCTGTTGTGTTTTTGAATAAGAAAACGGTGAAGGCCGACTGGAACAAAAGCTATTCCTGTTTTGCGCAGCTGTTACTTCTTTCTTCTCTGGCATTAAATGGAGATGTCTGGAGATAATGGAGAACACATTACTCTTCATCATTTTGCTGTTTTTCTATGTGATCTCATCCTCCAAACAACATATGGGGTTTTCCAGTTGAATGTGGAAAGAGTGGTGCAGATCTTGCTTGATGTAAGTGATGCGTGACTAGGATTTTGGTTCGCACATGGCCGAAACAAACCACAGCAAAAAAGCTTTTATTTCAGATATTTGCACTGTTATACCACAGTGGATTTTTGTTGCTGTTGCAGGAATCAAAGAACACTCAGTTATATCCCATTCAATTGATAAACCAGGATAACTTTAGTCTGGACTTTAGAAGCTGTGTGTAATATACAATCTTAATAAAGGTTTATTGCCCTATTAGGACTCATTATGGCATAAATCGCATCATCAATAAAAAACAATCGTCCTTTTCCTTTCTCTGTAGCGTATTTCCTACAGTAATATTCTTTATCTGTTCACCAACACATTATACATACACCATAACACACACAAACAGAGACTCACAACTATCATGGATTAAGTTACTGCACTGTTTATGACCTGTTAAAGTAAACGGTTGAAGGAACATCCTCAATAACGACACAGCGACACTCCGGGAATTCCAATCAGCATTTTATTTTCAGGATGTATTTTTTAACAAGAGTTTGTGGTGCATAGTCATGAAGGGAGCATGAGCAACATGGTCACAAACACAGACAAACAGCTGAACATCACAGAAAAGTAGATTCAGGAAACCTGGGGTGGCAGAATTGTTGTCCGTGAGCGTGTTTGTGTGTGTGGAACTTGCTGCAAGATTTTGACATACTGTAAAGTGTCTTTGTTTCTGTAGCGTCAGTGGAGTTAGATCACTGTGTAGATATAAGTTTGTAATTAGGACATTGATAGAATGTGTCAAAAATATTGTTGAAATAGTTCAAAATGCAGGACTGCAGTGAGTGTCAGCCTGTGCTTGTAATTCAAATCTCTAGCTATAGCCGTGGTCTATAAGAGTTACGGAAGGCAGTTTGCTAGACACGTGATAAAACATTGACACACACTATGTCACAATATGCTGACAATAATTACTTTTTATGATTTTGTTTGCTATCTCAAAATTCCTACAATGGAAACGATTGTGTAAATAAGAACCTATGGCGCTCACATTCATCTCATGTATCTAGCATCCCCTTGCATTGGGATTGTAGTAAAATCAATGTATTTTCTTTGCTGCATTAAACCACCATTCGATCCGTGGTGTGATCTTTTGATCCGAGTGGAATGTGGGAAGCGGAGAGCAGACGTCAGACTCATGGCTTGGCAGTGTGAGTTTCAGCCGCTAGAAATACATCGGTAGTGCCAGAGCGATATCGCGTAGGATTTAGCACTGAGAGTACCGTCGATACGAGTGGAAGACCGTAATACTATCTGTGTTTGTGGTGTACAAATAGAGTCACTGTGTGTCAGTGTAAATGGTGTCGTAACAACAGCAGACGTGAGACTCTTGGACTGGCAGTATGAGTTTCAGCCGCCCTGGCAGTAAGAGCAATACCATAGTGGTCAGTCGGTAACACTGAGACTATCTGTAACTACTTTAATGCTCAATGTAGCCGTCAACTGGGAGCAATTTGATAAAGAATCCAAGTTTGTACAAATTGAGTCATGTATCCTTCTCCTAATAGATTTAGTGTAAACTTGAACAGGATGAGTCCCCCCATATTAAACGTAGATAGAACACCCAATAATGTAAGTAATGTATATTTTTTAGCAATCTAACTAGTAGCATTATGTAAAGCAATTAGCAACAGTTCAATTAAATTTAATATTCATAAATTGTCTCAGCTGTACGAATGATCTTAACACTGAAATTATAATTCTAGCTTTGCTTGACACAGTTTTTTTTTTGGTTCATGGTCTGAATTGAAATGCAATAAGCGCCTGTTTGTTTGTCTCATCAGCTTCTGCCCAAGCTTGTCTGATGTGTTAGGCATGTACCACCAGGTGGCAGTCACGTTGTACTGACTGTGGTGTACTGCACCACTGCAGAGGAGCGTCCTACTCTAGTCGGGGCAGAGTCAGTACTGCAGCAAACACTGCAAGCAGTTGTTAAGCCGACATCAACCCACGTAAGGATGTTTCTTGGAGAAATACATACAGGTCAGAATGTGATAGAGAGAAAATGAGCCAGTACAATTTCATGTTGTGATGACAGCAGCAGCTCCACAGCTACAGTAGATCTACACTGTCTGCATTCATACATGAAATCCTATTATCCTGTTTGCCGCATACATGCTGTACCTGGCCTTCATTGGAACAGACCATCATCCTTACAGTCTTCCCACATGCCTGTGTCTAGTTTACTGGGCCAATATCGATGTGGATGTTTTTCACTCTCGTCAGGAACATGAATAAATCCATAACGGCAGAGAATAAATCTCCTGAAACCGCGAGGCCGGGTTAATGGGCTACACTCCAGAGAACAGAAAATCTGGTTAGTGATCCCAGAAAAACAAATCAAGCACTAGAACTGTGGCCACAAATACACACGCAATGCATCACAATCCCTACATGAATCCGACTATTTGTTTAGCAAGGATCGAGGTATGGAGGAAGAAAAGTTACATCAAGAGAAAACAACAACAGTGTTGTAGTTGTTTGCCCACAGGAACACGATGGACCCTCTTTACAGAGGGATATGCACACAGATGGTGGGATGAGGAAGCAAGTTTGGGTCTGTGGACATCAGCCTTGATCCCATTTATACTCCAAATGTGTTGTTTGTCATGGTATCTGTATTTTGAAAGAGATCTAATTACATGTCATGTCAAATTCGTTGGAACTTACTTGATTTTTTTCTTTTTGGAAAGGTCAAGCTCAGAATGCAGCCAGGCCATTCTTACGACACAGCGCTGTATAAAGGCTGTAATGTGATGAGGTTTGGTTAAACCACACTATATCTGAATTCACTCTAGATACAACTTTCATGAAGATTTTTCGTACCTCTGGTCATACCATTTTTTCCAGATTAGGATGAACACAACATTGCAGACTTGGGTTTTCAGAAATCGGCTGCAGAGCTTTCCTCAACCGAAGGGAGAGGTCGGAGGTGGTTTCATAATGTGGCCTGAAGCTCTGAGCTCGTCTTGAAAGATATTCCATCTACGCAGGGAATTTCATGCCAAGTGTAAAAGGGATCTAATCTAGATCGATCCAATGCAGTTAAATCTGTCTAATGTAGATATATGAACCTAATGTCAATACATTAGTCTGACTGAGATACATTAGTAGAGTGAAGCTACATATGAACAGTGGCTCGGACAGACGCAGTTGCGATCGCAACCGGTCCAGACACATCTGTAAAGTGCCTTAAAACTGTTTATTGCATAATCGGTCTGTCTGTCGTCTTCTTGCTTCCATTGAAAGCAAGAAGGGAAATGCACTGCAGTGCCAGAGAGCAGCAGGCTAACAGAAGTGGGGGAGCGATTAGAAAAATAAGATCAAATCTTTGCCGTAGAGCTCTGTTCCAATGAGACAACATGTAGACAGTCAATGCTGTCGTCAGCTGAATAACTCAATGTGAATTTATAAAGAACGAAGACTGAAGTCTTTCCCATAATATCCTG
Organism: Hippoglossus hippoglossus; assembly: GCF_009819705.1. Lineage (NCBI taxonomy): Eukaryota > Metazoa > Chordata > Actinopteri > Pleuronectiformes > Pleuronectidae > Hippoglossus > Hippoglossus hippoglossus. The sequence continues at coordinate 15,215,372 of NC_047163.1, read as the reverse complement.
TTTTGTGCAGCCACTCTGATCAGTGGTAAAGTGCCGTATTGTCTATATGCAAGGCCAGTGTACCGCACCCTGGTATCAAAGTGTCTCTTTAGTATGTGAGTACGTGAGCAGATGTCTGTGAGTGGCTCTCAGCTGTCATAGCTATTTGAGCTATGCACGCGGCTGTGACGGCACATCTCAGCCAGCTCCACAGAAGCTACCTCACGTACTGAGGGTCGCAAAGAGAGGTTCTAGTTTCCAATGAGCATCTTCGCACTACGGTTATGTTGACTTCCCATCGGATGAGAAGATTCATCATTAACACTTTACACATGCTACCTTACCTCCGCCAAGTAGGTTATGTTCTCATCTGCATTTGTTATTTAGCAGGATTATGCAAAAAAAAATGCCGGATGCATTACCATGAAACTCAGTGGAAGCATGTGGTTTGGGTCAGGGAGGAACCCTTTAAAGTTTGGTGCAGGATCAGGATCAGGGGGCAGATCCAGGAATACATTTTCACTTTTTTTAACATTGTAAGATAGGGCACTTTTCAACATTTTCCTGGGGAAAAATTCAAGAATCTTCATGAAAAAATGAGGCATATTTATTGAACTGGCAGGCATATTTAGTGGACAGATATCTATAAGTGTATTTAGCTTGGTGGGGTTTGATTGAATTTCTGAGGACTGTTGGGCCTTGGCGGAGGTATGCACTCTACTGAGTGCCACTTTAGTTACCACCTATAGGAGGTAATGTTTCTGTCTGCCTTTGTTTGATAGTTGACAGGATTATGCAAAAAACTCCTGGATGGATTACCACAAAATTTAGTGGAAGGGTGTAGTATGGGTTAGAGAAAGAATCCATGGAATCATGGCTCGGATTAGGGAGCAGATCCAGGAATAGTTTTCCAACATTTTCATTGATTTCTCAGGGTGTAATTCATGGATCTCTGACATGATTTGGGGACTGATGTACTTATGAGTGTGCATGATTAGGTAAAGAGACAAAAAACAAATGCGGATCTAGTGAATTTAGAGGAATGTTGGGCCTTGGCGGAGGAATGGACTCTATTGAGTACCCTTGTTGTTACTTAAACAAAATGTGATTACCTCTTAAATATTACAAGTTCTTAAATTTGAGCATCTTCCACAATTTAAATGTGTATATACTACACTTACAGTCCTCAGTGTCGTATGTGTGTTGGTACAATCACAGCAAGTAGTTGTGGTCTAATCTGAACTCTCAGAACTCGAAACAGTGAAAGTATCGGCAGGTTGTACAGGTTGTACAGAACAAAACATAAATAAAATATTCTGGCCTTTTGAGAATATTCACAGATTCACTTTATAATAACACTAACACGTTGGATATTCTTTTTCTAATGAATTAAAATATATCTATACTCATTGGACAATATTTAACATCCCTGACTGAGTCGTTACATTCTTCTGTAGTGATCTGTCCCAGTGCTGTGCTACCTGTAATATTGACGCTGTGTCAGTGGACATGTTTGGATGCTTCAGCACAATCACAAATGCATGTACGTGTACTGTATTTTAAGGGTGTTGATTTATGGTTATCCAAGCCAGTCTGTGGTTCTTCTATAGAGAAAATGTAAAGGTGAATTGGTATCCGGAGAACTGCGTACGCATGTTGCCCTTCCCACTCACAGTATATACTGCTGATGTGCCATTGAACAAAGTGCCAACGTCTTAAACTTCTGTAGTTTTTTTAAATATGTGATTCAAATTTAGTGATCCTAAACAAGTTTTTACGTTTTAATAAGTTTAAATTGTCTGTCACCCTTCTTTTCCCACAAATACCTGCAGGTCATGACCCTAAAAGATGGGTCATCACCTTGACCTGGTTAAAGGGGTGAGAATAGCTGTAGCAGTGTTTGGGGGGAGGGTGCTCGTCTGGCATTTACACAGCTTCATTCAGTTGATGTGAAGGGTTAAATGAGACCATACAGCGATGCACAGAAATGTTCCTGTCCTGTGGTACGAGACAACATATACTTATATGACGTTATATAAAATGCACACATGCTAAAAATGCATTGGTTATTAGTCAGAAGCAGCATGATTAAGTTCATTCCTTTCTATAGGGAGCTGGGCAGGTCTAGGGATTGTCTCTGATGAGGGTTGTTTTTGTCTTTTTTTATACATTTTTTTGTGTTTTTAACCTCCCGCCAGCAGAGGGAGCAGAAGCAGAACAGGCACCTGTGTTTCATCTAAAGCGAAACAATAAAAACCAGTGCAGGACTGGATCCTTTTAGTCACTTCAGAAAGCCCAGTTGTAGCCAGGAGTTAATCAAAATCTGCAGATTCAGCATCAATGAACCAAGCACACCCTGGCAGTGTGACGGACCTGGACCCGGCAGTAAAACTAGCTGTTAAAAAATAGGTTCATAGACAGAAAATAAATGTTTAGTTTAATGCTAGCTAGCTATATGTATATTTATTTGTTTGAATTTGAATACATTTATTTGATAATGACCAAACAATGTTGGCTTAAGTTTATTTAAAAAATATCTGGTGTCGGCTTACAAGTGAATATGCGTCAGTGTCATGGGAGGGTTGGGAAAAACTGTTTGTTTGTTTTTTCTTTTCTTTTCCTTTTTATGCTGTTGTTCAGTTGACTGTGGGGGTGTGTTTGGGTCCTGATTTCACTCAGAGTTGTGGATTACACTGACACCATGAATTCCAAATGGATAATCAAAGATACTGTCAACTAAGAGTACTAACTGTATTTCAGTGGGGTCACTGAAATCCAGAAACGTTATCAATAAAGGCAACAACAACAAAAAAAGGCAATTTAGAATCTGCTTTGTGCAAAATTCTTCCTCTAAAGTGATATCGCAGTTATTTTACGTTTTTGTAACACAAATCTTTATTTTAAGAAATCCTTTGAATACAAGGAAGCATATGTATATAAAGTTGGCAGCAGAAATAATTCAGTCTGATCTGAAGAGCACTGTGAGGCTCAGTAGGACACAGAGCAGCATTTGATAACCGAGGCTCTGTGTAACAACTGGGCTGCCGTATAAGTGAGCGAGTGATCCAGGCCTGTGCACATCTCACACCCCCCCAAATCTCAAGCATGATTTAAAATAAACATTTACATATTGTTATTAGTTATAGCCACTAGTAAGATAAAACAGTCCACCGATAACAGCCTGTTCTCTGAGCATGTACATTTGTCTAACATATATACAAACATACAGACATACGTCGCTTTATGCTCATGCCTTTGGTGTCCCTTTGTTGTCGGCTTTGGCTCCTGAAAGTCCATTTTCTGTGTTGTCGTTCCCTGAGTTCACCAGGCATTCTTTACTGCAGGGGACAGAGTCAACAAAGGTTAAGACCTACTCCCATAGTGGCCCTTAACAGCTTTAAAACCTTTTTTAGTCCTTTTATAAGTTAATGATGAAGCCTGAATGATTTATTGGTTGGCCGATTAAATTGGCAGGCATAGAAAAATCTGCATTTACGTTTTGCAGATATGAATAATTCAAGTTTGTGGAATGAGCAATGCAGAAAAGACATGCAGTCATGTTTACATTGTGTCCATTAAAATTCTATATGTTAAGTTGTACTTGGGTTTTTCTTTTTATTCATAGTTATTTATAATGATGGTTTCGTAGGTTATAACAAAGTTGTTGTCCATATTTCCTCTGGCTGAATTTTAACTGTCATCAGTCCAAGTAGTGTAACAAAATGATTAACATAGAAACCCAGCCAAGGACTTCAAATTATCACATTTCTTAAAATAAAAAAGTATTAGAAAAAATGACGATGCTTATACAATAAGTACTGGCAGAAGTATATTTGGTAAAAAGTCTCAATTAATATAACAATCAATACATCAAATATATGATGTATTACGTTTCTTATTTAGCCCATAATTTGTGATTTACTCACTTTTTTTCATCATCCTTCAGCAGGAAGTGAACAACCAAGCCCTTTACCACCATGATGAAGATAACTAAGCCAATGACTCCACCCAGCACAGAGACGATGATGACGGTCAAAGTGTTGTCAACCTCCTTCACTGAAAAGAGGGAGAGAAGTTGAGAGGCAGAAAGACGAGGAGAGGGAGACGATGTAAACGATGCAGAGGAAGTTCACATGCTGTAGGAACAACTTTTTTCTAAGTGCCTAAACACTGTTATAGTGTTGTTGAGTTAGACAAAGCTGTCACATACTTTGGTCCACCACTATCAGAGTGAAGATAGCGCTGTGGTTGCGGTATTTCTCTTTCGGGTTCCGGGCGAAACAGATGTAATCTCCTTGATCTTCAAAGGTGATGTTCCACAGCAGGATGGAGATGTTGTTGCTCTTTGAGGAGCCGACAAAGTCCACACGTTCATGGTACACACTGACCCTGGGCTCCACGCCTTCCATTGGGATCTCTGCTTCACACAGCTACACGCACACACGCACACACACACACACACACACACACACACACACACACACACACACACACACACACACACACACACACACACACACACACACACACACACACACACACACACACACACACACACATACACATACACATACACAGGTAGATTGGTTGTCTGCTAAAATACATCCATAGTATGTCCATTTTTCCAATCGTGTTTGTGTGTATGTTTTTTCCATAGAGTGTACATAAAGATGGACTAAATAAGTGTAGCCAAAGCGTCATGATCGCCCCCTGGTGTGGAGTCGGTCATATACCCTACCTCCTCCATGTTAGCAGATGGGACATGAACCAAAATAAAAAAGTCAAAGATGGTTTGTACAATTTTAGGTAGTTCCTATCACAGTTATGTTTGTTCAATTATTTTCTGGGTTGAATTGGTCGTCTGTGGTCATCGCCAGGACCTCGCTATAGTGGCTCCATCCCCTAATCGCTACTGCATAGACTCTGACTTATAATGCAAAACATGGCAGCGTTCGTATCCCAGGCTATTTAGGCTTGATTTCTGGATAGTGAGAGGAAGTGGACTAAGGAAGCAGTGTGTTGGAGCAGAACTTCAACACTCTAAGCTGTTATATACTCTGTTTGGTGGAGACGTGTCATCCATCTTTACATACAGTCGATGTTGCAAACATGTGCATGTGCATGTTTGCGGGTTTTACCTTGATCATGGTTCCATTGTCATTATAATGCCAGTTGAAGTAGAGGTCTTTGATGCCGATGCAGGAGGAGTATGTGCAGGGCAGCAGAACCGTGGAGCCGTTCATTGCTTCGATTGTGGACACTTTACCTGTTGATACCTCCAGTCCACTAACACTCCATACCCCTGAAACAAGAGAGAGCAGACATGGTGAAGAAAATAAAAGGGAAAGGAACAGGATATATTTCCAATGTGTTCAAAGAGAATCTAAAACCAAGTGCATTTTCCAAAATGTAACACCATCAGCCACAGAAACAGTGTAAATCCAATTTACCAATACTTTATAGCAGAGATATAGATGCTGCTGACACCAGTTAAGTTTATTTTGCTTCGGGTTTTGGGAAAGTATCAAGTCGTTCTGCTGCTGCAGTTATAATATCAAAATACAAATACTGTTCAAAATATAATATATAATGTATACTCGATTTAGTTATTCAACTCTATTTGACCAGATGACTCCCCACGGCCCACTCATGTCTCCCCGTAGGGTGCCGTAGTGATTATACCCAGCCAGTGATTGTGGAGAGGAGTTAAGCAGACGGAGTATGTGGAAAACATGTTGCCGAAAGTAGAACGTCGCTGGATTTTGAGGGGATTAAATCATATTATAAAAAACAAATATTTGTATTTAGAATATACCATAACTGATAAGTCATAAATTACTAATTTAATGTGATAAATATTAATACCTGCCCCCTGCTGGTCTTAACGTGATTCAAGGTTTTGACTCTGGACTCATAGTTTGACCTCAATAATTGAATTTTCCTGCAATATGGTGTATTTTACTTGATTTCACACATCTGATACATTCTCTACGCAGACCTATAAACCAGACATTAAGACTTAGGTAACTGGCTGACTGAGAATGTCTGGCACAAGACAAACACTAACTGATCTATTTATATGTAAGCTACCCATAGACACCAACAGAAATGCACCTCGATCAAATACAAAATAAATGAATCCAGCACTTTACAGTGTATTACTGGTGTCCTGTGATGCTACGTGAAGCAGGAAACACTGAGTAAGTCTTTCCAAACAAGCAGCGTCATCTTGTATTGGTATCTGGGTCTTGCCGTGCAGATGGTGTAATTCCCAGATTGTTGATCTGGTGTCCCTCACACTCTTGGGGCCTATTTATAAACGCTCTGGTCCACAGTGACCTGCTCAGGATCACATTGCACTTGGACATGGTGCAAACAGCGCTGGCGTACGAGTGTGCCTATGCGTCTGTATGAATGTGTGTGTGAATGGGTGAATGGTAAAACATGACTGTAAAGGGCTTTGAGTGCTCATCAAGACTCTACATCACTACAGACCATTTACCAACATACTCAGTTAGCTCAGGAAAATATTGTCTCCAGCTGTCGCTGGTGTGGAGGCATAAAAACATTTCCAGGGTCAAGATGGTCAAGTGTGTTGGAGCAGAGATCAAGCACACTAAGCTATTTCAAAAAGTAGTTATACACAATTTACTGCAGTGTGTAGCAGACTTGTGTTGTTCTGCCAACATAAAAGTCTTTATTAAGACCAGGTTAGGATAATAAACATACTTTGACCACTTACAGGCAAGCAACTGATGGAGAAATGGCGTCAATAGTGTATTTTCCTTGGTCTCTCTTTGTCTAAATATGTCCTTAGCCGTGTAGAGCTGAACTGAATGATATACAGCAGTGAGTTGCTTCTGCATAATCTCAGTTTACAACAGTAATATGTTTGTTTCAAATGCAGACTCGCCAAAACACAGTAGGCTATGCAAATTAGTAATTTCAAATATGTGAGTGCAGCTGTCACTGAGTTGGTCACCAAATTCCAAATCCCTGTCCAAGAAAAAAGAAAGATTTGTGCATACCCCCATAGAAAATAATTTATAGTAACGTTCATTCTCACTCAACTGAATGAGAACATACGTGTGTTGTTGATCCTGTTTTTTTTCTCATATAAACGCACCAAAATAGTTTTTCACGTAAAAGTCAAGTTGATAAATGATTAAACGTGTATCAGTGTATTTTTTTCTCTGTTCAGTTTTCAGATTTTGCTCATCTGTCCTCTTAGTATCACCTGCTCGTCTCTTCTTCTCAAATCGGATATTTTTACCTCTCCTCTGTAGTCATCCTGACTTATCTCCTCTACTTTCAGTAGCAGCACGGGTCACTCGGGGCTCTGCTTGTTCTTTCCTGTTTCTGGTTTTGCTCTCCTTTAATGGACTCTCTCTCTCTCTCTCTCTCTCTCTCTCTCTCTCTCTCTCTCTCTCTCTCTCTTAACTCAGTCTTCTTCTCGCTCGCTCGCTCTCAGAACTTGGTCCACCGGGACGCTGGAACTAAATAAGCACAGCAGAGATGTGAGGAGCCACTGTGTGTTTTTTGTGACAGTGGTGGAGTCTGATAGCCTAGACTAGAGAGTTGACATGTTTCTGTATAGCTGGCTGCTGGTTAGACTCCTTTAACTGCCTTTTGAACTCTGAGTACAATGATGAATTATCTTCTGCCTGTAAAACAGGAGAGAATCTCCCCTCTGAAAGGTTGACGTGCGCTGGGAGCAGGATGATCTTTTCCATATCTGAGAGCAGCGCCAAGCTCCCGTGTCTAGAAATAGATTTCACACCTCCCTTGTTTTACACCTCTTCTCTCTACAATCCATTTTGCTCTCCGCCCGTCCTCTTCTCCACTCCTCTCCCACCTTTGTAGTTTGTCCTGACAAAGCCCACGGATTCACCGACTCAAGTAATGTGTCATGCTAGTTGAGTGAGTGTGGTTGTCTTTGTATGTGGGTGGTTGTATGCATGTGCTTGTGTGCATGTGAACATGAGTAATAGGCTGGAATATCTGATATTTTTAGCTCCACTATCAAATATCTCTTTGTCCCATTTGGGAAACATCAATATCTGAATCATTGATGGGAGGAAAGGCAACTGACTGTGTGTGTGTGTGTGTGTGTGTGTGTGTGTGTGTGTGTGTGTGTGTGTGTGTGTGTGTGTGTGTGTGTGTGCGTGTGCGTGCGTGTCCTTGGCTGACTCTCAAGGTGAGTTTTTTTTTCTTTCCTTTATTTCTTTTCCTTAAAGTAGGCCAGCGATAGAAGGGTTAATGTATTTTTGAGTTGAACCCATAGAGAACTGACCGAGGACACTATTACCTCTTTGAGCAAAAGAAGAAATAGAGAGAGAGGGATGGAGAGAAAAGTGATGGAATGGGTAGGGGAGAAGGGAGATGAATGGGGGGGGGGGGGGGCAGGGGTAATGGAGGAGGTACAGCGTGTGGGAAGTGATGGAAGGGGTCACTATAGGGACGAACAGAGGGATGGAGAGGGGGAGGTAAGGGAAGAGTAATGTCCGCTCCGAGGTGAGTGAGTGACAGAAGGGCAGAAAATTACAGCAGCAGCTAAGTAACCCAATCAACAGAGGGTGGAGGGTGGGGTCCAGTTTACACTGTATGTACACACATGGATTGACACTCATGTTATGGGTTTGCCACACAAACATGCAACAACACACGGTTTAATTACCATGTGTACGTAGTGACCACTGATGAACATGTTACTGGACTGCTCTGCACTTATTTGCCTCGTTTCCTGTTGAACCACAACTCCTACTTTGTCTGCTGTTGATTGTTTTTATTCTCTTTTTAAAAGGTGCTGCATAATATAACATGTTAACAAGTGGCACCAGATATTGATGCTTATGGAAGTGGACAATGCCGGGGTTGAAGTGACTGTGTGTGCTGTGCGGGGATGTCTCTAACCTCTTTGGATTACAGATCTTTGTTTTCTGAGGTTTTACGATGAGGGTTTGTAACACAAGAGGCATCTCTACATGTATAACATAAGATTAGTAGTATAGTAACAAGTAGGGCAATAAATCAATATCAATAAATTAGTACAATGTAAATAAAGTTGTTGTTCGACTGATGCAACAAGATTGCTGCCTTAACATGCGCGATCATTTTCAGAATTACTTCAGTCAAAAGTCTTTTGAAATCAATACAAATATAAATATAAATCATTATAATTGATTGACAGTAAGGTTCCCACCTCGATCGTTTTTGGATCCAAATTTATGGAACTATAGAGCTCTGTTTTTTTTTATGTTTACGTATATCTTCAAGCCCCCATTTGACCAGCAAGACAAATGCAAATGAACCTATATTACTTTGCAGGAACATGGCCTAGTTTAACCCTTATCTTGTGTTTGTCATATTTTCTTTTGAATAAAATGGTGGTAACTTGCCTCAGTTGAATCCAACGCATCAGAAACCTTGTAGCAGAAGTAGAAAATAAAAGATGACCCACTGAACTAACTAAGAGCAACTACGTCAAGGGGGCAACGACACAACTAAAATCACAGATTGACAACTCCACAGTTTACTAACCCATATATTAAAGGCACACAATATTCAAAATACATCACGCATTGTGGTGTGGAAAAATCTGCTGAGTAAAACACAGTAAATATTAAAATCTGGAATATGGACCAATATACTGTATCGACTTGTTCTGCATTTAAATCTGCAAGGTAATCCAGGGTAACTGCATGTAAAGAGGAATGTACATATATTGTAGAATCGGAAGAAAAGAAGTCTGACAGGCTCAAACGTGGTGTTTTACATTATACATTAGGCTACAGAAGTGCTGAGTTGACCATATCTTAAGGAGTTTCCTGTAAATACAGCTCACAATGCTGAGAATACGAAATCAAATAAAAAGCTTTTGTCAGCTAGAGCGCGTCATAGACTTGTGTGTGGGACATTTTATAAACTGGCATTTCAAATCTGGCTTTTCAGCACAATGGATTTGTCTGTCCTTGATAAGGCACAAATAATGACAAGATGGTGACGGACTTTGCTTGTTCGCAACTATTTTATTTATATATGAACTCATGCCCACATCCTGTATTCATAAAGCAAAACATGTTTAATCATCTGATAGTTATAGAAGTATTTAGTGTGTGATAAGCTGCAGACAAATTCATTTCAGAGAAGCTATTTTCACAAATTATGCTGTGATGAGTGATTTTCTTGAAAAGGCTAAATACCTTGTTATTTATATTAATCAAAGTAATTGAATTTTTGTGGGACATGCATATCTTTTATTTATCAGTTGGACATCATATAAAAAATAAATTTGACACACCACAGCTCCACCATTTGTGTGGGGGGAAAAAGAAAAGAAAGAGCAGGAACCAGTTTTATTTCTAATTTAATTCTATATCAGTAAAATGTCCTAAAATGACGGAGTTCCTCACATGCACACATTGATGTTAGCATTAGTGCCTTTAAAGCTCAGCTGTTGAGAACTGTGCTGCGTGGCGACTCAGCTGAGCTCAAGGAGGAAATGTTGACGTGGGGGCACTATTCGGCGCCACAACAAGATCAGGGAGCGTGAAAGCACAGACCACCGATGCACCACTACGTCACAGCCAGTAATACTACAACATGTATATATGTGGACTGCAGACTTTTGTGTACACTCTTGAACCTCAACTTTTACTGTATTTGATTATTTTGGCTCTTAATCATCTTTCCTTTGACCATAAAGAGTCATTTAACAAATCATTCCTCCAGCCCAGCAGCCAGATATGGAACGTATCCACGTTCAGATGAGAAGGGTTGGATGTAATTGACCTTCATGCCCTCAGCCACAAGTAAACACCAGCTGTGACATCACCATTCCTGTTTGTTTTTTTTAGCCTTCAGGTGTGGACTTTATGAGGTATGGATTTATTGTGATGGCGGTGAACAAGACCGACGGGCAGGCACAGAACAACACAAGCAAACGAGGAGGGTGTGAAGGGAAACAAGTTGAAATGTATGAACAATCACAGGGATTATCTAACACAAATAAAAGCTTTTTCAGAGAGGATCAGAAATGTGCTGGTGGAAGAGTGAGGAATGGCCGGGCAGCTAAAGGCATAGAGAGAAGTAGAACTCACCGAGCAGCAGCACAACTGCCAGGCCAGCGTGAAGGAAATCCCCGGATCTCAGCCGACCAGAGACACTCACACTGGTGCTGTCCATTGACGCCATGACACCCCCCTGTCTGTCAGTTCTTCTGTATTTATATAATGTGTGTCTTTGTCAGTCTGTCCCCCACTCCTTCCTGTCTGCTAAAGCCTGAGCTGTGTCTAATCTATGCAAATATGCCCGTGTGTTCCTCTCATGTGTCTCTGGAGCAAGGTGGGACACAGCTGCGCAGCTGAAGGCAGGAGTCTTAAGTCCTGCTCCCAGTCCCTCCCTCTTCTCTTCTGCACCCTGCCCCCGGAATGAACAGAGGGAGGAACCCTAAAGAGAGGAGGATGAAGACCTTCGAGGAGCTCTCAGCCCGTCCAGTTGACCCCCAGCACTGCGCTCCAAGCAGCGCAGGGAAGCAGCGGGAGAGGCAGGCTGGAGAATGCAGCAGCTGAACGAAGAGTGCAGGCTCTCTCTGTCCCTCTCTGCCTCCCTCCCTTCCCGTCCTCCGTTGCAGTCTCTTGCAGACTCAGTGATTATCCAGCAAAGCGAAGAGGCGAGGCAGAGCATGCAGTGTGGTGTCAGACAGCTCCACTGCTCAAGCAGCAGCAGCAATGGCAGCAGCGGCAACGGCCAGGGAAGCAGGCTGGCCAAGCGACTCCAAAAAGGGGAGACATAGGCCAGAGGGGGAGGAGGAGGAGGAGAGCACACGAGAGGCACAGGGCGGAGGGGTGGGGAGGATGCTGGAGAAGAGCCAGCAGCCAGGCAGAAAAGCAGCGAGCGTGTGTCTCCCCAGTCAGCTGCAGGGAGGAATGAGCGAGAGAGGTACTGCAGAGGTAGAGGGTAACATAGAGAGAGAGAGAGAGAGAGAGAGGAGGGGAAATGGTGATGGGGGGTAGGGGTGTGCATGTGTGTGCGTGTGTCCACTGCTGCCACATACACACACACCAACACATATGCACCCAGTGCAGTAGGGCTGAGTCAGCCTTTACTCATGAGTGTCTCCAAGTCAGACTCGGGCTGGTTGTTTACTGCAGCCTTTACTCCTGTCTCCACCTTCCTCCATCTCGTGTTTCATGCTTCTCATACACATCAGGGTTGGGAGGCTAATACACCTTGCTCACTGTCAAGCCTTCTATCAAATGACTCATATGCTCTCTCTTCTCTTTCTGGACTGTGTATGTGGATGGGTTGGTCTTAAGGAAAGCATGCCTTGCTGAATTTGGTACAGAAAATGGTTTTGTAATACAATATCTTGTGTCACCCTATTACAGGGTTTGTTGCCTCTGCCAAGGAGACTATATTTTCATGTGGGGTTGTTTGTTTGTCACGGGCTGACCATCCTTTCAGCGCGCTATGTCCACTGAGAGTTGCATACTTGTGCATACATACATGCGCACGGTTCCATTCATACTAGGGTAGGAGGGTCTGCGTCAGCCTCTCTTCAAAACAAGCGTCCATGTTCTACGTGTTCTTCTTCTTTGTGACAAAACCAAGAGTGCGCCCCCAACTGGACTGGAGAGTGTTCAGCGACACGATATATTGTACCTGGAGAATGCACAGTACAGTCAGTGCAGACCATGGTGGTCTTGCGAATCCGAAAACCTTGAATTTGCCTTTAGTAAGCAGGATTATGCAAAACTACTCAACCGATTTTCACGAAGGCTAAGGCGATGGCAAAGGGAAGTAGCCATTCAATTTTGGAACATATCTGGATCAAAGGGTGGATCCAGGGATGTTCTTTTAATTCAGTTATTATTGTGAGGTAGGGCAATTTGTAGATTTTTGTCAATTTCTAGGCTAATTTAGGCCCACTAATCGCCCAAACAATCAGTGATAGGATGCTAACGAAGAACCCGTTGAATGTTTGACTGGATAAGACTTTCTTGTATAACAATTGTCCAACAACTGTATCTGCTTCCTAGCTGTTTTTCATATAGTGTCTCACAACATGGTTAATTCATGTGACACTACATGACAGCCCCTGAATAATGGCTTTTGTCTCAGGCTTAGTAGGTGCAAGCCAAACAGAGCACAGGGCAACTTGAGCTCAGCCTGTCCTACATCATCTGTTCATACAAACTATACAATGAGCAAAGGTCTACACTATAGAATACAAAGAAGACACATGGTGTTGAACTGTGAGTTGGATTTACAACTGTCACAAACTCCCCTCAAGAAACTGATCCGAGCCTACACGCCTTACATTTAGCTTGCAAGACACATAGGTAAAATTGATGTGTCCTTCACACTGTGTTACAAAATATGGCCCCGCCACAACAGTACACATTTACAGCACACCTCTCATCAATCTCAGCTCAGCCTTCAACACAGCCCCATGTGGCAGTGAAGGATCACCAAAGTCCACAACCCCGAATGTGCAGCCTGACCTCATCCACAGGATTCATGGCTTCCTTAGCAATCAACTGACACGTTAACAGTGTCATCGGAAATATCAGAGCCACGCAAGGTCACGTCCAAAGTCCCTCTCTGTCTATTCAACACAACTTCTCATTTCACCCAATGGGTGAGAGGACAAGTCCACTACATTACAGAATATTCCATCCTTTACTTCCCCGGCTCACCTTTAGTGAGGTTACTGCTAAATATAGATGCAAGAGTCACTGGGTGTTGTTGAGTAACCTGACATTTGATCAACACACAGTGGACATGCTTAATTCTATTCTCTGCAGAAACCATTCCGCATGTATTCTTTCATGCGTTCTCTTTTTGCACCTAATTCCCTCTCTGAACTGGCAGTACTCATTTCTGTGAGGACGTGGCATCACAAGGAGACCTGTGATCTTTTGGCATCACTTCACCCTCCCTGGGGTTTTGGCATATTGTAGGTTGCAGCGTATTCTACAAGCCATACAGTAATCGTACTGTTTTCTTAATGAGCAGAGTGATCTTTTTTCTTACAATATAGCGATTATTTATGTTTGATTGTGCGTCTTGGAATTAAAATAAAATTTAAATACATTTGATGCATTCAATATTTATCAAATATGATATGTAATATAACATAATATAAAGAAAATAATTGTTGTAATGACAAATAAGTATATTTGTGTTTTTTTTTTTTTTGTAATCTCTGTCCATTTCCCCCATATAAGGTAATGTGTGTGTGTGTGTGTGTGTGTGTATTTGTGTGTGTGGGTTTGAGGTCCATCATCCATCATGTCACACACACACACCCATATGTCAGTACGTGGTGGGGGGCAGTGACAGATAGTGAGATACATGTAGTACCTTAATGCAGCAAGTTATGTTTAGATAAATATCAAAAAATAAAAGCAAATACACACATATATGCGATGATGTGGAGATTGAGATGCAAACATACAGGGATTCTACACATGCATATGAACACCACATGTGAGCGCACACACACACCTGCCTCTGGACAGGGTGACCTTGGATGCTGTGTGTGAAAGGAAGGCGGAGCAAAAGGGGACATTACGCTGATGAGAGGAGAATGTGGGGGAGCAGCAGGGTTGAGAGGGAAGGGGAAAAAAGCATGGGCAGTGGAGGTTAGAGTGGACAGGGGAGGAGGAGAGGAGGTGGAGGGGAGGGGAGGGACAGCAGGAGCAAGGAGATGAGAGACGACACGAGGCAAAGGAGGGAGGAGAGAGGAGAGGCAGAGGGAGGGAGGGATGGAGGGATGGAGGGATGGAGGGAGGGAGGGAGTGGAGGATCTGTTTCTGGGACAGCCACGGCAGTGAAAATGCTGCAGTGAAGCCACACAGCTGAACCAGTCCAGAACACAGCCACACTCAGAGATTCTGCAGCGCCTTCCTTCCACCTCGCTCCTCATCTCATACCTCCATCTTCCTCCCACCCACCACTTTCACTCCCACTCTGATTAACCTTCCTCTCAACCTACACATCCACCTGCTCTACCAGCCCCCCCACTTCCATCCTCCCCCTTTCCTTCCCCTCCTTTCTCGCCCTCTCCCTCTTTTTGCACCAGCCGATGAGTGAGCAGATTTTAGAAAGCATCCTGAGTGGAGGACATCCTGAGTGGAGCCTCTCTCGCTCTCTACCTATGCTTTTCATCTGTTCTTCCTTTATGCCCCTTTCCCAATGTGTGCTATTTTCTCTGTTCTTCTTTTTTTGTTGCCTTTTTAAAAATGTTGCATGCTTGCAACTGTCTGTCCTTGTGTTTGCATGGCTGTCCTCTCTTTTTTGCCTTTTTTCTATCCCCGCGGTTTGTGCTCTGAGTGTGCATCCATCCTTCTCTCAGTGGGGAACGGGGACCGTCAAAAAGGTGAGTCCTGTCTAAAGTTAAGAGCTGGTCTGCAGCACCAACAGATTCACACACCAGCACGTATGCGTGAGTTGTAAGTACCAGACATCAGAGCTGATGTGTAAGGGAACTCACGCAGAACATGCAGCTCACGCAGTTTTGCAGCCTCATAAGGTGTTGTTGTGCAGCCTTGTAATTTGAAGTTATGCGTTTGAAGGGAGTTTTTAACCTGGTGATGATTTGTTGAAGTGTGGAAAATGTCAAAACATTGCATTGCAAGCTCTGTGGGCTATGTGTGTGTGCATGCATGTGTTTGTGCATGCAATGGAACTGCAACTATACCTGGTCTCTTTTGTGTCTTCCTGTTCCTCCAAGTGTATGATTACTATGTGGCTTATTAGGCTTAACATATCCACAGCAAACTTTCATTTCATTTTCTAATCTTAGTCAATATTTTACGTAAATTTAAGTGAATGAAATATGTCATACTACTTTTCCTGGCATCATTTTCTGCCAGCTGCAATTAAATGTTCCTTTTTGTTGTAGTTTTTTAAACAATGCATGTTACTTCCATGATTATTTTAAGCATATAGGATGAAAACTTTTCTAAACGCTTAATTCCAACTCTTCATATATTACAAATAACCTCAGGATTCCTATGCATCCTGGAAATCCTGGAAATTTAGACAATACTTTTACAGGCATTTTAAAACATCGTATGTAAGAAGCTGTGCTGATGTGATTTACAACATGTTGAAATTGTTAGTAGAGGTAGATCATAGTCATTTTTTTGTCCAAGTTTAAAATTCACACGAGGGACCTACGTATAACATATTGTTTGGATGACTGCCACAATTCAAGTGTTCAAGTAATAACAAACACATGTTAAACAGTTAGCAGTGATGTAGCCATCACCTGTAATGGAGACACTTCATCTCATTGCACATCCTGAACCCTGCACCATTAAAAAAGCAGGAATAAATTAATTGGGGTAAATGTGTCAATAATGTGGAATTAATTGAGGATTCATTGAGACCAGTGGCCGACTTGAATCGTCAGGAAAAGCTGAAAAAATGCCCTGAAAGATAATTTCTTACATAGAGAGGGACGTTTTATTTTCACACTCTGTGCCTCAAATTAACATTCTGCACAATGGCCTATTTTACACATATCTCCCAAAACAATTCACACCCTGCAACAGCATTTGGTTTGGTTGTTTTTGATGTGACTGAGCGGTAGCACAGAACCTAAAGGAATCCTTTTTGGCTGTAAATGCTGAAAATACACACTCCACATGCTACGTTGCCAAAGTCACCTCTGACTGATTCTCAGTGGAGCGGCTCCAGGTCGTCCTCCCTGTGTGAGAGCAGAGTACAGCTCGGTTTAATGGGTTTGAGACTGGTTACTGCTCATATACTGTACATATGAGTCGTGAGTGTCAAAGATACAGCACGTGTAAAGTCAGAACTGATACAGTGTGCAAAAAAAGAGCAAATATATCAATGGCAATGTCAAGAAACAATGGTTGGGATCATGTGATGCACTTGGAGACATTTTTGTGAAACTAAAATGACACACTATGGGAGGTGAAAGATGGGAGAAGGCTGCACACAGCACTTTATACTTAGAATTTAATATTTACCCTTTTTTAAATTACCACAGGTCAACTTTTACTTAATTTAACATTTATACTCCTGTTCCTATGCTGTATTTTGCATTTCTGTGAAATGTTATTCCGGTTAATGCGTCGTGTCCTCTTACGTAGCATATTGTTTTATTTTGTGTGCCATACACCAGCGGAAGACACATTCCATTAACGCACACGATGGGTTTGAGTCCACACCCTGCATGACTGGGCCCCTGCTTGGGAACGCTGGGGCCTTCTTTTGATTTTCCTTCTGCAGTGTAAAGACAACAGTTGCCAGCTGTACGGTGGTTGTCAGCCCTGTGACAGACAGATCGTACAGTGGTGTTGTCTGTTTCTGAGCTGTGGATTGGCTCCAGCCCGTTGCCAACTCGAACAGGATAAGCAGGAATAGAAAAATGGATGTTAGGAGAAGAAGCAGAAACTCCAAGAAAAAAGTGATATTTCCTAAATCATCTTTATTTAAAATACCTGATGTAACGACAGGTGCTTTTTAGAGGCAACACAGTGCAAGCATTAGTTTGGTGTCCACTAACATTTAAAGTGATACAAGAGCAACTATTCAGGGCAAACTCACGATCAGAGGTGGTTTATATACAATGATACATCTGTCTACTACATGATATTTTTTTCAGTTTGAGAAACAGAGTAGATACTATTCACAGTTATGTATACGACGAAATATATTGCCAGCAAAACCTTCGTGGTAAACGCTGCTTCAAATTTGCATGAACACACAGCGTATTGTACAAATGTATTTGAATTCTCTTCGCCTTTTAGGTGCTTTTGCTAAAGACTTCTGCAATGTTTTTCTACTTTTGATTTTTCTTTTAAGAATTAACCAGGGGGCTAAACAACGTGCAAATGGTTGTACAATGTATCGCGAAATCTTACAGTCAAAAACACTGTAATTATTGTATCCTTAAATACCCTAATACAAGGCTGCAGGCAGGATGGACCAGGGCCCACCATAGGGATGGATGGTATAACCTGTAAAATAGGTTTAGGGCAAGCTGTTTGTGTTCGTATTTAAATTGGCAGTCACATGTTCACCAGTGCGGTTGTTCATTTGTGTCACTGACAGAAAGCATACCGCTCTTACACAATAAAAAAACAACAACAAAAACTAAATAAGAACATATAAGACCAAGGCAGAACCATGAGGTTATTGGGAAACATGTTGCTCCACCTCCCTTTTGTCCACAGCAGACATTTGTGACGTGTCACAGTAGAAAAAGCACAAGGTGTAGGGAAACAATCCAAATGAATCCTGACTGAATGATATTTAGCTGCTTCAGGTTGAGGGTCTTGGTCGTTGTGCATGGTGGCTCAGTCAAACTGGCTCTGTCTGAAACCACGCCCATGTTCATTTATTCAATACACACTGTAAATATTCCATAGTTTATTTTAGCCCCAAAAAGTAACAAAATACAAATTAAATGTTTATTTTCCTAATTCAAGTCCTGAATATTGATTGGGGGAATTGGGGGAATCTGGGACATTTTTTGCAATTTTGACTTCTGCGACTTATTCCGAAATCTGCACTGCATATTAAATAGGCAGTGATTTTGGAGAGAGGGTGTGTCACGACGTTTGTCTATAACAGAGCCAGCTTTAAATTGATGAACAGAACCTGTGCTGTTTCTATTATGACAAGTCACTATGCAGGGCGACTGTTTTTTGCTAGAAAAACCTCGACGCGTTTCAGGAATGTTTAAGAATGCTCTCTGGCTCAGACACAAGCTGACACCTTCGAGACATGTAGACATCATTTAGTTCAGCTGTGGAAGGACACAGCACATGCACACATGCACTACTTCTGTTGTCTATGTTAAGACATGGTATCCAGACGCACAGTTGAGAGACATGGCTTTAAGGCAATGAATTCACAATATGTTAACCTAAAACAATTCACCCAAAACCAAATCCCAAAGTTGCTGTGAGACAGAAGAGCATACGGCACAATTTCCCATCACACAACAGATGCACGCGCACACACACGCGCACGCACACACACACACACACACACACACACACACACACACACACACACACACACACACACACTGCTCATCTGCTCTGCTGTGTGAGAGGCTTTTAACTTCCATCACAAACCACTTTTGGATTTATTAATTAATTTAAGATAGACTTCAGGGAATCAATTGTTTTTGTCCCAAAGCCCTAGACTGAATTGGAAATAACATCCCATAAAATCATGCGAGTAAAGTTGTATGTTGTGATATTAACACCACTCCATATTCAAAATATTGTATTTTGATACCATGCTATAAAGCGTAGGTGATACCGCCCAGCCCCATCCTGTCGTATAGTGTGCCATTAAAATGTTTGACACTTGTAATGTGATTGATATTGACTTGTAGCTATGAATAAAGTAATATGTTTAATGGTTATGTTGAGAAAAGTGTTCCCTGGCTTTTTCAAGGAAACACATCCCACAGACATAAAGATATACTCTCTCTCTCTCAATGTCACTCACTCACTCACTCGCTCGCTCACGCAGTGCAGGGCTCCAGAGTGCGACTAACAAATGTCCTTGGTCACACCGCTGACATTTAACTGATGTGTCTCTGTATTTGTTCGAGTCGTGTCGCCTCCTCATCTCATCTCCTCTGCAGAGTTTACACTCACAGACACAGGCCCCGGGCTGGCCCTGCCCCCACTCACTCACTCACACACTGAGACACAGACAGAGAAGCAGAGATGAGGGCGAATAGGAGGTGAGTGAAGCAGTAAATGTCGAACAGTGGCGACAAAACGTGTGAATACAGGGTTTCCCGCGACGGACCACTAATACAAATTGATCAGCGCTGCTGCAGCAGAAGCAACGGTTGGTTTGAAGCGTGTCAGAGTCTCTACCTGAATGTGATCCCTCAACACTCCTGCTGACCTGCGATCACTTTACACTTTTACAATAAACACCGACACTAATCACACGTTATTAAGATCCGAACCGCACTGACGTTTACTTTGTGTTTGTTTGATTGACTTGAGAGTTTATGAGACACGCATTTAAACAATCCCCCAAAAAATCGAACCCACACATGAACAAAGTCCTAGGTATAACGCTGGAACACTAACCCAATACAATAGAAACTTAAAAGCTCATCTAAATTATAACCATCCCTTCCTGTTTGCTGAGCAGGTAACATATATCCTGAGCCAAATGTTTAATATTTATCAAGAGCAATTTTTTTTAACAGAGCCAGAGAGTCCATTTTATGTATTGTTTTGGTTGTCTGTGGTTTATTCTTTATTTATTTAGGATATTTTAAATATTAATATTTATTTTTAAATTGAATTCAAATGTCAGACTCAATATTCTTCAGAATTAAGTGATCATTATACCAGTGGCTTAAAATGGTTTCAAGATGATGATAATATCATATATTCAAATAATTTCTGGGACAAAGAATCATCCAACAAAATGTGTTATTGTGACAGGCCTACCTTAATATTTTTAATAATGCAGCAAGTTAGGGGTTTCCTTGTTCAGTTTACAGCTTTAGTTCTCTGAGAATTGATTTCATATCTAGGCAAAATTGGTATTGTACAGTGAAATATCCTGAACTGAATCGATATTTGAACAAATCAAACCCCAGCCCTAATTAAGAAATTACCGGTGTAAATGGGAACTGTCAAGAAATGGTACAATAGGTGTATTATTGCGGTGCCAAGGGGCACAGTGATACATTTTGGGTGCACCTAAAGGATGTGCTGGTGCACTTAAATGACAAGGTTAGAAAAGTAAGTCTGGAGCCCTGCAGGGGGTAGGGGAGCATCAGTAGACAATGATTCAAGCAGTGGTTACTATAGATCTTCAGGATGATGGTCTGAAAAAAAAGAGAGAATGGTGATAAACAAGTTTGTTAGGAAATGTCTTGGTAGATGCAGCAATAAATAAACCTCTGTCTAGATAAAGCCAGCAGGTGGCAAGATGTAGGGCAAAAGATAGAAAAAAACATGAACCTATGTGCTCACATTTAGAGTAACACTTATTTTGACCACGTTTGAGGACACTGCACATCCATAGTTCTTTTTTTTTCAGGACAGAGGATTTCCATTTCAGTCTAGTGATTAATTCATCCAGGTTCTGGTTCCATGTGCAAATATAGCAATGCCCTGTCTCCCCAGTTTGAATTTGGCTGAAACTTTGATATTGATCTTTGTTGTATTTTGGTCAGTTTTAGATTGGTTGACATGGATATGTATTTACCGTAGGACGTGTTGGGGATGAGAGCTCCACAGTCTGCGGGTTCAAGCAGGTGACATGGCTACGGTTGTCTGTAAATGTTCAAGAAGAGGTGCCAAACAGCATGACAACAGGTTAGCTTTCTATCTATAAGGTTGTCGGAGAGTGACTTAAAAGGGAAATAAATCGATGATTAAGTTGTAAATTTAGGCCACATGTCATGTTTTGAGGGGGAATATCAGCATCTGTCGGGCATCTTGTTAAGTTATAATTTAGTGTGGGTTTATGGTAAATGACAAAATACATAATCAGCACCACATTATCTACCACAGTATCAGGACTTTGAAAAGATTGTGTCTATTCTGAAGAAATTGCCTCTTTTGTGGAGGAGGAAATGTTTGGTCATCTGGGTGATTCTTGTTATTTACATCTACGTACTATTCAAGGGGTTTCGTAATTTCTCAAGAGGCAATGACATCAAGATTTTGGATCCAGATGGAGTGGAACGATTCTAATTACTGCTTATATCGTGTGTAGCTCGACCTCTAAATGACCTGCTGTTATGCAACTTGTTTTGACCAAACTTGGCTGCAGTAAGGGATAAACAGACCTTTCCACTACAATTCTGCCTCTGTGTCTTCTTCATGAGAAATCTTCTTCAACACTTATTTCCAAAAAAGTTTTTTTTTATTCCTTTACTTTTGTAAGATTGCAACTTTATTCTTGTAATTTTTACGACTTTATTCTTGTAATATTGCCACTTTATGCTCAAAATCTCAGATTTTTCTTTCTTCATTATGGCCCCTCCTACTACTAAGGACTTAAGTTAAGGTACGTTACATGTGTTTGCCTTCGACACAGTGCAGGCAAATCCTAACCACCAGGGGAATATGGCAGTTACATGGTTATTACTGGTGTTATCTGCCAGAACTAAAATGACGGATGCCGGTTCAACAGCAGCTGCATCCTTATGGGTTTAATGTTTGATGCATTCCACTTTAATAAAAGTGTCGTATCATTCACTACTTTAGATCTTGGTCTTGTTGACGTCAAGGTGAAATTTCTTACTTGGTTCCCTCCTCTGCAACACCCTCAGGGTCCAGTTTAACCTCCTCCTCCATCTTTTCCTCCGAAATCAGTTCCTGTTTCTGGTGTCGACGGAGGCATTTCAACACGACCATGGAGAGGATCAGCAGAGCCAATGCTCCGCCCACCGATGCCCCGATAGCTACTGCAATGGTGGAGTCCCTCGGCGGGGGAACTGAGGAGAGGAGAGGAGAGGGTTGTAGACAACGGATAAAGACGAGTGTTCCAGCGAGATGCTGAGGGACTTCAACCTCTTGATGGTCATTAATAAGTAAAAAGCTGACTCAGCACCAGTAGGTCCTTACACTTCAGGAAACACACACACACACTTATCCATGCACTCCAGAGCACAGATAGATGTTAACTTTCGCACGACTTTGCTTAATTTATGTCACATTTGAAACAAAAGTTGTTAAAACGTATACTTGCACAAAATGTGGCCATATATGTTTAATCATTTGTAGCATCTATTTGTGATGAACAGCAACAGTATAAATACCTATAGTAATGGTGAAAACCTCAAATTGAGGGTTTGAGCCATATTTTCACACAACTATGGGAATTATTCATGAGCCACAAAGGCTATTCCCTAACAGAGAGAAGCAAAATGGCCTGATTTAGATCCAGAATGGAAATAATAGGGGACTTTGTGTCCCAAAAATGTAGACCACTGAATGCTGTGACACAAAGACCCCTATTATTTCCATTCTGGATCTAAATCAGGCCATTTTGCTTCTCTCTGTTAGTAAGCCTTTGTGGCTTCTTTAGTGACTGTTTGCTCGTTTTTAATATGTGCCCGGGTTTTCCCTGCCTCCCATTGCGAATTTAGTGATCCCCATCACTTTCCCTTTCCTGTTCTGCTCCTGTCGTGTGCCCTTGTATTTTCTGTCCATGATCCAGAGTTTTGCTTACATTTGTGCTGGCGGCATTTTTGATACCAAAGTTTCTTTGTTTTTGCAAACCTTTAAACAGAAACTCGAAGCCTTCTTATTTGATTCCCTGCACTACAAGCCCTGTCTCCATTTTGGGTACAGCTAAAATGGAAAACTAATACAAAGTTTTTCTCAGTGGCACTCTCCCTCAAAACTGCACATCCAGATTTTGGTTTAGTGCTGAGTAGCGTGTGATGGCCCTGAGAGTGCATTTCCAAGGCAGCGTCTAGTATTTATAGAAAATAACAGAAGGTTGGGTTGCGTTGTTTTGGGTGGAGTTTGCTTGTTCACCCTGTGTCTTCTTCAGCTTCCTCCCACAGTCCAAAGACATGCAGATTGGGGTTAAGTTGATTGGAGACTCCAACTTGCCCGTAGTGTAAATGTTTGTTCTGTATCGCTGCTTTCAGCATGAACAGAACTCCAAACCTTTTCCTGAAATTATCCGGACTGGCTGTATGTGCGAGTCACTTGCTCCGGACATTTAGCGGAACTTTTCCTGCCAGTGCCTGAGCAAAATGTGCTGAATAACACATGGTGGACATTAAACTTGGAGACTACAAATATCTCAGGACGGAAAAGGGGAAAGATGCAAGTAGACAACACAGATAAAGACGTCACTTTGGAAAGACAACAAGTTCTTATGGTGATAAGGGCTGGCAGTGTCAATGTGCTGTAAACAAAAACGCAGTACGTGCCTCCTGCGTGTTCATCGCAGGTGCCACCTCTCGCCTGAATGTTCCGGAAACTTTCCTGTTGTTGTCAATGCATCTAATGTGGGCCATTTCCTGATTAGTTCTTCATATGTGAAAAGCAAACTCTTGAAAATCTCCGGCAAATTGGGACAAAACATTCTCCATAGTTCATGTCTGAAAACTCCTTCTGTCAGCCCTGTGATACACTAGTGACCAGTCCCCAGTACCCCACCTCTCGCCCAATGTCAGCTGGGATTGGCTCTAACCACACCTTTTTTACCCTTATAGGATAAATGGTAGAGATCATTAATGGATGGAGAAGGTATAGGGTCAGTATCTTACGTTCAGTGACAACATTAAGTTGTATGGGACCATATCCCGGGGTGCGGTCTGGGGAATTCATCACATAGCAGTTGTAAGTCCCCACATCCTCCACCTGGATATCTGACAGTTTGATGGACAGATCGTTCTTATCCAGGTTCCCAGCAAACATGACCCTCTCTCCGAACCGGTCTGTCCTCAGAGTCACCATTCCTTTCCTCTTATAGAAAATCATAAACTATGGACGGAGAAAGAGGCAGAGAGTTTTTAATTGGCTAAAAGATTTAGGACATAGGTGCCCGAAGTATTCTGCTTATTAAACATGTAAATACAAGCCACTTTACCATTTCCTTTGTGTCGTTGAGTGTTTCTTGGTAGGTCCAGTTCATGATAAACGTGTTCACATCCATCTTGTAGCAGGACGTGAACGTGCAGGGGATTTTGACTGTTGTTCCGTTCAGTGCATTTATGAAACTGGGCACGAGCACTTCCATGCTTGCACAACCTATAACGAAAAACAAAAACAACAATGGTAATAACACCAGTACCAACAACAGTGACATGCATGAGCGGTAAAACAAGGGGATTCAAACAAAATTTCATGTTAAATGCTTGCAGGCGGTGGTACAGTGGTTAGCACTGTCACAGCAAGAAGGTTTTTGGTTTGAATCCCAGTTAGGCTGGAGCCTTCCTTTGTGGAGTTTGCACGTTCTGCCTGTGTCTCCCTATTCCTTCCACAGTCCAAAGACATGCAGATTGGGGTTAGGGCTAATTGGTGAATTTAGGCGTGAATGTGAGTCTGGATGGTTGTTTGTCTCTATAAGTAGATCATGGATCATAGAATATCCATAGATATATCCATAGATCATGGATATAAATATAGATCATGGATCGATGTTTGCCAGGACTTAGATTTACTGTGAAATATTTGAAGCTGACTGAAATTATGCATATCAATAACAGATAAATAGGATGTATTAATATAATAGTTTAAGACATCTCATAAGGAACGTAAATCTAAATAATGAAAAAGGAAATTCATTCGCACAAGTTTCGGTACAAAGAAATATTTCATGTGAAAATGCAAAAAGGGCATTATTTTAGGGCTTTGTGTTTTCTGCTAAACTCCAAAACAACCTAAAGAGAAGAACTGAAGAGTGCAATTCCTCAGCAGTTTCAACTCGCCAATATGTAGTGAGGACGTGTTTCTCCAAGTAACTGCTGAGAGAGTGCTGTCTTTCAGGCTGAAAGCCATTTGATGTGACTTTTTCAAGTCGCAGCACAGCTTTAAATGTGGACCCACAAAGTGACTGGTAAGTCAAGCAACGTGCCTGCTATGTGGAGGAATTCCAGGAAAGTCTCCTGAGAAACACCAAATTGAAAGGGGTGTTTCACAGCATGTGTTTAATCCATATAAATCTACTGTATCAGCCTATATGTCATAGATGGATTTGCAGATTGCATTTTCCAAGCAATGCCTTAGTCTAGAGCAGAGGTCTTCAACAGGGGGTCCGCGGAGGTACTGCAGGGGGGTCGCGAAATTTTTGGTTGATTAGACAATTTTTTTTTTTTCCAAACAATCTTTTTTCCCAAAAATGTTTTTCCACACATTTAAATGTCTTTAAATACACATTAACATGAATCCAACATATTGTAGCGAACAGATAAATGGAGGCAGAAGATGTTATCTTTCAGTCAGCAATGCACACACTGCAGCTCCTATACCTTGCACATGTTTAAAATAAAAACATGAATATCTCTCCATAGCGCCATCAGTTTGGAGGTCCTTGGCCTGAAAAACGTTGAAGACCCCTGGTCTAGAGAACAAAAACACACCTTCACACAAGTTTACACAAAATGTCCCTATATCTTCTTGGATCTTAAAGCGAGGGCTGGTAATCCTTAAAAAACTAGCAAGAGCATGCTGCAACCAATACATCCCACCCCCTCCCATCAACCCTCTCTTCAAAGTTACGCATCCAAAATGCACGAACACTGCCTGCATACAGCATACGCCATGGTGTATTGATATTTTACACTCCTTCATTGTAAGGAGGTTTAAATCTTTGTCGGGAATAGTGACTCCGTATTTCCTTTGTTGTATTACTTATGGCATTTTGAAATCCTGTCTTAGAAACAGTCAATTAGAGGAGACTGACAGCAATCAAATTTAATATTATAGTTATCACTGATTTAAATGAAACATCGATGGGGGAGATGATAACTTTTGGAAACAACATTTGTTGGAATGAAATTTTGACAGTTGAATTAAGTGCATTTAGTTGGTGTCACTTGTGTAATGTGGGTATCCACATTTTAAAAGTATTTTTTTTCTTGATTGGAGGATTATGTTTAATTAATTTTGAGAAGTTATTACAATCTCTGCAGTTGACTGGGTTATCAGAAGGTTTGGCAGCATCGCATATTCCTCGAATTTGGAACATTGAAAGAGCAATGAAGCCCCTTTAGGAAGGATTCCAAAGGTCAAATGCACAAACCTGTGTATAATGTAACTTGAAATTAGATTAATATATTCTTCAGTTTCTTTAAGTTTGCTCCTCTTCTCTGAGCATTTTATGTCTCAGCATGGACTCACACTCCCCAGACAGAAGCTCTGCCTCTCTCGTTCTCTCTTGTGTGTGTGTGCGTGCGTGCGTGCGTGCGTGCGTGTTGGGACTCTGCACCATTCTCTCCTCTGCAGTCGGGTGTTTCTGGCTCCCTTCCCACTGCTGCTGCACCACTCCACAGGAATGCCTGCCTCTCTGCACCACACACACGCACATCCTCCACAAGGTGTGTATTGCATGCTAGCGGTGCTGTGTCAATGTCACCCACACAAACTGACCTACCTGCACACACAGCGTTAGCTGTGTGTCACATTCAAGCCCCGTCTGCCCCCCCCCCCCCCCCCCCCCACACACACACACACACACACACACACACACACACAAGCACAGCATATGTTACTATAAGTCATAGACAGATACAGGCTGGTGTTTCTGATGACTCAGCAGTCCTAGGGATGGATGCAGAGACAGAGGGAGACAACGACTTGCTAACAGATGAAATACTGCAGTGAGGCAGCCTTGGGCCACTCCTCCCTCTCTCTGCCCCTCCCTCTTTTCCTCTCCCATCTCTGGCCACCTCTCACGCCTCCTTCGTAGCACCTCTTCGATCTGACCCTTCCACTACCCTCAAAATTACAGTTTCCGTTCCTCCCCAACAACACTCTCCAGCGTTTCTCTCTTCTACGCCCTCTCATTACCCTCCATTGTTCCCTCCTCTCACAAGGTCAATGCAGGAATAAAGTAGGTCTGTTACATAATTTCTCTCTGCTCCCTCCATTCCTCTTTTCCAACTCTGCATGGTCCCCGTTTCATTACATTTCAAGTACGATTCACATCAGAAGTGTATATTGCAGTAAAAATATCTGTTTTCATTTTTGTGGAAATGGTGTAAAGAGGATGAAGCCTTTCTGCCTGGAATCAGTGATTGGTAAAAGAAGCCACTTGTTAAATCTTTGAGGTGTAAGAAAGTAGAAAGAAAGAACGTGCAGCTTATATTTTGACAAGAATGGAAATTAAAAAACTAAACAAAACATACAATGTTGTAGCTTGTATTTAAACTTGAATTGCCGCCCATGGTTCTAAGCCTTTTAAATTTTTTTACATCCACCTGTCATATCTATATATAAAGTGAAGACTTTTGTAGGAATTTTGTACAAGGCCTTTTATCAGAATCACCTCCGCCAAGTATATTGTGTTTTCATCTGCATTTGTTTGATATTCAGCAGGATTGCACAAAATCTACAGAACAGATTAAATCAAAACTCAGTGGAAGGAAGGTATGGGTAAGGAAAGACTTCCATTAAATTTGGAATTTGAGACAGGACGTTTTTTTTTTGATTTGTCAGGGACTAATTCATGGGTGTTGATGAAGAAAATCAGGCATGTTTAGGGTTCTGATATTAATGAGTTTGGGTAATTTGGTGTAGATCCAAATCAAAATCCAGATGTGGTGAATGTAAGTGTGGTTTCCAGGGGGGACTGTTTGACCATGGTGGAGGTATGCGTCCTTTGAATGCCCTTCCAGTCAGCATATGAATTCAGTCACCTTGACCTTTGACCACTAAAAGCTGATCAGTTCATCTTTTAGTCCGAGTGAATGTTAGCGCCAAATTCAAAGAAATCCCTTCATGTAAGGCACCATAACACATTATTTATAGGGTATCCTTTCTACGAAGGATGTTTCCAAATTCTTCGATTGTCCAGGGAAGCTTCTCTTCATACCACGGTAACATTTCCCCAGTGTAAGCTACCCCACTGACACGTCCAAATCCAGTGAGACATCTGTGGGTTTGCTTGCACGAAGCTTCTGAGAGTGAGAATCCCCTGAAGGCTGACTCGACAAAAGCACGGACGCCATCTTGTGACGGTCTCTTCTAAAAGTGATTTAAAGCTGCATTAAGGGCACAAAGGGATGCAGCTTAGTATTTAGAGGATGTTTCAAAACAGACTAAGCAGTAAAATCCCTAATAGTAGGAGCACTTGCTTGTTCTGGTGCTGAAGGTGTTTTTCTCTGGTTTATACGGTATAACAGGATGCAGCAGGTTCATCCACAGGGAGGGTACTGACGAAACTGTACAGCATCATTCTATGTCTGTGATCAGCTAAAGTCAGTGGCTGCTTCTCTCCCCTGACCTTCACCTCCTTTAGTGCATGCCTCTACGGTATAACCCACATTAACAAGGAGCACTTGTAAATTACATATATGTCCCCAGGGCGATCTTAGCTTAATGATAATTGCGCCACGAGGAGTTAAGACTGTAACAGCAGATATGATCTCAGATTGCTTCTAAAATGTTTCTATTTCAGTAATCAGATCAATATCTCGATGCATACTCTATTTTTTTTATATAGCATGTCTTGCGGTAGTAGTTGATCTACAGGTATCTTAGGAATGTTGCATGTAGTGGTCAGGGTCTGCAGAGGAAGAGTTGATTGCGATTGTGTAGGGTTTAGCTCTAGTGCCCCCTGTCATCTCTGTTATCTTGAAATAGTCTTTGGCTGCGATATAAACCTTAGTTAAAATATCTTGTCCCTTAAATGGAAAATAATATTGTGTTACACAATTAAAAGTCTATTTCCTGTCAAAGAAAAGGCACTGCTGGGATTTGAACCCAGGATCTCCTGTTTACTAGACAGGCGCTTTACCAACTAAGCCACAGCACCGACGGAAGAAGATCATTTTACAGACAAATGTCCGAGCTGGCCAGAGTCTGCCGATAGGGTAGGGATGGGGAGATAAACTATCGCGGCCCCAATAACTACTTTATACCAAATTAAACCTGTATCATTGTGATAAGAACTACCTGAAATAACAGGAATCGTCTTTGTAATTTTGGGTCCATGTTCGATCCACTAACATGGAGGAGGCGGATCACGACCTTTACATGAGCCAGCTGAAAGACAATGAAAAGGCACTGCTGGGATTTGAACCCAGGATCTCCTGTTTACTAGACAGGCGCTTTACCAACTAAGCCACAGCACCCCTAGCAGAAGATCCATTTACAGACTGAGACAGATATCCGAGCTGGCCAGAGTCTGCCACAGGTTGTAGTGGATATTCTGTTGGTGCAATTCTGAATTTTGTTTCCTTAATTAGTGCCCCCTGCTTTGGAGACATCCACCCTGCATGAGGTCTGTCAGAGATTCATTCTGCAGTTGCAGGTATCATGTAGGATGTTCAAAATGTTTGTGACACAACTGAGATAAGGGAAAAGATAGTTATAGAAAAAGATAATGAGCCTGCAGCATCGCATTTTGCTGCTATAAAGTAAGTGTAAAGTGAACACCACTACTTCACAGTAGCACAGACAGAGAGGCATCATCCAGTATCATGACCTTATTTCACTGCAGCCATAATAACTGCACAGGCTGAAACTCCTTTTAAAATCTCACTGATGATCAATATTGAAAATACCAAACCAAAAGGGGAATATTGACCAGACTGAGTAAGAGTTGAAAGGTTCTTTCCGCTCCTTGTCCTTATCACCCCTACGGCCTTCCACTCTCATGCATTATTGACAGATGTATTTACTTATAATAGAGTCACAAAGTCTGACTGCTTTAAGATACAGTGCATTGTAAACATTCAAGCACTTAAAGGCTTTGAGTGGTGACAATAGCAGATGCACAAATAAACACAGATGGACTTGAAGGTAAACTACAGCCTCTGGTTTTGGATGGGGGGCGGTGTTAAACTTCTTCAGCAGAGTAAACGCTGAGGTGTCGAGCAGTTCAGTTTCAGTTGATCGTAAGAGAAACCCTGGTTCTATTAACATCTAAAAATAAAGAAACATCAGTTGCTCTCCTACATTTCTGTAATTTGCCAGATATCTGGACTGATTAAGTTTTGAACACATCAGAAAAATTACTTTAGATTAGTTGTGTGCTTGAAAAGTTTATTGTCAGGTAGTATTAATAGTTTTGTGATATCTGAAAATGAAAAAGACATTAATTGAACTAATGTTACCTTTTCAGGTCTCACAATAGAAAATCACAATTGTTTTTGTTTGTGTACTTAGCATATAGCATTTCTTGTAATACCAGTTGATCTACGGTCAGAGAGGCTGTCTTAACAATGTTACCTTACTTATATGAACGTCAAATTTTGGGCTCGGATCAATATTTTCAAGATAAAATTTCACTTGTGATTGACATGTTGTAATTCAATGATAATGAGAAAAAATATTTTGAGATCATAGACTGTATAAAGCTGGACAACACGTCTCCACTTCTCCCCACTATCCAGAAATAAACCCAAAATATCGTTGACATTATGTACATTTGGAGCGAGAATGACAGTAGCGATAGGGAGATAAACTATCGCGGCCCCAATAACTAATTTATACCAAATTAAACCTGTATCATTGTGATAAGAACTACCTGAAATAACATGAATCGTCTTTGTAATTTTTGGTCAATGGTCCATCCACTACCCTGGAGGAGGCGGTTTACGACCTATACATGAGTCAGCTGGAAGACAATGAAAAGGCACTGCTGGGATTTGAACCCAGGATCTCCTGTTTACTAGACAGGCGCTTTACCAACTAAGCCACAGCACCGACAACTGCCATTCATTTTAAAAGAAATATGTTCGAGCTATCTAATTTGTTTCCTAATAAAAACACAAACATAATTACAATTACATTATAACATTTTGACTGACCTGTGGTATTTTGGTGCTTCTGTACAAAGGTATAAGACAATGTACATTGACCTGTTCGAAGTCCATGCCACTGAATTTACAGTACATGCCTCCTCCTGTTTGTGTGCTGCTGCCCTCTAGTGCCTCTCTGTGGTAACTGCAGCTGTGCGGTTGAGTACACACCAATTGGCAGAAGGAATATTGCTGGGAAACTGCATGAGAAATTAAAATCTGTACGATTACTACACTGCTGGACCCCCCTCAACCTAGAATAGAACTGGTGTTCTTCTGAATGACCAAGCAACAGGCTCCCCAGCAACAGTATCTGTTTTCAGTTGGCATAATGCAACGGGTGGCGACACCATCTAAAAATACTGGGTGAACATTGTTGTACTGAAATTGACAAAGACAAACTTCAACTCCATTTCCTCCAACTCCATTAGGTTGGATGGTGTCAAACCGGTCAAAGTATTTCTTCACAGTCTCACTGCACTCAACATTTAGTCTCACTTCAAGGAACAGGTTTAAAGTGACAATGAAATTGGATGAAAATTTGATTTTAAAAACCGGCCTCAGCAATTTCCTTTTTGTGTAAATTGCATGAAAAACATCAATTACATAAAAATTCAGACTTTGGAATGATCCCACCCCTCTGTCTCTACTCTTCTCTCCCAGACTAATGAACTATTGGCTCAGCCACTGAATGATCTCTCCCTGCATGACGACTGTGCTTGACGCCATGTGTCCTGCTCAGGTTAATAACCCTCGCCACAGCTTGGGCATGAGACGCAGTGAAGAGGCACAAGACCAGTAAGTTGAAATAAAGAGGTGTTAATCATTCTCTGCAAAAGACACGAGGACGTAATAACTTCCCTTATTAAAGATGTCATATTAGCTGAGTGTTAAGATAAAATAAGGTAAGATAACATAATATAAGGTAAGATAAGATAAGATAATCCTTTATTTTTCCCACTACTCTCAATAAAGGTAATAAATAAGTACAAGGGCACAATATAAACACAAGGAACTATAAGAAATTTTAATATGTACAATGTAACAGTATTGCACATATATGATATTGAAAGAATGAATATTGCAGAGTTAAATTACTTGAAAGCCGGAGTGAGATACAGTATAGAAGGTGCACGTAGTCTCCTGGGCGCGGAGCTGATTGTACACTTTATAGTGCACTTTTGAAACTATTTGGAGGTGACTTCACAGGATAATTTAAGTTTCCAGCTACAGCAGGAAGTTGTGTTTCACAAGCTAGTGATGGAGAGCACCGACTTTACCTTAAGGCACATTTGATCATTCTGAATTTGTAGAGGGATGCTGTGGGTTTGATCACATGTGGGTCACACAGTGTGGGAGCCTGTTTTTCATATGTTAAAGGGGACATAGCATGCAAATTCCACTTTGTTAGTGCTTCTACAGGTTAATGTGGGTATCTGGCATGTCTACCAACCCAAAAACTCTGGGGGAAAAACACTCGGGCGTTTTGTTATAGTTCCTCTAAGTCAGAAACGTCATGCTTGAGCGACTCGATTGAGCTTCCTGGGTTTTGTGTCGTAACAAGGTACTGGAAGTCTCCCTACATGGTCTTGGCCCACCCCCCCGTCCGTGGTTTCTGAAGAGTGAAAATGAGGCTAGTAGTAGGCGTTCACCCGGCGCCATCTTGCCGGTGCTGACTCCTCCTAGTTCCTGGCTAACCAATAAATGGGCAAAGAGGAGGAGCGCGAGTGAAGACTGACAGCTGAGCCACGCCCGCAGAGTTCAACGTTACCTGGTTAGCTCAGGCTAAGGAGCTAGGCTACATGCTATCCGCGGCTGTTAACCGGCTAGCGGCTAGTGTTGTTGCTTCAGGATGGTCGCGATCTGTACAACGAACTCACTCGAGGTAAGTAACCTTGAAACTATACAACAACAAAACCTATTGCTTTATCTATTATCATAATCATATGCTTACATGCCTCAAGTGGTTTTTAATATTTAATTGTTATAAAAGTTACCGTTTATTTAACACGTGTAATGAACAGATTGAAGCAAATTAACTACACTACTACAGAGTTGTGTGTTTGGTTGTGACTTGATTTTAATTTTAGTAAGTTAATATCAATACGCTACATGTGTAAGTTGCATGTGATAGTAACTATATGTTTCACAAATGTTCTGATACAGGCTGGTATAACCACCATTACTATTGCCACCTTGTTTATTTAGCCTGTTATGGAATTTACAGTGAATTAGACAGTTTAGATATGAT
The DNA here is from genome assembly GCF_009819705.1 of Hippoglossus hippoglossus. Classification (NCBI taxonomy): domain Eukaryota; kingdom Metazoa; phylum Chordata; class Actinopteri; order Pleuronectiformes; family Pleuronectidae; genus Hippoglossus; species Hippoglossus hippoglossus. The sequence continues at coordinate 15,181,671 of NC_047163.1, read as the reverse complement.
TATAATCTCCACACACCACTGTTGTAAACAGTTCTCATATTTATTATATAATTATGTTTTCACACTGAGAGAAGTGGAGAGACACCATGTTGCAGCAGCAACATGGTGGAGATCGGCAGCTTCAGGCTGGTCAACATGAGGACGACCTGCACCAGCTTCATCTGCACAACACTTCATGTTTTCCTCCCTTAGCTAAAGATGGCCTACAACTGTTTAGAGTCATTGCTAAGTGTCATGGATAATAGAGTTAATTTCTATAGTCATTATGGTTGGTTGGTTGGTTAAAAAAATGAACACTTATCAGAACAATGTTTATCTTTTACTTTCTGATTTGATACACTTTAGATAAAAACCCAGTGTTTTATTTTTCTTCTTTGCCATAAGAGACAGAAGACGGTCAGCACAGCTGTGTCCTTCAGGCTCGTCCGTCCCTAATAAAATGACAGGAAACATAAAAGTATGGCATTATTGTAGAGGAAGTGTTACTTATGAACAAAGTTTGTATCCTTATTTTCTGTGGATATTCAACTATGTATTTGAATATGGTTTTGGATTAAAAAGTGCACTACCAAGACAATGAATGTACAGTATGGAGTTCTTCCACATTAATAGTATTGCATTTATAATTTAATGTATTATGTGCAATACTTTGCTTTGATTGTTTGTAAATTATGAAAACAGGTCTGTACCTGGAGTCAGTGTTGAAGTGATGACCCTCAGTGTTCAGTCTGGTTGGAGTCCAGTTGTGTCTCATGTTGGACATCCACAGCAACACATCAACATCAATACTCTGAATAAAGAGCTTTAGGAGACGTAATGCTACTTTAAACAGCTGCTCTTAAAATGCAGATGTGACTTTAAATACTCACGTTTCAGTTGATCACAGTAAATCTGTTTCTGCAGAATAATAATCTGTGTAACGTAGTCAAGTCAAATGGGTTGGCGAGTGAAACAACTTTATATTATTATTCTCTAAACACACAGAGTCTCCTGTCTCAGTTTAAAAGATTCATAACGCTTCTCTCTGCTGTGTGGACCGGTTCATGTCGGTTCAATAACTCCCGTACGGTCCCGTTAGCATCGCCATTACTGCTGGTATCTTGCCTGCAGGCTAGCGGAGCTAAACTAACAAGGCAGGTACAGAGACACCGATACCTGCTCATCACTACTAACACATACAGTACATAAAATAAACTTTACTTACCACAGAAACGGGAGCGCAGACGTCTTTAACTTCTCCGTCCGGGGAACAAGCCGAACATCAAACCGTATTATTCATCCGATATGTGAGTGAAACCTCTCCACAGACTCAGGTCCTGCTCGGTGACGGGGGTTAGCCTGTTAGCCTGTTAGCTCAGGTGAAGCCGAGCAGGCAACAGGCTAGGAGCTGGACTCGCGAGCTAACGGTGACGTCACCTGTCCATCAAGTGATAATTATTCATAATATCAAACCTCTATATAATTTAAACGAGTGAGTTAGAAACAAATTCACCCCCCTTAGAGTTGTCATGAAGGAAGAACGTGATTGAGACTAAAACCGTTTTTTGAACCAGGCTGTAAACAGGTTTAATTCTGCTCTAAACTCGGGCTTTTTAACATGGGAGTCAATGGGAATTGACCCCTTCTTGGAGCCAGCCTCAAGTGGCCACCCAGTGAACTGCAGCTTTGTGTACTTCCGTATTGGCCTCATCGCTCATGAACCCATCTGGGCCAGGTCATCTCACTTACGTCTTGCATTGATGTGCTAATATTGCCCATGAACACAGATGCGGGTTTGTGACAAGGCCTGTAAATATGAGTCTCTCCCTGTTAGCACCTTATCACAGGGCCTGTTTCTACACATCACTCACACTGAGTCACAGATCCTTACTGGACCTGCTGTACACGGACTAATAAGCCAATGTTTATTTTTTTCACATAGAGCATCATCATAATCCTGTTTGAAGGCTGTGATACAACAGGCCACTGGTGTTGCTGTCAGAGGCTAAACACAGGTGGCTGTGTATGGGAGGAAAAATAACAAGTCCAGTAACACAACGGATCACAAATCACGTTGGCATAATGACTTTGAATCAAGGGGGGGGGGGGGGGGGTGCTGAAACAATTAACCGACATCATCTCACACCCATTATCACCCCCCCCCCCCCTCTCTGACACACATTCACATCCACTCTCTCTCAGAGAAGGGCCCAGAGTGTGTGTGTGATGTGTTGTGTGTGTGAGGGATCTCATCCTATCCAACTGTTGATCCGTGCATCAATGTGTGTAACCGGGCATCGATCGGTGTGACTGGTGTTGCGCTTCTTACCGGAGAGCGAGACGAGCAGCAGCACAGCGCTGAGCAGCGGAGCGGCGGAGCTCCTCTCCTGCGCCGGGGAAGACATCTTACCTCCGCCTGGGTTCAGTCAAAACACGGCTTTAGAATGATCTGTAGAGAAAACAAGAGGGCGGAGGCAAAGAGCAGCGACTGTGCTCCAGATGTGCGCGTTAGAAACGCTTTGAAACAAGGCAGTGTTTTTGTTTTAGAGGCAGAACATGGCTGGCAGTGTCTTCAGCCGTCTGGAGGTTGATCTCATGGTTGTCAGTGTGGTGATGGATGAGGAGGGAGGGCAGGACAGTCAGCACTAAAAGAAAAGAAAGGTATATATATATATATATATATATGTGTGTGTGTGTATATAATTTCCAATGGCAGTTTATATATATACACATATATAATATTCATATTGTATTCAATATTTATAAGTTTATTTCATTCATCGACCAAACAAATTTGTTTACACCAACTCTCAAATCTTGAATGAAAATGAGCAGAGAGAAGAATTTTATTATATAATCTGCCAATCTTTAATAAGACATTAATTAACAAAGCAAAAATATATATACATTCCAGTTGTGACTAAACATTTGTGAAGATTAAAAAAAAATATCAACACTTAAGAATAAAAAGAAGGAGGCTAGTAATAAAGCTGATGACAAATAATAATAATACAGATCTAATATTAATCGTGAATTAATTTTAATTGTTGACATGATAAAGTCGAAATATTTGAGCAAAACCTCTTCAAAGATCTAATACTGATTACCACACTGTGTTTATGTACTACTGAGAAGAAATTCCTTTCACCAATCCATCAAAAGAGGAAGTCATTTATACTAGCACCATCTTATTTTATTTCAAGGTTCTTTACATTTCAACTTCATTCTAAATGTAATGAAAAGAATCTCTGAGTTTGTTTGACTTTTTTCTTGGTATTTTGACCTGCAAAATGAAAAAAAATCTTCTTCTCATTTTGTTTCTTAAGCCGACCCTTCTACTCTACCGTAGCCAGTAATATCTGCACTAAACTAAAATCTGCCAATATATTCCCATGGTTGAATTATTAGTTTAGATATTTGTAGCATAGCCATCATCAAAGTCCCCAAAACAACTAGGAAAGATTTTGGAAATATGTGTTACACAACCCACAAATATCAACCAGTCACTAAATGAGTGGGGGAAACACCAAATGGGCATACATATTCCTATAATAGAATATCACTACTGGAGAGGAGACCCTGCAGAGAAGAACCAGGCTGCCGTGCAGACAAACAAAAAATTAAACAGAGACACCCCCTCCTTCTATGCATTCTTCCATCACCCTTCCTGGGTGGGAGTGAGGAGGAGAGGATACTGGGAAATGAAAGAGGCAAGCAGGTATGGTCTCTCCATCCCTCCTCTGCAAAGAGGAGATGCCAACAATGGTGTAGTATAAACACAGAGCTGATGAGATGGGGTACAGGGTGACGGGGTACCGGATGGGACCAGAGGAGAAGACTCGATATTCCTTTGGACTGAACATTTCTGCTTCCAGAATAAGGGGATGACGTCAGGAAATGAAAGAACATGCCAAGACAGGAAGAGAGGGAAAGTCACAATGAGGCAAGAGGGAGTTAGGAGAGTGGTTTGAAGACATTAAGCTTTTCGGAGAGAAGAGGAGGAAGAGGAGGAGACTGGGCTGGTTTGTGTGAATGTGGTTAGCATAACGATGCTGCTATCCACATAGAAAGAGGGTTTTCAGATTTACTAAAACAGCAGTGGCAGGCCTGTAGCAGGGCTATGGGTCATTCAGTGACTTACACCTTAAACATGCATTCAGTACATTCATATGGATGGATAGATAGATAGAAAGATGGATAGATAGATAGATAGATAGATAGATAGATAGATAGATAGATAGATAGATAGATAGATAGAGCTTCTCTTTCCAGCTGTGTGGCCACATCATGGATTAGGATCTGTGGATCGCGTATCAGAGATCGTAATGGTCGATCCAGTATGACGGATTCTGTATCGTGCTGGCTGATCGTGATAATAAAGGCGGATCCTTTATCGTGTTGGCATCTGACAATGGTGGTGGACCACGGCCGAGGTGGCAGCTGATGATGGATCCTAATGGCGGCAGTGGACAATGACTGTGGACTATAGTGGCATCCGATCTTGATGGTGGATCATGATCTTGCTGGCTGCTGACCATAGACTATGATTGCAGCAGGACTGCTTGATACATAGTATTTCTCCTCAGATACTTGACCATTACTGACAATAATCCACCAATTCACTGACCTTCAGTTATGCTTCAAAATGTTTACCCTTATCAATGCTGCTAAAACCTTTATCTTGATGATGTTCTCCTTTACACTTGACATCTATTGCACTTCTGTCCGTCCTGGGAGAGGGATCCCTCACATGTGGCTCTCTCTGAGGTTTCTACGTACTTTTTACCCTGTTAAAAGTTTTTTTTAGCATTTTTTCCTTACTCTTGTTGAGGGTTAAGGGCAGAGGATGTCACACCATGTTAAAGCCCTATGAGACAAATTGTGATTTGTGAATATGGACTATACAAATAAAATTTGATTGATTGATTGATTGATATATATATATATATTTGGTGTTCTCTTTCCAATTTTGCAAAAGCTACAAGTCCTTTTTGTTTTCCCATTGTTCCTACACCCAGGCCATGTGTCATCAAGCAGTCGGTAACTGCTCTATGACGATGTCGCAAAATGCTTCAAAAACTTCTACAGGAATGTTATAATGCGATCAAGACGTATACATGTCTACATAATGTGACTTAGGTTGGAATACTACACAAGTCTTAATTACGTGTCTTATTCAGACTTTTTTTCTTAATCGAGCTAATATCGGAATATTGGTGTCCATGTAAACAAAGTCACATAGTCACAGTGAAAGTACAACATCCAGTGTCTGTATTTGCTTATTCAACGTTGTAGAAGACTGCGAGTTATAATGTTCTGTTTTTTCAGCCTCAGTATCCTGATCTGCCACTTGAGTGACGTCATGCCTTGGACCATTTTTATTTTGACATTATATTCACTGTGAAGTTGTTATGTGCTGAGATTCTTACAGTAATAATGGAAAGATCATCTCTATCCTCTCACATTACCTCAATGATCGTGCAGCTCGGGGGTAATGATCCATCAAGATGGGGAATCAGCTGCTAACAAGCTGTCACCAACACACAGCAGTATAATAGTGTGTGTGTGTGTGTGTGGGTGGGTGTGTGTGGGTGTGGGTGTGTGTGTGTGGGTGTGGGTGTTTCACTGGGTAGTTTGATCATTATCAGCAGCTGCCCTACTGATTCCCCCTCTGTGTGTTTAGAGTTCATGTCAAGCTGGTGGTCGAGCAGGCAGGTGTCTAAACAAAGAGATTGAAGTGAGCGTGGCAGGTATTACAGAGGGGCAGGTGATCCTACAAATGGACGGAGCAGGTGTTAGTAAATGAGGTCTATAGAGTAACAAACTTCCAATTTGGGAGAAAGAGAAGCATCCAGAGTGTTTCCCACTGAGGGGATCTGAAGATCTGGTGGCATGACCTGGTTCTTATATACTGCTTCAGGTTGTAGAGCTGCGGTTCAGTTGTGCAGGTGAGTTGGAGGGAAAACAAGAAATTAGAAATGCACGCACACAAACACAGACCAAACGTGGACAAACAACGCACAAGAGGGAAGGGAATGAAAGAGGGCAGGAAACACAAGGACATGGCAGTAGGGTGTAATCCAAACAGTGTGAAGGAGTTAGTGGCATCTAGTGGTGAGGGTGCATACTGCAACCCAAAGCCTCCACTTCCAATCATATATAGAGAACCTATGGGTTCTGAAGACCACCTATAGGTTACCAAGAGGTAAAACCTAAAAGCCCTTTTCTTCTCTTGCCAATTTTGTTTTGACTGCTCTGGGCTTCTGTAGAAACATGGCGGACTCCATGGAAGAGAATTTGCTCCTGATCTAGATTTTAGGCCTCATTCTATGGTAATGTGTGCAAACTTCACACATTATGGATCGTGATGGTGGTGGCAGCTGATCATGGATTATGATTACAACAAGATTGCTTAGATATACAATATGCCTACTCACGTATACCACCATTACTGGCAATAACTCTTCCAGTACTTTTAACTTTCCACTATGTTAAATACTGTTTCTTCTAATCAATGTTGTAAATGTTATTATTTTGCTGACATTCTCTGCTACATGTGACATCTATTGCACCTCAGGATCCCTCCCATGTGACTCTCTCTTAGGTTAATAGTTTTTTTTGGTAGTTTTAACTTATTCTTGTTCAGGGTTAAGGACAGAGGATGTCACATCTTGTCGAGCTATGAGAAAAATTGTGATTTGGGAATATGGGCTATACAAATAAAATTGATTGAATGATTGACGCAGAAAGACCCCAGATCTAAGTCAGGGACCTTCTTGCTGTGAGGTGACAATGCGAACCAGTGCACCCCAGAGTAGAAACAATAAACACTTTTTTACAAATGATACCGTGTCTACATTATCAGACCAATCTTGTTATTTTAGGTCTGAGTGAGTATAGAGTGCACATGTTGTAGGATATGGTGGAATGCTGGACTGCACTCTTTAGTAGAACTGTTTCTTTTATCCTGTTTGGCAGGACGCTCCCTCTCACACTCCAGGGTGCTGGATATCTCTCAGGACTGTGTCGGCCCCCCTGGCGCTGAATGTCACCTCTCAGTGTGGAGAGCCTTTCCCAGCCCTTGTTCTCTACAGCACCAACCTAACTGCTGAAAATGAAAATTGAGCCACTGACATTTGAAATCAAAACTTAACTGGCAATCATTAGAGCAAAGCAGATCGATATAATAACACAGGACTTGGTTCTCTTTTCTCTCCGTCTCCCCTGTCTTTCAGCAGAGAGAAGAGGGCTCCTCTGTTGCTAGGCAGCAGGGATATTGTACGAGAGTGCATCCCAGTGACTGTCACTGACTTTTATACAGACAATCAGAGGTAAGAGGTTTGTTAAGGTAACAGACTCACCATGGCTCAGATAGAGTGGTGATATAAACTGTGCAAAAGTAAGTACATTTCAAGTTTCACATATAAAAGCATTGCGAAAAAGCTAATTGTGGTTATTTGTCCTTACAGTGGTTTGAGTATTTCTTTCAAGGCTTATATAGAAAAAAACAAGATTTGGGTGAACTGTCTCTTTAAGGTAATTATCAGTGAGCCATGAGACCCTCCATACCATCTTAAACCTCTAATAATGACGTCACAGAATTCAATTTAAGGGCAGGTTAATGAAGAGCACGAGGTTAGAGGGGCATCTCCAGACCCTGTATGCTGTATAAGGTGAGTCAGTAATCAGATCAGCAGTTTATCCAAGCTAATCAACCACTGCCAATCAGGTAAGTCCACTGATCTGCAGTTTTATTCAAATGTTGAAGGACACAACCCTGTGTATTCTCTACTGCTACCTGAATCTAATATTTCATGACAGTCAACTTTTTAATTGACCTTTCAGTCGATCCTTGTCAATTCTTAAAATGTTGAAAAAAAGGGACCATTGGATGTTTGGGTGTTCACTTGTCAACAATGAAAAACACTACAAGGTATCAATAATGGAAGCCAGCTGCAACCTTCACTTTTCTGCTCCTGACGGCCTGCCTGGACATACAGGGCAGCACAGATAACATTTATATGGAATTATTGAACATTAACCTTCAACATTTATTGCCAGTACCCCATCATGTCTTTTTGAAATGTCACAAGCTGTACTACAAAGGTGTCACAAACCATGCCCACATGTATCACTGGTATTATCTACAGTTTCTGGGTTGTTTGAATGAAAATTAAAATGTGGAAATGACTTGTGTGGCCACCATCGCAACTGAACCAACCACAGACGGAGTGAAGAGTCCTTCAGCCAATACAGCACCTTATCTGGGACTAATTAAATGTATGAGCGATAAGTCCTGATACACTGTATCGCTGAATGTGAAACCCACCTCTCTGCACAGTAAATCATCTAGAATCCATTACTAGTTTAAACTCGAAGGGAAGTGATTTTATTGTGCTGAATTAAAACAATTGTTTGCTAAAATTGTGTATTGTTGTAAATTATTGCCACACACACACACACACACACACACACACACACACACACACACACACACACACACACACACACACACACACACACACACACACACACACACACACAAACAGAGATAACATAAAACCGCATGAAGGGAACAATAACTTGACTTCTCAATGGATCCAGAAGAGGGTGCTGTGACTCCACGGTGGACGCAGCAACACCATCATTTATTTCATTGTTACTCCTTCCTGAACAAACTCCAAGTTTTCCTCAGTGTAGGAGGCATCCGCATTATGTTTCAAAGCAAGAATAAAATGCTTTTGCAGGGTTGGCTATTTGAGCTGTCACAGATTTATTCCTAATGTACCTGTCCATCCTATTGTTCACAATAAGAAAGGAGAAAATGTAACTATTTCTCTAAAAACTATTAGTTATTATTGTCATTGTCATCACAATTATTTACTTTTTCACACATGGGCCCACATTTTTGCAAATATTTAAACAAACAAATGCCTAAAATGACTTGAGACACTATTACAGGGATATTCAAATATATGTGCTGAAAACAAACCCGTGACGGAGGCTGGTTAAAATACTGCTACAAGTGTATTTCAGTTAATTCTCCTCACGGTAACCAGCCCAACCTTTAGCCCTCTGACTGACAGCCTCACCTGCAGAAGCTGAGCTCAACACTCCTGATAAACATGCACCTCCTCTGCGGCTCCTCTCGCCTGCATATCTCTCTAACCAGCTCTCCACAGGAGAGGCACTGATATTGTGTGGCTAAGATACTATGATCATGTTCCAACAAATGAGTTTATTGTAATTGTACAGAGGCTTGGCAGACATCATGTATTTAAGCCTCCATTCTAAAAAGCAACAGCTTTAGATAAGGTGTGAAACACTGGTGGATTTTAACTAAGATATACACATCTTTTTTCTTCATAACTATGATCCCCATATGTGATGTCTTTTGGGGTAGTGATGGTGGAGTGGAGCTGGATTATTAAAGGTCCCGCTGATGCATCCATCCAACCAATCCCCTTTTTATCATCAAAAAGCTAAATGAAACCAATGTCGTCAGAAACATGAACATGTGAACGTACATCATGGTCATCAATGACAGAAAACATTTGGAAAAAACATATTTCACGTGTACTTTCCCTTTTCAGTTTGGTCCATGTCCCATCCACTAACATGGAGGAAGTGGGTTTCATGATTTACACTGCAGCCATCAGGAGAATGTTTTAGCTTCACTTCTGGGAGTCTTTCATGTCGTCCATCTTTATGTACAACCCTTGGATTTGTTTTGTTTGGGGTCTCTGGGGTTTCAGAGATGAGTACAATAGCGTATCAGTGCCATTAAACTTAAATTACATTACATATCATTTAGCTGACGCTTTTATCTTATAGCAACTTCTAATAACTATTAGGGCCGATTCAGGGTTCAGTATCTTGCCCAAGGACACTTCAGCATACAAATGGGAAAGACTGGTATCAATCTGCCGACCTTCTGGTTGGAGGACGACCGCTCTACCCCTCGGCCACAGCCACCGCAAACAAAGATTTGTTCCATTGAAAGGCATTACAAAGACTGTGAGCTAGGTCATTTCCATTCATTTACGACGTATTTTTCTCCCTCGCTCCCCATCCACCTAACTCGCTGCCATCAATCTGACTGACTGACAAGTGACTGGCCGAGGTTGGCAGATGTGCCAGTCTTAAAGGAAACCTCTTGACAAAAAAAGGAAAGTCTGTGACAGTTCTGATGCTCCCAACATCTTACATCACCAGGGCTTTCCACAATTGAGCAGCGAGCTCCAGTACAGAATCCCTGTGCGTTTTCGGTGGGGTAGCCCAACTGTAGGTCTGACCAGAAAAGGCCCACACTAACACAGAAAAGACATGTTTTTGTTTTGATTTTGTAATATATTTATTTATAGACAGCCACTGCAGGCCGTGCACAAACAGGATGTTATTTATTTCTAATAAAAATTGAACAAATCCATGAATATATCAATGAGGAAGGAATGACAACGAATCAAGTGGTTGGAAAGTTCGCTGATGAGCCTCCAGGTAAACTCAAACGTGCACTGACGCGCCACTGGGACACAGGCTCCACTAAGTTTGATAGAATATGTGACTGACAGCCCTGTTCTCCTGCCCCCCCCCCCCCCCCCCCCCCCGCGCTCTCATCATGTCTTCCACACTCGTCTTGTCCCTCGCTTCTGACACCACAGACTCTTTGATCACTCATGTTTGTACTGCACTGCACAGAGCTACTGAAGGCTACAGTGAGAGAAGAGGAAGAAAAGGAAGACGGAGGATGGAGAGAAAACATTCTGACTCTTTGCTTTTCTCTCTGAGGCTTCTCGCCTTGTGGGAGTGGTGCTGTTTGAGGGGGATTTGAGAACTTAACACTGGTGTGTGTGTGTGTGTGTGTGTGTGTGTGTGTGTGTGTGTGTGTGTGTGTGTGTGTGTGTGTGTGTGTGTGTGTGTGTGTGTGTGCAACAGTCCCTCTCTTGTTGACTTCTAAAAGTCCTCCAGTGGCCTGAGACATGATGCTGTGCCATGTCCTCAAATAACCAAAAGGATGTGAGGACAAAAACTCAAAGAAAAAGAAGAGCAACAGAGAGAGAGAAAAATAGAGGAATTAAATAATGAAAATTCAGTTGGGAGGGGGGAAAAAGTTACAAAAAGTACAAGAAGAAAGAATTCATTAGAGCCAGACAAAGTGTACAAGGGAGCGCCGGTGCAAGAGACAGATATAAAGACAAATGAGAACAGAGGTAAAGGGGATAAGACAGAGGTATAGAAATCATAAAAGTATAGATGTTCATTGGGATAACAAGGAGATGTGTTATTCATCTCTCAAGGTGACAAGAAGTACAGCTGCCACTCTCCGTTACAGAGGATACCACTAATTTATTGACTTTGTCTGTTCCTGAGTTCATGTCAGGGGTAACTGTAGAGCTGTGGCCCCTCCCTACCGGGGCAAGGCTTTGGAGGCCTTTAAACATGAAATAAAACATCACCACAGTGCAGTGACACAGCAAATACAGAGTGGTGGTGGGTGAGGGGCACGGACAGTATATTAAAATAGACGACCTGACGACTCCCCAAAAGAGAAGCCAAAGTGTCTCGTTCACCACCTGATGGCTTGCTGCAGTATAGTTAGTAAATCCTGCCTCTTCCATGCTCATGGATAGGATGTGGGCCAAAGTGAACAAAAATATATGTTGGACTGGGCTAGCTGTTAGATTTTTTGCTGCACACGTGAGTGTATTTGTGGAAAACATCGGACTCGGATTGGTTTTGCAAACAAAGAACAGAATGCCTGTTGAGTTCGGGTCAGGCTCACTAGCTTGGTCAGGTTTGGACAGAAAATTGCCGTCTGAGCCGCACTCTGGAGCTCGTGTGTCACTACTGCGTAGACTCTGGCTACAACTACACAAGATGGCAGCATTTGTATCCGAGATATTTCGGCTTCATTTCTGGATAGTCGGGACTTTATATACAGTCTACAGTGTGGGGCGACAATAGCTTTAGCTTTAGCACTGATCAGAGGGCGTATTTCAACCTCCTGGCAAGAAAACACATTTGTCAGCAGAGGAAACTCACACATAGCAACTTTAAATCAACGTCAAATCATTCTTATTCGCATTATTTTGATTTCAATGTTGTTTTGTTATATGCTTCATAGTCGCCGTGACCTCCCTGTGTCTCGTCAGCTTTATTTTAAGCGCTTTTCATCCTTGTGATCAGACCTGGGCCTGTCACACTACTTATAATTTATGTCGTCTATGTCTTTACAGTGAGCCCAGATGATCCTGGCTGTTTATTCATGTCAGGTCTTGTTATGTGCCGAGACGTCACTAGGCTTAAATGCATGTGACTTTCCGTCTGTGACAGATTAATAGAACTAAACCTTGTTAAACAAGCAGGATTTGCTGTGGCAACGAGGTAACTTGACAGGAAAGACAGACTTGCTCCATTAGGTATTAAGTTATTTGCATTTGGTGTTTGGTCACATTTGACTGTAAGGGTTTTAACTGGCTTAATAAAAGAATAAGGTGATACCTAAGAAGTGGGTGGGCTGCAGCTTCTGACATCTCAGGCAGACAGAGCTAAGCTAAGGTATCCTGCATTAAATTTAGATATTGATTTTGGGTCTTTTCACACCTGAAAATCAAGACCAAGATTCATGACTTTGTTAAATTGTTTATATTTGATCCAGGGAGTTTTGGTGTCAAATTTCAGAGTGGACTAAGGACTTTTGTATAATAAATGTACATCCTGACATCGTCCCATTTGTTGGCTAAATCTACCTATACTGGACACTGATTGGTTTGTAGACAGGCATGTGTCTGATGTCAGAATGTTATCAATTTGACTACTGTCATGTGCATGTGAGGGACAAACATCAGTGATACAAATTTTCTTATAAATTTCCTTATACATGCTAATGAATTCATTTTCAAACCTTATATCACAGTGCAAAGGGAAAATAAAAGTCTTTCCATTTGAATTGAGAAAACGAATGAACTGGTTTACTTCATTCATTTCGTTGCCATAGTGATATTGGTATTTTATCACTACCAGCAAAAAGTCCTCATCGATCAAACATTACATTGGCAGAGGTGAAGACTACAAACAATGATGTGAGGCGCTTCTGCTCTTTTTCTTCTTCTATATTTTCTCCTACTGTGTTATGCTGTCAACTTCGTGCAATTGGTCCAAAGGTCTGAACTATCCAAATATTGTTTTTCGCTCTGCAAACGAACCCAACCATGGTTCACTTGATCTGTGTTTGGGGATTGGTAAATATTCACCACACCATCTACAACATAAAACCATCCTCACATCAAAACACATCTGAGACTGAACGTGAAAGAATAAGTATTATCTCATGTGAAAACCCAGTAGCGTCTTTCACTACTCCTGTTTAAACTTCTATTATGCAGGTGCTTCTTTATTAAAAGTGTTGGTTCTCTTCTCATCTCTTCTCTTCTGCTGGGTAGAAAAGGGTATAGCTGCAGTTCTAATCAAATATGGAGGTCACCCTGTTTGCTCAATTCGTTTTAAATCCTGCAACAAAGTAGAGGGATGTAATCACTGCTCTCTCTTGCAGAGTCAGTAAAAAGGACTCCCCCAGCTTTGTCAGTTTAACGGACAATCGCACATTTTCTACACTACTTTTTCCCCCCTAACAACACAAAGGGATGCTTAATCTTATTAATGCTCGGATTCCAGTAAACCTAATTTGCAGTATTGTAAAACATCAAGGTAATCTAATGGCTCTTTAAAGCATACAAAACAGATGAGGACTCCAGCATTCAGATAATGAGGACAACCCCAAAATAAGCAAATAAAAGAGGAAAAACAAAACTCTTATCCCGCACAAAAATATAGGCAGAATTCAAAGAAAGACCCTCACAGGCCTGGTGTGCATCTGTTCTGTACACATAAAGTGATGAAAAAATAGATTCAAACACGTACAGTTACACACAAAGAGACACTCAAACAATGCCCACAGCCCCTGCAGAGAATCTGCGAATGAACCAAACTCCCCTTTTGAAAAACTGTACATCTATCAAAGACTTCTCAGCAGGAGTTGGCCAGTGCTCGTTCCTTCATCTCTTTCTTTGCAGACGTCGTCTTTTATTTCTTTTTTTTTCTCCGGGGATTTTTTCCCCAACAAAATTCAAAGTGAGAGGAGTTTAGAGGCTAACATTCCCAGCTTTGTTTGGAGATTAGGCGAGGAGACGGAAGATGATGAGCGTGTGTGTATGTGAACACATATGCGTATACCGTGGCCCTTTGTTGACAGCTGATGCAGAGTTAAGATGATAATGACGAGCAGAGATGCAATTTGTTTTCCTGGGGAGCTGCATCAGTCAGCTGTTGTGGGGGGGTTACAAGGTCCTCAGCAAATCAACATTCACAAACTGATCAAGCAGCTCACACCAATCACTCTGACACCACTATGGATTTTAAACTCAAGCAATATCACTTATGACTGCTTTGAATCCATTCTGACCTGTCCACATTTCATACTGCAATTGGCTGTCAAAGAAGGCATATTATGCGTTTTCAGTTTTTCGAGTTTTGAACGTGTAATCTTAAAAACGCCTCATGAGATTCCATTCAAATTTGGCACAAGTGTTTAAGTTAGACTCACAGATTAACCAATTAGGTTAAATCAAGCAGATCGCACAGTCCAACATTACATTTTTGTTAACTTTGGTCCATGTCCTATCCACTAACATGGAGGAGGCAGGTGGTCATAGGTCAGGGTCATGATGGCCTCATAAAACATGTTTTGGGCCTTTTGAACAGGATATCTCAAGTCTGCCTCAAGAGAATTTCTTCAAATGTTGACCTGTTGTCACTTGGACTCAAAGGCTAACTGATTAGATTTCAGTGGTCAAGTTAAAAGGTCATGTGACCTCATATGAGTCTGCTAAAAAAAATGATGTAAACTGACACTGCAGTGGTTGATGTAAGAGTACAACTGCAGGTCGTTTTTTCTAGTTTGTCTATATTAAAGATCTGCAAAGACAGAAATCTGGGCTCCTGAATCTCCTGAAACGCCTCATCATTCGTCGGGCCGATACTTCTGGGGAATCATGATGTCATGTGACATCACATAGCACCACATTTGCATAATACATACCTAGCAGCTAGTCTGGCATGCCTCAAATAAAGCCAGGTTAAGCGAAGAGACGAGGCCGACATTTCCTACACAAGTTGGAAGTGTTAACCCTATCACAACAGAGTGGGCCAGGTGGCCAATCAGAGCAGACCAGTTAGAAGGTGTAATCATCTGGGTGGTGATATCTTTTGATTTGAGTTTGGCTGAATAACTTTGTTAATAACAGCCTTAAGTCATGTCTGATACTGAAACATTAACACAGATTTTAGATGTACAAATGCACGGACAGATGTGCACACAACGATGAAAGCACAGATGCTGACAGGTGTGGTCATAACCTCACAAATGCTCAGAAGGAAATGTAGACACACACACACACACACACACACACACACACACACACACACACACACACACACACACACACACACACACAACCTGCCATCAGCCCGCAGCTCCGTTCAAACCCTGAGAAATGCGTAATGAGAAGCAAAGATGTAGTCAAAGAGCAGCAGTCTTACCTTCGCATGTCTTTAGTATTTCAACAGTCTGTGAAACACCTCATCATCCTTCATCAATCTTCCAAATTTCACAGAAAAATACCTCTCACCAGCGCTCAGTGTTCCGCATCCTCTTCATCATTCTCTGCCATTTTCTAACCAGCTCCAAACAAGCTTTTTTAATACTTGCTTGTTTTCTCCCTGTTGTTCAAAGATCACTTACAGACACTTATATAATGATAAAGATCATGTCAGCAGTGCAACAATAATGATGAGGATAATGACAGCAATGATAAGAGACCATAAGAGCAAACCACAATCCCAAAACACAAGTAATAGTTTACGTGGAAACCTCAACATACTGTGGATCACATTCCTCTGTGAATCCCTCTGGAGTCATAGTAACCGGATCGAAAATCCATTTAGCTTTTCATTTAAACAGAGAGGTTGACTTCCCCACATCTGAGGGCAGAGGATACACAGAAAATCACAGGGTTATTTAATCTATTCCAACACAGGGTTGAACCTGTTGGGCCATTTTTCTGGGTTATTTATAGTGACTTGGGTTGTGTTTGTGTAACCCAGCTGCTGGTTTAGCGGTCGGGTCAGACCCAGTGACGTATAATATATCAGAGAGGTCCAACCCTCCTCTTAAGTCACGTATACACAGCAGCTGTGTCAACTCTACAGTCTGGAGTAAAGAGAGGACCATCAACTGCATCATTTGAAGACTTTCTCAAAATTATTTACCCGCCAACATTCTTTAAAGGGTGGGTCATTTATTGCATGTGTGATCTGCATGAGTAAAACGTAATTGTTTTTCAAATAGATCAGTAAATCAAAAGCTGTTTTCAGACATAACCTGCAAAGGAACTCCTTAGAATTGGCGAAGATAAGCGCTCCCTTGAGTGCCAGTAGTTAAAGGTTCAGTGAGTAGAATTTAGTGACATCTAGTGGTGAAGTTGAATGATGCAGCTGAATACCCCTCACCTCGCCCTCCCCTTCCGAACATGAAAGAGAACCTGTGGTAGCCTTCAGTTATCATAAAAGCTGAAAGGTGTTTAGTTTGTCCAGTGTGGACTACTGTTAAAAACATTGTGGCCTCCGTAGAGAGGACCCACTCCTGATGTAAATATTAAGTTTTTAGATATAAAAGGCTCATTCTAGGGTAAAGAAAACAATAATTCAGATGTACAAATGTACAATTTAGATGATTACATCATGAGGATTATTTTTTATACAAATTCTACCAATAGATCCCTTTCACCTAAATCTGACACATTAAACCTTTAAGGATGTGCTGTAATTTTTTATTCTATGACCAAATGTAGAAAATCCTTAGCTCCTTTTGATTCTGCTTCACACTCATACAATTTTTCCCATTTTCTTAGCAGAATATTAAATTATGTTTTTTTTATTTTTATATAGGCTTATCCCTATGTATTTTTCCTGTATATATCAAGTCTTTTAATATAATGTGATTTGTCCTACATACGCTTATATCACAGGTCCCACTTTCCCTCTCTGAAAACTCCCAGTGTCCGTTTCATTTTTCATTCCTCTTCCTCAGCAAGTTAACAAGAGCAGTGTTTATGACTGGATCTTTGGCCGGAGATCTGATAAACCCAGCTCCTCCAGCATGTGTGTGTGTTCTCGCCTCTCCATAACGCCGCTGATAACATGGTCCAGGATGGATGGCAAGTGGGAAGGGACACACTGCAATGATCTCGGGAACAGTGCTGGGCAAGTGTGCACCACTTTTTGTTCTGCCAGAACAACTCTGACAGCATGTTAATGCTAGCGAGGCAACGGGTGCCAGTGCTCTCCCCGTATTAAGGTTTTCCACCAGAGCAGATGCCATATGTTCCTCTCTGCCGCAGCCACATGTCCCCTTCCCTTTCAGCTTTGCCTGAAAGCCACCCGGTGAAAATCAAGAGATTTTTCCTCAGCTTTCTGTTGCTAATGTGCCCCTGTGTTCAAACGCCAGCACAGTCGGGAAAAGAACAGTTTTGAAAGAAAATAAATAAATAAGAAACACCGTTTTTTCCCCTCACTCAGTTTTTTCAAAACAGCTTTTTTCATATTATTCTCAAGGAACCGATTTCCATATGGCAGATGATCTTTGGCAAGAGTAATGATCCTCACTCACACTGGATGCATGAGACTTTTTCAGCTGGAATGTTTGTATACTTCAAATATAAGTGTGTGTGCGCCTCCCTTCATGTGTGTGTGTGTGTGTGTGTGAAAGAGCAAGAGAGAGGAGAGAAATTAGACAGAGAAAAAGACCATGGGCCATATTTAGAGGACCCCCCACTCAGCTGATGTCTCTGACCCGCTACAGTTTCACAATAAAACGTATTTTAATGCTTTTCAGTGCCCATATGTTGATGTGTTTGTGGCCACGATGTCAACGCTGAGCACCTCTGATACATCTCTATACTGGTAAAAATCTTTATTCATAGCACAACAGCGCACTCATTCATTCTGCCCCTCCTCCCGCCCCCCCCCCCCCCCTGTACCGTCACATCTGTAAACTCTGTCTGGGTAAAAAACAACCTCATTTGTTCTTCACAAACAGTAATGGACGCATTCTAATGCCACTTGTGATCAGATCTCCAGGACGGATGTTAATACCAGGTCTGTATGACGTCAGAGTTGATCCACCAGAATCCTGTTTTTCTACAGGTAAAGACCTATGATCACACCTCCCTCTAACAATAACCACCGTCTTGTGATTGGCATCCCTCTTGTTGCCGTCCGCTGCCACTTCAGTTTCTTTTGTCCTTCTATTCTTAACATTTCCCCCTAGTACTTAATCTGGAATGAAAACAAACGAAAAAAACACTTAAAGTTGGTGTTTGCTGTCAACATGTCTACAAGTCTGCCAAATTGAGTTGGGATCATTGTTTCTTGGGGGGATTTCTTGTCATTCTGGGATTTTTCTTCTCTCTTTCTCTGTTGCACATATTTACCCAACATTATCCCCATTTGAACCAAACTGACTTGTTTTGGATTCCATTTTGAATGACAACAGTTCCCAGCACCTCATTATGAAGAGAGGGGTGAGTTTGTTTACTCAATTTAACAACTTATCCATCAGACTGAGTTTGGATTAGTCTTTATATCTGGGATGGATTTACTTTTCCTATCAATCTCTGACTCGCTCCTTCTCACGCTCATGCATGTCTCTCTCTCTCTCTCTCTCTCTCTCTCTCTCTCTCTCTCTCTCTGTCTGAGCGTGCCTCCCTCTCCCAGTCTCATATTATAGGAAGAATATTTCCATATGTAAAAGCTAGCTTTACAATAAATCCCCTGACCGCTCTGTGTATTTGTGTAACAGTACAATATGAGTCTAATTGTGTGTGTGTGTGTGTGTGTGTGTGTGTGTGTGTGTGTGTGTGTGTGTGTGTGTGTGTGGTTTGGGCTGTCCATCACTACCTCAGGATTGTTTGATGAATTGATGTCCAGGTTTTGTTGTCATCATTCTTTATGACTGACCTGCATTTAGCCGGTTCACGTCAACTTGTATTACTTGACCATCTAGCTTATATATTCCCCCTGTGTTACTCAACACATTTGTTTTAAACACTATCCATTAAAGTATTTATACATCCCTCATAACTTAAGATTTTCTTTTCTCACAGTTTAAAAAATCCACCTCACTCTGCAATTGGAGCAGCGAAGGCCTTCAGAAGCACAATGCACGATTCAATTGTCTCACTCACTCGAAAATTCAGTGTCTCTCCCTTCAGCTGTATCATTACATTTACTGTGCCTCCTACATCATCCAGTGGGTGTTATTTATGACTGTTTATTTTTGTTGTCTCCCTCTCTGCCGGGGCAAGCCGACTCTAAACCTTATCAAACATTCTGTCTGATCAAAACCTATGAATTATGAATAGAGGAAGAAACGCTTGTATTTGTGTGTGTGTGTGTGAGTGCTTGTGCGAAGGAGCGAGAAAGAGGGGAGAAAATAGACAGAGAAAAAGATAGTGGGATTGAGTCTGATCAGGATTAATGAGTTATGATAATGAGAACAAACAATTGTTTGATAGTGGAAGAGGAAGCCTCGCAGATATTTTGAGCGCATGAGAGAGAGAGGGGGGAGATGCTGAGGGAAGAAGTGTTTCGTGTACTTTCATTGCTCCGGGCGAAGTGTATGATCCCTCTGTGCTGTATGTGTGTGTGTGTTTTCATCTGTCATAGAGACACGTGCTGTAAGTCTGTGTGTATTTACATTCACCTTCGTTTGTTAGTGTTGAAGTCACAGTCACCAAGTCTTATTTTTTATCTTTTCAAATTATGATTATTTTCTAAATCAGCACATTATAAAATGTGTGTGGGTGTGTGTGTGTGTTCATTGAACAAATAAATGCATTATGACAGATATTTATTTCAAAGAAGACTGACAATATTCACCTCCACCAAGGAGGTTATGTTTTCAGAGCCGTTTGTTTGTTTGTTTGTCTGTCTGTCAGCAGGATTACTAAAAATAAATACTGAACTGATTTCCATGATATTTTGCAGAGGGGTGGGGCACGATCCAAAGAAGAACCCTTTGAAATTTGGAGCGGACTAAGATAAGATAAAAAGGGCAAAACCTGGAATTTTTATTTCATCTTATTTAACAAGGTGAGATATTTTGGGCTTTGTGTCAATCCAGTTCTTTTCGCACTAATGTTTCTTCAAGTGTTCATTTCATGTGTAAATATGATTTCAATTAAGTTATAAAAACACAGTGAGATGTCATGATTGACAGCTGAGACTGACACGCGGTTGTTCGAGCATGTGTATCAGATCGCTACTGCGCAGACTCTGGTTCCGAATGACATCAAAATGGAGGAAATGCAGACGTCGGGTACCACATGCCACGGGAATCATTGCGTGCCCTACAGCCATTGTGACCCTTTGTGTCCCTGCGATACTCTAGAGATGTGTGCAGCATTCTTTGCTCTATTGTCGCTCTCTCTTTCTTTTTCCCACAACGTTTGAGGCTCCTTTGTCAAGTTTTTACCATCCTCCGGGTTCAGCATAAACTTGATAAACTCAATACAACCTTCACTGTATGCATTGTCCCAACAAGCATACAGCAGGCCGACAGACAGACCTGCCCTTGCTGTGCATGTGCATCACAAGGGGAGTTGCACACGCAGCTCGGACAGCTCCACTCATCTCCCTATCTCAATCCTCAGGTGATGATGAGAAAAAAAATACATCAGACACATGTTATTAAAATGAATAATTCCAAGTCTGGGAGATGCGTCGTCCATCTTTATTTACAGTCTATGGTGCACAACCAATGGTGAGGAAATGTGTTGGGGTACTTAGATTTGGTTCTTAAAAGTCCACCGATTCACACAAGTAAGACAGTATGACAGTTCTGTGGTTCCGATGACCCTTTAAAGGTCCTGCTGATAAACAGTGGTGGGAGAAGTTGCACTCCTCATTAACAACCTGCGATATTCTGTGCATGTAATGTAAGTGTGTTTGTGTATCTGTGTGTCCCCTTTGAAAACTGTGCCCATCGTATCTGTCTGCCAAGTCTTGCTTCCGCCCACACACCTGGATGGCCACCTGGTCCATCCACCAGGTGCATCACAGAGCGAACACACACACACACACACGCACACACACGCACACACACACACATACACGCACACGCACACGCACACGCACACACACACACACACACACACACACACACACTCACTCAGCTCAAAACTCCCCTTGACGGTTTGATATGTGTGTAACATCATGAGCTGTGCTGTTCACTTAGAAGAAGAACAGACTGGCCTTCTGTTCAGCCCCTGGGTTAAGTATTGATTCCTCTCTCTCTTTCCCTCTCTCTGCCTCTCTCTCTGCATCTCTCTCTTTTCAGAGGGCTATTTGTACGTTTTCTAATTGCTACGTAGCTAATGACAGCATTAACAGCTGTTTACTTACCAATCTAGTAACGCTGCAAGTAAAAAATTTGTCAAAAGGACTAAACAAAAAAGAGTTTGGGCAAATCCACTTATGAATATACTTCAACTTGGTGAGAGCCTGAGGACGGTCGACATAAATGTCAGAAGTGTGAAATTTGTAAGAAATTCATCCAAAGTTTGCTTATGATCTCTCCTTGCTACCCCCTCACAATACACGACAAATGACGCACAACAATTCTGAAATTCGGACCAACTTTAGAATGAGACGTGCATCTCCAAAATCAGGTCAGAAACGGTCTCAAGATTTAGACTGATACTTTAGATGGTTGACAGACAACAGTGTTAATGTTAACAACTTGTTAATGGCTGTAACAACATGTTGGGCATTGTTGAGAAGGCCTGCAAGGAGCACTGACCAGCTGATGTCAAAAGTGAGCTCAGGTTTAACCTTCCGTGTTAAGATAAAGGAGAAAAAAGTGTATCCAGTGTTAAAATGGGGCTTTGTTGTTGGTTTAACACTACATGCACCTTTCAGGAATTTGGCGAAGGCTAGATCAGAGCTCGGCCATGCAAAGACTAAGACAACCACTAAAGCCAAAAAATAAGGGACTGATCTCAACAAATGAAGCCCTCGGGGAGGAGATCAGCAGCCAGCTAGGAAACTCAGCTGGGAGGATGGACAAAAGAAAGCGGTAAAAGAATAAATAAAAGACTTTAGTGAACTTTGGCTAAATAAAATGTCAAAACGTTGAAGGAGACTTTGAAAGACCAAGAATCCAAACAAGAATAATTTCAAATACAGGTCAAAGAATGAGATAAATCAAGACAAATAAAAGAAAATCTCCCGATGGGAAACGTCTTGCTTAAGGGAGATAAATGAAAGGTCGCCGTCCTGGAAAGAGGGAAAGCGACAAGATCAGACCTACATCTGAACGCAAGCTGATAGAAATCAAAGAAGACTGCAGGAGCTGGTGGTCAGGTGAGAGGAGGCCGAAGCCACGGATCTGATTTGGATGGAAGAGAAATGTCAGACGGGGATTTAGGTGGGAGAAGTGTTAAAGGTGGAGGATAACCTCTGCAGCAGGGTCATGACAAATGGAGGGCTCGCGTGGAACTGCATCTCCAGAAGAGGGAGTGGAAAGACAAACACGGTGTCAAAGCAAGACAAGCGCACTCTGGTGTCCTCACACACTCGCAAAGAACTGCACACACTCACCCAAAAGCTCCTGTATGGGAAGAAACTCACATGCACATTCTGATCATTTTTCTGTCGACCAAGAAACAGAAGCCAAATAAAGGCTTTTCATCAACAGTAAATCGTGCTGTATTCTTTTTCGAAACGACTATGCAGTAATGTGAGTTTTTACTATTGGAACCTGTTGGTTACAGTCTCAACAGGCAGCCGCTCTGCAGACAGATAACAACCATTACAGCACAGCACTTCCTTACTGGGCTGTGGGCGATGCTGTATTGCATATTGATCTATAATGCATGCTGCTGGCAGGCTTAGAGCAGCACTGGATTCCCCAGAAAGAGGGATGACGATAGAATTGGCAACCCCGAGCCTCCAGTTTTGCATATGCAACCGCGGTCGCAGACTAAGAACATACCTGATCATTCTCCACGGAGTTAAAACCTAAACACTTAGACCAGACTGCATAATGGAGCAAGAGCTGCTTAAATTAGTTCCCTGAAATATTGATAGGTAATAAAAGCACTTGCCGTGGAGGGACCACGGGAGAAGGGGAGTTGAGGTTACAGCCTCATGGTGAGAACAGCCTCACGTTCTTTTTTGCCTGCACAGTCAAACACAAACACATACATGTACAATGAATATGTTCACAGCAAATGCATGGTCTGGTGTTTGCACTTCAAGTTCAGGTTTTCTTTCAAAGCATCTTCACCCTTTCAATATTGTACTGTCTCATTGCAGCTCACGGTTGGGCTGAGTGAGCAGTGGACTGTGGTTTTAACTGGTGGAATCTGCATCAGAGCTGGTGCACTGGAAGAAGTCATGGTTCTATCATTGTATCAGTATGACAAGGAGAAGGTAGAACAAACAAAATATTGGTCCTTGTATCACAGATGAGGATTCAGTTAATAGCAGTTGTGTTACATAGTTTGTTTGTTCCTGTTAAAAGCGACACCTATGACCTTCAGTCGAGCCAATGTATTTTTATCCTGTCTTTTGTGTTAAGGTACATGAATATGTTCGCTGTTGGCATGAGCAAATTTTACTTAAGTAAAAGTACAACTTAGCTTTGGAATGTACTTAAAGTATTAAAAGTAATGTACTTGCCGAGTGTAGCCTATTCCCTAATGCAACGGTCGTATGGCTTTGCTCTCACTGAAGGAGGCGGGGTTTATAGCAACCTGTTCTTTATATATTTAGAAATAATCAATTACAAGGTCGGGACCCAGAGATCCCGACCTTGTAATTGATTATTTCTAAATATATAAAGAACGATGTGAACATGTGACACAATGCATTGTAAAAATGTAGTGGAGTAAAAAATACAGATATCTGCTGATATACAGTGGAGTAAAGTGAAAAGTATCCAAAAATAAATCTATTTATGTACAGATACATTCAAATAGTACAGAAAAAAAAGTAAAAGTACTTCATTACATCCCACCACTGCTTGACATATCCGGCTGCTTCATGACTACAGTCAAATGACAAGGCAGATTTTGAGTCTACTTTGAAAAAGATAAAGAGGTTGTTGAAGCACGACTTTCTTCAGAGGATTTTTTTTCCTTCGGTTGGATCTTTTTTCACCCTCCTCATGCAATATTTGGAGCCGCTAAAGAACAGATTCAGCTGTGGTGGTTTCCTCCCCTTGATCTCAGGCTCTCCCATCTGAGCCTGTATAGCTGCAGAGAAGGTGTTCCCGCTTTGCTCCTGCACAGCAGAAAGACGGACGGTATTTTGTTATGAGATATTCAATTTTTAACAAGACTTGCATGATTGTATTGCAAATGGGTTATATAATATATAGTTCACATATTTGAATTCCGTCTGCCTCTGTCTTGTCTTTTGCCTAATTATTGAAGGGGAATTCCTTTTCAATGCATCTTTTGCGCTTTTGAAACTACTCTTTATTATAAAGGATCATTATGTCACAGACTAGATATAATCACAAATAGGTGATATCACTCAATTTGTCAACAACTGGAAGCATCACAGCACAAAGGAAAGTTCGGTCACACACAGGAGTTGTGGGTTTTAATCCATTGAGGCTGCCGTGAATGGCATCTGGAACGTTTGTGCCCGGTTTTAACAGAATCACATCGCTGAGCTCAGGTATTGTGATTCCTTGAGTCAGTGCATCAAACTAGTATTGCGAGAACAGTGGAGCAAAGTTTAAAAGGACTGAAGCAGAGACGCGTGGGACTTGGGGGGAGATGAGAAAAAAGAGCGAGAGAAAGTGCTTTAGACGGAGAGCAGTGGGGGCAACACACGCTGAAAGAACGATATTTTGAAGGCAGGAAAGATACGGGAGTGAGAGTTGAATCCAAGCGTTCTGTTTTGTAGTACTGCAAAGGCGTAAAACTGATGCAAGGCCTTGTAACGTGGTCGAACAACAAACATACATAGACATGCATACAAGCTCAAACACACA
The DNA here is from genome assembly GCF_009819705.1 of Hippoglossus hippoglossus. Classification (NCBI taxonomy): domain Eukaryota; kingdom Metazoa; phylum Chordata; class Actinopteri; order Pleuronectiformes; family Pleuronectidae; genus Hippoglossus; species Hippoglossus hippoglossus. Next base: position 15,156,569 of record NC_047163.1, on the reverse strand, counting down.
CACACACACACACACACACTTTTTTAAGTGCATAACTTCAGCAAAACATCAAGCTTAAAGATCACAGAGAGGAAGTGTCTACAAAAGTCAGCAGCTTTTACTGCTGTTATAGGCTCTACACAGATGCCTACAATAATTGATGACAAACTGTGTGTTGCCACGTGCTTCGGTTTGCAACAGCAGACTTGTCATTTTGTGCGTAAATCAGTTTGTGTTACTGGGTCTGAATGTGTGGTTAGAAACCAACACTCTGTCCTTTTTCCTTAATTTTGCCTATTAAGTTGATTTGTTTTGTACCTGTTACATATTTTGTATATTAAAATTGGCCTAATAAAAATAAGGATGTAGAAGGAACAGAATCCCCAATTCCCTCCCAAAAAACCTTTGTGCCTCCTCTTTGCTTTTGTACTTGCACTTAAGGTTTTCAAGGAGAGCCTTTTGTAAACAAGGATGCTAATCTCTATAAACAGATTCTGCATGTAAATCTGCAGAATCTTTAGGCGAGAGACAAGATATTTAGGCCGGAAGCCTTCTGCTTTCCGTTTCTAGTTTGACCAAGCACATTTGCGCAGGTTTTGGTTGCCCGCAGGTAAAAAGTCTGTGTGAGAGCAAAAGAGGACAAACACATTGACCAAAATTCACTGACTATCTGCGTTTTAATTTATCCTCGCGTTAATATGCAGGTAGTCTTTAATAGAGCCAAAATGTCGTCTGGATCTAAAACACCTACAAAAAAGTATCGCTGTTTTTGTTTTGTGTGGAGAAACGTTTAACTCTGGTGATAGATGAAAGTGTTCAGACTGTAAACTGTGAACGAGTCTTGGCCCAGATATCCACTGTCTACACCAGAAGGCCCAAATATTGTCCCTTGCCCCCAGGGGCTAATTTTTCATGCGACGATAGCCGATGGGCTCGAAGATTGTAAAAGATCTGAGCATTCAATTAGACTGAAAACATCATTTAAACCATGCACATAATCATCCAATGGCTTTACATCTGGAAAAAGATGAATAAACAACCACAATGTACACAGAAGAAGAAGTTTGTGCACGTCACGCATGGTTTATTTAAAATAACTGATACGTTCCATCATCGTGAAGCAAACAACCAAACCAGGCAGAGAGACTCAGACTGTTTGTATGTTTACTAAAAACTCAAATTAAGAAACCTCTTAATAGGGTGAAGAGATCAAAACGGAGGAGAAGGACCCACAAAGGCAAATGTCATACACAGTCTAGGGAAATCTTCTCAGACTAAAGATGTGGTGTAATAAATTCCACAAACATATTCAAATAGTGTGCGCTAATTATGTTATCAACATATGCCTCTGAGTTCAAAGTGAGCGTTTCATTAAAACAATGGGGAAAAAAACACAATGATGGCCTTTTGTCTGTCTCCTATTCAAGTGCAGACTAATCAAACACCTCTCAAGAATACTCTGAAAAGTTGGGGCAAACCTGGAAAACTTTACTTGCATTGTTCTTGAACATTTGCACATAAAACAAGCGTAAACGCTCTTTGCTTGTGGACCAGGGGCCAAGACGTTCATTACACCCCACAATAGACAGAGAGAGCTGAATAAAACAAAATGCTAGAAACTAGTGATATTTTTATGCCTTTGTAGAATCCTCTCTTTTCTATCGCTGCACTTTTGAATTGACGGCACAGAAAAATGAATATTATTACAGTTTTCAGTTTAAAGTCTGGAGACACTGCAGCATCTTTAAAGCTTATTCTCTGGTGCAGAGTTATAAATATAGGCTCTTTATCTTCCCCATTATTTGTCAAAGGCAGCAGTTTAAGTAAATGCGAACTGCTTTCCATGATGGCAGTACGTTTCAACCTTTTCTGGTTTGTGACGCCTTGAAAAAAAAACTCACTCGTCCCACGCTGCTTGTGAGAGGCTCAACCGGAGACTAATTTCCCCTCTAAGATTGAGCCATTTGAGTAATATTTAAAGACCCAGAAAAAGACAAATTACTGAATAATGTTTTTCCTATTCCATTTATAATTTTACTACCCTTCAAAGTTAAGCTTTCAACCTCTTGGAACCCCCAGACTGGGAACAACAGCTTTACAGAATAAAAAAAAGAGTCAAACACTGACAAATGAAAAAAGCTTGTTTTTATCCCCCCCCTCTCTTCTTCCATTGGTGAGAGAGAAAACAACTTCCCTAATATTGACATAAGTGCTATTGATCATCATGTGGCCCAAGTACTTTGACTTTGGTGTGAAAGTGTGTCTGTTTCAAATTAATAAGTCATTGATTTATATTTGGTGCAACAAACAAACCTAAAAAAAAAAAAAAAACTCAACTGATTTGCAAAGTCCGACCTTTGGTATTTAATGTCTGACCCCACACTCACTCACGGATCCATAGGAGGAGACCATATCTATATTTGTATACATGTTTCCAGTATTTGTGAATGAGACGGTGTACCAGTGTGGGTGTTTTGGGCTGGGTGTCTGCGGGAGGCTCTGTGAGACAGCGAGAGGCTGCCTGACAGACACAGAGAGTGACAGTTACTGAGTGCAATGCCTTTAAGAGTTATTCAGCCTTCAGTCCGACGTCAGTGTCGGCTGCGGAGAGCTGTTCCGCACGTGGCCTGTAGAGGGCCCCGTTGTACCGCGGCAGTGGTCGGATGTGCGAGGCAGTGGGTGGGTGCGGAGTTTCAGGGCCGCCACCACAGCGTGTGTGACTTCTAGCGTCTCCGGCTAAATGTCATGGTCCACAAATGTTGAAATGTTGAGATGGTAAATCTTGTGCAGGCAGTGAGGTACTTTTTACTAAAGCACCACCTCCTTCTTTTTTCCAACTGCCACGGGAGAGAGAGAGAGAGAGAGAGAGAGAGAGAGAGAGAGAGAGAGAGAGAGAGTGCGAGAGAGAGAGAGAGAGAGCGAGAGAGAGAGACGCATAAAACAGGATGAAGAGACATAGGAAGCGTGAGATTGTGTTTGTGTGAATGGGTACTTTTTGCTATTGTGTGTGGGGAGACAAGCTTTTGGTGTTTAAGTGTCCTTGTGTGTGTGTGTGTGTGTGTGTGTGTGTGTGTGAGAGAATGAGCTTCTTCTATCATCACACATTATGCTGATAAACACCATTTACAAACATTGGTTAAAAATAACAACACTTATTTAGCCAGCCCGCTCAGGTAGAATGCATTTTTAAGTGAATGCCGAATATTTTATATATGTATAACTTTAAGAATGGGCGTCTAGGCTATGACCTCATCACTCCCCACAGGGAAGCACCAGCACTGGGGGTGAATGGATTATAATTATGATCCCCTCCTAAGGGAATCTAGAAGGTAAGGAGGAGAACACAGACATTGTATATAATGTACATGACTGTGTTTGACATTGACTGTATATAAAGAGAGCCAACATTACAGCTCCCCAAAAGTGAAGCCAAAGCATCTTGGTCGCCACCTGTTGGCAGGCTGTAGTATAAGACACAAACCCTGCCTCCTCCATGTTAGTGGATGGAACGTGGACCAAAATAAAAAGTCAAAGTACACATCAAATAAATTGGTCTTAACGATGGTTTCTTTCATTTTATGTACTTCTCATCACACTTGTGTTGAGTTTTACAGTTAATTTTATTTCAATTAGTTATTTGATGCTATAAAATGGGGTGAAACGTCATGACTGACAGCGGAGACTGCGCAGACTCTGGCTCCAAATTAGCAAGAAGGTCACGTTCATATTCCGGATATTTAGGCTCCATTTCTGGTTAGGACGTGGAGACGCGTCGTCCATCTTTATATACAGTCTATATGGGGTGTGAGTGTGGTGTTATAAATGGCAACAGTGTGACTCTGTGAATACACCCCGTCAGACGTAGATATAAACACATAGAGTAACAGCCTGTCTGCCACCAATGGCCCCTGTTAGTCAACTAGTGACCACAAACTCTACGTGTTGGTGTGTGTGTGAGAGAGAGAGAGAGAGAGAGAGCGAGAGAGAGAGAGAGAGAGAGAGAGAGAGAGAGAGAGAGAGAGAGAGAGAAGGCCAGTGGGCAGAGAGTGACGGAGGGACGGAGTTAGATTAGAGAGAGGGACAGATAAGTATGTTGGGAAGCAGCTGAAGAGCGGAGGAGAGCGATCGGGGACATGTTGGCAGAGATATGGAAATGACAGAGCGAGAGGAGCGCCGAGAGCGGATGCTGAGGACGGCCGAGTTGGAAAAGTCTCCGTGGTGACATGTGCATTAGCATCTCGTCAGACGGAGAGGGGCGTGACATTGAGTGGAGGTGACGCAGTGAGATGTGTAGTAGCCAAGTAAACCACTATCCGTTCCTCTGCAGCCTCTTTCCTCCTCTATCCGTCCCATAAGTCCTCTTCTCTGTGACCCCTCAATTCATCCCTATCTCTCTCTTTTCCGTCACTGCAACCGTCATCCATATATTTTATTTCTCTCTCTTTCTCCCCCTCCTTCTCAGAGGAATAAGCACCAGTCCATTAGCCCAGAGCGTCCTCCTGTAAATATTCTCGATGCAGTCTTCAAAAACAAATCCCAAGTTTCTGTTTCTTTTGGTTAACCTCAAACTCTTTTGGTGTCTTATCCACATTGAATGTAGGCAATGTGTAGTTATATAACCGCTAATGTCCACTGGACCCATTTTAACCACACTGATGTCAATAGAGAGTTATTTACCAAGCGCAGCTTTGCTTCAATACCTTCGTACTCCTGGTGATTTGTTGCTGCACCTGATTGCATTAGTGAAACATTAAATATCGTTGCTGTAGGATGGGAAACTCTATATATCTTCTTCATATATCCTCTTCATATATCGTCTGTCTGTTGAATTTAACAACTGAAAAAAGTCAAGTAAACAGGCGCGTATGGCTAAATCTCTTGTGGTTCAATTATTTAAAAATGCAGTTGTTTTTTTTTCATTTCCTGAAAATAGACACACAAGAATGTTTCTGTAAATGCCTCTTCCTCTTGTTGAAGATAATATCCTGGATACCGGTGCAGCAACCTTGCGATCTGAAGTCCTTAGGAGCCAGAGTTTGCACAGTGACGATAATGGTGTGGAGCCACAGCATCGAGGTCCCGCCAAGACAGTCTCAGCTGTCAATCATGATGTTACCCCCCCCTGCCCCCCCTTTCATATAGCAAATCAAATAACTAATTAAAACCAAACTCACAAGAAAAGTTAACTCTTAAACAGACATTTGTACATAAGTGCTACCTTCAATCACAAAAAACACTTGTTAGAAAAATGTTTTAAACGTTTACTTTAGCTTCTTAGATTGGTCCATATCCCATCTGCTAACATGGGGAAGGCGGGATTTATGACATGTACTGCAGTCGGCCACCAGGGGACAATCGAGATGATTTGGGGAGCTCTCTATGTACAGTCTATAAGTAATGATATTACGTGACCATTTAAACTTTTCTCCTCGGAGATGGTGCAGAATTACACAGAATTGCACTGTTTACTGTATAACATTGAGATTTCCCATTGAGACCACTTCCTGATTTAAGTGAGTGGGAAAGTGGTCTCAGTGTTTTAGACCCCACTGAATGTCCTCACATAAAATGTTTACACAAAGTGCCTTTAAAAAGCGATTCGGTCCCTCGAGTCTGGTTTGAAGTGTTCCATCATAGTTGTGCATCTTTTAACACTGTAGCAGCAGCAAGTCTGTTTGTCTATTTGATGCAGATTGAATCCGGTGATGCGCACATTTTGTTAGGTTACAGGAGGAATTGTTTTCAGAGCAAAGTCTCTTTTAATGAGGGAATGGCTGAACTTATTTTCAACTCAAACAACAATAATCTGCATTGATTTCTCCTCCTACAACAACAGCAAAGAGGGGGAAATGGTAAAAAAAGAAGAGAGAAAACCAGGCTGACGCACAAGATAGACAAGTGAACACCACGGCAGAACGAGAGCTGTCACTTTACTGAACCGGCTTCAGTGAACTTCATGAGAAAATGTGTGTTTATGGCAGAATGGGTATCTCAAATGTTATTTACCGAGCAGAGACGGAGCAGCAGATGCCTGGGCAGCCTGGCTCGGCCTCTCTGCTCACCCACTAACAGGCGCCATATTGACAGTTCAGCGCTACATTTCATAAGGATTGATTTATCATCTCCACTTTACAGAACAACACACAGCTTTATTCCTTCAGACTGCTGCGAGAGGGGAAAAAAAAGAATGCTGTTATTTCCCACTTTGAAACAGTGAACTTTAAATCACCCCTGCTAAGCACAGTCTTTTTGTAACACACAGATGAAACATGAAATGTCATTAAGAGCTCAGAGGGAAATTAGGACATGCAAACACACACACACACACACACACACACAGAAATGGTTTGGTGTGGGGATCACGGATGGATTGCATTCATTCCCCTTATTCCCTCCACCACAGCTCGAAAGAAAATGTCAGTGAGGTATTAATTGCCGCCGCCTCATCTCTCATGGCCTGATGCACTAAAAGCACAGGAGCACGTCAATATGCACTGTGGTCTGGATATTACCAATGTTGTGGGGACCTGAAACTGTTAACAGTACACGGTCACATTATGGGGACTAAGTTCCCATAACATGAATGATTAAGTTTTATAGTGGAGACGTGCTTTAAGGTTCGGAGGAGGGTTAGGGATACAAGGAGTAGTTAAGGTTAAGGTTAGTGTGTGTGAGCGTGTGTGTGTGTGTGTGTGTGTGTGTGTGTGTGTGTGTGTGTGTGTGTGTGTGTGTGTGTGTGGTCCAGGTATTACTCAAGTTGTGGGAACCTAAATCTCTTTACATAGTCACATTATAGGGACTTGACTTACTTATGGAGACAAAAAGCAAGTCCTCATAAAATAGACGTGTGTTTGTGTTGCTCATGGTGAAGGTTATAGGAATAATGTTTTGTTTAGTCTGTCCACAATGAATGGAAGTCAATGCAAAGTCTGAACAAGGGTAGCTACGCAAACCTGTGTGTGTGTGTGTTTGATGTAGAGATGAGTAACTGACCCTTTTGTAAATTCAGCAAATTCAAAATTCATTAATATAATAAAGCTGATACATGAGTGATGCATGTGAGCTTGTGAAAAATACATATTATCATCATCATCTTCTCTCCTCTCCTTTCTCCCGTTTCCTTCCCTCCCTCTCATTTTTTCTGTTCTCCTCATTCTCCGTCTCTTTCACAGAGACAAACAGCTCTCTTTCCATCTGACCCGGTGCAACATCAGCATAACACTGTTAGGTGATTACTCGCCGAGGGAGCGGAGAGGTAACCGGCCACAGAATTCCATGCAGCCCCGCCTGATTAACAGTCTGTCTGAGACGTGTTGTGTAGCTGCTCTCCTCCAGTGATTTTGGCTGCTGCCTCAGAGGACAGCGGAGGGACAATGACTGGGGTCCAAGAGCACTAATGGAATCAGGCGCAGGCAGAGGCATGTGTGTGTGTGTGTGTGACAGAGAGAGAGTAGTGGTAAGGGCACATCACTCATTGTTGAGCCCTGGGACTGACACTGAATGAGGAAGAGGCTGGAAGATTCAAGTTAATAAACAAGACACTGAGGCACATATAACGTATTATCACTTTCTTTCATCTCTCCTCTCCGTGTTTGACATCCTACTGTCTCAACCACTCTCTCTCTTTGTGGCCCGACGTTGACCTCGTGCACTGTTAACCCTTGTGTGCGGACGTGACCTGAGTGATGGGGGAGTTGAGCCTGACGTGCTTCAACCTCGCCTACGCTAAAAGGCGTAGGCGAGGTTGAAGCTCCAGTGCAGAATGAAATCTACATATAATATAAACACTGTAAGAAAAACATCCCCCTCCGAAAAAGAAAGGCCTTTTCCACGGTTCATGACTCTGTGAGAGGAGAGCTGAGGAAGAAGGAAATATGTAAAAAAAAAAGAGAGAGTGTCTGTTCAGAGATATGTTCGGTGCAGAGGTGATTTTGATACAAAAAACAAAGAAATTACGAAGTCGTTATTAGTGTGGCTAATGTATGAGATAAAAATATGTTGCTGCACACTGACCTTCATCGGGATGACTAACCTGAAATATGAAAGAACCAGACACATCCGCCTGCGAGATATCAGGAAGTGACTCAAATTCGAGGACATAAGTATAATACAAAAAAAAAAACAACAACTACGCAATGAATGATCCAGCACTAAGAGTGCAGATACACCACATTGAAATATAAACAGACATCCTCACAAATAGTGTTATAAAGCAAACCGAGTTATAAGAAGCGACACTAATCAATTCTTCAATACCATATCATGGCCTTATGCCTGGGCCACACTGGGTGCGTGTGCAGCGCATGACGACTGCCTCACAGATCTGCTGCGTCTCGCACGCATCTGTTGTTCAGTATGAGATCTCAAGTATGACTACTGTATTGCTAAGAATAAAAGTACTGTAGGCCTGTACTCAACTAAATACGAGGACTCTATGGTATGAGGCCGTGCATCTTTTCCGGTCCTGCATGTATTTCACAATAAATATAACAATAAAAGCCTCGTTAAAACAAAGGAATGGATTCAGTCAACAGAAATGCCAGAGTGCTTTTATTTTGAAACAGGTCCATGACGTTTTAAGTTTGTGACATATTCGACAGATATGGACATTGAAACTGTTAGACGAGACCTTGAATCTCCAGCAGACCAGTTCCGCAATGAAAAACAAGATGTTCTGCAATGCAAATGTGCCGCTACGCATCCAGTGTGGCCCAACCACTTGGTTTTTATCATTGGAAGGTCTAATGATATAAACATGCTGGATACCCTGTCCCTCAGTCGATGTTTGCCACAATCCACATAAAAACAACCACATTCACACTCCAACCTATATCAAGAAATACAAAAGATATTGGTTGTGAGAACGTCGCCTCCGTTTTGTAGTTCAGGAGTGAAAGAGAGGAAGAAACAGAGGCCCAGAGAGAGAGAGAGAGAGAGAGAGAGAGAGAGGTGAAGGAAAGCAGACAAATGGAGGCAAATGCAGAGAGACTAGGTCGGGGCAGAGGATGAGCATGACAGAGCACCTGTGTCTGTACATACACCCCCGCAAGTGAGAGTGATAAAGAAAGACAGAGAGATGGAGAACAAAGAAACAGAGAGAGGCCTAAAAGAGGATGCATTGTTCTTCCTCTCAATTAAGTGGCACACTTTTTCTGTGGTTACTTCTGATTGCCCCCATCCTCAAGCTCTCAGTCTGCAGGGGGGGGGGAGTTTTTTTGTGTCCCGATGACTGGGTGATAAAGATGAAACCGATCCTATTTGTTGGCGGAGAGCTATATTTTCATGTCAACTCCGCATGTTCTGTTTTCTCGGAGTCTGTGTTGTTTTTGTTTTGTCGACATTTAAAAACAGACAGTTAGAAAATGGGGAACTTTGCCCCCTCCGGATCTGTTCCAATTCCGTGTTCCCAGTTCAGTCATCAGTGCGCGTGCACTTGCGTTTGTGCGTAAATACTGTGTATGTGAGCATATGCATTTCAGAACAGATGAGTGATGAAAACAGAAATAGTTTGAGGAAAGAAAACAGAGAAAACAACAGCAATAAAATCTTCAAAGCAAGTTCCAGGATGACGCAGCAGCAAGCAAATGACCAGTAAGTGACAGTTAAGACGTGAAGTCTGTTGGTCAACATGTGATGAGACCACGATGGTACCACCTCGAACCATGGGCCCCGGTTTAGCCTAAACTGGTTAAACTACCTAGAGGTCAAAATAATAACAAAAGACCTAGCTTGACGATGTCGTAAACCAGCGTGGGACCATTACAAACATTACAAACAGTGGAAGGGAAAAAAAACAACTGACAGGCTAACTGGCTAGCGGTGTGTTTTTCTGTCGTCATACTTTCTGTGGTATGTTCCGGAAGTTCGTAGAGATGAGCAAAGCCACAGGTAAAGCGGATATGAGGTAATTAAAAGATTTGGGATTTCTCTGGTTTTGAACATGGTTGGAAACATGTCAACAAAATATATAGTTCAAGTAGTTTTTAGACATTCTGATGAATATTTTTGACATACTGTATCTGTAAAACCAACCATAGGTAAAACTAGGTGGAGAAAACCCATGACGTGATGCTTATGAATTCACTTCACTTTTAACATGCTAAAGTTCCACATCTGTGTCCCTGTCCGTTTTTTACTCACTTGCTGTGTCATTCATTACATGATACATAATTAAAGGTCATACTCACATTCACTGTATTTCACTGTCTGTGTTAAAAAAAAGAAAATGCCAGAGCATTAAAATAATTCTGTTTTCCAGATGTTCACTAGCAAACATAAATCAGGGCTTGGTTTCCTTAATACATCTTCAGATATGGGTCAAGCAGAGGCCTTTTTTGCATTAACCGTCCATTTGACTACAGGGAAGAGATTATCTTTGTCTGATTTTTTTTTTGTACTAAAATGGTTCAAAAGCAGTTTTTCTGATTGCGTAACATAAAACAAGTATTTCAAGAAATCCTACAATCTTTGGTAATTTTGCCAGACTTGGCCTCAGTCTGGGTTGTGTCTGGTGTGCCAACATGTGAATATCATCTTGTTTCTGTGCACAACACTGGCAGGAGTCTTGAAAAGAGACTTGAGTGTCTGTAGACACACACCCACAAACTTAGTCATCGTGTTTATGTAAAACACAACAGACATGATGTAACAACAACAACAAAACTAATGAAGTTAACAATGTGAGGGCAGAGTGAGGGCAATGATGACTATGACTGATGCAACTGCAGAGTATGACTAAATGTAGAATGCGTAGTCAGTAAAGATCACATTGACGATGTCCTCACTATATGGACACAGTGACACTAATAACATGATATTGTGATTTTACAATTATTATTGTCAGCAAAAGCCCATGTTCCATTTCGGAGGCCAGACCAAAGGGGCGGGGTTAAAATCCCGTCTGTAAAGACCAAGGCAAGTGTAAACCCCCAGTGACGTCACCCACTGGTTTGTGAACTGCCGTTTGAAGCCTCAATCTTGACACGTTGGCAATCGACATCTTGGTTTTTAGAAACCCTGAAGTAACCATAATTAGAGGAGCAGTCAGTGAGCCTGACTGAGAGCTCACTGACAACACACTCTCATCGACACCTGGGACTTGAACCCATTGGATGGTGCCAGCTGTCAATCATATGGTGTCCATGTCCCAGTGCATACCTACATGGTGTATTTTACTCTAAATGGGTCGACAGTTTACTTGATAAACATCATACTGTGTTGAGGAAAACTAGTGATTGAGAAGTAGAGTCATTTCATGGATTTTTGTTTTGCAACCAGTGGAGTTGCCCTCTGTTGCTCCTGTTATTGGTGATATTTTTAGGCTGCACAACATTGGAGAGCAGCAGAAAGGGCCACACTATTTATTAACAGATATTTCAAGGGATAACACGTCATGAAGAAATGCCTCCATCTACAGCATTTTGCTGCCAACCAAGGTGAAACAGGATTTATAAGCTAATGCTGATGCCTGCTGCCAATTTCGGTCCAGCTGGTCAGTGCTGTAACCAGCTGGGGCCGGAATGAGCAGTTAACTGCCAAAAGAATTGTAGGATGGATGCAAAGGAGAATTTATGAACAACGATTCAAGCTTTGACGTACACAAATACATAAGATGGAGCTTTTTTCCCCTGCAACTTCCCAGTGAACAAAAACAAAAGCAGTTTAATCAGTTCCCTCAGCTCCGAGCTGTAATTGATTCACACACCCACAGCCTTCCCAGCAAACCAATTATTACCAGGAACCCAGTCATGTATGTCTGACCAAGTGCTGGAGTGGGCGTTGACATTTACCAGTTTGTGTGCTTATATAGTTTACATCATTAAGGTATGTGTGTTTACCTTTGTGTGACAGTATGTGCGAAGCCTGCAAGTGTTTAATGTCTCCATGGACCCAGACAGTGAAGTTGATCTGAATGGGGAAGTACTGGGGAGTTGACAAAATCGATTGTTCCGCTCTTGACACACAGGGTTAATCTCTGCTTCTGTGTGTGTGGGTGTGTGTGTGTGTGTGTGTGTGTGTGTGTGTGTGTGTGTCTTCAGGCTCAGACCACCCATTAAGGAAACCAAGTCAATCACCAGAGCTAGAACAAAAACCTGGTATTACAAGTCTTCCCACCTGCAGAAATGAATGACTGTCACTTACTCCCACTTTGACAAAACAAGGATTCGGAGGTTAGAGTGAATTTGACTCTTTATTCTCTAATAAACTGTGAGTAACATTTCACTCTTTTTAATACCTCACGGAGACACTTTTCAAAATGGCCTTGACAACATGTATTCTTCATTGTATTGAGTGCTGTTTGTGTTGCTGCTGGCAACTGAATAAACTGTTTCACCATAAATTTACCATGACGCCATAAGTCATTATAATGGTTCACAGGTTGTTGGCTGGCTGCTGTGATAGTCTTTATAATGTTAAGCTAAAATAACTGAAATGTACCATCATGTTATTAATGCAACAGGTATTTGGGTTCATATGTATTTGTGTGTAACTTTTAATTAAAAATAGGTATACAGGTAAACAAGCATTTGACAATAGATACTTTTACATGGACAGTGACATTTACCGGATTGAGAAAATAGTCTGAAAACGACACTGCCATATAAATAGCTTTTTTCTGATTACCTTAACTCAAATAAGGTCATACTTAGAATATGCAATAATCAAATTAAGATTTGGAGTATTCTGGTTAAGGTCAATAGTCAAATTATTACTCAAATCTTACACTGCTCTGTTACTTTAATTCTTTTCTTCCTAATTTTATTCATATATTTCTTTCATTCTCTGTGTTATTTCTTTTTAAATTCATCTTTTTTGTCTTATGTTGATGCTAAAATTTGTCATCATGTCTTTTATATTTTATGTTAAGCACTTTCAATTGCCTTGTTGTTGAAATGTGCTGTACAAATAAACTTGCGTTGCCTTAGTGACATTATTTGGACATTTATACGTCTTAATCGCAGTATAATGTCCCATTGGAGCTTTCACAGCATTTTGTGTCATCAACATATGAGAGTTACCAACTGCTTGACAATGATTGTACTGGGTTTGTGAGTAAACAAGATGGAAAAATATTCATATATTATCAATATCATAATTGGACTATGCTCTGAAGCATGTAATCAGGAATATGAATTGGATAACTCTCTTAGCAACTCATGTTAACATCATGAATGAAGTAATATCTTATTAAGAATAAGGTCAGTTGTCATATCATTGGTGTCCATGTAAATGTAGTCAAGGATGATACAAAAGCTACTTTTACACAGCCTGTTCAAGGTGGGAATGTGTTTTTATTCCACCTCACCATTCCTTATAAACAGTATGAACACAGAAAGGTAAGATTTACCTTAATGCCAGAAGAAAAGACAGTAACAGAGCCGAATCTAATCCTGTACAAAATTGAGATCCGGCATCGTGGGATAAATAAGCAAAATATAAAGAAACATTGAATCAAATTTGACACCACATGTGCTGCATATACTCACAACCAAATAGACAAAACAGCCTTTGTTATCAAATTAATGACGATGATTTAAAATCTGCTTGTGTTTCCCTGAAGTTTCATTGTGTTGACTTCTCAGGGCCACCGCACGTACTAATACACCACCTGAACCCCTCCTTGTGTCAAAGAGTCTGTTTTGAAATCCAAGAAGTCGACTTTTGAGTTTGAAAGTGCCGAGAACATTGTGCTTGTCATTGCACATTTGATAAATATACTGAAATCTGGAAATAGAAAAATGTGTCACCCTCAAAAGTTCTGAATTGGGGTTCTGTTGATGAACGGTAATTCATCTCTTCACCTTCCTGCTTTGGAAACATCCAGGAAAAGATTTATAGAGGCAAGGCTCATTTCCTGTGTCCTCACTGAGAGTGAAAATATGGACGTCCATTTACTTCTGGACAACATGACTTCAGCAGTGGACAGGCCAATCCATACCTGGATTAGTGAAACTGAACGAAAGCCAACAGATGTAATATTTTTCGGGAGGGGTGACATTTCCAAGGTTTTCGAGTGAGTGGATCATGCTAAATTAATGCAGCATTTCGATGGACAGCGGACTGTGTCCGAAGTTGACTGACTGACTGCAGAGCTCGCTTTATCACACTGAGCGGCCAAAGGGTGATGGCGATGACAGATGCATCTCTTGGATTGATGCAGCGTCACTTTAGCTGCGAGGAGGTGTGGCTTCCTCCCATCATTTTCCACTGCACATGACCACCTGAAGCACTCAGTGTTCAAGGATGCACTGGACAGTGAATATGAATATGATGTAGGGCTGGCATGGACAGTCCCTCTTGCTAATGTCTTGGAAGACACATCTTTGGCTCCAAAGTCAAAGAGACTGGATGCATGAGCAACAAGGAACAATATATAGAGAGGTACAGTGACATCCTCAATCATGTCACGTAAAGCTTGGATTAACTATTTGAAGAGACAATAAAGAATTAGGTTTCCTAGTGGCAAAACTTCTTAAAAGTTCTGGTTACACGTGTCCTTCCTGAAGGAGATAACATAAGGATGTTGGTACACAGACATTAGCATTTAGCTTAAAACAACCACTAGTTAACATAAACCTGTTATTTTGTCTAATATTTGTACAGGATTAATAGAGAAAGAAGCAGCAGCAACTGTAGAGTCTTCAATGTTTGACAATGGCCTCTTTGCTTAAACTTGTATGTAGGTCTTTGTGCAAAAGCACTTGGGGGCCACCACATGATGTGTTGTGTGTTTGTCTTTTTCCTGGAGTAAGAAAGTTACTGCTATTGTAATAAGAACACTGTGAGAGATAAATAGACATTTTAAAAAGGTGAAGCAATATGCTACTATTTCAGAAACAGGGTTTTCCCATAGACTGTATATGATACTGGACAACATGCCTGCTCATCACCTTAAGTGAAACCAAATGTGACACCTTGTGCTTGGCTGTAGTATAGGTCATAAATCCGGCCTCCTCCATGTTAGTGGAAAAGACATTGACAAAAACATAAAAGTTCAAAGTACTCCAATACATTTTACTCAAAGATGGTTTCTGTCATTTCAGGTACTTCTTATCACACTGGTGTAAGTTTTCTTGGTTAGTTTGGTTTTACATATTTATTTGATGCAATGAAAACGGGGTGAAACGTGATAATTGACAGCTGAGTCTGACTCAAGTTTGATCGAGCTTGTCTATCTGAAAGACCTTGATTCGCTGCTCTATCATTCGCTAGAGCACAGACGCTAGCCCCAAATGATCAAAATGGCGACGTTTGTATCCGAGATATTGGGGAGAGATTTACAATGTTGGTTCAGCTTTAGCTCAGAGGTTTTGGGAATGACTATGAATGGATGCAAAACCCTTGAAAGCAAAGTAAAACAAATTAATGTTTGTTTTTCTTGGTGTGTGTGTGTGTGTACGCACAAGCTTTTCTAGTATGAATTCGTTAAAGCAAATGAGAGTCATCTCAGCATTTTCTCTGAATATAGATCACTGAGCTAAACAGGGACAACAGTGGTTGCATTCCACCTCACACATCGCAACACAATCTCAATTACCCGCACTAGTGGGCATAATATGAATGGAGAATTTATGCAAACATCTTTAATGCACTATTACTATTACTCTGCTCCTCTGTTTAGACAGTGGGTGTGTATGTATGTGCACACGTCTGTCTGTGGAGGTTTATGGTTAAAAGTTTGTGGAAAATTCTTCTTTTTTCGCGTCAAGGTTGACTCACAATGAGTTTTGCCGTGAGGGGAAAATGTTTTTGTAACGTATCTTGTCTCCACTGATGTGCAGCTGAGCAGACCACTGAGTCTTCTGAGGAGAAATTCAATGTCACAACAAAACAAAAAGCGACTTTTTTACGTCAGAGCAAACAAGGAACCCGGAAGGAATGAGTAAAGAAAAACAAAGTGAAATAGTGAGGAAGAGAGAGGAGAGTCAAATAGAGAGATGACACACAGAAGTAGAGGATGGACACCCATCTGCTGGAATCTCTTTCTTCTTCTGGTTTTCTGTAAAGTAAAAAAAAAAAGACTGAAATGTTTGCTTAAACAGTTTCTTTGAAGATTAGTCAATCTAAGAAAAAAAGAGGACAAATGATACAGTTGCAGGCATCTTGAGTGATGAACCTCTTGTGTTTGCTCTTGAGATGTCGAGAAAGGTCTCGTCTGACTTGGGCACCATCACAGCCTGTGTTCAGTCAAAAGATGGCACTAGCACCACGCCTCTACACCTTGGCCTTTTGGTTAGCAGCCAGAGAGAAAGAGTGGGTAGCTGAAGAGAAGAAGGAGGAGAGGCAAAACGATGGCAAACCTGACACATGGAGCACATCGAGAGACGGTGCAAAGGGAAGGAATAAAGCTGGAGAGATTGCTAGAGACAAATAAACCTGTGTGTTGTTGCGTAAAGAGCCTGATTTAGCAGGTAATATAATTGATTTAGAACAGCAGAGTGAGCTAAACCCGGGCCCATTTCTCAGGCGGGGGGTAGGAACTAATCTTCCACTGCCGGTGGGGAGGGAGGGATCATTTTACACTGCCGCTCCCCCTGGACTCCTTTACTAATAATATGAAGTGACTCAAACTCCTCATCTACAATACAGTCAAAGCAGTGGAACGAGAAAAACACTCCTTCTGGGCATAAGTGCTGTCATGAGTACTTAGCATGTTTGCTTCTGTTGGAGGACAGTAAGTGGAGGTGGAGAAGATGCTGCTCCTGACAGATGGAGTCCCTGATTGTTTTCCTCTGTCCATTGTCTTCCCCACTGCACGTAACGTATTGGATGAATTAACAACTTCTAGGAAACAAAGAGTTTGTAGATCTAGGAAAGTGCTGAATGCCATTTTATTACCTAACATGTCTGCACAATCTGTTCTCTTTTGTGTTTTGGTTTGCATGAGATCCAATGAGTTATATGCATACAAAGAGGTATGTTTTCATTGGCGTTTGTTTGTTATTTACCCGGAATTACTCAAAAACTACTAAACAAATTTAGTGGAGGGGTGGAGAAGCATGAACCCATGACATTTGGATGCAGATCCATGAATTATTTTTCACTTTCTTTAAAATAGCGAGATAAGGCGTTAGCCTTGACAAATTTAAGCACTCTCCAAGTGCCCTTCTAGTTTGTTTGTTTGTCAGGAGGATTACACAAAAACTACTGAACACACCCACGTAACCTGGTGGATGGATTGGACATCGGTGTAAAAACAGTCCAATAAATCTTGGTGCGGATGCTGTCAAAGAGGCAGATCCATCTTCACTTTCTTCACTTTTTTGACTGTCTAACCATTTTCCAAGGAAAAATGACCTGATCTAATATCAGAATTGTTTAAAGGTAACAAACAACTGAAATCGCCTCAATAACTTTTGAGATGAATGAACTTGGAATGGAATATAAGTAAAACTGTTTTTAGTTTGCATTGCCTTTTATATAGATAAAAATAAGGTCCCATTCAAATTCACCTTCGTTTAAGATCTTCCAGAATTAATATTCTCTATAGAATAACTCATCGTGTCAGTAAATCATTCAGCTTTCCCAAATTAAGATTCTGTGAATTTGAGCAATGTTTGACTGTGGAGTATAAGTTTGTATTGTCTGATATGTCATTAATAGGAGGTTTAATTAGCATTTGCCAGATCCTGCTTGTCACCAGTGTAAGCCTGCTGTCTCTACCTGGTAACAATAACTCCCATATGTGTCCTTTTGGGTGCAAATTTTGCCAATAAGTGTCAATTACAATCTAAAAATGCAACTCAGCCCAATTAGGAAGGGACAAGAGGTCACCTGAATCCAGAAGACCCTGCATTGTGAAGGAACATAAAGTGTTCATTGATTCTAAAGACGTTTATATATATTTCGAAGTGGTGTGCGGTATGCCCAAGCGAGAGTTGGCTTTGACTCATTTTCGCACATTCCATGTGGTGACCTGGCTAATGGTATCCTGTAACCTCACCCTTCATTGCTGCCCTGGCTCTCCTCCTCCAAACCCCATTATTCCTGGTTTCCCTTAAGGTGCCACTGTAAAAGAAAACACTGTTTGCTTGTGGATGGGAGGTCAAAACAGAGGAAAATGTCCCCTCTGCGAAATAATCTTGTCAGTGCGGACAAGGCTTTCGTCCCTGTGTGGGATTTCCTCGTGTTTGCTTTTACTGTACCTGTGACTCTGTGGCGGGAAAGTCTCCTGATCCTGCCCTCTCTGTCTCTCTCCTGAGCCTCCACCTAAAACGGTGTCCCTGAGTTTTCCACCGAAGTGCATTTATCTCAGTAGCTGCTCTAGTCTGTTAGTCTCAGTTCTTTGCCCAAGCTGGTTACTCTCAGTTCAATGCTCCGGCAGGCTCTCGGGGGTCGAGCTCTGGCCAAGACCAGTTTCCTCTATCTAATGATTTTTTGGGGCTTTTTTGCTCTGAGCTCTGTAATTCTTCTTCTCTAGCATCAAGTACCTCGGAGTCACTGTCCAATATGTCCAGTTCATCCATCATTCAAATGTATGGTGTCGGAAGTTGTTTGGTGTTGTTGTGGTTGTGGCATTTGGTTCCTGAGCTTCTTAAAGTCCCCTCTTCTCTGTCGCTGTCATCTGCGTCGACTCCTGAGCTACTCCCACTTGACTCTATCGCATTTTCCACCTCTGCAAGTCATTGTCATGCTGTCACAAGTTATTGTAGTAACTATTGATGAGTCTACAAATAGACAATTTGCCACTAATAGCTTCGAAGCTTCAAGGGCTTCAACTTCTAGGAGGTCATCTAATTGAGTTCCCTACAGAAATAACGTGATCAGCAGACAATGTAGTCGAACCGGGAGATAAGGGAGACAAGTAAACTGGCATCTCAATTTGTGATGCTAATAATGACAATTTAATGAGTGTGATAATGATAATCTAATTTGATGGCATGTTCATCTATGCCTGCAGGGACATGTTCCTTTCACTCCTTCTCACTCTCTTGCCACTTTGCAGCTTTTTCAACATCCGCTTTGCATCTCTTTTCCAATAATTCATTCTCCTCTAAAGCACCCAACAACTTGCCTTTTCTCCATCCAGTTGCCTTTGCTGTATTTATGACCAATCTGTCCTCTTTCACTATTTTATTCATTCTTCTCCTCCACCTGTGCCCTCGTGCTTTTTTCCTCAAACTACGAGCAAATAAACCTTGTGAACCCACTTGATTTCTTCCTCCGACTCCACTTCCTTTCCCTCTATTTTCACTCTACTTCTTTAACCCTCCCTTCCTTACAAACTCTCCATGCTCGCTGACATTTCCTCAATACCCACTGACCAATTCAAAGTCCAATTTCTGTGTCAAAAAACTTGAACAAATAGGTCTCTTTGTTCGCTCTGTGTGTGGAAACTGGAAAGCTGTGAAAGTGTGCACATGTTTTAACACCATTTAAGGGAAAGAGTAGCTCAATTTTCTTCAAATTTTAGGCTTGGTAACACCCACACTTTTAAAGGCCATGTGTTCTCCCCCTCTGTCCATTTTCCTTTTTGACCTCTTAAATACTCCAGTTCAGAGACATAAATCCACTGAACCCAACAGATTTTCATTTTCTCTCGGTTCTACTGTCTATATTTGCTTTTGCCGTATTCTCCTATTTCGGGTCCTTTCTCACGCTATCATTGTTAAAATGTTTTCATCCTTCATCCTTTGGTCACTTAACATTGTCTCTCCAAAAGTTTGTTTCTGTGTCTGCCACCCCAGTCTTGCATTCCCACCCAGAGATCACTGGGAAATCTAGGTCAGTGCTACAGTACACTATACCTTGCATAACTATAAACGTAATCTGTCTGACAATCCATCCATCCATCCATCCATGATGTTGGGTCAGGTCACCAGTGTATCGCAGGGCTGACACAGTGACAAACCACCAGTCGCTCTCTCATTCACACCTACGACCAATAAGTCTTCAATTAACCTAACCCAGCATGTCTTTGGACTGTGGGAGGAAGCTGGAACCTGGAGATCGTATACACAGAAATGACCCTGACCCTCTTGGTGTGAGGCAACACTGCTACCCACTGCACCACCGTGTCACCCTCACTCTGACAATACTGGAGCTAAAATGTCCATATTCTATGTTGTCATAAACATTAGTATATTGTAGAGGAGGGGTCCTACTGATCATGGTGGAGGTCAAACATACAGTATGTCTCTACAGTTATTTGTAAAGCTCAAATATCCTCCCTGTCTTATTCTCCTGTCCTCCTCTCTCCTTCCCATCCTCATTGTCTTCGCAGGAGACAGTGATCGATGTGCTGCTCTAGCAGACTGTGACAAGGTTAGGAACTCTGGCCTCTGGGTGCATGTGAATTTGTGTGTGCGTGTGTGTGCGTGTGTGTGTGTGTGTGTGAACTCAGCTGTTGTGTGTGTATGTGGGATATACTCTATGTGTACATACTGCACTGGAAATAATTATTCTAATGGCTACTGTGGGAAATGCATGAGGCATATTCTGCAGTATTCTATGTTACTTCGTGTATATTCTGGGGCTTGTGTGTTGGTGTGTGTGTGTGTGTGTGTGTGTGTCTGTGTGTCTGTGTGTGTATGTGCACTTGAGGAGCGTTTGTAACTGTCAAAATAATGATTCCACTGCTCAGTTTCTTGCTGCTCTTGCAGTGAACTGAAGCAATAACTATGACAAATTCCAGAGTCCGCTTTGCGTCACACTGTGGGCACGCACACACACACACACACACACACACACACACACAAACATACAACTGTCATACTTCTGCTCTCTCTGTTTGAGCCAGCTGTTTTGATTGCTCGGCTATTGAAACTGCTGTTAGGTGTTTGTCAAGTTTTTTTTTACCTCATTGCTTTCAACCTTGACAGCCCAGAGGAACTGTTTAGCGTCTGTTTCTGGTGCACGTTCACAAACACACATATAGTGGGCATTCAGCTTCTGCACAGGAATAAGCCCTACTGACCTGAGACTCTGGCACCAAGTCAGCATCATTTCAGTGCCAACCTGTTACCAAAGTTCAAAAACATCCAGTTAAATGCTTATTCTTTTAACATTATTTGTATGTTTCCTGTGTACATTTGAGGATATTTGTGCAGCTTTGGGTTACAACTCAGGTTTCCCTAATGTAATAACAGCGTATAATGGACATTTTCACTTTGCAAACAAAAAAGCTGGAGACCCCTGAAGATGAAACCGTATGCAACACACTTCCATTGCTCAACTTTCTAAAGACAACTCTGGCAGCTGGCAAAACACACTCCAGTGACAAAAGGCAGCTTTGGATAATGCTAAATTATACACAGAGTTAGCTCCAGAGGTAGAGAAACAACCCGTGTTTTTCCAAAACCATCAACTGACAGCAGGGGTTAGCTTAAAAAAAAGAAAAGCTTTCACTGTCATGCTTTTAGCCTCATGCACAAGATGAGAGCTCATTCCGGTCATTGCAAGTGTAACATTAGCATGTCAAGATATGTGCTAGATGTGCTAATGCAAAAAATTCCCAGTACGATTTGTATTGGAAAAATTAATTAAGTGTGGTTGAAAACTATTTTGTAGTTGAGTGTAAGTTATTGCAGACCTGTCTAAAGACTTTTATGACTTGTATCTACATACATATACAACCTGTCCAAATACTTTATGACCTGAGCTGTTTTATGGTCTGAACTGTGTTGACCTGAAAACTGTCAGACCCTTTTTATCACTTATTTACTCTCCAAATAACTGAATGTATGTCTGCTTATCTCCAAAGGAAACATTTGTAAATCAGTTCCCTGTGTTTAGATTCCTCTCTCAACCTGCGCCTACAGAACCAGTCTGAACTGGTTCTGAGAGACAGCCTTAGTCCTCCTATATAAGATCCTTGCATTTGAGTGTCCTGCATCTTCACTCTGAGATCCTTGTGACTCTCTGTGTTGATCCTTTCTGCAGAAAGCTCCTATTAAAATACACGTAGATAACTTTGGTGTTTCCAGCCTCTTGTATTTCCAGATTTCCATCACAGATTGCAGTGTAAACACAGAGAGCTTCACTGTGATCAACGCGTGAGAAGACACTTGGTGCACATGTTTATAGTTTTGGGGAAATCAGATGTGCATTATAACCAACCACTGATTGTAAATTGCTCTAGAACAGAGCAATGAAATCATTAAACAACCTAAGTGACAGTATGAGCCATGTTAACTTCAAACTGGTGTTCACTCCTGCAGTCTGTAAAACCATCCACAGTCTTCATATAATCCACAGCTGAGACCAGATGACTGGAGAGAACAGCTATTTCTGCTCTCTGAGCTGACATGCAGGTTTCTTTATTGAGATCGTGAACGTTTCCCCACTCGTTAGAAAAACTACTTTTCATGCTGATATCCTCATGAGCTCTCAGTCATTATGGGAACCCGCTTTGGTTTCTGGCCGGCTGAACACTTTTCCATTTGCCACTCTGGTTAATTTGGCTACTCGACGAGAGTGACATTATCCCTTCCCGCTGCCAGATTCGTGCTTCACCGTCGTTTAAGTGTGTAGAACATCCTGACAATGTTTATCCCATTTCTTTTTTCTTTTTGGCTAACCAACAATGTAGATTCAGATGTGGTTGCACCTGCACAAAAACATGCACGTGGTACATTGAGTTAGACATCATCCATGAGTGCAAGCTAGTATTTTGAAGTACATATATATGCACAGTGCACTGCATCAAGAAAGTACAAATAGGGTCATTGTGAATTATCACATCACAAATGCTTCAAATAGTAAATATTGCTCAGAGTTATATCACATTGTTTAAGGGCTATGAATATCAGTGAGTCTAGGTATAAAATTAAATTCTAATGTGTTTTAGAGGCATCATGAGATGATTGAGAAAACATGCCATGATGCCTGACACCCTGCATCTCTACATCCTGGCAACTACTTGTTACCATGGTGACAGAGCTGGCAACGGCGATAATAATGACATCAGCTGATTATGCTGACGATGATAAAGATGAGGATAAAAATAGATGGGGACGGAGATGAAAGTGATATTGTGATGCTTGTCTCTCCCTCTCGTTGACAGTCATTATGGTATATGTGATATACTTTAATGTTTCCTACCGTTCTTTGCCAGGCCTGCTTCCAATGAGGTCAGTGTCCAGGGCTAATGTCCAAGCAGAACACTAGTGCAACATTCTTTAGCAGAATAAATGTATTCACACGATTGCTCCCAGCCTGGTTGAACTCCCTTGGGCTTGGCCGGATCACGTTTAGTATTATTAGCCTTTTTATTTTATTTGTTTCTTTACCATCAGTATCAGCCCACATGAAGCATTGTGCTGTGTTAACACATAAATAAAACACTAAGAAAGCAGAAGAGCTAAAAGTTTAAAAAGTGTCAGGAAAGTGAAGGAGGAATTCTGAATAAAAAAAACTATTCATAATTGTCGGTGCTGATTACATTGTGGAATGTTTGACTAAATTCTGACTGTGGGAAAATCTGCAAATGTATAAATAGACGAGAATATGAACTGAATAAAGTGGCTCAGTATATTGCAGCTCCGTGCTTTATATTTAGATTTTAATAATGGCTGAATGAAAAGTGCCATGAGATAACGTCTGTTATGATCTGCTGCTATATAAACAAAATTGACTTTTGACTTGATCAAATCAGAAATAAAAAATATTGCGAACATTATATAATATGTGATTGTATGAAATCGTATTGCCTCTGATATGATATGTCAAAACGAGCATAAGCAAATCTGTAGGACAAAATGAGAGAAAGACTGGAGAGCGGGAGTGATTGGGATGTGAAGGCATCTATCATTGTATTGTTTTATGGAAAAAAGAAAAAAAGGACATTTGAGATAACAAAATTTATGGAGATGGAAGTAAGTTAAAAAATGATTAAGACTTCTAAAAAATAGCATTTATCAGTCAAAATTAAATTGCACTGTCAAAACCTCTGGCACAAGAAAGTTCCCTCTTTGTTTCTCTCATTTCTTCCTTCTGTGACCCAGGACTCTCTTTTTATGGAGAAAGTATTCTTTCTCTGGCAGACTAGAGACTGACTGACACACAAGAAATAATGAGTAATCTTTGAGTGGGGAATGGTTTTTCTTTTGCTCTTAAATGGAGTGTTCGCTTTCCACTGTCTTATGTAATTTCATTAGTTCTTTGATATGGACTATGGGGAGAAAATGAACTGCATTGTGTGCGGAGAGATGACTTTGACAGAATGTTATGAGCTGATACTCATTCATCCATAAGAGGACAAAAGGGACCTACACACTGCTGCAAAAAGTCTGTACAGAGGCATCTGACAGGAAAGTAAGAAGTTAGTGGAGCCTGTGCACACACACAGGGATAAAATCAGGAGGAGAAAAGGTCAGATGATATATAGCCCATAAATAAATACATAAATTCCGAAGTAAGCACACATGCCCTAATGATGCCCTCTCTAACCCCCCTCCACTGTATATGTGTGTGTTTAGTAAGTGTAGTAATCATTTTAATTGTACAGTAATTTTGCTGTATTTTTGAGTATTCTATCGATATTGTTTTTTTGTTTTTTTTGTATTTTTGTTATTTGTATGATACTTTCCAGTGTCTTTCCAAGAGGTGTCAGGCATTTTTCAGTTAATTTTCCAGAATAATTTTTTTATATTTATTAAATATGTTTTCAATATTTTACTGAAACTGTACTGTAGTTTTTTTCCCAATAATTTCCCAGTAATTTTCCAGGATCAGAATTTTATCGTTGAACGTTTTATAGCATTCCTTTTGGTACTATTCCAAAATTGCATCAGTATTTTTGGAAAAAAATTGTGATTTTCCTGGTCCAGTCATTTTTCATTCATTTTCAGGTAATTTTCAGAACTTTTCAAGCAATTTTCTAGGCTTCTTAGCTTCATTCTCTGGTAATTTTAGTCTTTAAGCCCTAATGCCCTAAAGGCTTAATTTAACAAAAACACATTACAGAGAGGTAATAGTTAAAAAAGATTGTAGCCAAATCTTCTTTCCCTAAACCAAATGATGCGTCACTACCATTCTCCCCTGATAACACACATCCTATCCCATTCAATCCTGGAATCTAAGCAGGGTTGGTCCTGTTTAGTAGCAGGATGGGAGCCTGCAGGTGTTGTTTGCTTTATCCTCTTCTTAATTTAGTTGATTCTTCACGTGCTGAATTCCACATGATGATGAAAACATCCCTTTGAGATCCCCAAAGATGCTCTAATGGATTCAGATCTGGTAACTGGAGGGGCCATTGTAGTAAACTGAACACATTGTCATGTTCATAAAACCAGTTTGAGACACCATTTGCTTTGTGAAATGGTTCATTATTGCTAAATTGTGGCCATAGGGATGCACATGGCCAGCAACAATATTCAGATAGGCTGTAACATTCAGAGCATCACTAATTAATATGAAAGGGCCTAAATTGTGCCAAGAAAACATTTTCCACATAGTTCCACCACCTGCAGGGAACCTGTGTCCACTGCAGGCTCAGAGTTCTTGTTTTCTCGTTTGACCGGACAGGATCTCTGTGTAATTTTCTGCTGTTGTAGCCCAAACACCGGAAGGTTTATTAGCTCACCACTGTTGTGAAGAATGGTTATCTGAGTTACTATAGCCTGTCTGGCAGCTCCAACCACTCTTGCCATTCTACGTTTCTTAATATTACAGTGTTTCTGTCTGCAGAACTGATCCTCCCTTGATCATTTTTGTTTCTCTTTCATACCATCGGAGTAAAATCTCTAGAGACTGTTGTGTCTGAAAATCTGATGAGTGCAGCAGTTTCAGGAACACTTGAGCCAGGCAGTCTGGCACCACCAAACAGGACATTGTCATCATGTTTAATGCTAACATTAACTGAAGCTCTATTTACATTGTTCTATGCATTGATTGGATAGCAGGGGTGTGACAGTACACAAAAATCACGGTTCGGTACGTACCCCGGTTTTGAGGTCATGGTTCGGTAAGTCTTTGGTACGTTTTCGGTACAGTAATACAAGGAACAGAAAACATTAAACATTTTTTATTTCTTTTTAGTCAATCCTGGTTAAGCATGGCTGTGTCTTTCTTACCTAAGTAATTTTTACAAAAGTAAAATAACAAAATAAACTCATAAATAATTTAAAATAGTAAAATAAATATCCTTTAAGGTGCAGGATGTAGAAAATTAACTGTATCTAAACTGCACCATTACTGTAATTTATAATTAACATTATTAAATATATATATTTATTTTATTTTTTCTTCAGAAAACTGTACTTGTCCACATTGTTTGCAGAAGGTTTGATGCCCTGCGGGTACTCACAATGTCTCCGCTGTGGAGAACACTCTCACTCCAGCGACAGAGGTTTTCTAAAGGGCTGTGAAAGAGAGTGAACTTCGTAACGGGGCTCGATTACTTTCAGCGTGTGTTTGAACCCTGCGTTCTCAACAACAGAGAACGGTTGCATATCTGATGCTATAAGAACACCTATGTCAGTCATTATTGCTTTGACACAGTCTGAATTATTTACAAGCCGCTGCTCTAATGCCCCGAGGAGCTGGGTTTGCACAGAACTCGCTTTTTCCTTGGCCCACTAATGTTAGTGTAATGCATGTTCGTTTGTGCTACCAGCTACATATCCGATAGCAGTTGCACAATACCGGCATACGGCTTTTGTACGATTCCACTTGTCTTTTCTTACACCTGCGTACCGAACCAAAAGGCCCATTCTGGAAATCTTCGGTTCGGATACATGTAGTTACACCCCTATGGGATAGTTGCATTATTGTCCCTAACAAAGTGCTTGGGTAGTGTTTATACTGTAAGGATGAGCACTGTGCAACATTTTGAATGCAATCAGGGTGAAAGAGTAAAACTGTCACGATCGTTTTTACACAGTGGGATGCATTGCTAAGCAGCATTGTATGAAGCCCAACTTAAAATGTGCGCTTTCCACTTTCTCAGCTGTTGTGTGTCCTGCTGAGCAGGCTGTGGGAAGTGAGCAGCAGTGGGCCACTCACAGTGAAGTACTGGCTGTGAGGTGAGTCACAGGCAGGAGGCCAACAAGGTCCTTTTAGAAACAAGAGGGCTCTCTGTTGAACTCTAATAGCTTGACCCTATATTTTATACCATAAGGGGCTTTCATGAGAGTGGACTGAAGTGTGTGTGTACGTGGACATGTCTGCTCCTTGACATCTCATCAGGTCGTTTTATAAAAGATGGTGTTACCCTTTCTGTGGTATGATTGACAGGCAGGGAAGTGGGGTGCAATTTGGCATCTGATTCCACAGCTTTTGTGTTTATGTGTGTGTAAGTGTGTGTTTGTGAGTGTGTAAGTGTGTGTTTGTGAGTGTGTGTGTGCGTGTGTGTGTTTATGTGTGTGTGAGTGCCTCATTAATGATTGAGTCTGAAGAGAGTTCTTCGGATCAAACATTTAGCTGAATCAACAACTGCTGAGCTCATCGCACAGACAGACACACACACACACACGCACACTAGGCAAGTTTATTATTGCTATCTTCTGTGTCTTCATCCCGGAATCCAGGAGCCTCGTCGATGCCAAACAGCTTATGAAAAAAAAAAGTGTTCAAGTTTTAAAAAGAAGTGCTGAAAAAGTCCCTACTGTATCTATTCATGCCTCTTTGAGCGTGAATATCCTCACATGAGCAAATACCAGACACCTGACAGTGTCTCCAAATGAGATAAATCTGGCACATTCACACAAGCAAAATGATGAGTTTATGATCAGTGACTTGATGTGGCCCCAGTGTACGAAGCATTGCCTACCCAACATTGCACTGTTAGGTCTTAGTGTATTTCTCACTTGTACTGTGGGTGGATATTAGTATTAGTATTAGTACTTGCGTACCGTGCTGCGAACGGATCGGGTCCAGTCTACATCCGGGACATGGTCAAACCTTACACCCAAGCCCTCTCACTCCGCTCTGCATCGGCCAATCGGTTTGCTGCTCTCTCACTGCGAGCTAAACACTCAACAAAATCACGACTGTTTGCTGTCCTGGCTCCTAAATGGTGGAACGAGCTCCCCAATGACATCAGGACAGCAGAAAGACTATACATCTTCCCCCGCAAAACTATAAACACATCTCTTCCGACTATACCTGGAATAATACAAAAATAACAAATTATTATATTGTATTACTTAAATGGCACTTACCTATAGCACTTTGTAGTTTGGCTTTCTTGAAGAAAATTGTACTTTCTTGATTCTTGTTGTTCTGGGTTTGTACCCTCATGGTTGAATGCACTTATTGTAAGTCGCTTTGGATAAACGCGTCAGCTAAATGAAATGTAATGTAAATGTAAATGTGGATCAGGTCATTAGGATGTGAAAGGAACATTTGTCGCTGGATCAGTTCTATACAACCAAACCAAAATGATTGCTTGACCCATTTTCTTCAGCGTAGCACTGAATCACACATTTGAACCTCTTCGGGTGAATTTCTTTAAATGTTAGTATTTTTAATTATTGCACGATAACACTGCAGGTTATTTAAAGGATAAATACAATGCTTATGTTGAGGTTCATAATCTTAATTTGGGTTATTATTTGAAAAGGTTTGCATGCTCTAATGTTCAGAACACACATCACTTTCCTCAGCTGTCCATTGCTGCAGCTCCTCTTTTCAGCCTCTGTCTAAAACACTATGTTTTAGCTCCTGTCTGCCACTAGGTGTGCACAATGCAACAGAGGGGCAAAACATGACGTCCCAATACCCCAGAAGTATCAGCTGGACTAGTGATGAGGTGTTTAAGGATCTTCAGGAGCAGTATTTTCTGAAGGGGAGAGGAGCTTTCAGTGTTTTAACTTTGCAAACCTTTTATATACAAAAATAACCTAAATAACACACTGGAGGCAAGAAATACTAAAAAAAGCATATTATGTCTTCTTTAAACTATCAGTCACATGTTATGCATTGATATACTCTGGGTATGATTAGGATCATTATATCTGGCTTTGTAACTAAATGGATCACTTTGTGAGATTTTAATAAAATTAATGGAAAAATATGTTTTTTAGAACAAATTTAAATAAGTCACATATAAGGTGATTATTTAAAATATATCAAGTAATAAACTGAGTCTCAATAAAACAACGGTTTCAAGAGGAAAACTGTCAAAAATGTAATTAGTATTGTTGATGTTTTATCCAAGGACACAGACAAAGAGCATTATCAGTAAGATGCTGTGAGATCATTAAGTTATTTGACTGAAATGTAGTAAAACATTCATTTAGGCAAACCTGAGAGACTGAAAAGCTCCACCAGAGAAACATTTTAGTTATTAAAGACAATCTGGATGTTGTAGTAATGTTTTTTATGTCTTTCTTTTTCAGACAATCATCATTACTGCTTCAGAGCCAACGGTGGCACCTGTAACTGTAGCATTTTCTTTTGGCACATGTCTCTACTGCACCGTAATATTCAAGCTATAGAAGCAGACATTGCATAACTTAAGAGTGACGTAATCTTGGCACTTCTCTGTTACAAAGGTCAACACCAGGAGCTTCCTGCTGCTTTAGACAATGTTTCTGGTTTGTGTAAATGCCTTTGGTAGCTCAAAACTGTGAGTCTTGAATCTGTCATCATCAGTTTTGGTGTTTTGTTACCACACTGGACAATAAAAACTGTAAAGTAAAAGTACCTAAGCCTTTGCAACTCAGTGGTTTACCAACATCAGCAGGTTTGTGTGACTGATTGTCAGTGGTAAACTTCTCGGACACAGACACCCACACACATATCCTTATAAGGGACACTGCATTAACTTCCATTCATTGTGGATAGCCTAACCAAAAGCCTATCCCTAACCTTAACCATGGCCAATTCATGCCTAACCCTATGACCACAATTCACATATTACTCGTACCAGGACCTAAGAACTGACATTTTGCCTTTACAGTGCAGATGCTAAATCCTCTATTTCAACTGCACTTTAACAGCACCACTGAACACCACATTCAAATGCCTTTATGAATGTGCATTCAGTGTGTGCATGTGTGTAAAAGCACTGTACACTCCACAGTGTCTGAGCTCAGTGTGTGTATATTTGTATTTTTGATCTGTTGCTTGAGATGTTGACAGAAGTGTGCTTGGGCACAGATGGGGTGATAAATTGGTCACACTCCACAAAATGTGTCAAAAACTGGGAAACTCATCCCTCTGTTGCCACAGACGAGAGTGACAGAGAAGGTCGAAGTTAGGAGATCCTCAAATCTAATAGTCCACTGTTTGTGTATCTTTTTTTTTGTTTTTGTTTTTCTCCCCTCTCTCTCTCTCTCTCTCTGGAGGAATTGCTTGAATAAAATGTAGCCAACAGTAGTTATTACTTTATATTCAAAACTCTGCATTCTATTGTTGTATTATAGGCAGAATGAAAGGGGGAAGATATGTGTGTGTGTGGATATATATTACTATTCCCCTACATAGACACGCTAAAATCTATCTAAATATAAGCATCATATAATTTTTGAAAGGTGTTTATAATCACCTATATTATGGTGTGAGAACATATAAGGAGAATTGTGTTTATTTACAGTATTTGTCAACCAAACAGACACATCCAAGCCGCTTTTTATTAACATTATATTTGCTTACAGCTGCATTATATTGTGTTAGAGTAAAGTGTTACCTCATTAAAGAAAACATATTTTCGTAGTTTTAAACTTTTGAAGTAAGCAAAGTTTGGTTTGTGGATTAAAGAAATGTTAATCTCATTAGTTTGGTTCAGAAACCACTGATGACTTCTGTGTCTACATCTCCCCGCGTTTCTCCAATTTCAGGATGGTCGATAATTTTGTATTCTTTAATGAACTGATTTTCTTGAGTTTAGTTACAGCAATGTAGACACATAATTGGCTCTGGCTCAGTTTTGTCTTAATGATTTGTAACTTTTGTTTCGCTGAGTAATTTCATTGATTTTTTTTTTTTTGCATTTAGAATTGCTCTTTTAATCTTTGCTTTATTTATTACAACCAGTGAATGATAACCAAATCGCTCAATGTTTATTTTTCCATTAGATGCTCATCCTTCGACGTTCCTGAATGTGTTCTCATCCCCCCCCCCCTACATCTCTCACCCCCACCTTTTTAACCTTCCCTGTGCCGCAGTGTTCCCACCTCTCTCCTCCTCGTCTCTCCACCTTCACTCACTCACACACTGGGCAGTCGTCCAGGCAGATTGTATGAGGCGCTGTCCGTGGCTCTAATTCACCCAGACAGGACATTCATCATTAGTCACAGCCCTTGATGCTGCACCGCTGTTAGGAATTCTGTCTCTCATCAACAACTGTGACATTGTCCGTATATAAATGACCATTAGTGAATAAAATACATCCACATTCTGTCAGAACTCTGCTCACATACACAGCACCAGGCTCCTAAAAGCACGGCCCCTTGCAGTACTCACCTTGCTTTTATGGTGCAAAAACCCCAACTACAGAGTGACTCATTCATGAGGAAAGAAAGAAAGAAATCAGACGAAGTTTGACATTGGAGCAATCGTTTCCCTGAAGAAAATAATGAACCATTAAACAGAAACAGACACAGTAAGTCTTCCACTGACCTCAGCCAACAAATAGCATAGGCAGCGTGACTTTATTATGCTTCTGAGTTGAGCCATCAGTCCATCAACCGGAATTAAATCCATCAAACGCAGGTCCAACAAATCTTCGTCTTCATTCTCTCCACCGTGGATTGGTGGCTGTACTCACTCGTCAAGCCTGTTTGTCTCTTCCATTCATCCTCCCTACTGATTATTCACTTTAGGATGCTAGCGGCTCCACGCCTAATTAGCTCTTACAGCATATTCTGCTGCCAATTTCAGATTTGTGTTGGTTGTTGCATGCACAAAGACACACAAACGAAATGGAAGCAGACTGAGCACATCTGCTATGAGCACATGGATAAATCTGAATTGCACATATACTGAATGTACAGCAAACTGACAGACACACACACACACACACGCTCAACCACTTTTACTCCAACCAGATAATCAAACTATTAAACTGGAACTACTACACACACAGGAGCTCACAAAGTGAATGTTTGAGCACACCTCTCTACTGTGAGGAGAGTGTTTGACTAATTATTTAAACCAGGAGTGTCCAGGGTCACTCGCTGCCATATCCAGCTCTCCTCTGCTATATTAATTCCTAATAAGAAGTAATTTTCTCCATTTTGCCTTTCACCAATCCCCCACTGAGCTGACAGATGAGATGTTTGACATTTTTTCAGCCTCGGTGAGAATAAATTGAGGATAATCTTATTTTTGCCATTTTGAAATATCCACAGGGGTACCGTTGCCAATTAATTTAGATCATCAACTCTCCTCAGCCTCCAACTTTCTGTCTTTGGTGTCTCATTAGCTATTGCAGGATATACTGTTCTATTCTCAACGTGTTTGTCTCAACTAGAAAATTGCTGTGCATCTCCCTGTCAACTCTAGCTTTGTAGTCTCTATATTGTTTCATCCCTGTCTCTCTGTCCCACTCATCATTCTAACGGCTCATGCCTCACTTGCAGGAGGAAAGGATGGGTGAAGCAATAAATGGAGCAGGAAGAAAGAAAAAACGGACCAATGTGAGGCAGATACAGACCCGGTTTTATGTGTGTGCAACAGCATCGCAGCCTGGGTTTAATGTTTTTTACCCTTGGTTGAAATTTGAATAATAAATGAGAGTGGATCACAGCGATCGGAATTTCACAGGCCTGCTGCGCCATGTCAGTCTGAGCAGCTGTAATCGAATGCCACTAACTGTGGCTGGACAGCTTCAGTCTTCTAATGTTTGCTAATTGTCCTAATATTGTTACATGCAAATTCAAAAACTGCCAGGGTGTCTGCAGTTGAACATCAACAAGGCAGAACATGAAGAGAGCAGTAAAGTTACCAACAGCAAAGTTGTTTCAAAGACAGCAGCCCAAGTTTGCGTCACAATCTCAAGTTTAGTACCTACTTTAACTCCACCCTTATGTGCACAGCTTTAAAGGGCCTCAGTAAAAAAAGAGTCTGCACAGCTGTGTCTAAATAAATACCCCAACAGTGTAAGACATGTTTTGTAGCTCAAGAATTACTGTGCTGTGGTTGTATGGCTCCGCCAACCAGGACATTTTCAGTCTACATGCATTTTTTTTCAGACTCATAAGCATGACCTTGACTTTTGACGACTGAAATCTAATCAATTAATCTTTGATTCCAACGGACAAATGGTCAAAATTTTAACAAATTCCCCAAATTGCTGATACCCTGCTCAAATGGCCCAAAACATGTTTTTGAGGCGACAGTGACTTTTAACTTTTGACCACCAAATTATTATCAGTTCATCCATTAGTCTTCATTAACATTTTTACCAATTCTGAAGAAATTATCTCAATGTGTTCTGATATATCGTGTTCACAAACTTGCTCTGTGAGGTCACAGTGACCTTTGACGATAGATCACCAAAATATAAGCAGTTCATCCTTTAATTCAACTGAATGTTTGTATCAAATTTGAAGACATTTCTTAAGATATTGTGTTCACAATAATTGAATGGACAGAAAACCCCAAAACCGAATGCCTCTAGCCACAGGCTGTCCCCAGCGAAAAAGAGAAAGAGCAGAAAATGGCTAGAATGTTATTGTTTGAGAAATATTTTGCCATACTCGTACAAATTTATGTTAAAATGCCGATGCTGCACTCACGACCTGGGGCGACAGCAACTGGTGCCATGAGAGGGGCACTGGTTGATAGGAAACAGGTTATCTGGTAAACCAAAGAGGCAAATGAAATGGGCCAGGAGCCCTAATCACTCAGCTACCAGCTCACCCCAGGGGACGAAGTATTTAAGGCAGTCCTGTAAATGGACTCATAAACAGACATGATCACTAAATGGTCATATGATTTCTGATAGAGACACTGGATGGAAGGTAGACAACTCACAGAGGAATGAAGAAGGATGAACATATATCGGGTGAGCATTTATGGAGGATTCTCCATTTTTGGTAATTGACATGGTCAGTGCCATTTCCCTTGTGTCTCCTTGAATTAACCATTGTTTCCTTGTGCCTCAGGATCACCCCCTGCTTACCTGCCAGCCTGCTCGGATCTCCACCTGCTGCGCTCAATGCTCAGCTCACCATCCCCAAAACCCCCCATCTCCATCGGCCTCAAGCCTCCCTCAAGCCCCTGCCTCGCCTGCCAGCACCTCAGCCATCATCCCCTGCTGCGCTACAGCTTCCCTCAAACTCCTTTCTCACCTGCCAGCTCCTCCACCCTCATCTTCTCTTCTTCCCTGCACGTCCACCTGCTGGAGCCCTCACCCCCCTCCAATTCAACACACGGACACAGCCTGTTCTGCATGTGGGTTTACCCGTAAACACAGCAGGAGTCTCCACAGAGTTTAGGAGGAAGCCTAGTTGTGCTTTCCTTTTAAACAAGCAAAAAAAAACAGACAACATGAGAAAATGTGTAAATGATGGGAAGGAAGACAGCAGCTTGGAATCTAATCACACCAAGGACACTTTGCTGATTGCCTCTTCAAAAACAAGAGGGAGAAAATTGGTTTGGTTTGTTTCTGTCATGAAGGGAAGAGACAGTTGAAACTAGAAATGGTTAAAATGTTGCCGGGGAGAAATCAGAAGAAGCTTAAACTGAAATAACTAAATTACTCGTTCACAGACCTCGATCGGGGGAACAGTGAAAGGGTAATCTGTGGCGTCACTCCCATTCTCTTCTCTCGCCTCTTCCTCCAGTCCATTCCCTCCCTCCAACAATTACAGAGCTTTTCTAAATCCATCTCTTACCCCTCCTCTGTGCCTTCAACTCTTTCTGTCACTACTTTATTCATGCAAAGATACTAAATGCCTGGAAAAGGGAAATCCACCACATAATGGGTTTGCTTCCAGGACACATTGACCACTGATGTAGGGATATGCTGTGCTCCATTTACTGCATTAGACATACCACATATATTAAAATAAGCTGTATTTCCCTTTGTGGATGTATTATATATTTTCAGAAATACACGCCAGTGAATCTGAGTGGGATGAACAGGAAATAAGGCTTTTCCAGCCCATGTTTATCTACAAACAGATCAGTCTCCTTTTCTGTGCTCTAGATAAAGGCCCAATCCCATTTCACCCCTTGGCTCTACCCCTAAGCCCTTCCCCTTCATTTTGTGCATTCACGTGTAGGGGTAGGCTGTCCCAATACCTGTTGGGACGGAGGAGTAGGGCCAAGGCATAGGGCTTTATAGCCCTCGACACTCTTCAAAGCTAGGGGTACCCAGAATGCCTTGCGAATCACCGGCAAGCTGGGAGAGAGATCCACAAATGTAGAATTTTCTCCATTAATAAGGATTGAAAAAATTACTTCATTACCTACTTAATCACTTTTTTCACAACAACCTTAATGAAAAAGATAGCGAGCACACCAGCGTTAGCATGCTGCCTTTATGCTAGCTTTGATCTATTTTTGATAGATACTTGATTGAACACGCGTAAAGCAGCGATGCTACTAAACTTTACTGCTCAACAATGTTATTACAATGACATCCTCATCAAAACTGTCTCGTCTGTTTACATCGACGACTACTGATGACGTGACAGGTTTTCACGACGACTACTGATGATGTAATGGCTTCTTGAAGGGCTGTCCCAATTCGTAGGGGAAGATTTAAACCACTACCCCTTGTGACTCCGTTTCAAGGGGCAAGATTACCTCGAAAACAAGGGGTAGGGGTAGGGAGAACGGGTGAAATGGGATTGGGCCAAAGTATCGTAGATAAATCTTACCAAAAGACACTTAACCTGCGCAGCCATTCAAAATGTCAGGCTGGTGTATGAGTGAGTGTACTGGAGAGTTGAGAGTCAACAGTGAGGCAATGGAGAAGTGATTGATGGCCTCTTGAGTACACCATGCCCAGCCAAGTGCAACAATCCCACAAACCACATCAGCGGTGACAGCAACCACCAACACCAGCGCGATCGAGGACATTGTCTGCAACGCAAAGTGCGGTGCCAGCTAATTAAAACATAAGTAAATCAGAGCTTAATGAGTTGTAATTGTAGATAATTGCAGAGTTGTTGATGTATCATGTCTAATTGGCTTGCATTGCTGAGATAATGAGAAAAGTTTGATTACTTTATGCTAAGCGTGTTAGCGAGGTAGCAGGTGTTGTTCCGAGGAGTTGTCACAAGCAATCCCATACCTCACATCTCAATCTCATCACTCAGCCTCTACTGAGAAAGAGAGGGGATGGTCTCCCCTCTGCTGTGGCTCCCAAGTCTCTAATTATACACATGAGCTAATGGGACAAGCTTTGTTCCTCTTTTACTGTATTATTTAGATTATGAGGAGTTTAATCTCATTTATAACACTGTCCTGGGTGCCGGCTGTTTGAAAGTGGTGGATTTCATGATTTTGCATTCATGCCATATGGTGATGGTGTTTTTGTAAATCCTTTTTATATTGATTTTGAGAATGATAAATGTCAGGTGGTGTTCAACAACAAAGTCGGCTCAACAAACAGGATCCTGCTCCGTGTACACATTTCATCTTCTTTGTAGTTTCGGTCCATATTGAGCTTATTACCAAGATCTCACAATCAAGTTGACACGTTCTTCTTCTGGCTTTTGATCTATCATCCCTGCCATTGCCTCTTTGAAAAGCCAAAATTAATTATCTTCAAATCTTATCTATATTCTCGACTACGGTGCTTGGGATGATTGATGTTCACATTCTGAGTCTGTCATTTTTTACCTAGCCTTACTTTTGTTACTTAAAACTGCCATTGTCCTTAAGTCCTCTGATTTAATTCCCACTTTATCTGTTCATCACGTCTTTGCTAGCCATCAAAAGCAGTTAGGACACATTTAAGCTACAATATTCACATTGATCGGCGCAGAGCCGAGGATGAAAATGAGGCTGAAAAAAACTCACAAAGAAATAGAAGAAAGAAGTTAGAAGGGATGCAAATAAAACACATATTTCAACAAAAGAAATGGAAAAGGCACTCAAAACCTTAATAGTATTAATTGATCTTTAGAACGTGTGCGTGTGTGTGGGTGTGTGCGTGTGTGTCCTGAAGGGAATCATGCCGATGTAGCTAGTCATGCAATTGATTGGAATTCAAGTCAGATTATGTCCTCCGGATACAAAACCTGTCAAGGTTTCCTGACCTGTGTCTGCTTATGTGCATACAAACACTGACAGCCTTGACAGGCAGGTAGCAGAGCGATGGATTAGTTTACAAGGCGAGTTTACAAGGAAAAGAAAGAAACATTTCGGAGTGAAACTTTGGAAAGAAAATAAGGGGCTGGGCTGAAATTACAATAGTGGCCTTGCATAATGTTGTCACTGTGCATAGAATAGGAGTCTTGAACACCCAGGTGTGTGTTTTTCATCACATATATTGCCAATGTCACACTGCAGGAATGAATTGATCTGTAGTGGACAAAGTCTAAGTCACAAAAGGTTGATGGCTGTCTTACATGCTTCTTTAATCAATAATCACTATTACATATTCTTTAAATGAATGTGTGAGTGTCAAGGTGTCAGTGTGTGAGTGATGGCAAATTTGCCTATTTACATTTTAAATAATGAAACAATCAAAACAACAGCAGATGTACAAATGTTGCTTTAAAAATCGTGCATATCCAAAAGATGGTCCAAGATGGTGTGTAACACATGTCACAATGACTTAAGCCCCCAGTATTATTATTTTTACAGGCGCAGTGAAAAGTAAGGCATGTTACATTTTCTCTACTACTCCCATCTATTGATGCCACTGCTTCTATAAACACTGTGGCAGATAAATGGAAATAGGTAAAAACCTTTTGGCTGGACCATGAAAGTACAATATCTAATTGTTTGTTTCTTTGTGTCAAGTCAACATGAAGTTGACATCTTGGTCATAGTTCAGTTATGAAATTCAACAGAATTGTAGTTTGAGGAAATGAGTAAATTACTTCAAAAGATCACTCACCCACACACCTGACTATGGCTAAGGAGGTATAGTGGGTTGTTCACTATTCAGAAGTCTGGTGTCCTTGAGCAAGATGATGATTGTCCCTGACGGCTGTGGTGATGGTCCATGGATGGTGTGTGATACAAAGATAGAAGGCCTTGTATGAATGTGACTGGAAAAGCACAATACAAAATACAGTCCATTAACTCACTCACGTGTGTACTGCCGGCGAAAACGGAGACGGGAGGAAAATCCCTCAGCTCTTTTGCTCCATTGTTATCTTCCTCCCACCTGCGACCTTTTTACCCTGAGGACTCTGACCTACAAATGTGTTTGCATCCACACACACCCAGTATCAGTGGAGCGCAGCCTGTGGCCCATTCACTTTTCAACTGCTCCAATATCCAGATGTGTTACCTCGCTAAGCTGCTGCATATAAATTTCAAAGTAGCACCAGTAGATCCTTCATCAGCATTAACAGGATTGCAGTTGATATTGTATCCCAGGCGAGCTGATCTTACTGCTGATCACGCTGATTATCAGGCTTCTCTGGAGCCTGTGGGGGGGAAATGTGAGGCTCTGGCATCAAGGCGTATATCAAAGTATCGCTGCACACCTTTTGATGAAAGCGACCTGAACTCTGATTCGTTAATCGATACAGATGTGCAAAGATAAGATAAATAAAAGATTCCTCTAACCCTCAGAGGGCTGATTTTAGAGATTGCAGGAGCAATGACTCATTAAAATGCAATGTTAACAGAAAGTTTTTAAAGCTCACAGAAAGTCAACAGGATGTTTTTTCCCCTTTGTTGTTAGGTGCGAACCATCAGCAATCACAGATTACCTTGAAACTTTCAGTGGCTTGTATCTAATAATATGAAGGGGATTAGATTGCTCTGCTGCGCTCACTGCACCCAGCCACGCTGCATCTTTTTTCTCCTCTGTCTTGTCCTTTACCGCAGGCATTATGAAACGAATACAGTCGAACAAAAATAGCATAACGGTGCGGTGGGGGATGTAAATGGCGGTAAAAGGAAACAAATGGGAGTAAACAGCAGGGGGAAGAGGGATCAAAATGGGGCAAGCTTGATGGAGAACCACAGAATGGCAAACTCTGTATAATTTTTTTTCCCTCTCTGCCCATCCTCCCTTGCTACCATCCCCTCCTTCATCCCCCTCTCTTGCTTGGTTGGATAATTGGATTTGAGTGGTGAGCGAGGGGCCTGCTCTTTCAGAACTTTCTGGAAGGTCAGAGGTGGCAGGGCAACACTGTGTCACAGCTAATCTGTCCCTGGGTAGCCCCGGGTATGTCGGCAGGAAGGGCGTTTAGGCGTATTTTTTTGGCAGAGTGAGTACCTTTAAGATTTTGTGTGAACGTGTGCGGCAGGTTAGGGTCATCCTCCATGTGCAGGTAAGTATTGGTGGACGGCAAGAGGTGGGGGAGCGAGGGAGGAGATACAGAAACAGATATTCTGGCTCAGTTATTTATTAAGAGGTGACCCTGAAGAGGCGTCTCCCCGCAGACTGCAGGAGGCACTGAAGAGGAAACTCGCACACCGACAGGCATTACCTTCGCTCACTTAAGATATTCTCGGATAACAGGCAATACTCACGGTCACTTGGAGGCCGCATAAAACCATCCATGAGACCAGGTGCCCTTCAAAGGATAAAACTTGAAGTGGATTCATCTTTTTTTCCCCCGTGTCTAGTGACTCATATGGAGAGTTAAAATAAAAGACAGGTAGATAGTTTGGTCATCTGCATATTAGCTTTCTTCTCAAGGCTCGCCTCTCCAGCGTTTCCTCAAGCCACCACGGCCCTGGCCTTGAGCTGCCACACAGTTTGTCTGGGAGCTGGATTCACTTTAATGTAATGGGGCCGTAGCAGGTATTGTACATTGCAAAGGGGAGTTGGTTATGACAGGGTGACAAACTCTACATGACTCACTCGCCTGAGCTTTTAGCAGGGTAGGAGCCGCGGGAGAATTTGTGTGGAGACATATGGTCTGACATCGGCTAATCTGTTAAAGGGGCACACGGGGGGATGTTACTGTAACCTCTGTGAAAAGCATCTCAGCATCATGCAGGGGTTCGGCAACCATGAGCGTGATGGGCGAATACACTATTCTGTAGTGTGCACATTAGAGAACAAGGTCCTTTGTATGTTGTATTATCCATGGTTATCCGCTGTTCTTGTTTTTTGACATTGTTCTTGTTACACACATAGAATGTGGGCTTTTGTGTACAAAATCTGTGGGGCCCTGCCTTGTGGTGATGTTGAGAGATTGCATTATCTACCCTATCCCAAACTAGCTTTGAGCTTTACACCATTGCCCCAAGATTTGTTTTTGGTGTGTTTATTTCGTGTCTGTGTGTGTCTCATTAGAAACTGAGTGGAATATTTAGGAGGGCCCCAGAGATTTATCATACTAATGAACACTATCCGGAGGGGAAGAGACACAAATCTGGGCTCGGGAGGGAGGTAGTGTGAGAACCGGGAGAGAAGAGAGGGAAAGCAGCAGAGCGAAGGATCAGCAGAGGAAGGGAAAAAAGGCTCAAGTGTTTACTTCTGCCAAGTCAAACCAGAATGAACCTTAAGAGTAAGAGCCAGCGTCCACACTGACATTATCCATTAATCCGTTATTTTTCTGGTGTCAAAACATCCTCTGTACTTACCATTACATTACATTACATTTCCTTGGGCAGTACACACCATTTTTCCTCATACTGCCTTGTGAAAACTTGGTAAAGCACAGGCCGAATGAAGAGATCCCAAACAGAGGGATCCATTCCATTATGGTGTATGATGTTCTCCTCCCCAGGACAGCTGAATGGATGGATCACTGAGCCACACACTCACTTGACACAAACAAATCTTATTCACCCAACAAGGAGACGTGGACGTAATGTTTCTTTTATGAATATTAAAGCAAGAAGTGGATAAAATGAAGATGACAAGTTGTTGAGGGGTGCAGTCACAGAGTCGGCTTTATTCTGACTGATTACACCACGGCCACGATTGCTCACAGACGCAGGAGCTTTTGCGCACGGTGCAACAATATGAGGAATTGCTCACGGCCTGGCGAGAGAGCGGGGACATGTGTTTAGTCACAACACGCTCCATACGGCACGGGCATGCATACACGCATTGTTTGTCACACTGAGGGGGCTTCAGTGCTCATTGCCAAATGAGTTGAACAGAAAAAAGAGCGTGGAGGAGGCAGAGAAAGATGACTGGCTCTGAAAAATAAAATAAGCGAGTGAAGTAGACAGAGGGCACCTCGGGACAGGAAGCGGAGATATGAGACAACTTATTGCTGGCCTTGCTTTAACTCCGACTTCTGTTTTCACTGCAGTGGTGCTGGGTTCTCGCAGCGAGTCACTACACACAAAGCAGCGTAGCAGGGGGGGGTTATCATCAGACGTGAGCGGCCTTTGCGGTTACAGAGGCGTCTCCGAGCTGAGGTTCAGTCGACCAGCGGAGCAACACGCTGGTCATATTTGGAATGAGATACGGCCACGCTGCGATATACAACATATGTGTTGTGAGAAGCAAACCTCACACGGATAAATAAGGAATTACACATTAAAAAAGGATGAGTGAAGCGCCTTTAATAACAGATGAGGCACTTGACTTTTCTCTGTAAAGGCTGAGTGTGTGAAGAAAGACCCCATCGGTTCAATATAACCGCCCTTTCCTATTCTATGTAGTTTGTGGCAAACTACAGCCTGTTCTCAGAATAACACTCACACACACTGACCACAGTATCGTGTGGTACCATAACAGTGAGGCACTCTCCTGTTCTTTATGTGAGCTAAAACATGTTTAATTTGAACATCTCTTCAAGTTTTCATGTTGCACCGGGTGTATTGAAGGACTTATATATACCCCCAGAGTTATGTTCCCCACCCCTGGCTGTTGGCTTGTTTGTTTGTTGGTGGGTTTGTTGGTTGGTTTAATCAGTCGGACTCCACAGAAACTACAGATTTCCACGAAACTTGGTGGAAGGATGGAACATGGGCCAGGAAAGAAATCCATGGATTTTGCCGTGTCTCTGCACAAAGAGGCAGATAAAGGATTTTTTTGTTGGTTTTGTTGGTTTTGTTTTTTGACATTTTGAGTTTCCATGTTCTCCCCGTGTCTACATTAGTTTTCTTCCGGGTACCCCAGCTTCCTCCCACAGTACCAAAACATCCAGATTGGGATTAGGTGGATTGGAGACTCTACATTGTCCGTAGGTGTGTATTTGAGTGTGAATTGTTGTTTGTCTCTGTATGTTGAACCTGTGATACACTGGCAACCTGTCCAGGGTGTGTCCCGCCTCTCGTCCAATGTCCCCACGACCCTCAAAGGATAAGCGGTATAAAAAATGTACGGACAGATTTCCAAGTGCATAAATACATGGATCTTGTTGAAATTTTATTACCAATTGTAATTAAATTTCAATAAAAGAAATGTTGCATGTTGACTATCTATATTCTTTCCAGCCATTAAGAATGTTGTACTCCACCTGATCATGAGATACATGTTTTTTCCTAGACAGTAACACACATGTACACCACACACAAAATGAAATGAATTATTGTAATATCCATAACTGCGACGTCTCCTCTCCGTCTCTACTACCTCCACCCAACTTTCACCTTCACTTCTCCTTCATCCACCCATCCCGCCAACATCTATGCTTTCATAACCCTGTCCCACCCCCCTCCCCCCCCCCCAACAACTAATTCTTTATCTGGCCTTATTTGTCATAATCACCCACCCTACCATCCATCATATTAATTAGGTTTTGTCTCATTGTTCTCATCATCAATCACATGTCTATCATTGATCTCTTTCGGTGTCAGTCAAGGATGTTTAATTGTCTTCACCCATTATTAGTATTAAATGAATACACATGCGGTACATTTACTGCTCATTACACATCCCTTGTGGACAGAATGGAAAGCACTGTAAAACAGGGTTTCTCTATTAAGGATTTGATCATTATAATGTGACTGTCATTAACAAATAAAGACAGAAGAGACATGTATTCAAAAAAGGAAAATCTTACTTGTATCCTAAAATAATGTGTCCGTCTGAATCTTTCTTACTTTTTCAGTTTCTTACATTACTTACTGGGCAGCAGTGGCTCAGGCTCGGTTATCCCCTGACCAGAATGTTTATGGTTTGATCCCCGGCTCCTCCAGTCTGCATTCTGAAGTGTCCTTGGGCAGGATACTAAACCCTAAACTGCCCCCAATGGCTGTGCCGACCGTGTACGGGTGTGTGATAGAACAAACGCTGTGTATAGAAGTGCTGTATGACTGTGTGTGTGAGCGGGGGAAGGAGACTTGTACTGGAAAGAACTTTGAGTGGTCGATAAGTTTGGAAAAGCACAAAGTAAATACAGTCCATTTTCCTTTTTGAAATAATACTCCTCTCTCTCTCTCTCTCTCTCGCTCTCTCAGACTGGAAGAAGTTGCTTTCTCACTGCTGTCACTTCCCCCACCTTGATTCAAAAGTTTACTGGATGAGATTTTTTTTTGATGTGCTCAACGGCAACAAACTTTCCTTGGGCGAAAATTAATTTTCAAAAAAAATCCATTTTGATTTGTATCTGTTTCCTTGTAAATCCTTCACTTTGTACTAAAACACAGGGTTGTGTTTACTTCCGAGCTTTCTGTACAAAAATTCAGTGCAGACAATGTGTCTGTACACATGAGGATGCATCCTTGCCCACACACTCTTGTACACATAAACACACACATGCACACATGCACACGTACACACATACGCACAAACACACACACATCCATTTGCCCCTGGAGCAGCAGGAGTGGTAATCCGGGTGGATAACACAGCATTCTGATGCTTTTACAGACTAATTTCTGTCCTTGTTGTCACTCCAGGTCCCTCTTTGAAGCTTAAAGGGAAACACAAATACAAGTGTGTGTGTGTGTGTCTGTGCGTGTGTGTGTATTTGTCTTTGAGAGATATAGAGGAAAAGAGACAGAAAGAAAGAAAATGATATATTATGTGTGCCTTAAAGGCTGTTTACTGATATGCATTATCTGTCAATCTGCTTCATCCGCAGAGACAATAACGGTTCATAGAGGACTTTGATGTGAATGCGCCCTTCTCTATGACTGTGGGCGTCCCATTTCAAAGTTTCCCTTTTTATATCCAATGTGATGACTTCATTGAGACTTGAAACAAGACGATATCTCACAAACATGTTGAGGCAATAAGGAAGGCGCCACTGCCATCAACACAGATGGGAAGGACTAAATGGGGAAATTGAAAAGGCTTTTTTATCCATTTGAGTCATGTCCTGGTCCGGAAAGCTCCACCATCTCATTAGGGAGATCGTCCAAATCATTGAAGCTGCCAGGTCCCCCACCTCCCAT
The DNA here is from genome assembly GCF_009819705.1 of Hippoglossus hippoglossus. Taxonomy (NCBI): domain Eukaryota; kingdom Metazoa; phylum Chordata; class Actinopteri; order Pleuronectiformes; family Pleuronectidae; genus Hippoglossus; species Hippoglossus hippoglossus. The sequence continues at coordinate 15,112,307 of NC_047163.1, read as the reverse complement.
GTGTCTAAAGCTAAACATGCTCTGAAAACCCAGAATAAGGTGCAATGGTTTCCTCCTCCTCTACAGGAGAACATTTAACTGCAGTCTCGCCCTTTGATTTCTTACTCAGAGCCTGTGATCACATGTGAGTGAAGATAGTTGGAAGGAAAAATGAACAGGAAACTTAGAGCAGTGCTTTATATCCCCTCTTTAACCCCTCAGTGTGATATAAAGCCAGAAATACTGCAGCAATGATTCTAACCTTCGTTCGCCGTGACAGTGCCGCTTATCACCTGTGAATAAGACTGCAAGATGCCTGAATTATGTCAGCGCCTCTCTCCCACCTGCAATGAGAACCGTGGTTTCAGACTGTCGGGGGGGTGGGGGGGGGTTACATTACAGTCAGCTGCAGTCCAATCGAGATCATATCAGAGGTCACAGAATCAGGATTTGGAGGCTGCATCCAGCCTTTCTGCTCTCATTTCACGCTAAGTCCATTGGCTCTCTCATCATGTCTCACAAATTCTTTTACCAACTCAACTGTAACTCACCGCGCTGGCCTTTGACACGCGCTGGTTCTAGAAATACAGAAAAAAAGCTCTCAGCAGACCAGGATGACATTTCCACACTCCACGTTTTTTTTTTTTGGCCTCACCTGAGTTTTCAGCCTGGAAGAGACACAGCTGCTCCTGCAGGGAGAGCCGGGTATTCCACCGCCGGGCAAAACAATGCAACACCAACCCGATCTGCCAAAAGCCCATAAACCTTGAAAAGCACTTCATACTTTTCATGCATCAGTCACAGATTGACGGTGCTGAATGGCTTCTACCTTCCACTAGATCAGAGCCTGCCTTACCAATTCATGCAATTCCTTTAATTCCTGCTCTCGACTACACTACAACTTCCTGCTGGCTGGTCCTTCTCACATCTGCCCTTCGAAAGTCACACTTCATCAAGACAGCTAAGACAGTTAATCTTTAACCTCACTAAACACCCCCCCCTCTCCCTCTCCCACACACACAGGTCTACTCTGATCAGGCTCTCAGGTGCCGCTGACATCCACTTCATATCATTTATAAAAACCTATAGTAATGAGGGATCAGCACCTTCAAACCACGAGTTAAAACCTACAACCCAGTCCTCAATTTAAGCCTCTGATATGCTGTGATGTTGTGACATGAGGCGTTATCCCTCGCTGCAGCCTTCCGCTAAACGCTAGGTGAAGAAAAATAGAAAAATCACAACCACACTGCAGGATAAGGCAAAGAAGAGTAATAGAGTTATAGTTACTTGTAGAATGCCTCATCTTTACCAATAGTCTCTGCAATCTCCCGCCATCTGGGAATCTCCATGCTCTCTACGCCGCGTGCCAGCAGAAATGACGAAGACAGGAACTGTGCTGATCAAAGCCGCTGGTTTGACTTAAGTGGCTCCCCATGCCCTTAACGATGAAGTGATTTTTCTTTTTACCTTCGTCTGGGCTCTCATTTGAATTCCATCACTTTGAAAAAAAAGTTTTCTGTTTTGTTTTCTCCTCGTCCCCTGATCCCCTGGCCGCCCACATCACGCCCTGGCACCTTTCCTGATATTTTGTCAAAGAATGAAGAGGCTCTTAAAACACTTATCTGCTGACTAACACCGTGCTTGAGGAAGGTTCACATACTTTACTGCTTCTGATGAAGAGATGTTTGATGCGGGAGCTTTTTTTTAATTTAATTTGAGGTTGGCTCCACTGTATGTGGGACTGTTTCTGTCTTTGCACTGCAGCATCACTTCATCAGGTTGTGTGGTAATGTACTGTGGAGTACGGCTGCAAATGGTGGTGTTCAATGATGTTTCATATCAAAATGGTTATTATTCATTATTAAACAGAAAATATGAAGTGGTACGAATATATGCTTTTATTTATTGTTGTACCTGAGCTCAAGTCAATCATCTTTAACTTTTGCAGAAACGACAGTGATTCTGTGTAGATTAACTGTCTCATCTGTAGATTATTAAAAGCATGAGTAAAATTCAAAGTTTGCTTTTATTCAATGGTAATAAGATTCAAAAACATCAGAGATATGAGTCCTTGTGTCATAGTAAAGAAAATGTAGAGGAGTCTGTCAAGCTTCATTTGTAACAGCTGCCAAATGAGCAATGGAATGAAATGAAGAACTTAAAACAAATAATCTTTTTCATTCTCTCTTTCTCTCTCTAGCCCACACTTATAATACAAATTCCAGCGCTCACATTGAATAAATTGCTGTCAGTAGGTGTGATAACGAGATGATCTTTCACCCCTGGCATTTCCATACAATAAGACCGACAATGCTACAATGGCAGCACAAAAACACCACAACACAGATGGAAACCCACCTGCAAATATGTCTACATGAATAGGTAAGACGCATAAGACTTTAAAAGCTTTTTGTATCTGATTATTTCTTTCTTTCTAAGCTCTCTTTTCCATGTCTCCCTCCCTCTCTCTCTCCTCTCCTTTCCTGTCTTCAGGTGTCTGAGATAGATGAAAAGTGACTTCGGTGTCTCCAGGTGTCACCGATGGAAACAGGGTGATGACTCTCCTAAATGGACAGCCTGCAGCAACCTTCATCCAAAACGCTCATCTGCATTCAAATTCATAACTTGTTTGTCTAAATGTGCTTGTGTGCGCGCGTGTGTGTGTGACTGAGTCTATATTTCTGCGGGTTTTAGAAAGTGTCGGCACCATCTATGTGGGTGTGCAAGGTATCCGTGTGTTTTCTTGTCTTGGTGTATGTGCAGGTGTCGGCCACATGTGTGTGGCATACGGGAAGTGCGAAGGTGAGAAGTTGCAGGTGTGCGGGTTGTGCATTTGTCATGCACACACGCGCGCACACACGTCACAAGGTGTCAGCTTGCAAATTGGTTTCTCTCCTCTGGGCTGACAGAGTTGACAAGCCCTTTATGAGAGGTATAAACAAGGCTGCTTAACCCCACCCCGCCACCCGCCCGCCCTCCCCTTTTCAGCTCACTCTCCATCCTTTCAACTTAAAGCACCAAGTCTCCTTTTAAACTCTAATGCCGCTCCGCTCTGAGTGCCCACTTATCTGCGAGGCTCGCACTTCAAATCACTCAGATTACTCTCTCACCTTGTTTGTAGGCGTTATCCTTCTGAAATTTTAAGTCCCACTGATTCTACGCAAACGTCTAAATGTGTTGAAGATCTCGAATGCTGATACCCTCCTATTACACAGTCCTGCAAACCTTTCGAGGGTTAGCAAGGCGACGAAGATGCCAGAGAGATGAAAAGATGAAAGCATGGCCTCCTACGACCCATGAGTCATGTAAACCCTTTTCAAATACTTATGCAATGGCTTGGCTGAGTACTTGGAAGGTTATTATTTACTGAGAGATGTGCTCCCAATATTGTCAAGTATGTACAGCTGACTGACACAACATGTAATCAATAAACCATCGATGTCACCAATTCATTCAAAAACTGAGGCGTTAATATAAAAATCTGTTTTTCACAGGGGTTCGGTTGTTGTTGGACTGGTAACTTCCAAGAGTCTTCACTGGTTGTTTGGCTGGTCCCAGTTGAGAAATACCATCATCCATGACCTACAATGAATTTTCTTGTTTTATAACAGTGGCTTTTAGAGGTGCTGATAGGTTTCATCCTATACTTCCTGTCTTTATGCTAAGGTGAAGCCGCCCACACGTGATCAGCGGTAACTCTGCCAAAAAGCATTGGCGCCGAAACAGGCTGAGGCCTTCCCTCAGGCATGGTGCACCGCCTGAAATTGTCAACAAGCGCTGCGTTCAACATTGATCCTGGTGGCTGCTGAGTTACCTGCTGTATGTGATGTGGTCTGAGGCAACGGGCAGAAGAGACTTGATGGAGGAAAAAATAATCATCTATGTTTCTGAGTTCCCCGAACTCTATAACACTGCTTTAAAAGTTTAACACGATCCCGGTAGGCAGAGTAATGGGTGTCAAAATGTGTATATATTTATGAGCTAGCCCAATTCAATGCTAAAGTTAGCTTAGTTGTTTATGTACGGCAGGAAAACACAGCGACATGATGACATATACCTGTGCTGGCCCACAAGTGTCTGCACCCCGTGAAATGTTTACTGTTATTGTTGTGTTGCTAAGCAGTTTGGATCAACAATGTTGTGTTAAGTGCTACATAAATAAAGTTGTTGTTGAGGAGGAAAGGAGACAACGAGAAAACAACTCATCCTTATCTTGTTCTAATTTGTCATGATTATATAACCTGAACTCGGACCTCAAAATATATCTTATCTTCATCATTGCAGGCAGAAAATGATATCCCTCATATTTTTCCATGCCTGTGAGACGTACTCAGCATTCCAAAAAGAAGATGAGGTGAATTTAAATAGTTGTGAATACATATACATCTTGTGAAAGTCTGTGTGTGTGTGTGTGTGTGTACGTGCTTGCATCCCTCTATCCCTCTGTAATGAACAGCCAGTTAATGAAGGAGCCCTTGCTCCTTCCATTCCACCAGCCAGGAAATAATTACCTCGTGTCTGAAGTCATTCTCCATCTGCACCACACTCCATGGCTTCATTTAGCTGCCGTCGCTTTAAAAGATCCAATTCTTTCTCTCTTCCCATTGTCCCACACCTTCACACGCCCGCCTATCTGAAGGTCGATAAAACCACCTGTCACCCACACCTGTCACTCTTGTGCTTTAAATATGATGAATCAATTTACTCCGTTAAGTGTCAGATGACTGTGAGAGGAGTCTGACTTTTGATGGTTTAATAAAGGCCTTTAATAGAGTTTTCTATCTGCAGGCCAATGTGTGCGTATGTGCTTGTGTCTGTGTGTGTGTGTGGGCATGCACGTGTGCTTGCATGCGTTCTCGACATATTCATAATAGAAAAAGATACCCTCTACACCCCAGAGGTTCAACATGACTCTGACATTTTTTTCTTTTTATAAGTTTCTCCATTCATTAAATGAACTGCTCCTGCTAGTCAAACCATTCTTCTTCTTGCTCTTCTGCCAACCCATGTGTCTTCTTTTTCCGAGCCATGACTCCAGCTTATCTTACTTACTTATCTCGCAACCTATACCTTGTTTTTCAGCTTGTTTATGTGTTATTTACATCTCTACTGTATAAGATGTGTGTCCACTTTACATGTTCAATTTAAGCAGATGTGTGCGAGGGCTCAAGGATGTCGGTGTAAATCTTTGTCAAGGTGTTCCTTTTTCAAAATGCACCTTTAGAAGTTAAAAAAGACAAAAGAGATAACTTCAACACCCTATAGCCTGATACCGCATTCTGCTCGTAAATGTAAGTGAGGGTTATTAAACAAAAACCATATAACCCGCTGAAGACATGTTCAGACTCATTAAGCTCACATCTGGAGAAATGGATGCCACAGAGAGGGCTTGCAGTTTGTGTTTATACTTAACCGGGAGAAGAGAAGAGTGGATGAGACTGAAAGAACGAGGGATGGAGATGGCGTGAGAAATGTGTGTCTGCGTGTGTGTGTGTGTGTGCGATGTACTACTTCCATATTCTGTCAGACACGGTGAACACAGATGGAAACTGATGCCGTAAATGGAAAGTAAAAGGCAAACAGAAGGTGGCACTGGTGCGATGCTAACATGGGTGAAGTAAAGCATGTGGGGGAAGAAGAGGCAGGAAGAAGAACTGTCTGCTTCCAACCTCCAAATATTTAAATACAGGTGAATACAGTGTCAAAGCTGGATGTCATTGAAAGGTTTGAACAATTACACCAGCCAGACACATATGACACACAAACACACACACACACACACATAAAAGCAACTAGTTAGCCACATGTCTGCTTTACAGGCGATTAAAAAGCTCTTGATGTTATTGGAATTGCAAAGTTGCTGAAAATGTCACTGAGAAAAGCCCAGGCTGTCTCCATGTTGTTTTTTCTGGCTTCTTTTGTTGCTGTGGTTACCATCCTGTGCCTGCACCACAGCCGTGCTCTGTGGCGCAGGAAGGGGCGTTAACAACGGTGTTTGAGCTCAGCAGGTGAGGTGAGAAGGGGCCTGGAAGTTGCACTTATTCAAATTGTTACATTCTCTTCCTGTCTCTCCTCTGTTTTCAACAAACCTGCAGACAGCAGCTTCATGTTCTGAAGTTAACATATTAAAAATGCCCCCAAATGCTTAGATATATGAAATCCTACTTCAATTTTAGACGCCAAAATAGCAAAAAGTATACAGAGTATATATAATATTCTGCATGTGGTGCATAATAGATACTGGTGCTCCGATGGCCTAAATGAATAGACTCACCCAGCAAGAAGAGTGAAAGTGTGCCTGACACTCACTTGTAAGAAGAACTATGTCATTCAATGTTAGATCATTACTTGACTTTGAAAATCAACAAATTTGTTGATTTTAAATTCATAATGTCTCTGTCCATCCTTTGGTTAGGAGGCGTTTTTTCTTCTTCTTCATGTTTTGATCAACTTGTGTTGCTGTCCACCTGACTGTGCCACGTTTCCACATTTCCATCTCCTGACGTGATTCCAGAGTACCTGAGCTGACGATCTCCAGCAGTGATGAAAAAACACAAGAAACCATCGAGAGAAAGAAGAGCAGAGTGGAAGAAGAGGTAGAAAATTCAGCCTAATGAATCTGTGGACATCTCAGCATTCACAGCACATTCCCCTCATTAATTTGCTATGATGTTTAATTTAAATGCAGCTCATTCCTGTTTACCCTGGTGATTCGCTGTGTAACAACATCCTCCATGTGATTGTGTTTCTTTTCAAGCCTCCTTTTCAAACGAAAAACATCCTGAGCAAGCAACGGCTTCAAGCTGCTCAGCTCCGTTCTCTCCACTCTTCTGGGAGAACAAGCAATAAAAGAACAAGAGTTGAAACTAGAGACCATGCTGCCATGGGATCACACCAGTGACACCCTTCAACATAAGAATACTCACAGGCCATTACTACTTCATTACATGAATACTCAGTAGTCTTTATTACTTTATTACATGAATACTCAGTAGTCACTACTACTTTATTACAAGAGTACTTGGTCCTCATTACTACTTTATTACAAGAGTACTTGGTCCTCATTACTACTTCATTACATGAATACTCAGTAGTCTTTACTACTTTATTGCAGGAGTACTCAGTAGTCATTACTACTTTATTACATGAATACTCAGTAGTCTTTACTACTTTATTACATGAATACTCAGTAGTCATTACTACTTTATTACATGAATACTCAGTAGTCTTTACTACTTTATTACATGAATACTCAGTAGTCTTTACTACTTTATTACATGAATACTCAGTTGTCTTTACTATTTTATTACATGTGTCTTCAATAGTCATTAATACAATATCAATTGAGTATTCAGACAGAAGTACCCAAAACTGTCTCTATGTTTGACACTGCTACAGTAGGTGTCTCCTTGACACACACACTGCTATGGAGCAGATTTGGTGGCAGGAAGGTTGTGGGTTTGAAGCCCGTCTGTCTGCATCATTTAGTACAGTTCAGACATGACCTGCACAGCTTACTTAAAGAATTGGGTCCAGACTTTCTCTGGAGTTTGCCTTTCAAACATGAACAACGCAGCAAGAGATTCTCTGCTCAGTTCAGTGCATGTCTGGAAGCAGCTTAAAACCTACAATTAAAGTAGGTATATATATTGTTTTACATGTGAAGAAGGGGTCCTATTTACTTTTTAAGATATATTTGGTTAGAACGCATGTAGCTGGTAAAAGTGGTAGTTTGACAGTTCATTTAAAGCCCTGTGCGAACAAACAACTGGCCTCAATCTGACCCCTGTGGTCAAATGCTTCTGAGACCCTGACCGAGTAGCATGGTGATGTGTATCCTCAGAAGGGAATGACTCATGTGATTCACTAGATGCCTCATTAAGATAAATAATGGACAAGGTACATCAGAGGCAAATACATCTTGATGCAGAGTTGAGCCATATTTATTTCAACTCTGAGCTGGATTTCATTCTAAAATGTATTAAATTCTAAGTCTAATACTTTCATTTGGGCTTTTAACCTATAATATGATGTCATTATCCTCTTCAGCGCCTTGGACAGTGACAGTAAGAGGTTCAGAAGAGTCAAGTGACTGTGATGACTTTTTTGGTAAACATACAAAAAAACTTGAAAAAGGTTTTATCTTAACCTCTAACATTAATGTGACACACACAGAGTAGAGCCCAGAACCATCTAAAGGTCACATTGTATAACGGTGACAATGCTATTCATGGACGATGTGAACCATAAATCAACTGCTCCTGTGTTTTTCCTTTGTCAGTGTCTCATCAACAGCTTTTCTACTAAGAATTAAATGCTGAACAAAGCTTTTTTTGTGACCTCAAATACTTGGCTGTAAATCATCTCAAGATGGTCAAAATAATGTTTAAAATATTTCCTATTAAATGAATAAGGATTAATGGCTTTACGCCATGTGGGTTCTCTGTTAAAAGTAAAAAAAAAAATTATACAGACGTTTTTTTTTTCCATCTGCATGAATCTGCAAAACATACCAAACATTTTACACATTAAAACTAAGCAAAACTTAAATTATTTTGAAAAACTAATTTACCACTTAATATTGACACCTAATGGATTATAATGTGTAATTCATTACCTCTTCATGAGCTCATTATTAATCTGTTTTGATTGGATTGCTCCCTGAGGGTTTATGATTACATAATATGCATCCATCACCGATGGCAGAAAAGCTTCAGGTATGAAATATATGCTGAAGGATAGAAAACATCTAACTTCTGATTCTGTCTGTATCACCTTCACTGAGGAACATCATTTAATTAAAATTTGCTGGTAAGATGATTGTATCTTTAATATGTAAAATGTAATGTGCTGTTCAATGGATTAGTCAAAACTCATTACTTGTTGGTCAGAATCACTCGTTTCTGAGGTTGAGCTTCACTTTCCTGCATCCCTCCATTCACTCATTCTCTTTCCCTCTTTTGTTCACTTACTTTATTATTTATTTCTGACCTTGGCCCTGCAATGCAGAGGCTGCAAAATTCTCCTCAACCACTCTTCCACCCCCACATCTCTCCCTCTATCTCCTTATCTCTCTCTCTCTCTCTCTCTCCTATGCTGCGGCCCCGCTCTGCATCTCAGCAGCACGGGCCGGCATTTACCACCATTCGCCTTCTCATTCTCACTATGCCATTCACCCTGTTTTCATTTCTCTCTCCCTCCAACTCTTTCCTCCTTCTTCAAACAACCTCCTCTGTTTTTCTGCACCTCGATCTTTCCATCAGAAATAATCCCTCTCCTCCCTCTTTCTTTCTTTCGTATTCTTCTCTCACTCCTGCCTCGGTGCCACCTACAGCATAGATCCTTCCATAAATGTCCACAAAACCTCCCACCAAAATTAAACTCAGGGGATACTCGTGGGGGAGGTCTGCGAGTGCACGGGTCTGTGTGAGTGCGCGTGTGCACATGTAGGTGTTTGGGGGGGTTGTTCGTGTTCTTATTTCAGCACATGATTTATAGTGCATGCCTCCTTGGATCTCTCTGTGAGAGCAAGCACGTGTGTCTACAGTCAGGCTCCGGGCTGCAGAATAAATCTTTATGAGCTGAAATCTTAAATTTAGCTGCTGAAGAATTTGGTCTGAGATTGGAAACAATCAGAAACCAGAAATTTTGAGGTTGTTTGCAGGAGATTGATTCATGATCGTGACATGAATCACTGGGTGGGATGAAGTATTGGTGACTAACTATACTCTGCTCACTTGGATGCTTTATTCCATGCCTCTATAAGCTTTGGAGATCTGTGACCAAACAAGTAATTCCTGTTTCCAGGCTGTTTACCGAACGCTTGTCCTTGATTTCTGGTGTAAAACAATGTAAACAGTTTGTTTTTCTCTCAAGTGCAGATAGATGGATGGATGGACAATAAGTGCTAGTCAATCTTGTTTGGGTGTTTGAGGTGTTTGGAAAAGAGTTGCTCTATGAGTCTTCAAGAAGTTCAGGAAGATAAAGAGGCCAACCTAGCAACATAGGCGTCCATAGCAACCACCATAGACATGACAGAACCCTGAAAAATCTATGCAGTAACTCAAAAACTTAAGATGGTATACATTCACTTCATGAAGATTGAGATTTAAAAAAGAAACTTATTTTACAAAGACATTTTTTTGATCCGAAACTATTACATTTTCCACTAAGAATAAAGGGATCACCGCTAGAGGATGTTGCTGCAGATGTTTGTGCACCGTAAATCCTCATGTTTTGATTTGTCACTGCTCATGGTGGTATCCTTATCCGTACAAATCATGTGGAATCTGAGGATCATCCCATCTGAGTCAGGTATCTGTTTGTGTAGCCACGTCTCAGAGAACCACGAGTGGTCCCAGTTCATCCATCTTATTTGCCAGGGAACTTACATTCCCCATAATGACTGCAGGGATGAAATATTATTTTCCTCATTCTCTGCACAACAGCAGCTCTGCTCTCCTGCTGTTTCCTACTTAGCTCCTCTTGAATTGAGGGCTTTCCACTGGCCGTAGTGGTTGATTGCTGTAAGGCGATCACTTGTTTGCATGTGTGGATAAGTCCAATGGAGTATAGCAGGCATGACTTCCAGTCAATGGAAGCGATCTGAGGACAAAGGAGTTTAATAAAAATGTAGTGAAAGCATTTTAAAGCATCTTGATGTTGAGTAATGTCTAGTAGCATAAAATAACTTATTAGAACAGGACAAGTACCAGGTACTGCATTACAAAATAAAAGAATTGAAAATGACAAAGACACATGGAGCTGCTACAACAGGCTGCCACTAGCACAGAGGCGTCAATAGGATCAATGAAAGCTCTTTTGTCTTGCTTGATACTTTTCCCACTCTGCATTCTGATCTCTATCCCGTGAGCAATAAAAATGCAATTTGTGAGCAATCAATTCTTTGTTTCAAGTGACATGGGACGGAATCAGTAAAGAGCCAAAGGTCACTGCCTGAATGCTTCCCTGCATTCTCTCAGACTCGGTGGGGTCAGCGGGTGCAGCCCCCTCCCAGGAGTGAAGCAGGTCATTTCACCTCCAGATCAGCCGCTTTTAGTCCAGTCTGACAAGTCAGCTCTAATGTAATAGTCCCTCATCAACTGAAGGACAGACGATAATAAACGTTATTTATGTGTGGCATTAAAATCATGAAATAGAGAGGTGCAGGGTGCAAATGTGCCAAAGAAGGAACAGAGGCTTTCTTTTTTGAAGGGGGGAAATCAGGAACATTTTCTGCACAACTACCTTTAATTTACATCCACTCTATTGTTTTGATATTTGAAGTTTCCTAAATATATAATGATCACACCATCCTGCTGATTACTATTTGTCAACCCCATTAAAAGATTGACCACTAAAGATGCTCGGCTCTGTTACCATGCCAACATGAGATAGTAGCAGGTTAACAGGTAAGAACAGGACATTGAGGAAGAAGAAAAGTAAATATCATTTAAAAGTTGATAGATGATAAAGCTATGGTGTTAATTTTGTACCGATGGCTGCAACAATCAAAGCATCTACATTATTTCTTTATTTCAAACATAATTAATGTCAATTATTATTTAATAACAACCAATAATGTAAATACAATCCATACTTAGTTTATACTTTATTTATAGTGACAGGTCTCTAAAGTCTTAACCAAATCATAATGTTAAATATGGTCAACAAATTAAGTTTTGCGTTGTGTCCTAACACAATAGTACATTATATATACCATTATAGACACATTCCAAGTGAGTACTTAGTGAGATAAATTGGTTAAAGAGAAAAGGCTTGATGTACTATTGAATATCATTATTGTAAACTTAACGATTGAATGTCAACAAAAGACTGAAAAGTTGCACTATGATGTTAATTACATGCTCCCATTTCTGATTACTGACTAATACCTGCCAATGCACTGATGAAGATAAAATTGGACAAACAGTTCATGAGCATTATCCTCAAAAAACAATCACATTCACATACTATCTGCACATTGAAAGCACAATTCACCCCAGTCAGTGTTCCTCCTGTCCACGCTGGCCACAAATAGATCCCTCCTCGAAACTATTATGAGAGGAAGCAATGGTGGAAAATATGTATATGAAACTTCCATTTCAATAAATCACCTTCAAATTTAATTGAGAGAGAGGGAGGAGAGAGCGATAGTTGAAAGTCTATAACCACTTTAGCACAGCCTATTGCATGGAATGTTTCTGTAAGTTAGAACCCACAGGTTATGGATCGACCCCCTCATCACTCCTGTGTGCTGAGAATAGATGTTTTAGAACCACTCTGCTGCCACTCAACTAAATTCAAAATTATTTCAGCTAATGCGCAGATGGAGTAACACATGAGATTTAAGAGAGCAGCCTATATTTAATCAAACACTCCGGATGTGTTTAAGTGAGCATAAAAACACGTTTAACGTTGTTGAAGCTGTAAAGGACTTGGAGTGATTGAGACCATATCTGTTGTCCACAGCTGCTTTACACTGCGTGAGACGCTTCTTCAGGTCAGTGAATCCCTGCAGCCATATGAAGGCAGCAGGACACATATGATAATTAAGCTGCAGCCTCAGGCCGACACTTCAGCTCTTTAATCCGGAGCGTCTTGAAACTTCTTTTGGCATTTTGTAGTTTTTCAGATGTTTTTTTAATGCCTGAAAAACTTTACAGAGCTGATACTGTTGCATCATAGTTTGAATTATGATGAGACAATGTACAACTTAGAAAGCATTACACTGACTAATCGGTTTATATGATCACATCAAAGTGTTTCAAATATAACTATATAACAAGAATTCATAATTTATGATGTAAATATAAATGTAAATATGTATTATTATATATTTTACGTAATAAGTTGTAATGAACCTCTACATATTATGTTTTGTATGGACCATGACAGGTCTAGCAGTTTATCAGTAGACCTGATCAATACAAACCACAGACTACGGTATTCCTCCCATTCTGCCAAGTTTAAAATATCCAGGGTACAAGTGTCGTCATCTTGTCGTTTGCCAGAGTCTGTGCAGTAGTAATCTGGACGTAGAGCCACGGTATCAAGACCCCAATGACACATGCTCCCAACCAATCGAAGTAAGTCTCAGCTGTCAGTCATGGCATTTCAACCTGGTTTTACAACATCAAAACAAGTAGTTGAGACTACACTGAATAAAATAAGCACTTGTGATAAAAACTTAACTAAAATAACTAAAACTAGAATGTATTCAATCTGTATTTTGACATTTTATTTTGGTCCATGTTCCATCCAATAACATGGAGGAGGCAACCTTTCTGACCTTGACTGCAGCCAACCACCAGGGGGCAATCCAGATGAGAAAATACATATTTTTTTTAATTGTTAATAATTATTTCCAAAATCCATCTTTTGACTCTGGTCTGTGTCCAGATGATTAAAATCCGTTGTAATACATGTTATTGTTTTGGAATCTTTTATTGTTGTACATCTTTCAAATGAATGCACAGAGTTATCCCGTCTGTGAACTTCACCGTTCAGCGGACATTGGCGGTAAAGGTCAGTCAACAGGTTTTTTTAAGAATGCCGGGAGTCATCATCCCAACAGGTTGCGATGACATCACTCTCCATGCTCTGCTGCAGGCACAGCGATGACCTAAAAACCCATCTGGCTGTGTGTATGTGTGTAAGAGGCATTTAACCACAGATCATTTCAGAGGAGATATTTCCTGTCTGAGTGCTTACGTGTACAGTTTTGAAAGTGTGCATGTGGTTCATCAATGTGTGTGTGTGTTCATGCGTTGTGTGCAGTTGCATGCAGGTAGATATATAATCTCATCTTTTACAGTCTGATACATTCCACTGTGCTTTGTTCCAACGGATGTGATTGTTTTTCATTCCCCTTGAGAATCCACAAAACTGGACCATTGTTCTTAATCCTCTTACAATTCATGGGTGAATGCCGTCACATTATATTCTCCTTGGGGAGTTATTATACATATGTTTTATTTATTTATGTTTATGTAACAAAAAATAACAACACGCTGGGGGCATCTGTCAACTTGGTAAACCTTTAAACAACAAATATCAGATTAAATATGTCACAACAGAGCTCTGAGAAGAAAAATAAACAAATCATTTCAAAACTCACATAAACCTGTTTCATTCCTCTAGTCATTGTAAGGACAAAATAAAATTGAGTATATTTTAAGTTTTATTTGAAAAACTAAATTAACCCCCCAGAATATTGACATTAATTCATGTGTCATTTTTGCGTTGATTTGAGGCTTCGGTTCCAATGTTTACTGAAACTAAAAAACGTAGCCGTGTTTGAATAAAGTAGGTGCGCTGATATTTTTTTTTAGCGCAAATCGCGTTTGCAAACAAACACGGAAGATGCTATCTTTGTAAATGTTGAAGTGAGATCACAACATAATCACAAACACAATCCATCACTGTCACCAGAGGTGTTGGGTAAAGCTCAGAGAGGAGCATGTCAAATGCAAGTGTCACAAATACAATTTATTTTGTGGAAAAGTGTTTCCTTTGCGGCACATTAATGGTCATATAATCACTAAAGTTAAGTCAATTTTATTTATATAGAACATATCATACAAAAGGTGTAGAATCAATATGCTTCAAGATTTAACGCAAAGAGAATATAGACGAAAATCATACATGACAAAAGACATGAGAAGTTACAAAAAAAAAGGGCAAAATTATAGGATGGTATTATTTGAAGGCTCCAAGAGTATTTGTCGTATGCAAGTTAACACAGAGTCAATGCTACAATGAAAAGTGTTGGATAAGAAGTACAGGTCAGCATATCAATAACAGCAATTTAATAGAAAAATATAAAGTAAGAAAAAGAAAAAAATACGTAAAATAGAGTGTAAATCCAATCCAGAATCCAATACATAAAATGCTAAATACATTAAAAGCGTGAGGGTGAAAGTGGAAAAGCCACTGCCAAGTGTCAACTTGGCATGAGGTACTCCACATGGAATGCAACAGTCAATAATCAAAAATATATTGTACTCATAATAATCAAAGTTGTATCTGTTACCTTCAATCTCACTGAAAACCTCCACAAATGATTTATGTCTTCATGTTTGCTTTCAAATAAGATCGGGTTGTACCGCCCTTAGCTCAGGTGGTGGAGAATTCCGTAGAGTACGACCATAGTGACTGAAAGCTGATTTAGAATTTATTCTATCTCTGTAAATCTGTGAGTGAGATCCCAACACAATCACAAACACAATCCATCACTGTCACCAGAGGTATTATGTACACCCAGAGAGGAGCGCGTCGAATGCAAAAGTAGTTTGGATAATCACATTTAATGTTAAAGGTATTCCATAGAGTAGACAGGCAGACCTTTAAACAACCTGCAGCCATTCTGCCGAGGTGTCTGCTGCGATCCAACAGACTGTGGGTGACGCCTGACTTACACCTAAAGCTCTCACAACCAAAACACTACAGCTACATTTTGAATCAATTGCTGAACGCTCAAATTTCAAATTAATAATGTCATAAAAAAAAATTGCAACTATAAAGGCGCTTGTCAATTTAATTCAAATGTTGAGGAATAAGTAATAGAACCTTTTCACAGCAGACATTTCAACATGTCACAGTAGGAAAAACAGATGTTTAAATGATGAAATTAATTATTATTATAGGGTCCCGGCACAGTTCATGCTGACTCCCTGTCACACTGAAATGTCTTTGGGAAAACTTGAACTGGGCAGAACCATCATTAACCTCATCAAAATTGTGTGCTGTGATAATGGCCTGTCGCAATTCAAGTTACATCAGTGTAGTCACATGTGGTTGCAATAAAAAAAGATTAATTAAAGGGATAGTTCACCCAAAACTAATTACCACTATGCCGATGGAGGGGTGGGTGAAGTGTTTGAGTCCACAAAACACTTAGGGAGTTTCAGGGGTAAACAGTGTTGCAGCCAAATCCAATAAAAAAATTCGCCTTGAAATGGCGTCAGTTACACCTTGTTTTTAGCCAAAATGTACACTGTGTTCAATGTGCAAACGTGGCACCAGAAACTCCTGAGGTGTTTTTTGGACACTTCACCCGCCCCTCCATCGGCATAGTGGGGAGTAGATAATGAGTTCATTTTCATTTCTGGGTGAGCTTTCCCCTCTACCTGTAATTATTCCGTGGTCGATTTAAAAAACACTAACTGTGCAAAGACTCGTCTCTGGGTTCCTGTCTCCTCCAACAGACCTGCTATTTCCTCCCGCCTTGTTTCCCTTCAAGTACTGCCACCTCACCATTCCCTTACAATAATAATAACACAGATAAAAGTTGTGTCTGTTAACAACACACATTTGATCTAACTAAAAGCTTATAAGAAAAACGTTTTTCAATTTGCTCGTAAAAGAAGATATGGGTTGTGGTAGAGAATTCCACAGAGTCATATTGACTGAAAGCTGCCATTTATTCTCTCTATCTATTATTTATTCTAGGTATAGTGAGGAGACCTTTGCTTAATGATGATCCAGGGTGCACTCAGTAAGCATGTCAACAACATAAAGAGGAGTTAAAGCACAGTACTTTAAGTATATATTTATGTTATTTTTGCCTTGATTAGATAGAACCATGAAGACAAGGAATGGAAATACGAGAATAGGGGAATAGTCAGCAGTAAATAGCTGGTTGGACCAACTGCTTAAAGAATATGCGTCCATATGCTATCAGGTCATTCCCCCAAAGTTGATTTTTTTTCTAAATAAATAATTTGATTTAGTGAAAGTCAGTGAAGAGAAACCAAAACAGGAGCAATATGCTCAAAACTTTAGGTTTTTAGTTAATTTCTGTCTGGTCATGTTTCTTTCTTTAACAACACCAGCAATATATAACAGTAATCTATAGTCTCCAAGTAATAAATGCAGGAAGTCTTTCTGAGCCTGATTGAGATAGGAAGCATCTTACAGATATTTTGATTCTGAGGTGCTAAAGTCCTGGAGATGTTACAGTAGTTTTTCTTGGAGGTACGAGCCAATAGCACCCAAGGTTTGGGCATGCTCAGATAGTGGAGTTAAAAAAAAGAAGGTATCTGGTGCCTGAAAGCCTTAGGAAACAAAAAACACATCTTAGCAGTTATACTCCATGGCCTGCTACTGTGGTCAAAATGATAAAACCCCAAAAGTTATTTCACTAACTAAATATGTGGGATATGAAAAGTAAAGCATCAATTACAGGCAATTTGTAATATATTAAACCTATAAAGAAGATACATGAGTGCAATAACAAAAAAGTAATATGTTGAAAATAATGACAAAGTGCTCCACTAAACATGTGGAAGCTCCCTGGGTTTACGAAGGCAGTGGTAATCAATATTTCAGGTTTCTAATAATGTTGTAAATTCTATCCAATGGAAGCGAAGAACACATAAATGCTTATTGACCGGACGTTAACCCCTCTGCAGAAAGAGTGCATGTGACCTCTTTAATACTTAATGAGGGGAAATTGATTTGTCAATATGAGGAAGCACTGACTGAGATTACATTACACAACAAATAACCTAGCCAGCAAGTTTATGTTTATCCTTTCTCTGTGTCATTTCTCTGTTTTTGTGCTGTGTATGTGTATTGTAACACAGTGAGGCTGTAAGAGGCTGTAAAAGTGTCTACTTGAGGACATGCAGTCAACATGATGGTCATTACACGCACCGATTTGCCCAAACAAAGTGACGTGCATGTATTTGTTGGCAACAGAGCATCATCTTGTTTGTCCTCAGATCACAGCACAGTTTACACTTGGTCAACAAAGAGAGCTACGGAGAAAGATTGCAAAATCAGAGCGATAGAAGATGTGGGGAAAACACGTGCAACTATTATCACATTTCCAAGTTCACTAGTATTTAGTTTTGTCAGCGATAAACGTTAATTTAAAATGTCCACAGGAGTTATTAGCAATTCTGATTAAACTTAATCATCTTTTAATTGAAGGACAATTCTTATTAAAAACCTGTGTCTTATTTATAGATGAGTGGACAGAGTGACGCAGCTGCAGTATTTTCAACGGAGATCATGTGGCAACTGCAGAGCAGGTTGTAAATATTTTTTATCAAAGCTTAATTACATCTAAAGGAAAATATGTAACATATAAGCTACATAAATTAAATTAATTAATTTCTGATTTTTAAATCTTCTTGACAATTATAGTCTTCAGACACCACACACGTGTAGGTGTTACCTATAATGAAGGCTGCCGTTGTTGCTGTTGATTCTTTCCCATCATCAACTCGATAGCTGAGTCATTATGGACTTTAAAGGGCCACACCCCTCGTCTCACATTATTCATTTCATCAGCTTTCATCGACATGAACATTTTCTCTTTTAGCGGATGTTTTTATTCAAAGAGACTTGAGATGCAACGCTTCAGTACAGCAGGGGACCTTGAAGTAAGTACTAAGTGTTATATCTGTAATTACAAGAGAAAGTCTCAGATCAGGTAGAGAAGTGCACACTAAGTTCCAGCTAGGCATGTTAGGCTGGAAGAGTTGTTCGGAGAGGAGGTGCTCTCAGAAGAGATGAGTCTTCAATAGGTTCTTGAAGATACGGAGGGTCGCCCCGGCTCTGATAGCATTTGTTAGTGTCCCACAAGTGCGAAACAAGCGAGAACAGTCTGGACTGTGATTGCCTTGTGTGCAGTGATGACAATGCCAAACAACATTTCTTGGAGGTAGGCAGTGGCTGAGAAGGAGCAAAGACCGATATGGCTGACTTCAAGTAGATGGATGCAGACCCAGACATTTCTCTGTATGCAGGCATTTGTGACCTGAATTTGAATTGGGTTGCCAGAGGACGCCAGTAGGGGTCGATGATCAGCCAAGTGACATGTGCCCTTTAATGGTGATTGAAGACCAGATGCATCACCTTATCCTGGACCATCTGTAAGGGTTTCACTCTGCATTAATGAAGGCCCACTACAAGTGTACTGTAGTTGTCAAGGTAAGAGAGTACCATGTCAAAAAGCCCTAATGATGTTATAAAGTGCAGAGCGGCACTACTGGGAGACAGATGACATGGTCAGACAAGTTAAGTCAAGTTTATTTGTAAAGCTCATTCAAAACTACATTTTGACCAAACGTCTGAGAAGAATAGCTGGCCATCAAACTTGGCAGCTCGGAATCTTGTCACCATGGTTGGGTTTAGAGTCAAGAGGCAATTTTGACATTGATATTGTGCTAGAAAGATTTATTGGTCAGGAGGTCTTAGAGCTCAGTCTTAGAGATCTATAAGTAGCGATAAGTGGTGTTATCCATGCGGATATGTCTGGGAGCAAGCCAAGACGGCAGGGTCATCTGATGGGAATGAGAGGTGTAGCTGTCTGTTGTCTGCATAGCAGTGATATGTGAAGGCTTACAAGTACATAACTGGACCCAAGGAAGTAGTGTATATTGCAAGGGGTCCCAGCATTGAGCCTTGGGGCACCCCTGTAAAGAAGGAATGGGATAAGGATGTTTGTCTTGGCCTTGTTATCTTAAAAGAAAGTCCTGGTGAGATGATTTAATCCATGAAAGCACTTAGAGACGTCCATGTCAGAGAGAATAGAAAACAGGATGTCAGAGTTCACTGTATCAAAGGCTGTTGATAAGTCCGAAGAACCAAAAGGATGAGCTAAAGCTCTGGCTGCCCGAATGGCTTCTGTGATGGTGGTCAAAATGCTGGTGCCACCTGCTGAAAACTTGCAATCGCTGGTTTAACGCTACAGATTTCTTGAACAGAAAACATTTCAAAAATATTCTGACAGAAGATCTCATTACTGCAAAAACACAGGCAAAGATAAAGAAACAAATAATTATGCATATATATTCATTAGTGAAGGCTGCAGACACTATATGAAATACATAGCCTCCTACTTGCTTTTTGGCATGCTGATAAAATTATCTTTTTTACCATTCAGCATAAACTTTCTTCCAGAAAATACATAAATAAAAGCATAGACACTGGTATTTCCCAGTCAGTGCACTGATGTTTCAAGTAAAGCAACTTTGTAAGGCTGCTGAGTTTAAGCAGTAGCCTCAGCTACACTCTGAGAATCAGTTGATGGCTTAGCATGTACGCACACACTACTCTCACACACAGTCATTCACTCTCTCACTCTCACACACGCACTCATATTAAACAGAAGTGGTTCAGCCAGGGGACAGCCAAGTTGTTGGGAAAGATGGGGAGAGAGAGATGGAGAGCAGGAGCGGAGGAGGCAGTACAGAGAGGAGGAAGAGTGGCTTTAGTCAAACTTAAACTCTCTGTGCCACGGAACACTAATCACGTAACTATCTCAGCTTTACTTACCACTTGCTTCTCAACTCCAGGATGTCCTTGGATCATAAGAAAGTAGAAAAGAGAGAAAGAAACAAAGAGGGGGAGAGTTTCAGATACCAGTGCCTGCGGTATGTTTTCAAACTTTACAATGACATGACGGATCGAACAACATGACTAAGGGACACAGGATGAAAGCCGGTAATACTGTTGAAGTGAAATGGCCTTGATGTCTCAAAGACAGAAAAAAAACATCACTATTGTTTCTAAGATCAGGAAAATCTGGCCTGCAAATCAATACATTTGTCCTAAAGTTTCAAGCAGTTCACATGAGTCCAGTCCTGAAGCAAGATTACTTGTCTTGTCAAGTAACACCTACGGGGAGTTTGTTGGAAGAGGTTTATTTACTCATGAACTGGAACTCAACTTTTCTTGCTCTGTGACTCAAAGTACTGCACCTTCATCTCTGTGTGATTTGTCTTGTTTCTATCGTCTCCAACACAAAGACACCCAATCCCCACTGAGAACTGAGTTGAGTGCCACATATCCCCAGAGGGAGGAATCCTGAAGGACTGATTGATCTAGAGCAGTGGTATTGAAACTTTTTCTGCCCAGCGGAGGCACACCTGTATTCATAGTCATGGAAAACCCTTGTTATCATCCATTTTTACCCGCTTTTCTCTCTTTTTCTAAGTTGCTCTCCTTCACACTGGCTGTCAATCAGTCTCCGAAGGTTTTTTTAATGATTTTTTTAGGGTACAGAATTTACCTCTGTATTGAGAAATTAGTGAATGAAATAACTAATATAATAAATTAAAAAACGAATCTTTCAGGGCACCTGACTTACTTTTAACATCGGTCGCACTAGTGCCCAAACCCTTTCATTTAGGTGGTACAGCACATTGTTTAGGTGAGTGCACCCAAACAATGTTCGCTGCGCCTTTTGGCACCTATTATACCTTTTCTTGACAGTTCCCATATGCATTGGTGTGTGTGTCTGCTCGTCACATTTTCAGTGTGTTTAAATACGTGTCCCATAAACTATCCAGCAGATCATACAAACACTTGGTAAACGTCAGTACTGTTCAGGTCCTAATACCCTGTGATGAGTGTCTGTGTTTATAGTTACAGTGTAAAGTGAGCGCAGGTCAGCAGGAGTGTGGAGGGAGGACACTCAGACAGAGACTCTGACAGGGTGCAAACCAACCGCTGCTTCTGCTCTGATCCTGAAGCAGCAGCGCTTATCATTTGACAGCGTTGGTCTGTAGTGGAAACTGTATTCACACTTTTTGTTTCCACTGTTCGACAAACAAATCGCCCCGTTCACCTCCTCTTCTCACTCGTCTCTGCTTCATGTGTGTCAGAGAGTGTGTGAGTGGGGGCGGGGCCAGCCTGGGGCCTGTGTGTGTGACTGGAAACTCCGCAGAGGAGATGAGATGAGGAAGCGTCACAATGTGTTAAAATACAGAAACAGACCAGCTTAATGTTTGGCCCACCGGTGCAACCAAGAAAACATTTTAGTCGCCGACTTTAATGGACGCACTGTGGAGCCCTGTAGTAGTATAGTAGTATTGCAATAATAATATTGTACATTTCTCTCAAAATCCCACGGCACACCTGGACTTGCCTCGTGGCACACCGGAGTGCTGCGGCACACCATTTGGGAACCACTGATCTAGAGGCTCAAGTCCTCAAAGAACTTTCTCCCCTACCTTGCTTTGCTAGTTTTATAATAGGTATATTAGAAATATACAGAAGGTAATTCAGATTCTGGACAAACATTTAAAAGAAAGCAAGGGGTGCAGTGTACACAATATATTTCATATATCATGTATACAAAATATATATGAAAAAATATGACAATGAATCTGTTTTCTTACAACCACCAGATACCAGATGGGACCCATGCTGTGTGCATTTGCACAAAGAGCAGAAAAGTGAGATCCGAACACTGGTTGCCACGTGAGGACTGTGTACGCAGAGCTGTCCACTTGCAATCGGATAACCAGAGACAGATGGTAAGACCAGTTCTGAACAGGACCTCAGTAGACTTCATGAAAGGGGGGAGTCCTCACTACATTGCCGAGTTTAAATGGTGTCTTTCTGGGCCGAATACATTTTATTGATTTGCCAGAGTAACCATTACCCTAGCCGAATCCTTTATGGTTGTACTGTATAAAGTACACCCTGCACAAATGATATAAAATATATTATAAGATTTATAATATACAAATATTATGGCGTGTTACATTCACTTTTTGACACGGCGTTCAATATTCACCTTGGTATTCACATTATATCATTAAGCTCATTTTGTCTTACTTATTTTTTTTCTATCTGGCGAACACTGTCAAATTTCTCTTTGGATCACTCTCTCCCGTTCTTTCACTTTTTGTTCTCGGGCTCAAAACAGTCCCATTGTGACACAGCAGAAACAAAGGAGCAATCCATTGGCAAAGAAATGACAATGAGAAAAAGAGAGTTGAGCCAAACAAGGGGGAAGGGAAGGGGAAGGGAGGGGGCTAGTTGCAGACATCTAACAAGTTCTGATCAAAATTCAGAAGCGGATGAAGTGGATGTGAAGTATGCTTCAAACAAAAGTCCCCACATCCCCTCCCCCAAGCTCTCTTATGCCTCAATTCTCCTTCTCCCTGTGGCTCTTATCATCTTTCCCTGTTCCTCGTGCCAGCATCTTCTTTTCACACCTCCTCCAACCACCAACCCCATCTCTCAATTTCCCTTAAGGCCACGGGTAGCTCTCTGCTTTCTCTCTATTTGCTCCGTACACCCCTCCTTCCCACTCTGCTCTTTCTTGCCTCTTTCACTCTCACCCCCTCCGCTCTCCCCAAGGCCCTTAGCTTCCTCTCTCTCCTCACTACTGATGAAAGGAGAAATAAATGAAGGGGTGCATGTTAATTTGTGGTGGCCACTCCTGACAAGCTTTAATCAGAGTGGGGAATCGCATGCCAAATCATCCAGAGTACAGAGATGGATGGCGGGAGCGAGAATTTAGTTCAAGGTCAGGGGATTTTTGGCGCACTTTGTTGTTGTAAGGAGGATATTCATGTTAGTTGACCTCATTCCCTGGAATGTTCCTTAGTCAGCCCTTTAAAACTCACCTACCTGTGTGTGTGTGTGTGTACTTGTACATTTATCTTCGTGAGGACTGTTTTGAGCCAAGACCTTACGGAGTGAGGACATTTTGGGAAAGTGAGAATACTTTGGTCGGTCCTCACTTTCTGACCCACATTCAAGGGGCTGTTTGAGGGTTAATACTTGCTTTAAGGGTTAGGTTAGGATTATGTTTAGGTTAAGGTTAGGGTATGGGTTAGGCATTTAGCTTTGGGTAAAGGGCTAGGATATGCATCATGTCAATGAGTGTCCTCACTAAGATAAAAGTACACATGTGCTTGTGTCTTCACTGATAAGAAAGTTTCTGACCACTTGACCCTGTCCATAGAATCTTGGCCTAAAGTGCATAGGGCGATTTTTTAAGCTGGGTACTATATTTTTTTATTGAACAAAAGTTTCAATTTTGGTGTGAACTATTTAAATTTATGACTCAAAATTAACTTCATAGATTAGTACTTAACCCCCAAAAATCACATTTTGATCACTTGTCCTTTATTTTCCCTGTGCAACAACTAACGTATCTTTATTCTGTTCTATTGATTGCATTTATTGTTTTTATGCAAGTCAAAAGTTGCTGGCCTGCTTTTAAAAAGAAAGATGGGAATACATCTCTCAGAAATAGAAGTAACTGTTTGTGTCTTTGATTCTGAATAGTTTTGTATAAATGGTTCTAGTTCTTTATACTTTCTTCTAAAGCCAAGAGAGCCTTGACTAGAATCTGTGATATTTTGATGGAGATAGCACAATAAGAGATTGGTGATATACATCACTTCCCTGTTTTGGATCCTGTATAAATAGATGAACTCACACCTGTTATAAAGCATATTTGTATCACACAGAAATCAGCAGTCTCATTTCCCTCTGCTAACACTTGCCACCAGCCATGGAAGTCATTTGGACTTCTGAAAGTTGACTGGCTGTGGCACTGGGTTGAGTTTTTAGAGGCACTTCACTCTTCCTAATTGGATTGCTCTTTCCTCCCGCTGTCTCTCATCAGGTAATCAATCTACAGTCTCTGTGGAAAAAAAAACCCCGCTGGGTGTGGATGGATGGATTTCTGTAACGAGCTTTAAAAAGTGTAAAAGTGTACTTAAAGGAGTCCCATTTTGCCGGGTTCTTCTAATTTCTCTCTCGCTACCTCCGTAACTCTCGCTCCTATCAAAGCCGTGTTTCGTGAGCAGTTCAGCAGAGTGACGCAACCCAAAAAGCAGGGGAAGAAACAATGTCTGTTCTGCACTCCCCTCTGCTTTCTGCTCCTGTTTTCAATTGCTCTATTTTCTGCATTGTTACGTATCCCAAATCCTGCTGAATGAAAATAAAAAGAAGACATGCAGATGGAGTTTCGCAGTTGGAGGGAAACAGCTAAAAATATGAGGCGGTGTGGTGTGGCCAAGTTAAAGGAGCTTCTTCTACTCCCTCTCCTTATCGCTAAAATAATGCCTAGAAACCTATGATGACTAATTGCTCACTGGTTTTTCCAACGTGGTCTTTTTTAGCTCCGATTTTGCAGTTTTTACAAGGAAGACTAAATTTCTCATGCTATCTTTGACATTACTTGTATGTATTATCGAAATACTAAGGCAGCAGAGCACCAAAGTAAACTCTGGAGGGCCAGAAAGGATTAACTGTAGATATCTTGGTTCTATGATTAAAGCGGAGTGACGGGGGTATGCTGGGACAAGACTTCACAATGGTTGTGAAGCAACAGACCGAACCCTCTCTCAGTTCAGTTGAGGTGAAGCCATGAGACAAGCAGCTTAGCTTCCAGGCAACATACACCTGTCAATGAGAAACTGTCTGTGACCTTTATCGCACGTTGATTTGGCACAATGGATCACCATTGTTAAGGAAAGCGTTCATTTTGCTGGTGGAAATATGTAGCAGCAGCATCCAGGGTTTAACGGATAAAGAAAAGACAATAAAGCAACTCAAACTGCATCATCATGCTGCAGAATTAAATAGACACAGTTGAGTCTCTCAGTGGAAGACATGCATGCTAAACAGGAAAGGGACCTTCCAAAAGAGAGACTCTGGCATTGCCTTTCAAAAACAAAAAAAAAGCTCACAAGATAAGGCAGAAGAGAGAAAAGTTGCAGATGTAGTTTGAAGACTGCTCTTTTAGTTTCCGAATACAATTTATAATCGCTGCGCAATATGATGGAAATCTAATTTCCCAATAGAGGTCATAGGGTCATTTATTTAATGACTCAGTGCTTTTGAGCAACATGGTGTTGCTGGGACTGTAACTTGATGGCTCCTATTGTTGACTTGAATAAACACAAGAAAAAGGTCTCTCTCCTCGGGCAAGATATTGAACCCCAAATTTTCTCATATAAAAGGTGCTGCCCATAGATGAATTGAATGAATGTGTGTGGAAATGGCAAAAAAACCCCTGCTGTAAAGCACTTTTAGTGGTCATCAAGATTACAAAAGCGCTATTTAAATACATACCATTTACCATTATAGTGTCGTACAATTACTGGATGTCTATGTGATCACTATTATATAATTTACTCAGCGAGTGGGCTCAGTCTTACATTGCTGTTTGATATAACTGATATAACCAAATTATAACAGACACTTTCTCAGGGCACTCTTCCTGGTCTGGATTGTATTCTTTACAATAATGGTTAGAGAAACAACGTTTCCCTAGTGAGCAAACACACAATTGCCATTTCCATTCCAGCATTCAGTACCCCCCTTGCAGTTACTGTATATTGTTGTGTTTGTTTGCTTACTGAATTGGCCAGCTGGTGTAAATGTGTTTATTTATTGCCAAAGATTGGAAGAGAAAAAAATGTAAATCTAAAAACAAAGATGTAAAAAAAAAGGGAAGGAAGACAGAAAGCAGAGGAGTTTGTTAGAAACAGAAAATTCCAAGTGGTGGAGGGTTGTATAGAATAGGATAATTGGAAGTTGGCAGTAGGCAGTAGGCAGAAGGATGCAAAGTTGAAACAAAGATGTATTTCTTTCAACAAAGTGCAGTTCCTTTTCTTTATGTATGGTATTCCTACCTCTCCTTCCATCTTCTACCTTCACTCTCACCGTATCTTCCCTGGGTGTACTAATAATCCTCGTCAATTTGTGTGTGCTGGTGAATATTGTGTTTGGTTGTATTTCCTTGTGTATTTCGGGACAAAGCGTGTATGTGTGCCTATGCATGCTTGTACAGTATGTGATGAAAGCGTTCATGGGGTAAAACATCTGTTCACCTGCGGCTCATCGACACAAACAGAAGGCAACAATCCTACTGAAAAGCCAATGACACCTGACATTCCAGCCTAAACATGTAAGGTTTGAAAAATTACTTTCAAAGCTCGCAGTTATTTGCAATTAATATGATACCATTTCACAAACCTATCAGATGAAGCCTGAAAGCAGTAATCTGTGGCTTTCAGAGGTGTGCAGTGTGTATCTTACCATTTATAGCCGCCAGCGCTCACAGAGTTCAGACAAACTCCACAGCAGAGTTTCGGTAGATCTTGGTACAAAAACAGCCATTTCCCGCAGATTGAGACGTCTAATTTATCCGCTAGCAAACTATACTCTTCCCAGAAAAGGATTTCGGAATGACTACATTTATCTTGACCAATTGAGACACAAAGTCAAAGACGGATGAACTGCAAACAGCCTTTCAAGGAAATGTCGGCAGTGGAGCCACATCAAAGAAAATCAAGCTCATATTCTGGGCTTTTAGCACACAGTGGATGGCACATTGATCAGATGGAGAGTTTTCAGAGAGCAAACCCATAGGAGTCTCTCTCTCTCTCTCTCTCTCTCTCTCTCTCTCTCTCTCTCTCTGTTACTAATGGTACTAATAGTTTCCACTTTTCATCCCAGTCTAAAAAATGATTCAGTTTACTTGCAAGGGCTTTGAAATTAGTGGTCAAATTCACTCACTGTTACACGAATGTACACATAAAAGTGTAAGTTAATGATTTTAAAGACGTAACTGCATGAGAAGCACAGTGCTATTTACATTCTTTCAAAGTAACTGCACGGAGAAACGACGGTCCTCCCTCCTGTCCTCCTGCTGGGATCCAACATTTTGTCAGCTTCATGGAATACGATAAACGTTTGACTAAAGACAGACGACTTCTGTTATAAGTCCTCCATAACGATTCAATATTCGTTTAAGTGACACTTCTGGTTGCACACTTGGATGCTGGCAGTTGAAAATATCAGTTTTACCCATTCGTTGACCAGGCGGCTCGATAAACAAGGATAACTTTATTGGCCTTTTACTTATATACGTATTGCAGTGTAATAAGCGTCATCTTCGTTATTTCATTTTATATGAAATATGTTTAATACTAGGTTCATGACATGTTGTGTGTTCTATGAACCAAACCATGAAGTCTTTTAGAAAGTCTTTTGTAGTTGACGGTATGAGACATTGTCAGTCTGTATGCCATAACTCAGTTCTAAAACCCTAAGTAAGTTTCAAAGACCTTGTACTTGTACCATGTCGAACACTTCAGAGGGGTAATGAATGTTTGAATTCCTCCAGACGTGTACCTTTACTTAAATTGGTCCAATTTACAAGGGGTTTAAATCCTCACAGATTTAAAGTCTGGTTGCATCACACACACACACACACACACACACACACACACACACACACACACACACACACACACACACACACACACACAAGACATTTCACTGATTATCTGCTCATGAAGACGACGTACGAGAACTCACGTAAAAAAAGACAGAAAGAACACAAAATCACAACGATGCAACATTTTCAGATCATGAATATGTTATATGAATTACATTTAAAGCAGGAGCTACATGCCATCAGGTTGTTTTTTCTAGCTCTCTCTCTCTCACACACACACACACAGACAGAGCTACGTTCAAGGCTACATTTCCACTTCACTGGTGTCATAACTCCAATATTCTTTATTTGATTTTAAATTAAAAACAAAATTACTTGAACAATTAGCACTTGGACATATGCCAGTGTGATAACAACTACCTAAAATGATAGTGCTATAGAAGGTTTTACTGAACACATTTATTTTGGTCCATGTTGCATGGACTGACGGAGGAGGCTATTGACATGCATTGACACTTTTTGGGGACGTTGTCTATCTTTATGCACAGTCTATGATATTCATACCACTGTTGCACTAATCCTGTCTGCAGGAAGTCCAAGAAGTGGAAATACTATCTATAAACTGCAGGTATTACTCTGCTAAACATGAGCACTGACTTCGTCCCCTCGTTCGCTCGGGGAGCGAATCTGGGGGGAATTATTCTGGATAAATTGTTATCTGAGTCAGGTACACGGGACACACACTCGCATGTGCACAAGTCACACATTCAATACAAGTGTTGTCAAAAACCAAGCTATTTGCTGTGATGGGCTTTTGTAAGTGGTTACCATGGTGAAAATTAGCAAGCCAAACCACCTGCGTTGATTACCCTTTCACAGATATGGGGATACAAATAGCAGTAGTTAATCTTGTTTAGGGGACACAAATCCATTGTGACAGCTCGGCTGCTTCAACCCTGCAGACTATCGCAGTGTAAATTGAACGGACTGATTGTAAGAGAGAGAAGGAAAAGAGGAGAAGGCAACTACTATAAACTAAAAAATAAAGAAATAAATAAATGGCAAGAAATACTTTTGGGTCTAGTCTGGGCTGAATTTAAATTGTTTGCTGGAGTCAGAGCATCATTTTTTAACTTAACTTTTAGATTAGAAAACAGAACTCTGGTATTTGTATGCGAATATGACTCGGCCGAAACTGTGACAGTCGGGGGTTGCTTCGGGTGAAATATAGTTTCACCATTTTTCATAATTAGCTAATAAACATGCAGGGAGATATTGGACCCATTAAAAACTTCACAGCCCAAGTACCCATGCAGGCGAGGAGGCAGGCACACACACACACACACACACTTATATATAGGCAGATCGGCACAGTTGTACACTCATTGTAATGCACACACAGCAGTGCAGGTGCATCAGCTCTCGCAGTCATTTAGAACAATTCTCGCGGAGTTAATAACAACAACAAATAACACCAGTGAAAAGAACATGCGTCGGCTGACTTATGCCTGTGATGATTACATACGTAGGTGAGAGAGGGAACATGAACCTCTGCCTGCGGGGAATACACTGTATATAGAGAACTGTGCAAGTCAGATTAAGCGGAAGCAGATCTGCGGCAGTGTTGGGCGGTAGAGTGGATACTTAATCATGAATGTTGCGAGGAAGTGGGCCCTTTAAAGAGAACATATATGAGCCTCTGAGGCAGTGGGGTCCTAAGAGGAAATGAGTGGTGTAGGGTATAGCAAACACACACACAAACCAAACAAACAGACACTGTTTGCAACTATTATGAGATAGAAGAAAAGACATTTTACCCTACACGTGAATCCCCAACACAACCATTGCCTGTTTATGTTTTATGTGGGATGAAATAATTGAAACAACGAATCAATAAACAATCCCATCCCGCACAAACATTGAGAACAAAGCGTAAAATGTTCTTTTGTGTGTGTGTGTGTGTAGTGGTTCAATATGAGTAGGCTTGGATGACTTTGCTGTAAACACACAATAGAGGAGCTCATTTTGTGCCGGATTTTTGCTGAAGAAAATTCCACCAGCCATTTTAGCCTTGCAGCTCTAATTATGTTGTCTGCCTAAAATATGTCTTCTCCAGCAGCATCCCATTGTACCTTCTCTATTCTTTAGATTGCGCTGCTTCTGTATACGTTTCTTCCCATTTGGCCCCCAACACAAATTGATTTTCGAACACTCCCTGTAATTTTCTGTAATTTCCCTTTCAGTTGTTTGCTCCCTTAATGCAGACGTGCGGTTGGGCTCCAACCAAAGCAACACTGCAACTTTTGTCTTTTGTCTTTTTCATGGTAGCTTGTTTTTACCTTGCCATTGCAGTTAGTTAAGCTCAACATTGAGAGGAATAAACCTGAAGTAAAAGTCTCTATAATTGAAACTATATCACCCTCTACAAAGTGCTGATACAAAACCACTGTAGAGTTAGACAGTTAGACCTAAGCTGATCAATTACTTTAGTGATATGATGTTTTTTTTGCTAGTTGACTAGTCACAGACATGAATTACAACAATGCCAATGTGGAAACAAAATCCATCCGTAAGGAATCTGTGGGAACTATCTGTATGAATGTGAGTATGTCAGTATGTATGTATCCTCAGTGCCAGTACAGGAAGTGCTTTCATGCAGTGACAGTGAGTGATGTGTGGCACAGCCTTAACCAAGGAGTTTCCGTTCATTGGCCACTCAGGGCCAATACCTGTCTCTAAAAGTCTAACCATGAATTCATTTGTCTTCATAACCTCGGTGGCATCTGGCCTGTTTGCATTTACATTACCCTCCGAAACATTTCAAGTTAGCGGGATTTGGGTAACAACAGCAAGAATGTAAATTGAAATGTTTGTCGTGTAGATGAACAAAACATGCACAACAGATTTGGCACCACCTTAACGAATTCAGGATTGGGTGTGTGCATGTTTGCAACCTCACCCTCAGGAGACCTGGGTTCTACACATGTTGAGAGAATTGTGTCATCAGTAAAATCCAGCCTTGGCCTTTTCTTCCCCTCACCAGCTACATATTAGAACCTCATCTTTTTCCTCCTCTCCCCAAATGGAGAAACTATCCCAGCTTGTTCCAAACCAATGAGCCAACTGACAAGATGCAAGTTTCAAAACACCAATCACGAAGAGTCCAATGTATCTGCAGCAGTGGACACAACATTTCCTGCTACAAATTACATTCATGTGCAACTATTTTGACTTGGGATAAATAATAGAAACTAGTTTGCTGCCAGGATTGGAGTTTCTGGCAGAGCATCCATATTAAATGTTCTTCCAAAATGTTTTCTGCTAATGTTTTCGATCAGTTTCCACACTTGGCACTGACAATTTCCCCTGACTGGAAATCAATAGTATATGAACAATGTTAGCAGGGAGCAGTGTTGGTTCCATTTCTGCTGCAGATATGAATTGAAAAAAGGGTCAGTCAATTGACCTCTGTTTTTTAAAAACCTTTTCTCACTCTCAGTTAATGTCTTCTGGCATTTTACCTTTAAACATCAAATATTTGGAAATGCAACGTAAGTATAATTAACACTAGTCTTATACATCATATACATTTAGGTCACCACAACAATTTGTAATTTGAGGGTTTAAATGGAAATCAATTTATTGGATGTTGAAAATGGATGGACATAGAGGGGAGGGATTGAGGTCAAGATGTGGCTGGTATGGGAGGATGCACTGGTGACCAAGCGGAGGGAGACTGCTCGTTCCATCTCAGGCATCATTCCACCCAAACCTTTTGTTGGTTCCCAGCTAGTAGAAAGAGACATGCAAGATGTATGTACCAAACTGAATAAGAAGGGATGTGGGTCGGGATGAGCAGAAGGGATGAGGTAGAAGGATGAATGGATGAGGTAGAAGGATGAATGGATGAAGGAAGGGATGAGGTAGAAGGATGAAGGGATGAGTTAGAGGGATGAATGGATGAGGTAGAAGGATGAAGGGATGAGGTAGAAGGATGAATGGATGAAGGAAGGGATGAGGGTGAGTGAAGAAATCTTGGACAAACAGAGTGTGATGGGTTAAATAGGGGACAGTAGTCTTGACAGGTGATTAGAGGTGTGGTTGAGGCGTGGCCCTGCTACCAAACCTTAGCTAACGACTTACGCTCATATGAATTCACATAGTTTATACGGTATGAAACAAATACTACTAATTAAATTTCAGACCGTTTAAAAAAAAAATATATATATCTATTACTTAACGATATACATCCAAAATTATCTGTGCTCAAATCGGATCAGTCATGTGAGTGTCACTACATCTGTCACTAACAGACATAAGAAGTCATGAGGCATCACGCTAATTTATCAGTGAGTCCACACACACACACACAAACGTTACCTTTCATTAAATCAGATGGACATTTGGAGAGGCTGACACAAAGTCCTGATGACAGTGAGGGGCCAGGGTGACTGTGGGTGATTAATCACTGTTTTAATGAGGTCCCAGATCAAAATGACTCAAGTAATGTTTAGCTCACTCACATTTCTTTGACCTCCTTTTCACCTCGAAGGACATCAAGTAAAGCAGTGAGTAAAGCAGGGGTGTGGAACCTTCGGGCCGTATGCGGCCAACAAGACAATTTGATCCGGCCTGTGAGGCGATTCATAAACAGAAAAAAAGCAACTTGGAAGCATAAAAGATAGATAAACTCAAGGAAGCAATTCATTTTTCTGCGATGAAAGAAAATAATGTAAAAGAATAGTGTCCTTTAGGGTGGTCCATTCTAGCTGAATGTCTGTCAGGTCACGGTCTGTGTGAGATAAACACACACACACACAGACACACATCTGTTATGTGTCACCGCTGACAAGTATCATGGTTACTGTCAAGCAAAGTAGATAAGGGATGTCACACTTTCCGAGAGAAATGGAAAAACCATAACCGACCCCCAGTGTGTCTCGTTTGTGGGGACGTTTGGATGCTGATTAAAAAAAAAGGCTGACATAGAGCGTTTATACAGCTAAAAAGATGTAGATGAGTTGGTTCAATCAAGTTTATAATCATTGGGGTAGTTTGTGTGCTCAGGAGGCTGCTTTTACAAGACTGCAACAGGTTCAATGTAATGTAGGTGAGTTTTGTAGTGAGTTAGCTAATAGCCTAGAGGCTGAATCCTAATTCAGAGGGAGAATTTTGAAAAGGAATGTGTAGGATTGTGTGGCATCTTGCAGTGAAGTTGTATATTGCAACAAACTGAATACCCCCTCAGCTCACCACTCCCTTCCAAGCAATGCTAACGTAAAAAAAAACAACAGGCCCTCTTTATTCTGGAGACAATGTTTGGTTTGTAGGATTGTGGGGTCCATTAGAAGATATAAAGGGCTCATTGTCAGGTAATGAAAACACAACAGCTCCTACGTTCAGGAGTACACTACACTACACTAATCGAAACATGATTATGAATGTTATATAAACATTTTGCCCTTAAATCCTTAAGTCTATAACTGAACATCACGTACTGAAACTGGGAGAGAAATAATCATGATTAAATTAATAACATTTCCAAAAAATTGTTTTTAATATTTGTTATTTGTTGCTGAAGCCTCAAACTGCTCTAAACATGGTGAGTGTAATGAGTGAAGCAGAGAGCGTGAGCAGATCGTTCTCTGCGGAGACGCTTTGTCCCGTCGTTACCCCCAAACCTCTGGTGGCCCAATCAAGCACTGGGCCTTTGAAGTGTAACTGACTGCAGGCCTTCATACTGCTCCAAGTGTGTGATGTGTGTGTGAGAGTAGTTTGTGTCTGAATCTGTGCATTATTGTGTCAGCGTCTGTAAATTCTTTGAATCGTAAGTGAGTGTGAAAGGACAGCAAGAGGAGTCAGGTGACTGGCTGCGTTCTTCCTGTCATGGCGTAGTTCTCTTGGATAAATGTCTCCTTGATTACGTGAATACATCTACACCAAAACCAGATTTGCAAGGGGCTTAATTCATGGATGATTCTCTACTCAATTCTTTAAAGTGACACGATGTAAGATTTGCTCTCTGCTATACTTTGGCTCCCCCTACAGGTTGGATGCATTATCCGCTGTCGTAAATACGAGTTGAGGTCTGAGCCTGGCTACCGTTTGGCTAACCTGCCGGCTAAACATCGAAACGGATTTACCTGACTTCGGATGGTAAACTAGCGAGCGTGACATCGTAATGGTCCAACAACGTACACCAGTTACATAGGGTTCCCCTCCAAGTTTGATGTTAGCAAATAACTGAAATGTGAAGCTGAACGTGCATCTGTCTCTTTTGTGTCTGTGTTCGCTCACCTAACTGGGCAGTGCATCTTGTAGTCTGCCTGTGATTTGCTCTCCAGCTACTTCCAGGGCTGTTCTGGGCCTTTGTGCATGACAAATGATCATTACATTTGATGGGCTACAGCTCAGAAAAGATCACCATGTCGCGCATGAACACACATCGTTATGTGCCAGCGAGAAATGAAACTCACTTTTCAGCAGCAACCTCTGTGTCCAGACAGTATAGGGTCATGCTGTCAGTCTTTATTGCCAAAATCACCATGAATTTTAATGAGAAAAGTTAAAGCTTAAGAAGAATAAAGGTAGCACACTGATCACCTCTGCATTGCTTTATTAAAACAGTCACTAGATTTCCTGGACCACAGAAGAGACCACGCAGGTGGTTGCTTCCTGCTTTTTATGGGCAAGACAATGATGATCTATGATCACAAGTGATCACAGGAGACACATTCTGTTGTATTTTAATGCCAGGTGTGAAGAGACAAACTTAGAGCTGTCCACTTGTAATCAGATCTCTCTGAACAGAGCCTATGGTGCAGACAGAAATCATTGAGAGATCAGAAGTTTGTTCAATGTGCCTGACCTTTGATTTTAGTCAAAACAGACGATCGAAAAATAATACTTGGATGACTTTAACAAAGAGTCATACAAGTAAAGCAGAAGAATGAAAATGAAAAGCACATAGCAGACCAAAGCAATAGATTACATGAAGGCTTGCCTCGAGTTGCACTGTGCAGAAATACCCTGAGAGTTTGTAACTTCCAAGGCTTTTATTTTACCGCTCTGACGTCAGCTCCCAGGCCAGATGTCTGCTCGACAGATAACGAAGGGACAAGTGTGCACCGAGTCAGAGCTATTTTCACACTCTTGATCCTCCAGATACCACTCTCAGCAGGGATGGGATGTGTGAGACTGGGGCCGAAGTAGTTTTCTCCACAGCTGAACCCTCTAGAGCCAGTAACCAATCAGAGGCAGCCATGTCTGCTCCCCCTTGAGACGTTTGATCCTATCAGACAGTAAAGAGGACCATGCAGCAGTAACCCTGGCTGACTCTGGAGTATATCGTGCATGGCCACATAGACGCACACACACACACACATGCACACTGGATGCTCTTCACAATGAGATAGGTAACATAGATAAGATAGAATGGTGCTATTTCCACTCTTTATCTTATTTTGTTCAAGGCTGCGGAGCAATCTTCAGTCTTGTGCATGCCGCTTGGTGGTGACAACAAGAAGGGAAGACAAAATGTAGTGTAAACACTTCAAGGAAAAGTGCGTTTTTCACAGTTAGAGACACAAAAGAGCGCGGGTCATTCTTTCGGTTGAATGACCCATTACCAACCTTTGTCAGCTATGAAAGAGGTCTGGTAAAGCACATTTTCATTCTCAAAAGCAACACAAAGCAGAGCTGAAAACCTGAGTTCAAATGCTGGCACTGATGTAAAAAGCAGCAACAGAACTATGTACATATACATATATATGTATTTTTATTCCGTTATATCTGTGTTATGATTTTAAGGCCATTTGGAATGACATCATTAATTAAGATTAGATTGCATTCACACCCAACACTGCGATCTCACTTTTGAAAAGGTTATGAGCTTAAATTTGAATGTGGGTGAAGCATCAACATGAAGCATTGAGCGCTGCTACCACAAGGCTCAGGTTAGCGAGTCCTAAAAGTAACAGTAATCATCACTGAATCCAAATCAATGGCTTAGTGATTATTTATTCTTGCTCTGTCCACCAACCAGTGCCTGAGAAACAATGGACAGCACTGGCATCCAGATTGTTGGCTAAATGCTTTGGATTACAAGGTCACACACAGGACATCCTAGCTAAATAAAGCTATGTCCAACAAACATGTCCCATTTAAATTCTTCTACTCTGTAAGAGAGTCTGATATATGAATATTGATGAGGACGGGTAAGGGAGTTTACTCCAATTCTGGTGGTTTGTTTTCCCCCATGTCTTAAACAGTGTTTATTACCAGCCTTCATTAATTCTTGAAAATCCCCTGCTCATCTCTTCTTCCACTTCTAGCTCGCCTCCTGGTTTTGCTGCTCTTTGTCATTTTGTTCAGCGTCAACACTCTGAAAAGTATCACCGTGATGAATGAAAATCTCATCCAACTCACATGTTTTTTCACACATTCCTGCGGCAAAAGTTTGGAGCTGTCCTTTTCACGAGACAGCGTGTTTCCATAACTGTTGTTTTCTGCTGACTAAGCCTTATAATCGAGGTGTTGAAACATGTAAACAGATTAGAAATAGTAATCCTCTGCTGGTGATGGACATCCTGAAGGTGGAACACTTTGTTCATCCTGTGGATGTTCATTTTCTTGTTTTTATCTATTCTTTCTGGCACTAAATGTGTGTGTTCACGAGTGTGCTTGTGTGTGTAGGCCTATCTCTCCGGAGATGGTTGGAGATTGGAAGAAGTCCTTTTTTTGTTTTTACCACCCCTTTTTTTCTCCCTCTCTTTCAGAGAAGACAGCCGCGTACTGTACCACCCGCTAATCAGCAGCGCTGAGATTAACTCCGCAGAAAACCAAACAAACAAAGAAAGGGAGAGATTTTTCTTCGCTGCCTGGACTTGGCAAGCACTCCTCCCTTCCCTGGATCCCTCGTTCCTTGTCCGAACTGAGAGGAGAGGGAGTGTAGAACAAAGGCGTAAGCATCCCTTTGTTGGGATTAGGTGAGAAGAGAAAGGCTCTTGTCTTTGAGGCACTGGGCGCATGTTTCCCCATCTAATTTAATAACGCGCCTTTATGCCTCTGAGATATCTTGTGTGTGTATGTTTTTTCCAGCCAAGCCTGTGTGTGTGTGTGTGTTTTTGAAGAGCTAACCTCACGCTTGTGAAAAATCCCGCTTGTGCTGATATGTAGGTTTCGTACACCATGACGAGAGACAAAGTGATTCTAAATAATCCACTCTGACCTGTGAAATGACGGGGAAGGCTTTGAAGATGCACGTGTTCGCGCGACTATCTCCGTGTTGCTATATGCATGTGTGTTTGTTTGTAATAACTATAATAATCTGCAGCAGTGTGGCGCGCTCTAATGTGGTTTGATTGGATATGAAATGCTGTTGTTAATTTCCGTTCATGTACACATCAGGCGTTTGCACAGAAATAAGCGTGACATGAGTGCTCTCTCTTCGCATTTATGTGAGATTAATTGACTCTCCTGCCCTAAAAAAGCAGAGCTACGGCTCCCAGACAGGGTCATTGTGTGTCTGTGCATGTTATCTTTGCAACGTGTTTGTGTGCAACCAAGTATATGTCTAGCGGATTTGGCACCTGGGAGATTCATTTCAACGGCGCACGTCTTGCTGCAGCCGTAGCTCTTGTCACATTTGCTTCCTTCCTCTCCACGTCCTCTTCACCTAAGAGCCTCTCTTGTCTCCCGTGAAGTTGTCTCCAAGACTGATACAACATGATAGCTGTGATTAAAATAATACCGCGCCATCCCCTCAGTCACAGGGTCAGTGGTCCTGTGGGGGAATGGGAGGGGCAGAAGATATTCATCATATATAGGCTCAAGACTCTCAACATATTTAGTTCGAGGGAGGGATTTTCGTGGATGTAGAAGAAGATTCGATGGGGATAATTAATGTATACGCTAATCCAAATGGCCTCACAGGTGACGGGAAGGGGTTATTGATCTTGTATCAATCCGAAAATGACTTAGAATTAAGCATTCGAGATCTCAGGGTCTTCGAGAAGGTAACGCAGGGTTACGGACCCTTTTGTCTTTTGCCCAAAGAATGAACTTTGCAGTTTTACAGTCATCTTTTACAACACAGGAAATCAATAGAACCTTAAACAAACCACTAAATGTAATGCTCATTGCTATTGGCTCTTTCTAACTGACCAATTGCCCTCGCTCTGAACGGTATTGGCTAAAGTTCACCTTAGTCCGTCTCTAGCACACTGAAACCAAGAAGTTTATAATCAATCTTCTTTTTTATTTGATTTGATTTATTTCCGGTTCTTCTTTGCACATAGAGTGATGTTTGTTTGGGCCCAAATGCATGTTAAAACTAATCCCTGGGGCCTTGTGCAGACTGACATGTGACTGAAATGTTATTACAGTCTGCAAAGCATGTGCAGAATAAGAATGAGAGGAGAAAGAAATAAAGAGTCAAGCTGCCAATCCCTAAACCACCTATAACATGTCAAGGGCAATAATCACACCACTTTGAACAAGTATTTGTATTCTGTCAACTCTGCGCACGCACACACACACACACACACACACACACACACACACACACACACACACACACACACACCCATGGACAGACAAATAAACCCACCGTGACTCCTCTGAACTCTCCGCAAGAGCAAATTAGTTCTTTCCTTCGGGAAAACACTCCAGAGTGAAAAAGTGTTTACAAGGGAGTGTGCGCTGTCCGTGAGTGTGTGTTTTGTTCGCACTTGTTTGTGTGTGTGTGTGTGTGTGTGTGTTTGTGCACACGTGCATCACCCTGTGGCTCTCGGGCCGAGCAAACACAGGTCTCGACCTTGTCATTGTGCGGGAGCAGGGAATAGTGGGAGGCAATGGAGCTGGAGATACAGAGTGGGGGGGGGGATCAGAACAAGACCTGCTAGAAGCCCCCGTGGACTTTTTTACAGCCAGTTAGAGAACAGGCTGCCGGCACGACAAAACATGACACAAACACACGGACAATCGGAGGGGAGACAGGACGGGAACAGAAGAGAAGACCTCATTGTTTCCCACATTATCTATGTGTGTGGATGACAATAAGAGCAAAGGGCTGTCAGAAATCGGGAGAGCAAAATGGGGGCTGAAGGGAGTGGCGAATAAAACATGTTAATCATCGTCTGGCAGTCCTTTGGAGTTGATTGGCCTCATTCCGTCCTGTGAGTGAATGCATGTACGTGCTATATGTGTGTGTGTGTGTGCGTGTGTGTGGTGGTTGCAGAGATGGTCATGTCACATGGAAGAGTTAATGAATTAAACAAAGCCTGTGTGGGAGTGTTAAAGTGATGTGCTAAGTGCTTACAGTGTGCATCCTACTGCTCTGTGTTTTGTCTCCAAGTGTGTAGACTTTGCGACCTCAAATGTGCACGTGTGTGTGTGTGTGTGGCTTTGCACAATCTTTATCTTTGCCGAACAGCTTGACATACATGAGTGTAGACAAAGACATGAGTTGAATGAGTTGAATCTATTCATCGACATCTGGCTGTCCAGTGCCACATCAAAATTTTAAGCACTTTCCAAAAGCAGCAAAAACAAAGGGAGCACATAATGTATAGATCATAAAAATCAAATGAGAAAATTTAGGTGGCGTTTATTTATGAATTGTATCCTCGAGTGGATAGAAATACTTGAATTTATGTGGAAATCTCCCACTTTTAGACCCATTAACAAGAGTTTTCTTAGCAAGATTTTTCTTATTTTCTTATTATTACAATATACAAAACTGATGGATTTTTTCTTCCTTCAAAGTCCAAAAATTGATGTTTTTAAGATACTGAGGTTGTTTTTCTTCATTACTTTCATGCTTTTTGGGAATCGATATTGAAACCTTAATACTTTCTTGTTCCATCAAAGGTCAAAGTAAACATCTGATTTGCTCCAATAATTGCTGGTATGCTACAATTGATGCCTTTTGCAGCGTCACAATAAATCAATAAGCTCTCACATCTCAGAGCGGGGACTAATAACTGTTTCTCCAAAACTAAAAGTGGAAATTGAAAGTGGATTTGGGCTTTTGCTTGGACTTACACAGCCTTTAAAATGTGTTAGGTCTGGTTTGGTTTCTCTATTATCTCCTTACGATGTATAGATGAAGTGCTAATTAAGGTTAAGTGGGCTGATCGGCGCAAATGATGTTAGCCGACGTAACGGCGGGCTTTTACGAGGGAGACGCACAAGTGTTGGTACATGAATAAACATAAACAGACATACATATGAGCAAGTAGGCAAACATGTACGCATGAGAGCAAATACATGGCCACACACACACACACACATGCTAATGTATGGAGCAACTGTGCATGAATTCAGGGAAACAGGCAGACGCACAGAAGCAGTTTTCTTCTCCAGCCTGACCCTATGAGCTTGTTGAGCTGTGTGATGTGAATGTGTTATGACACTCTCTGCAGGCATGCAAAATTAAACAGGGGCTCCCACAGGAGGAGCCATACATACTTAAGCTGTGATTTCCGCTGCTTTCTATACGCCAGGACGCGCAGAGCTGCTCCTTGAGACACGCACACACACACATTTTTCCACAGACGCACATGCACAGACATTTACACAATGTTGCACCACTGAAAAGGAGAGTTTGCATAATGTATCCTTGCTTTTTCCATACTGAACAGCATGTCTTGGTTTCTTTACAAGGCTGTAGATATTACTGAGACACGCACTCCGTCCTCAGACTTCTCTTTTCTTTCTCTCTTTGTTTGTCTCGGAGTATTCCCCGATGATAGGTCTGTCCTCAGGTCATCCTCCATTAACTAACCAACCTTCACTGATTCCTCGCTCTTGTTCGCTGCACATGCTGTTGTCTCACAGAGCCGTGCAAAGCACCAGAGCACAAATTAACATATTCGTATGCAAACATACAGTATGTGAACAAATACATACAGTAGCTCAAGCACTCAAAACTAATCATGTTGGAGGGATTAAGGGCCCCTTCGACAAAACAGAACCTCTTTAGGTTGAGAGCAGGGGCTTCTGACCTTTGTTTTCCTGAAGGATTGACTACTTAATTTGTAAATTAATGTAAAATGACTTCCATTATTATAAATATACTGCTTATGTACAGTAGATATGGAGACGTATCCGTGCTTTCACAAATCCTCTCCTGGATTTTTGTTCTTCCCATATTGCATACAAAGCGAGTGTTATATAAATACTTATATACATACTGTGTAAATGTCAAAAAGCTCAATCCATAGGGAAATTCACACAGCTCCATATTCAGCAACTGTATATTAAACAGTTAGGATTTTTGTACCTTTATGATGTCACCTCCCTCTGCTATGCTCCCAGCACAGTTTACCTCCACGGTCCAAACACGCAAGGATTCTACCTGAAATGTGCCGTCGTTTTATTAGATCTGTATTAATGAATATTCCACAACCAATACTTTTATCTTTCTGTTTTAACCTTTCTGTTTTATCAATTGCGTAATTTTACGACTGTGTCACCTAAGCCTAAAACCAGCTTTAATTATGGCTGTGCATGGACTGAAAACTTGCTTACTCACAAGTTGTTGTTTGTTTTTTTGATTGGTAGACTGCAAAACTAAATTGCCCTGAAGGGATAAATAAAGTGGTTTGAATTAAGTTAAATAAGTCAGACCTCAAATAAAAACAGGACAAGCTGCTGCACAGCTGTGTCTCTCATTTTCTCATATGTGGGTGAATGTGGGCTCAGGAGGTAGAGAGGGTTGTCCATTAACCAGAAGGTTGGTGGTTAAATCCCCATCAAGACACAGAGCCCCAAATTGCCCCGATGGCTATGAAGACAGTGTGATAGACAAAAGTGCTGCGTATAGAGGTGCTGTGTGAATGGGTAAAGTAATGTAATGTATAAATTAAATCTTTTTACCAGTTATTATAAATGCTGCACTACTCCTGCATTAGACCTCTACAACTCTACACCACCAGATGATCCGTGGGTTTGCACCAGGCCCAAGGCTCCTGTTCACACCTCCACACCAAGTCCAGCCAAAGCATTTTTTGTCTGACCAATCTCCATTTGCATTTACCAGTGACTTTTACCAAGCTCAACACCTTTAATCCTCCTTTTGGCTTTTCAAAACACAGGTGACAGGTTAACCACTGCCTTTGCTTTTACTTTTTACACTTCCTGTGTCTAGGCCTGTATGAGTAAGGTGAAATTATAATTATTATATTGCAACACTAATTCAGGCCAGAGAACAAATGTGCGCACACACACACACACACACACACCACTCTGAAGCCAGTGATTAAGCCTTACAAATTTGTCTTAGGCAGCAGGATTTCCAATGGAAGACCTGGGTCGCTGCTCAAAAAAGCATCTGAGTTTCTGAAGTGTCCTTGAGCAACACTAAATCCCTGCCATCTTCATGTGCGCTGCTGTGACCCCTCGCTCTGACCTCCCTGTAGGGAGGAACGTGGCAAGACAAGTTCCTGGTTGGAATTAATGAAGTATAGCATTATTACTGAGGAATGGTGTTTGACTGCTTTTTTTTTTAAGTGGCTAAGTGTGATTTCACTGGCTTTGGAAATAAATGTAGAGAAAGAGCAAATTTCTGCTGAAAAGATAATTTTCTAAAGTTCAATGGTTCCTGTCCAGGTTCACTAAGTAAATCTCATTTGCAATATTTCCGATGTGATGAAATAATAGTATCGGTTATACTGTTATTTTCCATAGCCAGACCTCTGTGATAGGTCTGGAGGACATCTCATCAAAAGTCTAAAACAAAGATCTTGGATTTCCTTTAGCTGTAACTTCTGGGAAAAAAAGAAAAAGACCCGCCTCCTGCAGGAGCAGCTCCCGCTGGTGAAGAAGAAACACCTGAAATGGATTCAGAAGAGGAATCGTAGAGACTCAGCCATTCATTAATATGACTAAGAAAGTTTTTCCTTCAACTGCAGCATTCTTCATCAATAGTCTGTATTAAAGAGAATATACAGTATAGGCACAGCTAATAATGTAGTTGACTGTTGTATTAGGGAACAGGCTACACTCGGCAATTACTTTTGCTTTATCTTTACCTGAAAAACATTTTTAAAAAGTTAAAGTTCCAACAGACTCTCTCCTCTGAAGTTCAATTAGTTACGAGTCTTCTCATGATAAGGATGAATCATTCATTCTACTGTGTAAGCCCTCAAGTGTCTTCCTCTCCACTTAACGTAGCCCGGCACAAATGCATGGACATGTGCCCTTGTTCTCAAATATGCATATATTCTCTTTCCCCGCACACAATACCCCAGTATATGCAGTGTAGAGTGAAATTCAGCGCTCAGATGCTCCAGATGTCTCATTTTCATGGATAGATGTCTCTATTACCATGCATGGAGAATGGCTCGTAATGTTCAGTGTGAATAACAGAATACCTGAGGGTGCACCCACGAGGGAAGAGCTGGGGATGATGTGTGTGTGTGTAGTTGTATGAATGTTTGTTGGTTTTTCTTCCAGTTGGCGTCTATAATGGAGAGAGAGAGAGAGACGGAGAGAAACATTGGAGGGAATAGATGCAGAGAAAGACAGAGGAGTGGGAAACACAATGTGTTATACACAAATGTGTATAGTCCCCGTTCATGCTAACACACCTGATAATGTATATCATTTGACCATTCACGTACACTGTGCATTTGTGTGCCGGTGTTAACAGGGAGTGGATTGGTTACTCTGCACTTGATTTCTTAGTTAAAGTTAATACTACGAACTAACAGCAATGTTAAAAAGTAAAAGCAGGGATTTTCCTTTCTTTGTGCAACGATGAGGTGGAACTGATACTGAGT
This sequence comes from Hippoglossus hippoglossus, assembly GCF_009819705.1. Taxonomy (NCBI): domain Eukaryota; kingdom Metazoa; phylum Chordata; class Actinopteri; order Pleuronectiformes; family Pleuronectidae; genus Hippoglossus; species Hippoglossus hippoglossus. Next base: position 15,068,588 of record NC_047163.1, on the reverse strand, counting down.
GTTTAGAATGTTTTTGGATTCGCTACCGGGCTGCAACTCCGACCTGGAGTTTTCAAACTAAAACGGGGGCCAACAGTATTTTCAAACTTCAAATTCAATTCAATTTGTTGGCTAGTTCATGGGGGCTTCGAGTTCTTCAACACAGAGGAATAAAAAGAGAGTTCATTTGTATTAGCAGCACGACTGCTGTGTCATCTGGGGCCAGGACATGATGGAGAGAAAACATGTTTATAAAGTCCTCTCACTTTGATAGTTTTATTTTCAACAGAAAGACACACCATGGGTTGGCATAATGAACCCCTTGTTAATGACTTATGTTACACGTTTAAAAATTCACAAGGACTATTGTTTCTTCCTACTACTTCTGACGATGGCTCCCTGTTTGCATCATCAAAACTCTTGACTCCTCATGCACAGACACAAGCATCCTGCAGTCTCACACGTCAGGCTTCTATTGTCGAAACCACTCAAGGTTCCCAGTAGGAGAAACACTCTTGCAGTGGATCGTAGATTCACTTCACTTCCCAAATAGTGTTGGGAAATATCAACAATGGTAACGTGATACATTAAGAAAACTCTCTGCAGACCACCTGTGAACATGAGCCACTTCAACATTAAATTACAAACACTTAAACTAGTGTGTTTTCTAATACCCTGTCAGCACACCTTCATTTTACAAAATATTTCGGTCCAGATGAGAACGCCAAATTACTACAAATCCTCAAGGAGAGCATGCCTGGCCTGTAGGTGGCGAAAAAGTCTATATCACAGGTTCCAACTGTTTGTTTACCCTCAACCGCCTAAAAAACCATGCTAGAGACTTGCAATTATCCCAAAGGATATTTATTAATTTAAGCGACTTCACAAAAATGTCACTTACACGCACATGATGCAATGTTTCCTGTAGTAGTGTAAATCGACCTGCTGCAAAGTGATCCTGTCACTCATCTGTCGTAGTTGCCTCAGGGGTTACATAGCAACAAAGGAAACCAGAAGGCATTGTCTATTTTTTAATATAATATTAAGAGTTGTCTTTAAATGGCATCTGTTTTCAGCAACCCTCCTTCTGTGTCTGGCGACCCCAAAGAGGGTCCCAACCCCTAATGTGGGAACCACTGGATAGACCTGGCGGTGCTGACCAGACGTAGAGAATGGTTTATAGCTGCCATTGTTGTTGTTATTTCTAGTGCATGCTTGTTGCACATAGCAACAGTGTGCATGCACGAGGTAAGCTGCGACACAACTGTTTCCCAAATACTCCATTTTACATCTACACACAGATACACAGGAGAGGTTTGGGAAATCTGCTCTTTGGAAGGAGTTTGTAAAAATCTCAGTTATAGTCACTTTGTGGAGAGACACAAATGCGGATGACAAAGTTGGTTTTGTACAGGTTTCCTTGTTTCAGGTCCATGTCAGAGTACCTCTCCACTCTGGTGTGTCGTATGTTAGCAGCTGCAGCAGGTGATCCACCCCTTTGTCTCAGCTGATCACAGGTGCTGGAACTGCTCAGCTCCCATTATCAACCCAAATTCAATTATATAATAAGAGGCCTCTGCTCCTATGAAGTTGAATGGAATTGATCTTGATAAGGAGCAGAGACCCGTGAAATCTGCAGGGTCTCTGACCCACGGACCAAATAATAAGAAATACTGGGAAGATAGATGAGGCTGCTATGATCAGCAGATCCCTGCTGCGTCTGCGAGTGTCTGCTTGTGTCTGTTTCTCGGCATCATATTTAATAGTCAAGATACTCTTTTGTGGAGTGAGTTCTATATGGGTGGGTGTTTTGTGATCCGGTGTGTAAGACACTTTTTAACAAAACAGGAGTTAGTAAACAGACAGGTGTATACCCACAGGAGTTCATGTCATTCAAACACACACCTTCCTCCATGTGCTTTTCTGTTCACCAAGTCTCCCAGGTCGGCCAAAGCTGTATACTTGTCCAAAGCACTGTACCTTTGTGTCAATTTGCCATTTCACAAGGGGCAGACAACTCACTGCGCCACTCACAATCTATCTCAGGCCCTGGATGAAAAGTTTCTGTGGCAAAAACTTCTGCAAAGAGACAGCACTGCAATCACCTTCATATCGCGACTCATGTTTTTAGATATATTTTGAGATATTATTTTGCTTCAGTTACCATGGCAATGTGGTTTTAACTATACATTAAGAAAATATATTTGTAGAAAGGATTAGTATGACATATATTTTATACTAATCCTCTCTTGGTTTCAGGGTTTTTACTCAAATTGCCACTTAAGGTTCTTGCTTTTTTCCAGTTTATGAAATCAGATTTTTTTCTTTGATTAAATTGTGTTCATCTGAGCCCTGGAGTTCCCAGGCTCTAATTATAGGAACTTTATTTGTATTGTACGTATATATTTTCTGTTTAAGACATGACCTTTAAGTTTGTCTAATCAATGCACATAATCAATACTCAATACTGAGGCTACAATACTCTTTTTCTACCTAAAGATCAGTACGTGATTCTCAACTTTATGTAATTGTTGATTTAACCAGGAAGGCTAGATGACTTATTTATATCTGCAGTTAAAAATAAATCATCATATACCCCTGATCAGACTGTTCAGTATATTCTTCAGTACATAGATTCCCTCAGGTTTTAGCATAAGTCAGCATTTAGAAATCGACAGTAGCTATTACATTTTATTCCCGGTCTCAACACATGGATTGCACGACACCATGTCAAATGCATTGCACCATCAAATGCAGCACATTGAGAAATGTAACTCAGCTAATTGAGAAAACAGATGAGGATCCAGGACTTCACAGCTGTGAATGCTCACACTCACTGAGTTGGTTGTAGCCTTGGCCGAGTGCAGCCTCCGTATGCACCCAGGAATTCATAGCAAGCCAACTCATGAAAGCTTAATCAATCTTAACAGCAGGGGTTAGAGAAGTAAAAAAAAAAAAAAACATCAAACGTCAAGCTTCACCTTCCCGATCATAAAAGAACATCTGACATTCTGACAGTAAGAAGGACAAAAATCACCCAATCACTCACTGCGGTCAGTGACAGCAATGAGGCTGTCCTTAAACACCGTGGGCTTATGAGGCTTACAGCGGAGGTACTCCCAGCAGCCTCAGAGGAGTGGGAGAATGTCTGCTTCTCCTAATTACAGACACTGCCGCTGTGATTCAACGGTGGCCTGCACCAAAATCAACAGAACAAGAGGAAAACTGCTGATTCCACACCTTGATGGTGGAATGGAGCGGGACAGCGAGTCAAGGACAGGACCCATTCACTTATTCTGCTGCTGTAACTGACACCTTCTGTTTCCTAAAGCAGTGTAATCAAATTAAAAGACTGGAAACCCACAGGCAACCTTGATCGACGAGCCTGAAAAGCACATGGGATAAAAAGTCAATCCGGGTGCAGAAAAGTCAGTTTAGGTGCTGGTTTTGTTGGATTGCGACCGAAATTGGGTGGATACATTTGCCACTTGTACGTGCACTGGTGTGGCAGTTTGTGTGCATGCGTGTGTGTTTGTGTGTGTGTGCATGTCTGGGTATATTTGTGTGGCCACCATGAGAATAAATAACCACAGAAGGGAGCTGTCATTTGTTCAGATTTTATTTGGATTGTCTATGTTCCCTTGGCAACCGGTGAAGGGGATTAGTAAGTACTCTCTGTCTGGTCTTAGAGGTCAAGGATACCTCTCTGTCATTCTGGCTTTCTGTCTGACACACACACACACACAAACACACAGTCACAGGCATGGTCCTGTGCTCCTGGTTTAAAATGCAAAGCAGCAGGAGATTAAAAGCCACAGTCCTGGCTGTCCATCTCAGTCTGCCGTCACCACTGTCTGAAAACACATTTTGTGCAGTCGGTCTTAAGTCAATAAGGTTTCTGGGGAGATAAGGCGGAGAGAAGAAGAAGAGGAGGTGGAAAGAAAGAGAAAGAGAGTGAGGGAGAGAGAGAGAGGTAGAAAATAGCAGACTAGGTAAAGGGATGGTAAATGGGAGATAGTCGGGAGGTCATTGCACAATAACTTCAATAAACTAGAGCCACTAAAGCAACCCACTTATCTCTGTCCTGTTTTCCTTCACTTCTCCTCCCACCGACGCTGGAAAGACTGGAAAAGAATGAGAAGAACTTGTTTTGAATTGGATCCTGTTGAAAACTTTGAAGGACCAGCAGGACCGTGCAAAGGCATTTTGGGAGGCAGGTGTTTGAGTGCAATATAAGGGCCCCCCTTCTCCTAATTATTTGTAAAACATAATAAAGTTACATAAAGCAGTGCATCTCTTATCTACACATTATTTACTCAAGTACTCATATACACAGGAGTTTAATTTCCAACTACGGATAACTACAAAACTATTAATTCACACAAATAATATGTATATATTGCAGTCTTGCAGCATTAGAAAATTAAAATGCAGTTGTTGGGCATTACTATGCATTTTAATTTAGAATTTAAGCCATCATGGGCCACATATACAAACTTAGAAAAAGAAATTAAAATATGTTAGATAAAAGGGCACTAATATGTGGGCGGCTGTGGCTGAGGGGTAGAGCGGTCGTTAACCAAACAAGGTTCGATCCAAGTCTTCCCCATCTGCATAACGAAGTGTCCTTGGGCAAGATGCTGAACCCCGAAGGTGCTGCTAATAGATGCACTGTATGAACATGTGTGTGAATGGGTGAATGGCCAACCGCACTGTAAAGCGCTGAGTGGTCATCAAGACTAGAAAAGCACTATATACATTTAATATAGTCAGAGGTCAAAAGGGCAGGGGCTTGAGCATCACCTGGGGTCTATCTGTGCATGTGGCTGAGGACCAGATATTTGCTGCTAAACATGCTCTCAGGTGCAGAAATGTAATTACTCTACAATTTAAAAAAAAGGGTGAAGTCCACATTTTCCTTCATTTGCTGTACCAATCAGAATGAGAATCCATGAGGTGTAAAAGACACTGGGTATTAAGCTACAGCTGCAGGGGCATTTGAAGAGGATTAAACACTGCAATTGTAAAACGTCAACTATCACATTGATCCTTTTTTGCTAAGCTGGCCCCAGGAGGATGCTTTCAACCTACATACATGTTAGGATGATGCTCTCTAGAAAGCAGCACACTTAGATTACCACAGGCCAAGCAATCAGCCCCCATCAGCACATTATGAACAGGCACAGCAATAAATTCTCTAAATGTCATTGTCGCCCTTATTTAGAGAATTTTCTCGTCTCTTTACATGTCACTGTATTTCTGTATGCCCTTGTTATAGAAAGGGAGGACAGACTGCTACAATCATTACCAATGATTAATAAATAATATTTTCTAATAGAAATAATCCCATAAAAAATTGTTAAACTAAAAAATTGAAAACCTTTGACAGGCAACAAGAAAAATCGACATAAAATAAAAAACCTTGAGTGTCCACATCAGGACTTTACGCATGCTCTGCACTTAAAATATCTCCTACTTACTGGAACTTCAAATAACTTCTCTTCACCCTTCATTCATTGTACCACTGTACGAGTCTCATATGAATCATTGAGACAAGTTTTGAAGAGGCTATAGCCTCAGTCACACAGACACAGACCAGATACTCTGTATACTGGAGTCAAGCTTTCCTAAAAACTCATTTTATAAAACCGTTTTTTTTCAACCTTGTCTTTTTAGGGTATTGATGAACGTATGGTTAATTGTAAATAAAAAGAAATTGGTGCTATACAAATCAAATTTACTTTCTTGCACAAATTGCCAATGCAATTTTTTAAATGCCCAAAGATTTCCGTTAAGCAGCATGTTGAGTGATGACCTTAAATGTTTGAGGTTGAGCAAAAGTATGTTTCAAATTTGTGTGGTTTGAAAAAGAATCAGAGATAGGATAGAGTCAGAGATAGCCACTGATACAAGGACTGAAGTTTATTTGTCCAAATCTTGTAGCCAATTAAAGTAATTGGCTGTTACAAACATTGCAATGTTATTGCTTTTGATATTTCATTGCGATTTTTGTCCTGTGGTTATTTTATCTTAGTTGCTTTCTGAAATCAGAGCATTGGTGTTGAATACTACTATAAGCTAAATTGCCCCTTAGGGTTAATAGTGATTATCCATCCATCTATCCAACCTACTAAACTGGCAAAACATCCTTATTCACCGAACACACTAATTGTTGCTTTAGTATTGATAAAACCACGATATGTTCAAGTTACACGCTAAACGGCTATAATAGATACAAATTGATCTCAAAACAGTGAGTCCCAGGAACACGGTGGAAAATACCAATGAAACGAGCCGTGGGTCACTGCAGTGAGTTACAGGGGATTTGATCAGCCCTTAGGTGGCATCAGGTCTTTGGCTTTTTCTGTAGTGAACTATTGCTTGTGAACACGGCTGTGTCTGCTACTGCTGCTGACTTCCTGGTTTCAGCTTTCATCTTCTGTTTTAAAAGCTGCAAGTAAACACAACTCTTGGTGGTGACATTTTGTCAAAGGGAACTACAGCAGTACACTGCCTCACTTTGTATCGTGGTGTGTTGCACAGTAGTTGTTTTAGTGTTGAAATGCGTCACGCGTCTCACAGAAGGAAAGGTAAAACCTGATTACCATGGTAAGTCATTACTGGAAGATAGTGTGGTGGCAAATGAAGGCCCATTATGGTGGAGAACATTTCTTAATCATATCTCTCAATTAAATCCCCACACTGATAGACACATGGGAAAGTTATATATAAAATGTAGCTGCAGCGCTAATACGACCTAAATCACCTCGGAACACAACAATTATGGACTTGTTGATTGCAGTGTGATTCTGTGATCAGACTGAGACGGAGAAGTATTGCTCTGCGTGCGCCATGGCAACCATGAGCTTTATAGCTTATTAGGTATGTGAGCGGTGATGTGAAAATGCAAAACACATTTCTTTAGACTAATTGACAGATTTAATTGTTTGTGTGAAACACTGTGTGTTAGTGTAAGGCATCCATTAATACACCAGATGCAGACAAATCACCGCCCACTCCTGGCTGGCTGGGCCGGTTGGCAGGACACAGATCGCTTATCATGCCTACACTCGGGGACTACACCCACTCCACCAGGGAGACCATATCTCATTTAAATGTACCTAATAGCGACACATAGAGACAACATGGTCCATAGCTGCCACATGAGAAGGAGATACACGGCAGCAAGTTGACAGATATTCAATCTGACTTCATCAACATATGCAAACAAACTTATGCCCCAGAGTCAAACATACTGAAGGTGAATTTGTTTGAGGCTTGTGTGCAATCAAACCCAAGCAATTGCAGAAAAACCCCAAGAGGCAAAAAATATCTAAATGTGACAGAACTTTAACAGCTTCCTCTCATGTCTTTTTGGTACAACTAGTGCAGTGCCTGTTCTAAACATGCCTGTTTGGGATGGGTGGTTTGCTTGGATTGTGGAGCTTCTTACGTCCCCCTCACACACCTCTATGATATACTGTCACTTTTATATTGTTTGTGTTCAGAGCTTGTAAAAACAATCTATGGTGCAGAGTGAAGTTACAAAACTTTGGCTTCATCCTATCTGGTTTATCTGCGATGAAGATTTTATAGTCAATGTTTTTCAGAGTATGAAACTGAATTTTCTTTATTGCTGTTTACATGTGTGGCTCATATATACGTTATAATAAGATTTAACTAAACTGCTGTTATTTTTTCATACATTGCATGTCGGCTATTGCAGAGGTCTGTTAAGCAGAGGGCAGATAAACAGCACAGAGCTCTTCCGAGACTTGATATCGACTAATCTGCAAGAATGACTGGACTCAAACAATAGTAAAATAACAGCTGTCTTGCCCGAACAGGAGAACAAATAGATTTCCTGGCTGGACGATACGACAAATCCAAGCAAACATCTCTGGGTCAAAAGCATAAACATGCACTGCCACTGCACAGGACTCTGACTTTTGCCTTTATCCACTGTCAACACCCATATTTTTGTATATGGATTACAGCAAATATAAAAAAAGATCTGTCCAAATATGATCTGAGCCAAGTGTACTTGGGATTTTCGAATGTCTATATTTAGTGTCAATATGAAATTAGTCATTCCCCTTCAGTTTATGAGAAACTGACATTGGGAGGTTTTGGCCTTTACTGCAGTAACAAAATACAAGGGTGGAAAACACCGTTCTGGTCCCGTATGTCCTGCTTTTGTCTTTGTCCCATCCAGACCCCATGCTGATATAAGTCCTATGCTTTACCAAGACAGCCTGTCGTTTTTTATGATGAAACTAGATAAGATTTAGAGAGGGATCTGAAGAGAGGCGAGAAGAGGAATGGATTTTTTTCCCACCCGTGACATCCCCGCAGAGGAACTACAACGTCCGATTTTCATTTCAGAAGAAAAACTCAGGGGAGCCTGAGTTATGGACATGACAACGAGTGCTGTTTTACTGCCCATGATGCGCTCTGTTTGTCCGTCTCGCCCCTTCTCTGATGAGTCTCTCCCAGCCTGTCTGGCGTGCTAAGTTGTCTGCTTGTGGATCATTGCGTCTGTGTGCCTATCTATCTGTGTTAATGCGAGTCAGCTTGACTTTCAGCTTGTCCCCGTGTTATTTTGTACCTCGGCCTTTACTCCTGTCAGAAGTTGAAGAAGCACAATGTAATTCTCTTTGCCTTTTGCCATCGACTTGTCGCCCTAATAATGGATGCAATGTTCAGCGTCCCTGGCACGACGTGACTCGTTCAGATGAGCGATCCATCTGCTGCTTTGAACAACCATTGTCTCTCTGCATTCCTACCAGGGTCTGAACTGAATGCACCCTCCTTTGCACCGGAGACTTGGCTTTACATTTGTAGTGTCATTAAACGCCTTTCTTGGCAGATCATTTGGGTTTTTATTATGTGGGATAGTTTTATGAGCTGTCCCCCGGGGCTTGTGCAATAGTCATGCTTGTGATACATGCAGATAATTATCCGGCAGCAATCATCTCTCAGATGGTCAATAATAATATGACATTAGGCTGATGGAGTGGAGGTATATACTGTGTTATTGCAATCCCATAGGGATTTACATGGGACCGTATACTGCACCAGTGTTGTGCTTCATGAGGTGGAGGGAGGAAGGGAGATTGTGTAATAAAAACTTCTGTGGTTTGAAGAGCAAGAAAAGGTCTATGTTGTGGCCATGGGGATGGACATAAAACTACATTCCCATGTTATTTATGAAGGAGGGAACCCAGAAGATGTGGAGGATGATGATGGGAAATGGAAAATGTAAGGCATTTCTGTAGCCCTTGGTTTTATGTTACATACTGTATATATAGACATATAGCCAAAAGACAAAGAGGTGGGGAATTACATAAGGGGAATCTGTGATTTCCCCCTCTACAATTCGCTTTTTATGTTATGTTTTGTTAAGAATAGTGAATAACAGAATGAAAAGGTGGAGTCTGAGAAAGAAATGTGAACAGAAACTGAAAACAGTAACATTTAATTAAGTCACAACTGCTTGATTCCCAATTTATTATTATTAGGGCCTGAGCACCGAACAGTAGGAGACACAACACATTGTTTGAACCCAATTGTATAACATGCTAATTACATCATGGTGTAATGTTTCACCAACTATATATTTCAGACATGTGACATGACGGCACAGAGACAAACTGCATTTGTAGAAACTATATATAGAGAATATACTGTTATTAAAGATAGACTCACAAGGCTCATCTTTATATACAGTCACTGATCATCTTTATATACAGTCACTGATGGTCTTTATATACAGTCACTGATCCTCTTTATATACATTTAATGATGGTGTTTATATACAGTCACTGATTATCTTTATATACAGTCACTGATGGTCTTTATATAAAGTCACTGATCATCTCTATATACAGTCACTAATCATCTCTATATACAGTCACTGATGGTCTTATATACAGCCTCTGAGAGAATGTGTAACCATTCTGTTTCAGCACTGACAGACTAGTTGTTATCATAAAAAAATAATGAGAGTGATATCTATATATGTATAGATGTTATTAATGAGCAGTGACAGTTAATATAATAATAATAATGATGATGATGTCAGTTTCAGTTTCCACTAACCAACCAACACAGAAGTATGATAATGTAAGTCTGTGATCAGAGCCAGAACTGCAGTGTCCTCTGAGTATTTGAGGTGGTGGTTGTGTATGAGGAGCTGGCACAGTCATTGGTGTCAAGAAATGACGTCTCCGTCCGTGTCCATGACGTGTCCGACTCCCTCTGCCGCCATTTTTACAGGTTTGAGTTTAAATCGCATTGAGATTAGTTTGTACGAAATATGTTATAATAACTTTTGATATGATGTGTGTGTTGAATTTATATATGGAAATAATATTCTAGCTTAACATGCTACAGCCATGCTAATGCTAATGCTAATGATACTGAGGTGGTGCAACCCATGGTGGTAACATAGCACAGGTCAAGTAACTGCAATCCTATTAGCCGGCTCGATGGAATAAAACAGTCCTTTGTTTGTGTATTTACCACCCTACATGTTAAAGGACTGTTTCCTGTAGACTTCAAACAGTGAGTCAGTAGACAAGTGCTTCACAGCAAATATACTTTACAACAACTCTGTTACACTGGAACACTTGCGTTCATACAATACGATAAGATAAGATAAGATTATCTTTATTGATCAACATCACCAGGGAAATTCACTTCATCCAACATGGAGAGGATCAACTGCTCTGGAGACAAAGTAAGTCACCGGCCGAGCCGCCCGAGTCCTCCGTGCCATCGGCCGAGCCGCCCACCGAGTCCTCAGTGGAGCCCTCCGCCAAGCCCGTCGCTTTGCCCCAACATCAATAGCCAGAGTAGAAAAGTTGGAGAAGGACATCAAAGATCTGAAGATGACGATGAAAGTGATTGTGGAAGAAAAATTCTCCCTGAGCTCCGATCTTCAGCTCCAGCCCCCGGAGAACATGATAGTGGAAAGCGACTGGAAGGTGAAATTTGAAGCTCTGCAGGACCAGCTCACGGAGACAGAGGAGAAGTTGTTTGCTGAGCAGGAAAAAGTAAAATATCTGACCCAGCAGAACATTGAGCTTCAGGTACGTTAAATCCGATTATTTTAGATTTTAATTATATGGATTGTCGGTTTGTTTCATGTTTTGACTTTGAAGAAGAAATTGCTGAAACTTATGTCGTCGCTGTCTTTTCAGGAACTCACCTTGAAGACCGATGAGAACAAGGAGAAGCAGGAGACGAAAGAGAGAGAAGGGACGAAAGAGAGAGAAGGGACAGAAGAAGAGAAAGAAGAAGGAGAAGAAGGAAAGCGATTGGACAGAGAGGAGGAAGATGTTCCCCAGTTTTCTCTTTAAATGGTTCATCTCCTCTCTCATCCTTCCTCTCCCTCAACCATCCCCTCGTCCTGACTCCCCCCCGCTCCCTGTAACACACCATCCAGCAGTGCCTGATGGTGTAAAACATCCCTTTTCTCCATTTCCCTCTATCTCATCTCTCTTTTCTTTCCGTCACCTTAACCCTCGTGTTGTTCCTGGGTCGGATTGACCCAGAGTGTGTGTGTGTCTGTGTGCATGCGTGAGTGCGTGCGTGCGATCATACGCAAGCCCTGGCCGGTCAGGGTTAGGGTTAGGGTGACCCAAGGATTGTCATTATCCAATTCTCCTGGGGTAATTGAGACCAATGGATTGTCATTCTCGATTGTCATGGGAGGGGTCATTTAGACCCCCAGAGAGGGCGCTGTGGTGCTCTGTGGGGTCATTTAGACCCACACCTGATTCCAATTGAAATCAAGGGGGGTACATTAGACCCACATATAAGTCTCAGTGTGCCACTCTCTCACGTACCATGGCACGATGTCGCGTCAGGAGCGTTTCACCAGAGAACAGGTTCTCCAACAGCTATTCTCCCAGCAACCATCCTCTGAACCCGAAGAGGACGCGAAAGAGCCAGACCGAGAAGCGGACGGACAAGGAGATGGAGAAGCAGACCGAGAAGCAGACAGAAAAGCAGACCGAGAAGAAGACAGAGAGGACGGAGACGGCGACGACGACGAAGACTACGACCCAGTGGGTGATGCTTCTGCAGATTCTTCATCCTTGGAAGAAGAAGAAGAAGGAGGACAAGACCACGGCGACACCACCACCACCACCACTGGACTCGTGGAAAGAGAGACCTTCCCGTCAAGAAACGGGGAAATAACATGGTCCTCGAGGGCGTACGGCCGAGAGGAGGGCCACTGCTCCTCCCCTCCTCCTCCGCTGCGGCTCAAAGCGGGGTCCCCCGGGGCCCCACGATCCACGCAAAGTCCCGCACCGGTGACCTAGCCTCGACGTTCCGCCTGTTCATCACACCGACGGTAGAGAACATCATCCTGGAGATGATGAATCGGGAGGGTCGTCGAAAATACGGCGACGAATGGAAAGGGAGTGACGAGACCGACCTGCGCGCCTACGTAGGGCTGCTGATCTTAGCGGGCGTGTACAGGTCCCGGGCCGAGGCCACCGCCAGCCTGTGGGACACCGAGAGCGGCTGGGCGATATTTCGGGCCACGATTCCCCTAAAACTCTTCCACACGTACTCCAGACTGCTGCGCTTCAACAACCGCGAGACGAGCCACGGACAAATTGGCGGCCGTGCGAGAGGTCTGGGACGCGTGGGTGTCGCGGCTACCGCACCTCTACAACCCGGGGCCCGAAGTGACCGTGGACGAGCAACTGGTTCCGTTCAGAGGTTAGTCTTTTTTTTAAAATATTATTATTATTATTATGTTATGTTATGTTATGTAGATAGCGGCTGCTAGTCCTCGCCCTCATCTCATCTCATCTCTTCTCCTCCTGTTTTTCTCCCTAGGCCGGTGTCCTTTCCGACAGTACATGCCCAGCAAGCCGGCGAAATACGGGATCAAGTTGTGGGTGGCCTGCGATGCGAAATCAAGCTACGCTTGGAAGATGCAAGTGTACACCGGAAAGCCGAGCGGCGGACACCCAGAACGGAACCAGGGGTTGCGGGTAGTGCTCGATGTAACGGAGGGACTGCACGGTCGTAATGTCACGTGCGACAATTACTTCACCTCCTACGAACTCGCGTGGCAGCTCCTGGAGAGGAAGCTCACCGTGGTCGGTTCGGAAGAACAAGCCCGAGCTCCCGACCGGGCTGCTCGCGGTCAAGGGAAGAGAGGTGTTCTCATCCAAGTTCGCATTCACGCCCACCGCCACTCTGGTGTCCTACATCCCAAAGAAAAACAGGAATGTCAGCGACCGCGAGGACGGGAAACCGGTCATCGTCCTGGACTACAACCGCAACAAAGGTGGCGTGGACAACCTAGACAAGGTGATCGGAACTTACAGCTGCAGGAGGATGACCGCGCGCTGGCCCCTGGTCATCTTTCACAACATTCTCGACGTCTCTTCCTACAACGCCTTCGTGATATGGAGAGAGATCAACCCAGACTGGATGCCGGGCAAGCGGAACAAGCGGAGGGTGTTCCTAGAGCAGCTGGGAAAGGCTCTCGTGACTCCATTCATCGCACGAAGGGAGCGCATCCCCTGCACGGAAGCGTCCGCCGTGGTTGTGAAGGCTGTAAAAGCCGCCGCCGCACAGAGAGCTCTTGACCACGACGCTCGACCCGAGTGTCCGGCCTCCTCCATAGGCCTAGCAGCAGCCCCGCTCGGGGGGGGGGAGTAAGAGAAAGAGGTGTCAGATATGCCCCAGGAAAAAGGACTGTAAAACTCACACCGTGTGCCGCGAGTGTAACAAATACATCTGCAAGGGCTGCTCACTTGTCTATTGCCCTACGTGTGCGTCCTAATATGGGGTGGGCTATGTGAGGGGGCCAACAGCCGGGGGAAGCAGGGACAACACAAGGTTAACTTGTCTTACTTCATTCACATATCCTCCCTTCCTTACTCCTTGTTTCCTCCCTTCCTGCCCATCAGTCTCACTTCTCCTACATTGTTCTGCACCTTAATGTACCAAATTATGTTCAGATTCTCTTACGTTATATTTGGGTCTAAACTGACATTTGCTCATCATTTAGACTCTGATCATTCTGGACCTAAGTAGCTTTGTTATTTTATTGTCTGTCATATTTTGATGTGAACCTGTTTACAGCACAACAACCAAAGGAGTAACTGTGTTTTTTGATAGGGCACATTGGGCTGTTTTTTCAACACATACAATTCTACTGTATTAAGATGTATTCATCAGCTTTATGTTTGTATGAACATCAATTTATTCAGCACAAGTTTGATGTCATTTGTTTTCTTGTTCTGCTGATATATGAGTCATTAAAATATGATTTATAATTATTATTTGACTTCTTATTCTTCTTCCCTACAAAATTTCGTCCCGCTTCTCCTCCCGCAACTTTTGTCGCACATACACAAGACCTACAAAAAAACATGCGGAATTACGTTGAATGGTATTTCTATTTATTTTATATGAATTTCGTTGAACGGTTTGCGAACAAATCGCGATAAAACGGCCGAAAACGTACAATGTTAAGTAAAACTCGCTCTATCAAAAGAGCGAGAGGCTGAAAATGACTGTTTTGAGACCCTTTTTTCTTCACTCAAACTGCTCTCAAATCCACAAATGGAGGCTGTCAGAAATGATTTTTGGATAAAAACGAAGTAGTTTCTTTCGCAGACATGTCACTCTCAAATCTCTCGGACCTCTACTTCTATCCGCCACGAAAAATCGAGGAATCTTTTTCAAAATCTTCTCCATTGGCTCTAATGTTAATTTTGATCGAAATTTCTGGAAAGAGCAAAACGGGAAAAAAATTCTAAATCGCTCCCACGGCCCCATTTCTTAACTCTCACCAATAAAAATAAAGATATCTGGTTGTTCTTTAAAGTCTTGGGATTCTCAAAATGTTTTCATTTTACAGATAGGACTTATAGTTTTTGAGTAACAAGCATTTGTTTGAGGAGAGCGCTAGAGTGAAGAAATATATCTGGCCCATTGAAACCCATGTTAATTCTCAGAGTACATTTTTGGAATGAGAAATACGTTTCTAAATTGCTCGCACGGCCTCATTTTTCATATTTATTAGTCCTCTTTGTAACGACTGTTTTCAAAGGTGCTCAATGGATAAAGTGATTACTATTATTAGATATGTCAAGCCCATGTTGCAGTCGACCCTACAAGTCTCTAGACTTTACAAAGAAACACAATATCTACCAACTACTTTTTATACTTCACCTACAAATGTGTGTGTGTGTGTGTCTCCTGTTTCATGCAATGTACTAATTTAGTTAATTAGTTTTTATTGTCCTAAATAAGAGAAATTCCGTTTCACAGCACTGCACATTCCCCTACAAACACATCCCATGAAACAAACAGCAGAGTAACACCTTGTGTAAAATGTAACATGACGTGTAAAAAGTAACACAACGTGTAAAAACAACACAGTACCTGTGTGTGACCAACCAACACAGAAGTATGATAATGTAAGTCTGTGATCAGAGCCAGAACTGCAGTGTCCTCTGAGTATTTGAGGTGGTGGTTGTGTATGAGGAGCTGGCACAGTCATTGGTGTCAAGAAATGACGTCTCCGTCTGTGTCCATGACGTGTCCGACTCCCTCTGCCGCCATTTTTACAGGTTTGAGTTTAAATCGCATTGAGATTAGTTTGTACGAAATATGTTATAATAACTTTTGATATGATGTGTGTGTTGAATTTATATATGGAAATAATATTCTAGCTTAACATGCTACAGCCATGCTAATGCTAATGCTAATGCTAATGCTAATGCTAATGCTAATGATACTGAGGTGGTGCAACCCATGGTGTTAACATAGCACAGGTCAAGTAACTGCAATCCTATTAGCCGGCTCGATGGAATAAAACAGTCCTTTTTTTGTGTATTTACCACCCTACATGTTAAAGGACTGTTTCCTGTAGACTTCAAACAGTGAGTGGTTTGACGTGTCAGTCCAGGTCACAAAGACAACTGTAATCCTTTGATGTTACCTTTAGAAACAGGGCAAAGCTGATTAACTCGCCCAAACATATGAAGGAGAAACATTTCTCAGCAGAATCAGACTGAACAACCATTAAGTAGATGACAGCTGCACGAGAATCTTCTTTCTGAAAACGTCCTTAAACCAAACAGTGAGTCAGTAGACAAGTGCTTCACAGCAAATATACTTTACAACAACTCTGTTACACTGGAACACTTGCGTTCACACAATACGATAAGATAAGATAAGATTATCTTTATTGATCAACATCACCAGGGAAATTCACTTCATCCAACATGGAGAGGATCAACTGCTCTGGAGACAAAGTAAGTCTTTAAAAGCAGACGTGTGTAAATGACTAAAATTCATTCAGCTCTGTCTCATTGAATATATCTGAAGTTAGGATGGGACAGTGTTTTTACCTGGTATATGTATATTTGTGTCTTTCAGTCACTTGAACAAATGCTGTCTGAAGGAACTCAGGCCTTCAGCCGAGCCGCCCGCCGAGTCCTCCGTGCCACCGGCCGAGCTGCCCGAGTCCTCCGTGCCACTGGCCGAGCCGCCCAACGAGTCCTCCGTGGAGCCCTCCACCGAGCCCGTCGCTTTGCCCCAACATCAATAGCCAGAGTAGAAAAGTTGGAGAAGGACATCAAAGATCTGAAGATGACGATGAAAGTGATTGTGGAAGAAAAATTCTCCCTGAGCTCCGATCTTCAGCTCCAGCCCCCGGAGAACATGATAGTGGAAAGCGACTGGAAGGTGAAATTTGAAGCTCTGCAGGACCAGCTCATGGAGACAGAGGAGAAGTTGTTTGCTGAGCAGGAAAAAGTGAAATATCTGACCCAGCAGAACACTGAGCTTCAGGTACGTTACATCCGATCATTTTAGATTTGAATTTTATGGATTGTAGGTTTGTTTCATGTTTTGACTTTGAAGAAGAAAATGCTGAAACTTATGTCGTCGCTGTCTTTTCAGGAACTCACCTTGAAGACCGATGAGAACAAGGAGAAAAAGCAGGAGACGAAAGAGAGAGAAGGGACGAAAGAGAGAGAAGGGACAGAAGAAGAGAAAGAACAAGGAGAAGAAGGAAAGCGATGGGACAGAGAGCAGGGCCAACCATCCCCTCGTCCTGACTCCCCCCCTCCCTGTAACACACCATCCAGCAGTGCTTGATGGTGTAAAACAGGGGTCACTAACAGGCGGTCCGAGTCCGGACCCAGAAGCCGTCCCGTACGGACCCGGACCTACAGCCAAAACAGAAGGTTATGATTTAAAACCTGACGGGGCGCTTCTATTTGTAACCGGCGCAGCTTTTGTAGTCTTTACGGTAGTGGTTTAGTGGATGAGGAAACGCACAGACCAATTGCATGCGAGTTAAGCCATCCCACATGATACCACTCAGCCAATCAAGTCTGTGCATTCCAGGCGGTAAACATTGCGACTCTACAGTGCAGACAGATGAGAGAGTTAGAGGCAAGTTACACATGAAAAGCAAAAGAAAGAAAAATAAAGATAGCGATACAGGTAGAGAAAACAAAGGGAGAGATACAGACGACTGAGCTGGAGAAAGTTGAGAAACAGAGGAGTGAGACGGAGAAAGGGAGAGAAACAGAGGAGTGAGCTGGAGAAAGGGAGAGAAACAGACAAAAAAAGGGAGTGGGATATAAGAGGGGAAGAAAGTGATTCTAAAACTGTTCAATTGTTAAGATGTGTTGAGATTTATTAAACAAAAAGGGAAATTCAAGCTTTTGCTCCCTTTATTTTATTTTTCTGAAGTTAAGCCCTTTATTTGAACATGCACAATTTTCCCATTTTATTTATTTTCTCTTATTTTGAAATGCAGTCCTACTTTTATTTAGTTAATGAGAGAGCATTATACATATCTGCAATCATACATATATGTTCAGTTCTTTGTTACGTGACAATAAATATTGTCCAAAAGTTTTTGAATCGTACTGAATTCATTTGATTTGACAGTCAGGTATTTAGTACATGCAGATGTTGATAGAACTACTAGGCTACTTAAATATATATCACACTAAATAGTTAGACATTATGATCTTCCGGACCTTTGCTTCAAGAAATCTTCTCTAACTGGACCTCTTTAAATTTTAGTTGAATACCCCTGCTTTAGAGAGATGTAGGTTCACATTTTACAGTCCTCTATGAAGCCTTTGTACCCAATCATGTGAATATGCTCTTAGTACTAAGCTACTACAAAAGGCTAGTAAGCAACAACTTCATCCAAACAGCTGTGACAGTGTCTGTTCCTAAAATGGTTAGCAGATAGCTAAATGAACAACATCAATGTGTATTTGAAGGTCAATCTAGCCTAATTAAGTAAAGACTGGATGTAATTTTATTAAATTCATGTGAGATGATTTAAACTAGTCACCATGGGAATAAGGTAATCCAACCTAATTCAACAAACTACAAGGGCACGTAGAGAGCACATACCTTCACCAAGGCCAAACAGTCTTCTTGACCGTGTTTAAATTCACCAGATACATATTTTTATTGGATCTGCACCAAATTGCAAACAATAATAATAATAATAACAATATCGTTCCACTAAACATGCCTGCATTTGATTTCATCAAGGTCCATGAATTATTATCTGAGAAATCAATGAAAATAATAATAAAAAACGTCATCATCTCACAATGTTAAAGAAATAAAAAAATAAAAAAAGATCTCGGATCCACCCGGGCTGATGGGGATCCTCACCAAGCTTTAATATGTTCTTTCTTGACCCATAACTCAGCCGTATAGTCACAAGTATTCTACACAACTTTTTTTGGAACTCGCTTGGCTTGTTTTAAAAACTCTAGTTGCTTGTTGTGAATATTTACCAAGCAAGTTAATTTTTTGACATTTATGATCACTATTTCCCCCCCATGCATTGATTTCCACTGTTTGCTTACAACAGCCTTACAAATAATATCAGTGCTGAATGATTCTATAAATCCCTACGTGGGCTTCTCCCACCCATTTATCCTCCTATTGGAGAAAAATCAACGTCATGTCAATCATGTTGTGGCTGTTAAAGTTGGCAACTCCCACGGTCGCAGCGTGTTGAACCTGCCACCGCCTGTTTCACCCAGCTCAGCCTCACCAGCCACAGCATCGCACAGATTTCTTTTCATGATGCTGATGAGTGATGTGAAGAGCAAGTGACAAGTAGGGACAGAGGTAAAATAATAGTTGGACACTTTTACTTTTACTTTCTTCTTACACTGTTACTCATATGCAGCAAGGATTCTAGACTCTTTAAAAAATATATAGTTTGTAGTATTTTATAGTTCGTAGTATTTTAATATTTATATACTTATATTTGAATACTGGGCTTGTTTAGGGCTTGTTTTTGAAGCTGCGGTTACTTTTTTGTCTCGCTTGGCAGCACTGCCCAGTTCTAACTACCAGACCAACAGACAATGCGAAAACATAACCTCCTTGACGGAGATAATAATGATCAGAGCCACTGGATGTAAGAAGATCAAGATGTAAGTATGCTAATGATGCTCTGTCGGTGCTAAGAGGCTTAATGTGCGTGTCCCTACATGGTTATGTCATTATCGGACTGTACATTCTCTTGCACACATCTTCTTGCACAGACAGACACACACACACACACAGAAAATGACTCACTCACACACAAATATTCATTCACACAGGATTATATACCTGCACATATAGACATACTATTAAAAAAACATTCAGACCCCACACAAAGTCACAATGAACTGAATTAACATTGTAAAAGTTCAAGAAATTCAACCACATTAACAAACTATAAACTAACATATGCCTCCTACAAGAAGCTCATACATCTGAATCTGACAACCCTAAATTAAGTACACCACAATTTAATCACATCTTCGCTGCACCATTCAACTCTATGCAAAGAGGAGTTGCAATTATAATACACAAAGTATCTCTTATCCATAATACCATCACAGACCCAGAAGGGGGATTTGTCATCATGAATATATCATTATACAATCACCCAATCACCACTGCACGTATTTAGAGCACTAATAATCACGATCCATTATTTTTTCATGTTTTCTTTTACTTGCTTTTTCGAACATATCTTGACTCACCAATTGTAATTGCAGGAAATTTCAACACAGTTACTAACCCATCACTAGACGCATCAGACACCTCAAACAATACATGTTATTACAGAGTTACAACAACAACTAAACAGTTCATGAGTGACTTCGGTAATATAATGATAATATTTCTTGCATAAATCTGCATTCTTTTTTATTATAATCGAGTTTAGTCCAGCATCACCAAATATGCTGGACTAACTTTATGTAGGTAAACTTTATGTAGGTAAATAGCATAAAATGTATGTGGCAGATTCATATTGCAAAACTTAGACCAGCTAATGCTCCATGAGCTCTTAAATGTGTTTCCACTGACTCAGTTCTTTGTGCTGATTAGAATAACTCCCTCTTTCCCGTCACTTTTCATAAAACAAACCCTATTTTTCGACACAACAGTTCGACCCAGAAGACCTCAAAGATCACACTGACGAATGTTTTAACAGACTGCAACAAGGACGACAATAAACAAGACACTGACCATTTCTCCCCCAGACCAAGCAACAAGAGACCTCAGAAATGTCAGTCTGTCCACATCTCCCCGGACAAAACATGCTGCACAGAGTTCAGTGACATTCTCACCTCAACAAACAATGAACTCACTGGACTCGACACAACAATTGTGTCAACAGTTACGCGTCAGTTTGGAATACAGCCAGGAACATTTAGCCACACTTGCCAAAGACAACAAAACACTGCAACCCAACCAACAAATCCTTCATTACATTAATGGTCAACTGAACCACTACCCCAAAATAACCCCCTGGCTATTCCACTTCTCCTCCCCACCAAAACATCTCTCGCTCTCCTCTCTCTCTCTTAAAACCTCTCTGATCAACACAGGCTAACTTGTACATAACAACATAACAATGCACATCGGCCTCACCTAGCACCTCAGTACTATGTGTTGTTCTTTCCTTCCCCCTTTTTCTCTCAATCCATATCTGTTTCTGTCATGAGAAATTAGAAAATGTTAAAATTTATATTTTTGGGTATTTATGTTGGTTTCATGTACTTTGAAATGACATTTGTAAAATGCTTATCAAAATGTAAGACTGAAAGTGCCTGAAATGCCAAGTCGCACTCATCGGAGGAAATGATAAACCTTTGTCAACTGCTGGAGCCGAACATAACCGACTGTACCACAGGCTATCTGCATTGGCCTACGTTTCTTTGCTTGTGGGAGTTACTTGTACGTTACTTGTTCATGGTGGGTGCTCGTGTTTTATTTACTCCCAGGTGTTCACGGACCTACCAGGGTTGCACCTGAAACAATAAGGCTAAAACTGTCATACACACAATGAGAATACATGACACTTACGCATTAATGTAATGTAACAAAACAGTGACTTATACACATTCACACTAGCAGACATGTTTTGCAAGCTGTCCTTTCTGTATTTAACAGCTGTAACTGTGTTTCTTTTAACTGGATACTGTTTGTACTCCTGGTAGTAATATAATAGTTTGATCCTTGTTGTGACATATGTGGCTCTGCTGCCAGTACACTTGTCCATGTCTGTGACTGGTCATATGCAGTACACAATGCCCCTTTTATGTGCACACGCTCCAATCTAGAGTCGGATAACCTGGGTTGACCTATAGAGTTGATCACTAGTGTTGTGATGCTGCTTAGTGTGACTGCATTTGTTCAATTCAGCCAGATAACTGAGAGATATCCTGGGTATGTTGAACTCGCTCCGTTGCTTCTATAGTCAAAGGCTGTTGCTTGAAATTGACTGAAAATCAAGCATGACCGTGCTGCGAGGTAAAGCTAGAGTTTTAAAGGAAACTTTTTTGCACATTAAACCTCTTGAATTAATATACAATTAACAAACAAAAATGAAATGCAGTTGTGGATCAAGGTGATGTGATCTTAACTGTCAAAAGAAGATCAAACTCCAGTGTTTAATGTTAAGTAATTACAGTAGAAATGTTAGAATTGAGAAAGCACAATAGCGAAGTAGCCCTTCATATGAACCTTACAGTACTTGCACTTACATGCAGTCGTCAGTGCACAGCAAGAGTAAAGTCCAGAGCCTGGAGGAACACAAGCTGCTCCTACAGTTAAAATGTTTAACAGTGTGTAGTTAAACTGTAATTATACTTATGGAGGAAAGATGCAAACAGTCCAGGAGCCATTATTCCTCACAGTTCATGTAGCAGCTCACATCTGTTCTGACGTCTCTTCATGTTCTGCAGATTAAAACACAGCGTTGTAAAATATTTTACACAACACTAATTTGTATAGCTTGATTTAGCATACGCGCTAACTTCAGCTACTATTCATTACTGCTCTGAAATACAATGTGGACATGTATATGACTGGCTTTTAGGATTACTTAAACATTTAGCTATGCATTGTACCTCAGATGATGGAGGCTAACTGTATATATATTTTTTAGTATTTATTTTATTTGATAATAATATTAATCAACACAAATGCAAGATTATGCTAAACTAGTTGATAGGATGTTTTTATTGAGAATTTCCCTTTTTATAAGCAAGTTTAATTATTTGTTGGCCTACAAAGTTTTTATGGATTCTACTCCTTTTAAATCTAACTAAACCATATGGACATAAACCAACGAGCATCATGTCATTGATGACACTACAATTAATGTATTTTTTCCATTATGACTCTGCTGCTTGCAGAGTTTTGAAGATCATAATCCCACAGCACGATCTCCTTGTTCTTAGCTAATAATAAATTAATGTAGCACGCGTACTTACTGCATTAGCATCAAAGTGTAGTTGATACTGCACATTAGTGCAATACTGAGAGGGCGTTTACATAATTCAGTTAGCTTCATTGCAACTGTTGGTTTGCATGTAACTTCAGTACTGAAAGCGCTTGTCAAAAAGGCAAATAGAAAAATCCTGAAGATGTTTACAGCACCGCAACAGCCTTGGGCACAATTACTTACATTATTGTGTTTCAGTGCGACCTGGAGGAGGAGGACAGGTTGGAGAACAGACGTTGGGTGAGAGGGGGTTAACTTAAAGGGGACATAGCATGCCCATTTTACCACAAGTTGATATGGTTCCTTGGGGTCTTATTGAAATGTCTGTAACATACTTTGGTCAAAATACCACAAGGATCATTTCAAACAGCACCCTTTTTACCCTGTATAAAACAGCCCTCCACAGAGTGACCTGTTTTGAGTGCCTGTTCCTTTAAATGCTAATGAGCCAGCTCCCCCCTCTCCCCCCATGATTTTAAACGATATAAATTACATATTTTATATGATATAAATTATCAAATATGCATCCCATACTTTGTATTCCCCTTCTGTTGTCCTGGAGTTTTAATTTTCCCAATCACATAATTAAATGTCCCCCTCTGCCCATCCACTACAAGCACACAAGCAGACAGACAGAGAGAGAAAGAGAGGGGTGGGGGGGGGGGGGGCTATGAAGACCATCATTTACCCCCGAACCCCGACATTCAACGGGTACAACAACAAGCGGAAAAAGCAGAATCGCGGGCTGACCTTATATATACAGTCTATGGGGCTGACCAGCGGAGAAATGCTCGTCCCGTGTGAACAGCCAGGCGGCTGCGCGCTTGAGAACGGCGCTGCGCTGCCTCGCAGCGGCACTTCCGCGTCCGGTGTACCCCGGCGTAACGAGTGGGGGGTCCAAGACCATGTAGGGAGACTTCCAGTACCTTGTTACGACACAAAACCCAGGAAGCGCAATCGAGTCGCTCAAGCGTGATGTTTCTGACTTAGAGGAACTATAACAAAACGCGCGAGTGTTTTTTCCCCAGAGTTTTTGGGTTGGTAGACATGCCAGATACCCACATTAACCTGTAGAAGCACTAACAAAGTGGAATTTGCATGCTATGTCCCCTTTAAGGATGAGATCGGGTGGGTGCAGGACAAAGAGAGAGTAAATAATAAAAGGGGAAGGCGGAGGGAAATAAGGCGATGACATAATAATAATAATATGGTCACCATAGGGCAAATACGGTCAAATCTTTCATCCTCATTGATTTTGCTGTTGTGGTTCTTTTATGTTGAGGTCAGAGCACAAACGGGTGCAAGTGGAGAATTTACTTGCTGAATGTGATGCATGCTGCTTGAACATGTGTGAACAGAAAATGACACATACGTTGTGTAGACACATTTGCACGTATGGAACTTATAGATTTTCCATGACCGTGAATTTGCTTAGAGGGATGTTGGTCTTGTAGAAAGCACATACTGTAGGTATGTCAAATCGAAAAAGCTAAATCCATATAAATACTCCAGAGGCTTGTTTGTGTGTTTGTGTGTGTGAGACAGAAAACACAGTAATGATCTGTTCTTTCTTTCAGTGCCTTTGTACTTGTGCGGCTTCTCACTCCCGGATATTGAAGTATTAATTCGTGGTGTTTGATAGACTTGGCTGTGTCCCTCCATCTTTTCCTCCGCTAGTTTATATTTATGTTGCGCCTTACTTCTCGTCAGAAAATTCACCTGATCGATAAACTGGGAAGTGTTCCAGTGTGTGTATGCATGTTGTGTATTTTTATGACAACACCGCACTGCTCTATTCTGATATTCATGTTTGTGTGTGTGTGTGTACCTCTTCTAAGTGTATATTTTTGATTGTTTCATCATTGTGGGGTTTGAGGCAAAGATACCATCAATAAATCATCATTGAATGGCTAAGGAAGAAAAATAATAAATCGCCCGCAAAAACCCTCAAGAAACGTATACAACTTTGAACATCTCAGTTCCTAAATAATGCCAACAACCTGAGGAAACCACGCTGAGTTTTTCATTTATTCATGCCTTCAATTTCTCCACTTACTTCTTTTCAGGGTCATTGGGACAGCACAGGTTTATGAGCTGTTTTTATAATTTCAGAAAATGCAGGTAGCAGAAACTAATGCGGTTCTAATTCCATTTTCTGAAAGCTGTTGAACAACAAGCGATCATTAATATTGACAGAGTTCCCCAAATTCTGCACATAATCAATGAGCGTGAATATTTTAAAATTTCAATTAACTAAGGCTTTTAAGTTAAAGGGGTGAAGAGACGCCTGAGTTCTTGCCTTCAGCATTTGTTCGACTTTCTCGTTTGAAGTGTGTGCGCGCCGTCATGTGAGTGTCGCTCGACTGTGTGTTAAATGATTAGAGCCGGGCTGAAGCCTCGTAATTCTTCTCACTAATAAAGGCAAGCTGTGACACCGGGCCTCATGTCAACTTTACTATATCACACCAACACTGCACACACATATCATTCCACTGTGCGCCTACACTCACACACACACACACACACACTCGTTACAGTTGTCAGTTCTGTGTTTCTCTATCACATTTACCGTGTTTACCGTGCATTCTGGTTGGGCAAAAATCTTCTTACATATAAATAGTTTTACTTATTCATTCATCATGATCTTCCATTATTCAACACTACTGTTGTAGTAATGGGTGCATATAGAAAAAGCTTTTCATATCCACACACAAACCTTTCATCAACATTGTTTTTGTCATATTCAAATAGTATTTTCATCCTCAACAACTCACTGTACACATGTTCAATTATATGCTAAACAAGCAGCCTTGATACTACATTAGAATATAGCTTGAGAAAACCACAATCACAATGCATGTAGTACAGTATGGCTGCTTTCAGACCGGCACTGAAATCATTTGACCGAAATTTTCCCGAAGGGCTGTATGTGAGGACACAAATGTCTGAGCCTGTTGCACCGGAGGGGGCGAGGGAGTGGATGTGTTGATGGTGTTTCTGATGTAAGACCGACAGAAAAAACCAGAAGGAACATAAATATCTCAGGATTAAAAGAGGCGTCATACACGTAGAAGACTTGGACCAAGATGTCAGCTTGAAAAGACAACAAGATTCAAGAGCCTTTGGTGATCAGGGCTGCATCAGCTGTGAAAGGCAAAGTTCTGGTATTTACGTCATGATGTATAAATTGCATCGAATATTTTATACAAAAGAACATACAGTGTTCGCCGTTTTGTGAAGGATTTATATAGACCCCATCTCTCTTTCACCCACACATACACAAACAATGACACACACACACTAATAAAGTCATTCAAATATGAGGCCACAGAGAGAGAGAGAGAGAGAGAGAGGGCAGTAGCACATCCATCTCAGTGAGTCTTCATTATTGGTGATAAGTCGCCCATGCGCGGCTTTATATTTAATCGTGATAAATATATTAGAGTCTTCATTGCTGTTTTAGGACATGGGGCATACATCAGCAGGAAAAATTATATGTATGTGGAGTCAGTTTATAGTCTTTATCCTGTCATCTGCGCTTCAGTCGTGTTATTAATGTCCTTATTTGGAAGCTGACTCAGACTTTGACTAAAGAGCTCCACAGTTGTGCTAAATCCTTTGCTAGTACCTTTTTTATATATTCTGATTTACAGATTCTGATTTTGTAATCATTTTACTGTAGGTGTAGTCCCAAACTGCCCTTTTCCATTTGTTATTGTTGCAGAATGTAACAAATGTGCAGGTGGTTTTGCTCTGAAGGAGGCCAACGTGTTCTGTGCTGCAGTTATTAGATTGTTGATATATTTAAAAAAGAAAATTGCTTTGTAAAAAGGATCTCGCTCCCCCAAATGGAAGACAGAACTTCATGGAGGACATAATACACAGCTCGGACAAGATAATGCATGTTTCCATTATACCAGCATCTGTCTAGTGCATGATGGGGAGTCTTTTTCTTATCAAGGGCCATTTCAATGTTTATAAAATCCCTACTTTATAAAGATAATCACTGACTCAATGGCCCGAACTGCCTCTCTTTGGTGAGCAGCTGAGGTCAGAAGGTGGTGGTAGCGATGATGCTACTTGCAGCTGATTTTGCAAATGCAAGCAAATGTCTGTTTAGAGATTAACAAATACCTCTGGACGTACTTGCTGAAGTGTAGTGCAGAAAAAGGTTGTAACACCAAGCCTAAGCTGCATCTCAATGATTTCATGATGTAGGTTCTCAGGTGCATCCGCTGATTCCACCATTAATGATGTAGCAAATGTGTTGCTTCATGCCCTGAAACTTAATTTCTGGAGAACTTTTGTAAACTTATCTTCATATTAAAACTTAACAGACTTTTGTCACAGCAGGGTAGGCAAGTGCAGCGTTACCCTTTTCAAGCTGCCCATGTCTAAGCGTGCCTTGACTTGACTTGCGAAGACAACAATTCCCTCATCATGTCAAACTCGGCTGTGATCTCTGCAGAATGTCTGTTGTTTCAGTGCTGGCCAGAGAGAAACCAGTAGAGCTTATGTGTGGTGTCCTTCAGTCTGCCATGTTACATTTTACTTCGTCTGGTACTCGCACCTCTCCAGTGGCAGCCAAGCATTCCTTCACAAATGCTCCTACTAAATTAGTTTCTCCATCAGTTGCTTAGCTATTAGCTCGCTAATCACAAAGCTAGAAACTTGCATCCTGTGTAACATTGCCTAAAGTGATCCAGTTTAACATTTTCCAAGCATTAGAGACGTGTGAGATGTTCCCACAAACTATGTATAGCGACAAAATAATCATACTTTTCTTGAGTAAACTCCATGATGCATGTTGGCGATGATATATAACTGCCTGATGTGTGTTGTGTTCACCTTGACCTTGACCTGGACAGCCGTAAAGATGGGACCCCCTGACGCACAATCTACTGTTGATGTCATGGTTTGTATTCCTCTCCTCTGACTTGATTTTTATGAATTGTCATTGACTGGATCAAACTGTCTCACATGTTGCATATGGCCAAACATGCCCCACCTCGAATCGAGGACGACCAAATCCCTGTATAATAATACAATGTTATTTCACAGTTTCACAATAAGTGGCAAAAATGAAAAAATAATAAGAAAGAGGAGCACAATGAGTTTATGTCAAAGACTGAATCTGCACTTATCAAATAACTTCAGGGCGGGTAGTTGCAGAGTGGAGCTGCTTCAAAGTTTTAATCAGGCACAAAGCGAAGTCATCCAGGGGAAGTTGTTTTCAAGAGAAGGATCTACAGTATATGCAGGTATTATAAATGTAACAGAGCCTTATGGTTGTCAAGTAGGCTGTTAAGCATTTGTAGAAGATACACTTACATGCACGACAGTAACATATAAGAGTTTCAGTGCGAAAAAAAAATCCTGCCAAATGATGCATAACCAAGTTGTGGAGTCGGACAAAATGACCAGAAATAGATTGAAATCTATTTAAGAATTGCAAAAAAGCAAGTAAGGAAAAAATGGATGATTCAATTATTTACATTTAGACCATGTAATATAATAATATATAACTTTTTTTTGTACAGCACTTATCTTAACAGGGTCACAAAGTGCTTTTACAAGAAAATCCATGTAGACAACATGGTATATTTCTTCTTGTTTTTCATAGCATTATCTGTCTTATTTTCCCTTCTTCCACTCGGTAGGTGCCTTTCCTTGTATTCTGGAACAAGCTCAGAGTCAAAGTTTGTGGAGAGAGGAAAGTCAGAAAAAGGCTAAGGAGTCATGTTGCTCCTTGGGTAAGGACAAACCACAGGAAACCATTCTCTCCCATGGCTTAATGCACCGACTGATCCAAAGTAACCGAGGGGTTAAAATACGAGGCGAATACAGGATGCAAGTGCACACACAAGCAGTCATGTCTCGCCTTTTCAACCAGCAGTCACAAAGTTGAAATGTCTCTGTTGAATCATTTAACAACAGCAGCATTAGGGGAGTTGTTTGGCCTCAACAGCCTCAGAGTCACACACAACATGCACACGGTTTTAGCTGAAGGACAATGTGACCGGGTTGTTTGTAACTGTTGTTGAAGTGTTTCACTTTTCGGAGACGTACTTAGGTCTCTGTTTGAGAGCTTGAGATAAGATGAAATGATCTTAACTCGAGATCCTCATGCTAGAAGAAGCAAGGAATCGCACCTTGATCTCAGATTATTATGTCAAGCTATGAATGCAGAGGTCAAGAATTCACTTTAATGCTCAAATGGTAATTACAGTTTGGAAGGGAGGCTGCCTTGAGTATTCCTTCACAGCAGAAATGCTTTTACGCTTAAACACAGAAATGTAAAAAGTCACTCAAACCTAAGTATAAATCAACAAAGACTAAAACCCTGTTTTTTTGTTTTCTGTATTGTGACTGCTCAATTTGCCAGAGTATGCTCCACATCATGCACTTGTGGTGACAGGGCTTTTGAGACAATAGCACCAAAGTGTGGAATGCCCTACTTACACCTTTAAGATTTGCTGATTCTGTGGAACCATTCCAATACTAGTTCCTACCCTGCAAATAAACACATAAACTGTACCCAAAGCCACAGTGGTGCATGTCTCCTCTAGTGTGTGGACTTACATAGAAAACCAAAGGCAGGTGTTGTGATGCAGTTTACTTGACTCACTAGACACGTCTTAGAGCGCATGCATACCTCCGCCAAGTCCAGTAGTCCCATTCAATTCAATCAAGCTGCACCAAGCTGCACACACTCAAAGATATAAATATAAAGATCCATGAATCATTCCTTGAGAATCCAGTGGATATCAAAATCTTGCAATGTTAAGACAAGTTGATGAGTTCCTTCCTGACTCATACCACATCCTTCCAACGAGGCCTGTGCTAATCCGTCCAGTAGTTTTTGTGTATTCTTGCTAACAAACAAACAGCCCAACAACAAACGGACAGGGGTGAGGACAACAGAGGCAAACAAACGTAGAAAGTTACGCATCCAGCTCAAGCTGTCAATAATTAGCTCCTGGTGATAAATCTTTTGTGGCAGAGATGTTTCCATGGCTCCCTCATAAAGAGTTTTAAATCGTCACATGAACAGTTTATCTCTGTCTCGCCATAAAAGTCCACGATGTTGACGGTCTGCTTTCCGTTTTGTTTTGCTTTTCCTCATTTCACAATCCTGGAAATGTGTTTTTATGTAAATCACAAGCCTCGTCGTCCATATGAAAGTATTTGAGCATCATGGAAAATTAAAATCAGTGTTTTTAGCCACACTCATTTGTAAAGCTCTCGTTTTATGGCAGAGGTTTAAATCGGCACAAATCTCTCAGACAAAAAATGAAAGCCATGAGTGCAGTTTATTGCAAACAGGATTTAATTTGCTCATGCATTAAATTGACTGGGACATACAGCTTTCTCAATAAAGCACTGTCTATTTTTAATTAAGCCAACATGAGGCAATAAAATAAATATTAAAACAATGTATATATTCAAATTGAACAACATTGTCTTCGGGCATCCTAACCCAGACAGAATAATTAAAACCTCTCCAGTTTGACAGCTCTCTGCCCCGTTTCCCCCAACTCCTTACCCCCTGTGGTGATCCCTATATCTCCTTCTGCATGCACACTAACACAATAAGCCCGAGTGGGGACGGTGGTGTGCCTGGCAGTGGGAAAGATGGAGATATAGAGTTTGAACTGGAGGACAGGTTGTCTTTTAAAAAGCAGCTCTGCCTGCTTAAAAATGCAAAAATTACGAGAGAACATTTAAGAGATTGGTTTTGAATGTATCATGTGCCTTTGAACAAATGTGTGTGGACATGTTTTATGGATTGCGCCACCTTCCGTGGAGAGAGATGACTGCTGTAAGGTGCAGTTTTATAATGGCTATATTTTGCAAAAAGGAGGAAAAAAGTCTAAACTCATACTGGAGATATTTTATATACATTCAAACTATGAGGCAGCACTGTGCTTGGTGAACTGTAACATTTACATTGATTTTTATATGGTGGATTCATCATGTGGTGATCAGTGAGCTTTTCTGGCCTTACATCCTGGTTTGTGCTTTGGTTGCACTTTTCCCCAGGTTTGTGGTCTTTCCTGGAGCGCGGGCTGTTTTACTAACTGTTGGGTAACAGTTGGGTGGGAGGCTTAGAGCAGCAAACAGATTGTCAACGCTGATGAACAGCATGCTCGCCTTGAACCTGCAGAGACCAAACGTTGCAAGGTGTGTGCTCGAGTGTGTGCGTGCAGCTCCCTCTCTAGAAGTACCAGATGGTGGTGGCACAGCAGAGAGAACACCTGTCATTATTGTAGATTTATCCCTTTACCGGTGAATCTTCTAACCTGTATATTCCGATAGCAGGAGAGGCAGAGAAAATGTTGGGATGTGCTAATGAAAAATATTTGGAAGTCTCCCACTCATGAAACAAAATAAAATAAAAATGTAATCACTGCTAAATAATGATTGCCACCATTTGTCCAGATAGGAGCTGATAATGATGATGAGCGACCTTTAAGCTCACTGGAATAAATAATAATCAAATCATAAAATAAGAATGAAACATGCAAATGAAAACTAATGCAGTCCAATTACAATATCCATTGTTGTAATGGTTGGGGATGTATTATAACATCACGGCAGCTCCCCTGTCTCCATTGGGAATAATACCACATTATTATCATTAGTGAGGACAGATTGTGTAACCTCGTAAAATAACCCCCCCCCCACACACACACACATAAAGTATAGCCATGCTTTGGTGTGAGCACAAACCGGCGCATGGGATATGCACATGCACATCAACCTGACAAAAATGCACACATGAATGCAGTTAATGGTATACAGTACGTACAGATAAACACACACTGATGACAGACATGACATTGAGATAAGGATCTAATGAGGTGCTGTGAGGAAACTGATTATGAGGATTCAGTGTGGATACTTCCTTTCTTCAGCCTTGTGTGGACCTTCATTAGACTACTGTTAAGGAGATAAGATATTCAGATTCAGCCACAGACAGATATGGGGAGGAAGCACACAAGAAATGAAGATAATGTATTCTAATGACTCCCACAATTAGGAGAGATTTGAGATCAAAAGTGCCACTAATGTGACTTATTTGTAATCAGGATCATTTAAAGAGAAACCGGGGTACAGCTCGCACCGTCAGAGAGACGCAGCAAAGAGCAGGTGGGGGTATTACAGTAAAATAGAGGTGGTGTGAAGTGCGGTCGGAGAATGGATAGTGAGATAAAGTGAGGCGTGGACGGAGGGAGGGAAGGATGGAAAGCTAAAGAAAGGATTAGCCATGCGGCGAGCCGGAGAGGTTGAATGGGTAATGAAGGAGACAGGCCAGTAATGCATGAGAATAGGATAGAGGAGCTTAGCAGGAGTCGTGCAGTGCATTGATTACCTCTATCTGTCATTAGCTATAGTCCCTATACCTAGAGGGTTTAGAGGGAGGGGGGGGGTGGTTAGGAAGTGATGACCCAGAGGAAAGAGGGAGTACGAAGTGAGGTGTGAGTGCTCAGAGGAAAACAAAATATTAAAGCGGACAACAAAACCGTCATCAGCCTTTTCTGTTGACCCTCTGGCAGATGTGCATTTGGCGTTTCGATGCTTACAAGCCATCATGCAACATGTATCCCTGCCTTCGCGGCGGATTTTATAAGATGTTGGAGCAATTTAATGCTTATAATTTTTATTTTATTGCGATCGTAAAATTAAGTGTCATATAGTAACACACTGTGGCTGTAAAGAGAGCAGATGTGCTCACTGCTCCGCTGCACCTGCTTGGTGAGCCGTAAAAATGGATCAGTGAACTCCGCGGCTTCACGCGACTGAATCATTCCAGACCAGTCAAGGCCACAGACCGACCACTTAGGGTCATGAATAGAGACAAATGTTTCGCTCATACAAGGAAAGAACACTGTGAGTTTATGCTTATGTTGGGTTCTGTCATTTCACGACGAGTATCGGGGCCGGATTGAAGAGAAAAAAATCGGCGATTTCGAGAATATTGTCGCAATATTCCAACTTCTTGTAGTATTCCGACTTTATCTCAGAATTTCTTTTTCAATATGTCCCTAATAATATACAACTATACTATGTAATAAAGTTGTAATTTAGAAGAAAGTCATACCTTTAAAAAGTCTTATAATGAGAATCAAGTTGTATAATGAGAAAATTTATATTTCGAGAAGAACATTTTTAGGAAATAACCAATGCACTCCGGTGTTCCACTAATTCTACATGTAAAATCACCAATCTCATTGCTTCTTGAGAAACAAGAAAGCCCCTTTGCCCAGCGTGTCACCAACGATAGCCTGATAGCTGATCACTACCAAATGTGGTGCTGATGAGCCAAAAGATTAAGTATTTCATTATTTGTGAGACCGATACTGAGGTTTAACTTCAAAAGATGACGCACATTCCTCATTTGAAATCTGATTTTGCAACAGGCTGGATTTCTAATATTCCCTCTGTAAAATGACACGCAGCCAAAAATTACAACTTTATTCTAGAAATCTCAGATTCTTTGCCTTTAGTGACCCTTAAACTCCATTGTGGTAACTCACCAACCTCTGCATAGGAGATGCTTGATAAGAGTTATTGATTCAATTATTTACTTCACCTATTTGCTTTTATTTGGTAATTTAGATGGGCATTATAAATGGTAGAAACACACTCTAAGGAGTTCAATGCACTTAAAGAGTAGATCAAGTTTTTATTATCTTTGGGGGAGAGATATCTCTTGCTAGGCAGCCGGTAGTCAAGGTGGAAAACTGACTTGGCTAACCTAACGCACCCAAAAGTTTGGGATTTTCACAAGATTGCATCAGGAATACAAGATTGAATTCACTAATATTTTTTCTGTATACATTCATTATGCCCTGAGGTTATCTTTAGCTTAGAGCATTTTCACAAACACACATTTTAGATGCTTTGCTTGCATCCCTTTAATTAAAACCATAATTTAAGGGGTAGGACACACACACAACTGAATTGCACAAAACTCTGTAAGACATCGCTGCATTAATGATAGCGGTCCCCACTGGAAAGCAGTTCAAGCATATGCATGGAAATACATACAGTAACTCTGCCCTAATGAAGACTCATTAAATCAGAATGCTGGGTGATTGAGTTCACTAATTCTAACAATCTTCTGTTTCACTGCTGTCTGGGAATATGCGAGAAAAATAATACAAACATGCCTCCCAATAGCAATGAGTGGGTGGTGGCCCTTTTCTGCTCGGCCTCTTTGAGAAAGTCAGTTTATTCTCCCAGCATGCTCGAGGTGGCCAGCAAGCTGCCTGTTGCCCAGCGACTTCGGTGAAGTGTCGGACTATTTGTGCATTTGTGACGGCGTGAGTGTGTGTGGTGACTCATGACTGCCGAGACAAAATTGAACCAAACAGACAGTGCTAATGGAGAAATCAAAAGGGACCGGAGCTGATGCAGAGGAATCACTGGCACTCACTCACACTCACACACACAGAAACACAGGCAGTCTGGGCCTTACAGTCCCACAGCCTGAGACTTGCTGAAGGGTTATTAAATTAATTCTCAGAGAGGGGTCTTTCTGGAAGGATGTTGTTTGGCTGCAGTAAATGAATTAGCTAAAGAGCAAAGCCAGCATGGACACCGACAGCCACTAAGCTCCCATCTGGTACTTTACACAGTGTGAGGAATACAGAGTCTGTTGTTTTGGGCTATTTTTTTTTTTTTTATGTGTTTCCCAGCTGTGTGTTCTTGTCCCCATTTAGTGCCTGTGCCTGACTTTGTGTGCTCCCGGCTAGGCGTGGCTTCCTGTTAATTGATCTCCCTCAAGCAAGCAATACATCCACAAGAGGGCAGGGCAGTCAAAGGTTTCCCACAACGACAAAAATGGCGACGGAGGAGGAGGTTGTGACACTGTAACTCTCAATAAAGTGGCAGAAGTGACTTGTTAACTGTTTACCACTTGTGAGCGGAATTAGGTTTTTATAGATGTATTTTCTTACCAACTCGCAAAGTCTTTCATCAAAAAGATCTGCCATTGTTGACATTTCTTCCTTGTGTCCTATAGTCGTCTCACTTGAAGCACTGCCTACGCTGCCGCCCATAATTTCCGGTGGTACTGCTTCATTTTGTCTGTTAAGTCCATATGTGTGACTTTTCAGATGTTCACCAATGCAGATAAAATGAACGCAGAGTAAAGACAGAAGGCTACGTCCGTTTCCATATACATATCTAACATTGGTATAAATAACCCTTTGCTCGTAACCCATCTGTGTGAACACAACACACACAGTGACCACACGGAGCATTGGGCAGCTATGGAAAGCGCCCGGGGAGTAAGGTGCCTTGCTCAGGGGCACTTAGACAGTGGGATAGGGAGAGTCCATCTGTCCTCTTGGACTTGAACAGATCCAGGTCTGGTCCATCCTCCGGACAAGGTATGTCTGTGGCCTCCAACCAGCGACCTTCCAGTCTGATGTCCCTCTTTTCTAACCACTAGTCCACCGCCGCTCCCAAAAGACACGTCACGAACAGGATTCGAACCTGTGCGGGGAAACCCCATTGGATTTCGAGTCCAACGCCTTAACCTCTCGGCCACCGTGACAGCTTACACCTACTGTCTCTTTAAAAATTATCTATGTAGCCTTATAACTGTCTTAGGACCTCTGCCACACGTTCATGTCTGGACTCCTATCTTAACTCTGTATTAAACCTTTGAGTCTACTTGTCTCAAAGGTCCTGTGTTGAAGTCCAGCCCCTAACACAACACACAGAGGCCTGTCTGAGCTCATCCAGTAGTACCAAACTATTGGTGGTGATGTATTCTACATGAAATGGGTACTCTACAGTCACCGACTTCGCTATTATAAATAAAAACAACTCACAGAGAAATGCACAACACTGATATTTCCTGATGTTTCATGCTTGAGGTCAACTGACCCACATAACACATTTTAGGCGACAGTGTACACAGGACTTTCAAAATAGCCCAAAGCTGAAATCATATTCAAGTTAACCAGTTGTTCCAATGACTTAAGGCAAAGTCTTTACTGTGCTGAAAAGCAAAAATTATTCAAATACACTAGGAGTGACACATTTGTTTTGCACGTTTCTTTAAGGCTGATCTCTCATTGTGAACATAACAAACAATTACAAAAATATTCTGTATGTTTTACTTAACTTATTTATTTCTTAAGTCATTCTAACTTTATTTGTTCACCTTGTCCTTGTTCGGTAATCTCCCATTCCAGAGTTAATTTTGTAATGATATATGGGTGGGTACAAAAGTCTGAGACCATTTTTCCTATTTATGGTCTCAAGATTTTGAACCCAATCTTATTTCCTACATTATTTCATGTGGAACCAGCAGATGTGCTAAAAAACCTACAGCATAAAATCATTGAGCGAAAAAGCAACAACAAGCTCAGTGCTAGGTACAATAATCTCTCTCTGTTCTATCAACTGTATATAAGTCTCAAGGATTTTCCCATTATTAGGAGACATACGTTAGCGTTTGCATGACTCTACCTTCAGTGATGAGCAGTTCTTATCAAATCAGGCTCTTACAAACAGCCCACAGCAGCAGCATCACTACCATCTGACATCAGCTGCCTCACAGAAGAGAAGCACTTCCAGCCATCACATTAGAGAGGCTAGTGTGATATATCTTTAATAATTTATTATTGCCCTCAAAGGATGTTATGAAATATTAAATGGCCCTTGACAGGAAAAAGGTTCCCTGCCCATGTGCTAGATAGATTTCAGTACGTACATCATCCTTCTAGTCAGTGTATGATCTATTACGTCCTGCCCAGGATTTAGATACACAACAGTCAATATCCACCTTTTTCTACTCACATTTTAAATGTTTACTCAATTTGCTAAATTTAATGATGAAAATGTGGCGGAGACAGTTGGAAATGTGATTCCAACTAGTAGCATAAAAGTAGCTACTGTACACACATCATCCTTTACGAGTGTAATCTTTATATAATTTTTTTTCTAGATACATTTTCCTCTGACCGACATGTCCAACACACAATGTAGGGGGCCAACTGATCAATCAGAGCAGACACGAATATACAGTGTGAGACAGCTAATGCATAGTTTGAACATGACAGAATGCAAACATATTGTAGTAAACCCACAAGTTGAATCAATGAACCTGTATATGGTAGAAATATGTGGACCTTAACTCCGGCAAATTTTGTGGCAAATGATTCTACTGGTGTTGGTCTGTGAACTGCCTTTTGTGTTGTGTTGTTTGTTTAAATATTGTTTTGTTTATTTGACTGATTTTGTATCTTCCTCTTCTATGCTGCTCACAACACAGGTATATGCCCCATCCCCAAAAGTTGTCAAAAATCCCAGAAGTACTAAAAAAGGTTCAAACATGGCAATTTTTTATATGTTTGATATTGAAAGCTGGATGTACTTAATTGAGTCCCATGATCACATATTCACTTATCTCATTACACCTCTCCAAAATGAACGGAGTTGATCTGTTCTTTTCTACAGAAATTCTCATACTTCTATTCATTTCATCCTGTTTTCACTATTGTACTTTCTCCTCTCTATTGCCACCGAAAGCCAGCAACAGAATCCAATAAAATCCAAACCTGTTGCAGGGAAGAAATGACAGCTATATACGCGGCAGAGTCCATTCAAAGTGTGTGACCTACTAAACTCTGCTTGGAGTAGAACTGCCTCTCAGCTCTCATTAAAACCCTCCGCTGTGCACCCCCATGCACAGATTCTCATGACTCCAGCTTATCTTGATGATAGTCTCCCCAACCCTCATTACATCTGTGCCTTTATTGGAGACTTCCATGGCCTAATGCACCTATTATCTCTTTGTATTACATGCCTTCACCTTGCTGGCTGGCTTAATATCTGTTTATGTTTTAACCCTCAATCTTGTCTGTTTTAACTGTATTGTTTTTACAGTTTGAATAATGACTAGCACTAATTCTATTTAGTACTGTTTCTCCATCTTGTACAAAACAGATACAAGAGTTTTTAAGGTTTAACTTTTAATGCTGTGTTATTGTTCCACATTGACTGTGGTAGTAGGTTGTTCCACATTCTCCACCACGCCATCCGCCCTGCACACTCGAAATCTGCCTCTCCTTCATCTCCGTCTGTCTCACACATTTCCATTCAGTCTCAAATTGTCAGGTTTGCTGAATGAGATTTAATTCTGGAGCTGTCAGACAGCCGACTGATACCGATCAATCTCCGGAAAAGCCGGGGCAGTGTGACAGGACAGAGGCTGGCACCCACAGAGAATCAGCTGGAGTGTTCATCCACAGGGTCCAAATGGATGCTACAAACACAAAGCACAAATTGTGTGCGACACTTGAGTTGAAGCTCGGGAGAGTCAAGCTCTCATAGGCTTGTCAAGGAGAGAAGGAATCACAAAAATCCTGATTTCAAGGTTTTGACACGTTTGTACACTGAAAGCCACAAAGCTGTATTGCCATGGCCTTTTAAGAGATGGCTTTGATCAATCTGATAAACCAAACACATCCTCGAAGCAGGAATGCATGCAGACGCACACAATATCCGTATCAGTGTTGCTGTGCTCTCAGTGATGAATGGTATAATCTACATAGAGTGCTTATTACCAAGTTGTGATAAATAAACAAGGTCCTCTGCGCTGAATGAGATCAACAGACATACATCATTTGACTTATTATGTGTATGTACTGTTTATGTGTCATTATACCAGTCAGTAATGTGATTAATGTCATCACTTAGAGATAGAGTCACCTCAGGACTTAAACCTTGTTGATTAAGATTAACCGGTGTGGAAAAGAAAAAAAAGGAACGATAATATGTGTTGTGCAAGAATGCTGATGATGACACAAAATAAGCTGTTTCCCTGAAGAGAGAAATAATGGGACTTTTTATGAAGAAAAGGCTGATTACAGGTATAATTCAATTATGAAATGGAAAGATAAAATGTGTTTGTGTCTACGTCTGTGTGTGGGGGGCTCCTGGTGCTTTGTTCTGAGACAAGAGACCATGGCCAAGCCACCATGTTGATTCAGTTCAACTTCATGCAGACTTGAGCTCTCAGGGAGATTACACTCAGGAGGACTGATTAGTCATGTTGCCTTGGTCCCCAAAAGGCTTTGTTCAGTCAGTCGGTTCAGTTTATTTCCAGAGGCACACACATGCACATAGCTACACATATACACACGGATACAAACACACATACGTAACTGGGAGGTGTTTGTTTGATACAGATATTGGTTGTCATCTTGTATCTCACTTATGGTATAAGTCAGAAAACTGGGTGAAATACATTCCTGAGCAGCCAAAACAGAGGATTACTTTGTAGAGCACATTTTCTTGCATGTTTATTATTATTATTATTATTATTATTATTATTATTATTATATCTGCTTTATTCTACTCATGCTTCCCAGATGGAAATGGGTTTAACTATTTGATGGTATGTTTAGGTGTTTTTCACAAATAATATTGCAAGGGTGTGGGAGATGAGTATCAAAACCTTGTCACACTTTACAATAAGAAAGAAAGCTTTGATTTGTGACTTAAATGAAGAGGGGATTTGTGACCATGCACACCTGGAGATCCTCAGAATACCATTTGAAAAACAGTGGCTATTACAATGAATGATACCACTGAGGAGAATGGAAAAAGAGAGGACCTAACACTGTGCCCTTGGGGGACACCTAAAGGAAGAAAATCAGTGGCAGATTACAGAGGATTTGTTGAGGGTTTTTGTGTATTACAGAGAATATCATATATTATATTTCTAGATATTGAGATTGAAAAGTGAGCTTGTTCCTTTGGATGTCTGTTTCAAGGCTGTTTTTTGTTTGAAGTTTAGATAAACATGGTGTTAGGGAGTGAAACATCTTAACGTGTGAGGTAAAGCTGAGTTTTTAGGTTTGAGGCAGAAGCTTAAGTATAAATGAAAGTTTATATGCCAGTTCACAGATTAAAATATGTGGCAATTGCACACATTTAAAACTAAAAATAGTTAAACCTATGTATTCAGAATGTAAGATAAATGTGGTTAGCGCTCTATTTGCAACACATACTTTCCACTGCAGGGTTTTTATTTGAGAAACATTATTGCAATTCATAGGCATGTCGTTGGTTGGAAATGTCGTATTAATTAAGAAAGGAAGTGTTATGTGAGGTAATTCTGACAGCTTACGACCTAAACGTTTGGTTTGTACCCATATGAAACGATCTTGATTTGTTCAGCATGTCTTCGCAAAGATTGTTTTGTTTCTTTCTCTCAGTCTATCTATGTCTGTTACTCTTTTACTCATCTTCGCTTAGCCTTTGCCCATCTCCTTTGACAAAAGAGAAGCAGCAGCATTATCGGACACCATCAATACACTCAGCAGCAGAGTTCAGACAGAGACAAACACAAACAAATGCCATCTGTTAATAGAGTGCAGGTAATTTTTACTTTCTTATATTACACAAACTAGCAACAGCACTGTGCCATTAAAAGGTCCATGTGCTATTGATCTTCACTCAGAGGGAAACTGTAATGGAAGGAAGACAAGGGAGGAAGAGATGGGGCAGAAAGATTTGCGCTGCTGCTTTATTGATTCAAATGAAAGCGCACTTAGATTTAAAACAGAACAAGGCATGTTAAATAAAAGGCCTTAGAAAAAAAAGGTAAAACAAGAAGTTAAAGTGAAAAGTAAAGTAAGCTCTTATAAAAATACAAAATAAACTTTTAATTAAAAACCAGGCTCAGAAAAAAGAAATCCTTGTAGTTGTAACAGAGCTCAGATATCATAATAGTTTATCAAGAGGTTAAAGCTGATGTATTATTGGTTTTCAGTGTCATTATCATTTGTAATAGTAACCTTCACCTTCTGAAGAAGTAATTTAATGTATTGGTAATAATAAAAACATTGCTAAATGGAGCTTTCAAGAGCAGACTTTTGCCTGAAAGTTGTCAAGACAAAAACAACAGTTTTCTTTGGTCTGAAGAAAATAAAAAAGACATTTGCATCAATCCATTTGAACTGCTTTTCTTCTATCTACGCGCTGAACTTTTGCCAATATCTTTGTCAAGCATGCTTGCTTACTTTGAAATGATTAATCTATTCCTCTATCTTTCAATACTCTCTTTATACGATTTGATTTTCTTTAGGCAGTGCACTTGAATCATGGTTCATGCTTTCAAATCAAGCTGGTTAGTGGATCATCCAAACAGTATTATGGCTCCAGGTCATTATTGATGCTTCACCAAGAGTCCTTACACGTACAAGAACATTGTAGCATATTACTCTGGTACAAAGGAATAATTCATTAGCTCCAGCAACAATACAGAATCACCTTCAAAATCTGTAGTGGTCTGTAAAGCATTTCATGATTTGGCTTCTCAGTATATCTGACTCGCTGATTAAATCTCAATGTAGCTTCTCAGGTCATCAGGCGGAGGTTCTTCTGATTATGTTACCTTTTTTCTATTTTTATGCCTATATATTACTAAATTGTGCTTTTTGATGTAAAGCCCTTTGAGTTTAAACATAATGAAATGTGCCGTAGATAAATTAAATCTCTCTCTATCTCTCTCTCTCTCTATATATATATATATATATGTGAATAGCGCCATACTGCTGCTAAGCCTACATTAACACACTTCAACATGTTTATTTTTCATTTGAAAACAACAAACTGCGACTGAAAAAGATTTCACAAACATTTAGTTTTATGTGATTTAAATGATTGTTTAACTGATTAATAAGCAGCCACAAAACTTGAAATATGCCCACTTTAATATCATCATGATAGCGTTGGACAACAGTGACCATTACAATGAATAACACCAGAGAGGATAGTGGAAAGGGAGGGGACCACACACTTCAAGACACCTCAAGAAAAGAAGCGGTTGTAGAGTTTCAAGTAATTGATGTAACTGATTCATAACCAGCTACAAAACAGTAGAACTAATGCAATCACAGTAAAATCACCGAAATCCATACTGTACCCATAAATATAACAAAACAATTTATTATGTTCATCCAGTTTTGTGTCTCTTATGATTTTTGGCAGGCAAAAATTATTTATAGCTTTGAAATTTTTTTTTTTGGGTGATTACACATTTCCGCTTCTTCTGTAAAGGAAAATTAATTATACCCCAAACTATTCTCATACAGGGGGAATTAAACCGGGTGCCAACTGTGGACCACAACTGCAAAACCAACTTGATATAATACACAATGCGAAAAGACAAACATGCATGGAATCTGCACCTGCTGTTTATTCACCCCGCTGGGACTATAAAAAGTCACTCTGGCAAACTAGCTATCGATTGGTCATTAGTAACAGAACCTAATGTGTATCTGAAGGTGCCAGTCCAATCTTTAATGTGTACATCATGCATGGATTATCTGTTCATTAGTGACAGACGATCAGGCAAGAACCTCAGCAGAGCAGCTCCCATACGGCCTCCATTCCTCCTTTCTCTCAGTGTGTCGGGCTTGTAAATAGACTTTAGGTAGTCTCGCACACCCATGACTGTTGCATGTAATCAGTGAGAATAATTAGAAAGAGGGGACACTCATTAATGGGAACATTTCAATCTCTGTCCCTCCCTTACTCAGCGTGTGTCGGAGAGAGGGAGAGAGAGGCAACCCACCAAGGGCACTTGTTCTTATTAAAATGATTTCAGAGCAGCAATTAACCAGACTGACGACACTATCACCATTTCCAACCAATCAAATGACCACAATTCCAAGCCAATAAAATAATCTTTATTCGTGGTTACACAAGAGGGAGTTATTAAGCAGAATGAGAAATAATTACTGAGGATTCTGGGTGATTATGGCCAGGATATAGTCCAAGCCTCTTCATTCATTAAAGTGCCAATCAGTGACTTTTCTGATATATAAATCAAACGTATGTAATTAAAGTTCGACCTACAAACTGTTTTGTGTGGTATTTTGTAGGGGTCTGAATGTTGCACCACTCCAGTTGATTTTAAAAGACGATGATGCGGTTGTGAAATTGTTATAATTGATAGAATTTCTACTCATCCTTTAGAAACAAATCTAAAACGTTTTTAGAATGTCATTCTTATTCCTGACATCAAGAAAAAACATAATTAGCAGTGAATGTGGTAGACAACTCTTTTTTATAACCTGCACAATGTGTGTAAGTATTGACATAAACAAATGAATTAGCTCTATTGCATCTATTTACTTTACCTAACAGTGGTGTCACATTATCCTGACACACCCTCAAATACACTTTTAAATCAATACAGCAGTTTCAAAATTTAAGGACCCTGAGGTCGTATAATTTCGGACGTATTAAAAATATTTCACTTCTTTTTTTGACACTGAAAATTGCAGCTGTGTGGATTTTTACTATTATTTTTAGTTCAGATTCCATGCAACCCATCGTAAACATGTAACGTGCAGAAGAAGTTTGAATGGTGTAAGGTAACCTGAGGTGCCTGGTGTAAAAGAGAGACCTTGTCCTTGAAAGGTTAAACATGGTAATATGGGTTGGGCGAGGGAATGAGTAAAACACTCATGTAAAAGTTTGATGTAGGGTTGCCTAGAGCAACACACTCAAGCCTATATACTCCTGCTGCTGAGTCTGTTAGCGATGTACATGCAAGACTGCTAGATATTAGAATATATATAAATCTAAAAAAACATCCCCACTTGCTCCATGAGGGCGGTCTCTCATGTGTTTTCTCCTTTAGGCATGTGTCCTCTACCAGAGGCCTGGGAGCCTGAGGGCTCTGGGAGGTTTATCAGAGGTTCCCAGGGCAGCACCTTCCTGAACAGAGTCTGCAGCAGCCACTCTCCCAGTCTGGGGGAGACAGCCCTGCCATAGAGCCCACATCCACTATGGTATCGCTTGTATAGCATTCCAACTATTTCAGTTCTAAGAATGGCTTTTTCTTGTAGCCCACTTCTCATCAAGTTGCCCAAGTTCCCCAACCCCTGATGTGAACCTCGTAGACCCCAGCTACGTCCGAGCCTGTATGACTCTCCTATTTGCCTGAGGTATGTCTGAGGTGGGCTGGTAACGTTCAGGGCCACACTGCACCTTTCCACGCCATTACCTGGAATCGAATCCTAGCCTCCTTATTAGATTTACATGTAACTAAATTGAATTACAGGGAATCGAACCCTGGCCTCCTTATTTGATTTATATAAAATTAAAGTTAATGACATCAGTATACTGTTTGTAGTTTGTAATTTAAAAAATATTGTGTTTCGATTCACCTCAATTCAGTTCTCACAGCTTGAATGGCAGTTAAAATATGGGAATAAACAACTGATGAAACACAACTGATTACAACCTCATTCTATTGATGCTGCAGAATGAAGGCGTCCCACTGAGCTCTTGATACTACAACAGTGATAATAATGTGGGGACTCACTGATCACTGTAATATTAATTACAATGACGCTCTTTTATGACCTCCGTGAACAAGATGTTGGCTGATAAGGTTTA
This sequence comes from Hippoglossus hippoglossus, assembly GCF_009819705.1. Taxonomy (NCBI): domain Eukaryota; kingdom Metazoa; phylum Chordata; class Actinopteri; order Pleuronectiformes; family Pleuronectidae; genus Hippoglossus; species Hippoglossus hippoglossus. Next base: position 15,024,334 of record NC_047163.1, on the reverse strand, counting down.
AATTTTTTGTCAAAAGTGTTGAAAAAATAATGTACACACATATCTGGATTAGATTAGATAGATTCGATTATCTATATGTTCTCATTTCAGGACGAGCTGCTTGAATTCATTTCAATATGCTTGTTTCAGCTCTTTCTCCCCTCCCGTCTCTCTGTGCTTTCTGTTTTCTGCACCTTTCTCTAATTACCATCCCTCCCCGTCTCTTCCCTTTCTTCGCCGGCCTTTTTCCCTTCCCTCCCTTTTGAAGTAAATTTTTCTGGTGTAAACCACACACCCTGATAACTGCGGCGGCTGAAATTAATGTGACACATTTCAAATTTCCCCAGTCCTTTTAATATGGCATCTCCCCTCCCTGTCCCCACCTCTCCTCTCTTTTCAATATCCCGCTCGCTCACTCCTTCTCACTCACTTTCAGGGAGGTGAGCAATTCTAAAGCTCGCAAAGTGATTCCATTCTGCAGGGCTAGTTATTAAATTTGTTTGCAAATCTCTACCCCCCCTCCCCCCTCCCATCCCTTGGCCCTCTGCCACGCTCCTGACTGTCATCAACATTCAGACCAATACACCTACAATGGCAGTAAGAAATAGAGAGAGGCAGGCCAATGGAAAGACAAAGACAGAGGGAGCGTGAGCCAAGAGAGAGCACAAAACAGATTATTTCCCTATGAAAATACCCCACAGCTATATTCTAATACGTGAAGCAGTCTTTAATAATCTCTTTTATTGCAGCAATTTGTTACCAAGCCCCTTGTCTGCACCGGGCTGCTGGAAGTAAGGGACAGTGGATGGGGAAAGAGGGCAAAGGAGGGAGTTGACTGGTGAAAGCCGGACGCGATAACGCTAATGAAGAAGACTGACTGAACCCGGCACATCCTGTCCATCTAATAAGTACACTGCACCATGAATATTTATACTGATGATAGAGCCGAGAGCAGAGAGTACACAGAGTCACAGCCTGCTACATGTGCCACTGGCAAACACTAGAGAAACAGACAAACAGACAGTCCTCCAAGCATCCACATTCTGTATGTTCCACATGGAATATTCGCTGATACACAGGATATCTGTTTATGTATTTTTGTGTCAGGTAATTATAATTATTATTATTATTATTATTATTATTAAGTAACCCATTAGATATGATGTCTCTAACGTGTGCAGAGGCATCAATGGTAACAACCAGCCCAGAACAGAAATCCATGCCAACCTCACTGCCGATGAAAATATTGGTGGACAAGTGACAGACTTTTCACACAAGTAGTCAGGTGCCACCTATACTGTTTCACAGGAGCATCAAGCTGAGAGAAAGGATGTCCAACACGATGCACCACAGGTGATCACAGACAAAAGAAAAAGCCAGCAACACATCAGAGGTGAAAAAAGGCGAATTTGCACCACATCTACACCACTTGACAGCACAGGAAATCTAAATTGATGGCTCGGCCAGGGAACATCGTTGGAATCATGTAGTGGGAAGGGTGTACACATTTATTATTATCAACTGGCAATCTGGTCCGAGCTTCCCTGCTAATGGCAAACAGGCTACAACAGTTCTACCTGCCTGCTGAGGAGAGCTCACCATCGCAGGAATGCAAACAGCTGAAGCAGAAACTATTTCCGGTGGTATGTGGGGGTCTAACTGCCCGCTGAGGACAAAAGAAACTGGGCCACAAAACAACCAACGTGACTTCTCCGAGTGCTGCTGGTGGCCAGTTCAAATATGACAGATGGGTTTGTTACCTCTGCCCAGAAAGTTACATTTTCACCCCTGTCCGTCTCTTTGTTTGAAGCAAGATTACACATGAACTACAGGACGGATGACCATGAAACTAATTGGAAAGATTTTGGTGCAGATCGGGATCAGGGGACAGATGCAGGAATTTTAGGCCTGCGTATAAGGTTGATTATGAAGCTGTAGTTGCACGTATAGACTATGGTGGGCTAGAAATGCAGGGGTTTAAAAAGATTTCATATATGAGCAAGGTTTCAGTTATGAAAACTGTCCACAAAAAAAGGCTTCATTTTTGGGGGGGGAAATGTGAAAGAGCCTAAAGATCTGATTTAGTGTCTTAACATGTTGAGTCTTTGGAGAAGAAAATGAATTTGTGCCAGACGTGACATCTCAAACGGAATTAATAATGGGGATCAGGTGTCATTTTTCATGATGAGTAAGGCTTAAGTCTATTTGGGAGAAAAGTTATGAAAGGAGTTGAAGTGGGAGAGTTGAAATGTTAGATGAAGTGTGCTGTGAGTAATTAAAGGAGCCGGTGTAAATTGAAATGAAGGCCTGAAAGTTCCGTTTAAAAGCAGGTGCCAACTGAAGAGTCGCCTGAGGTCTAAATATGATCAAATTATTTCAGGCATCATTTTATATTCCACTTTAAAGACCCTGCTGGTGTTGAGCTACTTCTATGTTTTCAGCTCCCCAAGCAAACACAAGGTTGAGGGCCATAAACAAGAGAAACACATATTTAGTCTGCAGGTGCAGCAAATTTAAGGATGGCACGTGATGCATGGTGTCAACAATTAAATAATGTCTCCGTGTTCTACATGCTGCTGTGTATATATATTATTAAAAGTAGTGTAAGACACAAATGAAGATGAAACATGGTGTGTCAGACTTATATGCAATAAACTGAACTGAGCTTTACCACACCATCACATCATTCTGACCAACTATATAGACATATGTATTATTAGCAGCCCCTGCAAACTTGATCTCTTTTTAAAATGCGTATTCTAGTCATATTGCAGATGTTTACAGAGGTGCGCCACTACAACGAAGTCACAGTTAGATTCAAGGTCCCTGTTTTGTAACGTGAGGAGCACCTGCATATGTTCAGCAAGTAGGTTACTGTAAAGGGGAACAAAGAAGAATGTGTAGTTGTGTTTGTCATGTTTTAACCTAACCCTCAAAAAGACACACAGAGGACTGACCAGATTTACCGCTGATTATTTGTTTTACACTTATTGATGTTTTGATTTATAACGATCGAGTTTTAGTTGCAGACAATCCAGGAAGTTTTTATTCTGACAAATTGTCTATGAAAATACATTTCTGTATTCTTTTTGTGCTTTTATGGCCCTTTCCCCACATTGCACACAGACCTAGTGTTAAACTAGATAACTACTAAAGCAAACTGAATTGAATGCGGCGTATGGTGTTCATGATTTAAAGGGATTTTAACAATTTGTTTTGGTTTTGAAGCAGCGGTACCGCTTCAAAACCGATAAAATAACAACCTTTTTTTTTTTTGTTTATTGAGTCTATCTGTGATTTTGTGGGTATAAAAGCAATGCATTTTTCTATTGTTTATCATGTTACACACTGTACAGTACCTGCATGTTTTGAGCTCCCATCACAACCAAAGGCAGTGAACGTCAAAACTGAACAAAGCAATCGCAACAGCCTCCAGTGGAAGAATAGTAGAAAAATAAATGGAAGTAGAGATATGAAAACTACATAAAAAAACACGATAATAATGACAAATCCATATTGACCCTGTAGGGAAACATTACTGAACCCTACCGAAGATGCAGTGCGCTGGTTTGTTGAGTTGTTTTAACAACTACAATAACTGAATGCTACACAATCCCAACAACCTCTCTGTCTCCCTCCGCTTCCCTGTGACCACTCACATGTATCTCGGTTAATTATTTTAATTAGTTTTTACACTGTTTCTTCACAAGGTTTAAACATAGAGGGCAAAATAAATGGCATGTAAAGGGAGGTAAGCCCCCTTGAAACCCAGCTGGTCATCAGAGAACAGTTTCAAGCTATTAAAGCAGCATCGCAGAGATGTACAGTAAACGACTCAGTTAGAAAGGACAGAATCTCCAACTGTTCACTTCAAGCTACTGAAACCAAAAGGGACAAAAGTACAAAGTTCTTTCCATTTACCTGCATTGTGATCCAGCCAGACATGAACATGGTGACAGCCCCCCCCCCCTACCCTTGATCATGAAGTGCGATCCTCGGACCATTCATTATTTATTATTTATCATTCTTTCTTCTGTGAGAGTCCTCCGATCAAAGCAATCAAAGAGATTTTCACATGCATATTCCAATTCATGAGTGGTGCCATGTGAAGCCCATTGCAACTTCATCTTCTTCACTTCTTTTGGCGTGACAAGTTATTTAAACGTTCATCTGGAAAAATGGAATCCTTCCTCTTCCAGCTAACTTAACAGTAACCAAAGATCGGAGAAAACCTGCCTCCATTGAAGTCGCAATATCATTTTGTAATATCGAAAGAGTGTTTAAGCAGCACATCAGTTTAATTTAGGTTCTGCTGTTAAACCTTTCAGTTTTGTTTGTGACCTATTTTTTCTTGCACCATCCTATCACTTTGCCGTCTGTGCTGCCTGCCTGACTGGAGTCACTGACGGGCCTCTGGACAGAAAGCAGGTAAGCCAGAGAGATAGCTCTGGCCTTGAGCCGTCAGGAAAGCGCAGAGCGGTGATTTTTGGTTTCCACCCACTATAAATCAAAATGGGATTGGTTAACACACCTGTCACTTTCTAAACAAACGCATGTGGGGCTTCAGGTCTTCCGTCCCAGTTATATAATTGTAACCAATGTGCGATCGAGTTAACATTTCCTCTGGTGAGAAAACAACAGGAGAGATCTGATTGGAAAACAATCACATTTTGATGGTTTAGAGGAGTATCTCTTTTAAAGATGAAGCAAACCTGATAGAAAATGAGGCTAAAATTAGATTTAGAGGTAGAGGATTATAAAATGAAAATTGGATAATAAAACTATATCCAGACACTTTCTCTGAAGGCGATTATTCAGGCTTCCCACTGATGGACACATTAGCAACTAGGGTCTCAATTTCTATTTATTCCCATACAACATAAAACAGTTATTTTGGTTGAAACATTAGTCCTAATGCGTGTACATCCTGGCATCAGGTACATAAAAAACGATTGAACAAAAGTGACTCAGCAAATCTTTACAGCCGATAAATGATGGACTCGTTCAGGGAAACTACGTCTGTCGCTCTTATGATAATAATAGTTCCACATTTAGTGGTGATATTTCTGAACCAAAATGGGACTATAATATTTAATGGTGAGGGGGGAAAAGGTGGCAGGGGAAAATGGAGAAGGGATGTGCATCTGTATTTTTCTTTTAGCTTGGTGTGAGGTAACATGTATCTTCCAATATTGGTGTAATGCATAGAGAGACTGGGCTGAAGTTGTTGGTAAGTTCTGAATGTTGCTGTCGTCAGTTTTCCGCAAGGAAATATACACGTGTCTGTTCATATACAGCCAATGTTGTATTTTAAGTTATAAGTTGGCTGCATATGTATTACATAAAAACCATAGGAAGTACAGCAACTCTTCTATCCTTTAGTTTTTGTGGCAAGTTGAAATGAATGCTGAGCCACAGGTACATCAGACTCCAGTCCTGCTGACAGCCCCTGCCGGGATGAGAAGGAAATTGACAAATAAAAGTAAAAAGGGAGTGTGGGATGAGAGGGGGGGTGAAGGAGAAGGTGAGATATATGAGAGAGGTGTGCTAAGCCACTTTTCTCGCCTCAAATCAAAAGTGGAGCGGTTTTCCTATCTGGCTGTTAGAGGTAAGATATGAGGCGAGCTCTGCGCTCTGACAGGGTAATGCACCTGGCTGCCAACACACACATGCACACACACACACACACACACAAAAGCACCCAGGTACACAAGCAGACAGGTGTGTATTTAGATACACAGGCAAACAAATATGCACATACACCTGCAGCACCAGGACACATAAAGGTAGTTCCAAAGAAAGAATTACACACACACACACACACACACACACAGGGCAAACCGAGGAGTGGTAGTCTCAAGTGATGATAGGGAAATACACAGACTGAAGTCATAGTCAAGATAAATAATGTCCACAACCACTGGTTCCATTGTGTAAACTGTGTGTGCTTCAGAGTGTGTGTGCAGACAACAAATGGACTGCTGCACTTAAACGCAGTGTAAGGGCGACTCAGCAAGTGTGTGCGCATATGCGCAATGTGTTTGGGCTCATCCACGCGTGAGTTGATATGTGCATGAGTGTACGACTCAGGCGGGACGGCTGAGGGCCCGAGAGATTTGGCTCATGTAGCCTGTAAAATATCCTGGGTACAGATTTGATTCATGTCCCTGAAGTTGAGGAAGAAATGAAAGTGCTGAGTATGAGAGAAAAAGAATATATGAGGAGAGATGAAAAAAAGAGGTGAGAGAGGTATGGTCATATCGTTCTCCTCTAACTTCATGGTTACTACACATCTTTTAGATCGGACCATATATTCGCCCATATATCCTCTCCTCCTCCAACTATATTTCAGTGTATCGCACCATAATGCGGTATATTTCATAAAAAGACAAATTTTTAAGCACATTTGTTATCAAGAAAGATAATATACTATGACGTTTTAAATATAAGCAGCTACCATACACATATGTAGGTTTTAGATATACTGATAGTAACTTCTAATGCATTGATCTGTTTCCCCATGTATAACTGTTACAGACATTTACAATCACACAAACCTCCACAGTCACGAATCCCTTAATTCTGGCTTTATCTTCATCACATCCATTTATCTAAATACTACATGTAGAAAAACTGCACACTTGTAAACGTAGTTTTTCAAAATCATATAATGAGGGTTGTACCCATTTACTGTAAATAAAGCTGGACGACGTGACATCTCCCCAAAAGCCAGAGTGTATTGGTCGTCACCTGCTGGTTGGCTACAGTATAGCTCATGTTAGTGGATGGGACATGGGTCAAACTAAAAATAAATGTAAATGTTTCTATAATTTGAGGTAGTTCTGAGAGGCCAGAGGATCCTTGGAAACAGCCTGGAACAGCTATGGGCTTTAACCATGATGGTAAAGTTTTATTTGGCACACTACTAAGCGCTGACTCAACACTTCCCAGAGTACGTGTTGGACTCAGAGAAACTTCCAATATTCTCAGACTCTATTTAGGGACACACATTGGATGATGGGGAAGGCAACATCTGGTGATTTGGTGCAGATGTGCTTGGCACAGCACTTCTTTTGCAGCTCACTCACACGGTAACAACAAATCAACTCCATATAAAGTAGAACATTGTCAAATAAAAAACAAGAACATTGTTGCACACCAATGAACATCAGACCTTCAGTTTCATTGGCTACACAAAGGAAGACATTTTTTTACCAGAAGTACTTGTTTTTGTAAGAGTGAACATTTCGGGTTTTCATTATGGCAAGATGGAGGAAGAGGGTGGCATGGAAACCAGTTTGTAAGTTGAATCTCTTGGGTTCAACCCCTACACAAAAGTAGGTTGGTGCGCTGAGAACCTGATAACAATGGTTCAATGGGCCACTTCACAACAACTGAATCCATAAGATTCTGGAGCTCCGATTTCACTTTAATCATTTATTGAAAAAGGTGCAAACTCAGGCACCTTTGTTGGTTTGATGCACAAAAAATAGACTCACAGCTCATGTATTTGCGTTTGTTTGGAAATGTGAAATCAAATCAAAGTTCAAACCAAAGTCATAAGTCTTTTCGTCTTTTTTCTGTTTTGCATTTTGAGTCTAAACCCAAAGGTAAAAATCTGTTTTCCATGTATTAATACTTGGTAAACACTTTGGCTACAAAATTAAATGTGTTTGTACAGCACCCTGTACGTTAAATTTCGACAAACAAAATGTAAACGTTGGAAAAAAGAGTTACTTGAAAGAGAATACAACTAAATACTCAATGTCAGTAGAGGTCCTCTGTGTAAAATGCTTTCACCACTGTCCATTTGTCTTTGGGTTGGTTTGAAAGTAAGATTACACCTAAACTACTGGAGAGACTCAGAAAAACGTGGTGGAGGGATGTGCGTCACGGAATAATTTAAGGATCTCGATGGAAAAACAATCTCTCATGTTTAGGAGACTGACATTTATGAGTGTGTGCAATTTGGTGCAAATATAAATAGATATCTGGTTCAAGCGAATTTAAATGTGGTTTCATAAGGGGACTGTTGGTCCTTGGAGGAGGTATGTACTAAATATAAACTATATTGAGGACAATTGTTTATTTGAATGCAAGTATTTAAGCGACAGTATATGTGCACATTTCTAGACTGTGGTGGCTCATGTCATTTGGATAGTATTCCTGAAAAAAAACTTTATTCAACCTTTACAGTGCAAGCCATTTCTTATAGGCAGGGGATTTAGTTGAGGGGGTGGGAATGAGGCAAAATGAAGAACAAACCAACGAAGAGAATGACAGAAACAGAAAGATGATGGAGAAAGGAAGGAGCGTACGAGTGATGCCCTAATGCTACAAGAATGAAAACAGGGTAGAAAGATTTAAAGACGTGAATGCGCAGCATAAGAATCCCTGATCAAAACACAGATTCACTGATGATTGGAGACCGGAGAGACGAGCAGAGGGGAAAAAGTGAGAGGTGAGAGGATGTAGATTAGATGTGAAGGGTAGAATGAAAACGAGCAATGTGGAACGAGAGTAAAACAGAGGAGAAAGGAGTCCGATAGCTGGGGAGTGATAAGGAGGCAGTGCAGCCAGGCATGGCTCAGAGGCCAGGAATTGGTAGTAAACATTTAGTGAGGCAGAGATGAAAGTCTGGGGGACTTTTGAGCAGTAGATTGTCTCCTCTCTCTCTCTCTCCTTTTGAGCTGTGCACTGAGCTGCCCTCTGCTTTTTTTAGGGAGTCATCTGCCAAATTGGATCAATAAGTAATTAACACTCAGGGTCTTCGCTGGGAAGTTCTCTTCCCTCCAGTCTCTCTCGACTGCCCTGTGGACACGCACAAGCACCCTCGCTCGCACAACATCAAGTGCACACACAAACGCAGAGTGAAAGAAGAGGGTGAGAGATTCACCCATGTGCAAATTTACACACTCTTTACATCTTGGGGCTCTACTGTGCTCATGGGGGTCGTGAGTGCAGCCGGCATGGATATCGATCCCCGCTGTCCTGAAAAAAGCTCTCTGTTCCATCCCAATACTCACAGGCTCAGTCTCTCAGTGTCCCTCAGTGGCGCGCCGTTAGGGCAAGCAAGGCAAACAGTGTTTGAGCAGCTAAAAATAAACATAACTGAAAAGCACCGCAGGGGCGATGCATACTGCGCCCGTGGTGGAAACCCCAATTAGGCAATGCTAACTTTTTAAAAATTTACAATAAAGACACTCACAATAACACCATTTATATCATTCAATGAAAAATGATTGGTTGATCTAAAGAGGCTGTAGATCTTATCTCCAAACTATTGCTAATCTCTAAATTAGTTGCAAAAGTTAATAAATTACTACATTATATGACCTTGTTTTCTGACTTAATTTGATTTCATGATGATGACATTTCTACCATATGATCATAAATTATTCTTTAAACGTACAGGCTTTACGTCATACACATTATCGGATGCAAAGATACCTTTAAAAAAATGCATTTTGAAATATGATGTCACTTATTATACGATATCATTTGACGGGAAATTGTTTTCAGATTGTTCTCCTTATGTACTGCTCCTTCTCCTTTCAGCATATGAAAGCCACCAGGCAGCATGAAATCAAAAGACAGGGCCAGCCTTGACCTTTAGAGACATTCGTTAGTACGAGCATCATGAAGAGATGGTTCTTTGTCCAGCTTATCCCAAACACAGTGTACAACCAAGGTGGAATAATTGGATACATACTAGGAGAAGGAATACCAGAGGGGACAGACACAGGTAAAGCAATATGCTAATAGAGAGAAAAAAAGAAAGGTGAGAGTGAAAGAAAGGGAACGTACAGAATGACGAAGGCAAAGTAAAGGCGGAAAGACATGGTGAGAGATGAGAGATGACAACAGCCTGGGGCCAAGCGGAGGACTGATGTGTGAGGATTCGTTGCAAGAGCTCCATCATCAATCCTATTGGCTAATCAGATGTATGGCTGAATTATTGATAAGTGAACCTCATCAATAATTGCAGTAATGCTGCTTTTGGGCCACAGACCATAGAGGAGGAGCTGAATCAGAGCCAGCTGCTTAAAAAGAGCAAAGACTCATAACACACCCACACACAGAAAAATAAAAGGCAAAGAAATATAGAAATAAAAGACCCTGAAGTAATTTAATTCATGAATGAGTCCATAAATAGTAATACATGGAAAAGGAAATGTAAAGATCCAAGTGCATACACTGTGAAGCATTCATATCGATTCATATTGAATTCATGTTGAACTCAGTTGCCCCTTTCACCTCATCTGTGGGTCGGAAACTTCTTCAGTATATTGTATACTCTCTTAGTTTTACCTTGGCTGAAAAGAACAGTTGTAGAATATACTTTTCTTTCTTTGCACGTCGTTATCGAAGGTTTCATTTTAAAACAGTATATGGTTTCAGAAACCTGCAGCTGTGAAAAACTTACAAACTAAGTGAGGGAGGTTGACATTTTAATTAGACTTTTGGTTTGGAAATAAATTCAAAATTTCTTAGGCTATTACAAACCACTTAAACAAATGAGACGTTACAACACGGGGGGGGGGGATTTATGGGATTTATAACATTCTCTGATCCAACAAACTAGGAAAACCTCCTTGTCAAACTCAGACAATGTCACTCTCTAAATCAGAGGGTATGGGTAACCCCCAGCGACAGTTCGGCCCGTCAGGGATTTCAAAAATACAAAAAAAGCAACTCAGAAATTATGATGGAATTCTCATGACGGCACTTATTGTTTTCTGCAATAAAAGAGAAATAACATAAGATCGTTGACTAACGTGTCCTTCAGGGTGGTCCTCTTCAGGTGTACGCCTGTCTGCGTCAAGGTCAGGGTGAGCACAACATGCATGTAGCTGTTAGATGATTCATTCGGTCTGTCAATGAAAGAAAGTAGAAGCAGTATGCTGCGTTTCCCAAGAGAAATGGAAAATTGATTTCCTTAAGACAAGCCGGTGTGCCTAGTGTGCCAGGATGCAGGTGCGGTGATGAAAATTAGGCGATGTCATACCTGATATTGGAATTTTGACAGGGTTATTTCACAAAAACCCAAGAGCAAGATCAGAAATGGGAGAGCAGATGTTCCATGAGCAGACAAGCAGCCTGAGAACAAGGAGAAGGACTCAAACTTCAGCACATGACATTTCTGCAGCAAATGAAAAAAAAAACTGAAACATCATTACATCCGTGAGAATTGCAAATGTGCTTGGATGGAGTTAACATTGTTCGGCTAAGCTTGCGCGCCAAACACGTCGTTTTTATAAAACTGCCCTGTGACAGAGACAATGATACGCATCCACGTTTTGTGGAGAGCAAGCCACTAGTTAAGCAGCCAAAACCTCATCCAGGATGAAACTTTTAGGAAGGAGCCTCAATTTCAAGCTGCTAGTAGCGGAGGAAGTAAAAATTGTTCCAAAGTACAGTGTGATGTTAAGAACTGGGAAAAAAAATCCAGTTTTTCTCTCTGGCCTGTGATAAAACAACAGACAAACAGAAAGACCCAATTAGTCAATTTTGAGTGTGGGATCACTGCCGAGTTTTGTCTTTAACAAGGGTGAGGTTTTGTTTGAGAAAGATGTTTTTGCTAAAACCAGCTATGAGTATCATCATTATCATTATAAAAAGGTGTTTTATGTGTTCAATAATTCAGTATGTCCTGGGGGGGGGGGGCAATTCAAAGTCTACCTCTCTATACACTGAAGACAGACATAAGGAGACGGATCAATAATTCCAAGTCAGTTGGAAAAAAAACTTTGATATATCTTGTGTTCAATGTTGAAAACAGATTTGTTTACATTTACCATCTTCCACACCTAAATAAAGCTGATGCTAAACACTCACATATATAATCTGTCTCTCGGTCAGTCCTATTTGGAAGCTAATGAAAAATTAAATGACTGTTGTGCTCATTTGAGATTTAGAGATTTAAATAAAGATGCTTTGAAAGAAGTTGACTATTGACAGTAACATTTGCCGCATTAATAAGAGGCAAGAGGAGGCTTAGATTTCCCAAAATGATTCTGGAAATATGCTGAAGCTTTAAGTGGGTTTCTTTCTGCTTGCTGATTGTTATTAGGATGCAGATGATAACCGGCTGCAGTGATGCCATTTGTTTATATCTGCACCCACGCACCCGACCTGTAATGAGAAAAAATCTGCAACAACCAACCCACAAACATGTGCGTTAGTCAACCACCCGAACAACCAGACCTGCAAACCGCCAGCAGTCTCTCTCCCATTTCGTTCACACTCACAGAAGAGCTACACCAACGTACACAAAAATACACAAATAATGCATCCATCTGATCTTGACACTGAACCTCAAACAATATAGCAGCCTAGATGTGTATTTCTATACTGTCTTTTCAGCCTGGTCTAATGCACCATGAATTACATTCTGGGTGCACAGAGACGTTTGATAGATGTTGCTTACTTTATAGTTCGGTAATGCAGCCAGTAATAGCTGGCCTTTCTGTAAGTGGTAAATTAGTTTTTCTCCCAAACCACCGCCAAATGTGGTCATTTGGACCTGGTCACATCCAGAGCTGTGCAAAACATTTCAACAGAACACTACACCTCAACAATATGAGTGCTAGGTTTTTCTTTTCTTCTGTCGAAAAACAACAAGTTGTTCTTTACATGTTCTTTATCAAGTTCCTAAGGTGATTCCAAGGCTCTGCTAATGTCTCCAAGTGCTCCAATTATTCTATCTGTAACAGCAAATAAGTACCCAGAGAGGCAAATTAAGTTATTACATGGTTGACGCTTGCCTGTTTGGTGTAAACAAAGAGCACGATAATATAAACACTATGCAAAAATTGCATCAATTAAAAGAGGCACAGATCGTAATAATGTTGGATATTGGTTGGGAAATGGGATCCAAGCAACCAGTAAACATGCCCTGCCCCCTGCTGCTGAATCAACTCGTGTAGTGCTGTGAGGAGCTGCTGGCTCGCTAATGTTTAAAGTCTGTGAGTAAAACATATTGTCTGTTTCTTTGTACATTGCATTTTATCGTAAAGATTTGGTAAATTGTAATGTGTTTATCGTATTTAGTCACGGCTTGACTAGTGAATACTGTCATCACTCCAGCGACACTGTTCAGGCCTTGACTTGTTTTACATTTTGGGAATTTAATGGCGCTTCGACACATGGAGCTGATGGTCGTCTAATACTGTTGTGAATATTAGGGACAGTGACCTTGAAAAGATATGTTCATGTACTGAATACAGGTTGGGGAAAGTCTGTGATCTGGAAAAAAAGTGATTTCAGATGCAATGCATTTATTTAAAATCAACTAAAGCCATCATATTTACCTTACCTTTAACCAAAGCACTCTCAAAGGATTGTGGGAGTGAAGCCAAGACTCTGAGGTGATAGCTGTGCTTTTTCTTTTGGCCAGTACTCCACTCCAACCACTACTGAGCGACTCTGCTTTGATTAATAAATATAATATAATAAATGTAATTTAAAAAGCATGTGTAAAGAAACCTGCATTCACCTTTCTTGTAAAACATAGTTTTTCCAGTAATTGTTTATTCATAAAGAAGCCTAATTTGTAGGGGACTTATCGCTGTGTTAGCAGTTTTTCAAAGGAATCACATTTACGGCTAAAAAAACATTTATTTTTTGTTTTACACTCTCAGTTGTTGTACTGCATAACCATATTGACAATTTCACTTGAAAAGTGCCACTTTAACTCAACACTTCATGGTTAACACCCTATTTCAGTTTTCTCATTTTATTTATTAACCTTTCCTCTGCTCCCCTTGATTCTTGCAATGTTCTTCTTCCTGGCTTAAATACTTCTGTTTTGAAAAAGGTCCACTGTGTTCAAAACACTGCAGGACAGACTCTAATGAGGACTCGTACACATTACTCCAGCCTGGGCCTCCCTACACTGGTATTCACTTCATGCCAGCACTGTTTTAAAAGTGCCCTTCTTTTTGTAAAAATATTACATGGTCTTGCTGCACTTAATGAACCTTATGACCCGTTAGATTTCTTCATGTACTTTAAGGTCTCAGCATGCAAGCATCCTCATTATAGCAAGAAGTGTCAGGATTTGGTGAGCGGCTGGACCCAAATGCAGGAGTGGGGTGGATTCAATCAAAATAAGCAGACTTTATTGAAAACAAATAAAATAAAATAAACTAAGGCTCAGGAAACAAACTCAAACTGTAAAGGGAAAACAAGGCAGGATCAGGAATTCAAGCAGACAGGGACAAAGAAGACGACGCGACAAAGACAGAACTGAGTTGACTTACTGACAAACTGAAATAACGGCAAAGTAGCATCAGGTGGCACAGGACCAGCAAGTGAAACAAATCAAGGCGGGACGAACAAAACTGGAGGGAAACTCCCAAAGGCAGGAAGTAACCTGAACTGAGACATTAGGGAGATCAGAACTATAAAATAAAACAGGAAAAAGAACTCAGGGTAGAAAAACCACACACAACACAATTCCAAAGACAAGAAAAATGTAGCAATAGCAACATCCTGAGGTGACATCCTGAGCCTGGACGAGATGTCTTGATACCAGAAATACGATATGAAGACACACAAGCACAAACACACACACACACACACAAATACAGTAAGTATGTTTGTGTTACATTTTGCATACCCCATTATAGGTTTCTATTTTTTGTTCTAAGAGAATAAAATATCTCTAGTTTTGTGTCTTTTGCCATTACCTCATTGTTAAGCTGTGTGCAGTGCTTTTTGCGTTACTAACTGTGCAGGGAGAAATCCTGCCTCCATCAGTGGCCTGTTAAAACACCCATTAAGTTTTTACCATACTCGCCAGGGAGGCAGGATTCGGTAGATACTTTGGTTCTGATATTTGACGTGTTGTAGTCAATACTGTGTTTACTTCCTTCTGGCTTCTTATTTTTCTTCTTCTTCCATTACCATTCTCTTACAGACTAGACCAATTTCAGGGTTGTTTTGTTGTCCTTGAGTGACCCAGAAGAATCACATCTCAATTCCTTTGTCATAAAAAAGTACCACGTACGTTTTTCAGAATGTTGGCATTGGCTCGATGCTGAAGGCTATTGTTACATCCTCAGAGCCTAATGCTATTATGTATCCTTTTTTTCTTGGGAATTAGAAGCCATCTGCTGTTAGACACTCAATGTCTTGTGGTCTTTTGATCAAGACTTAAAACATATGATGCATGACTTTCAGACCTTGCTGCCCTGGAGTGCCAACAAAGCACAATGCCACATACACTACTGGACATTTGTGGTTATAGCTTTTAATCCACTAAATAGCTGTTTGTTTATTTGGAGTGAATTTCACTTTTTCATCTTGACTAATTGTTGTATCCCCTAGCCACAGTAGAGGACTTAGAAAAAACTACAATATGTTCCTGGCTATAAATCCCTATGATGAAGCCTAGAAGCATAACATTAATCCTAAATAATGTGCAATGATTGCCAAAAGTACAAAAAACTGTTTTCTAACTTGTTTTCCCCAGCTGGGCATGCTGAAAAGATGGACCCAGATAAGTGCAAATTTGTGCTTCACAATGGATGCATCATGCATCAAGGACAGACTTGTCTGGCTTTAAAAACTTACAACATGAATCTTTTTGACGCAATGTTGGAGAAAAATGTTTGTTGCTGGGTTCAAAACGGAGGGCACCCAGACCCTGTCCTTCCCATCAGGCTAAAGTGAATCTACTGTTATGTTCCTCGCTGTTGCCTGCATGATGTTTTTCTGTAAATATTTAACATCCATTTAAAGAAATAGTCATTATGGCACATCGTGTTTTGCAGGCTGCCTCAATTTATTTTCAAGTAACCTTTCAGGAGATGATTAAGCTTCTCTCTGAGGACGGTGGTTTAAAGTATGAGAAGTAGTCCCACTAACAAGTCCTGGTCAGAGGATATAAAAGACAGAATGGTAAAATAGAGCTGTAGTTAGTTAGGAATACAACATGGAGCCTTACAATGCAGCACTTTAATAGTGAAACATCATCTGTTGACATGGTCAAATGTAAAGGCCTGGTGAAAATATCACCATGGTTACAGCTGACTGTAACCATGTGATGACAGTCAGTTACTGGAGCAGAAGGACAAGCCAAGGTTACGCTCATGAATTTCTTTGGAAGTGACGTTTTTTGGAGTCCAGCCATTGTTCTTCAGCGCTCTTCTCTCAGAATATGTCAGATCTATAAATGGTGCTGGCCCCGGCTGCGATCACTACTGACTGGCATAGGTCGAACAGGTATTGAGAAACAAAACCCAACAGATTTACATCACTGCATTAAACTACACATGATCAGGAGAGTATAGCAATCCTAGTCTGAGGCAGCATATCTATCCCTCACAGGGCATCCAGCCATGCAACATTACAGTCAAACACTGGCACCATCACGCCACAACCTCTAGAACAGTCTGTCGTGATGATGAGATGGTACCGCACGGTGCCAGTTATAAAACACCCCAACTACTGTATGTCAATGATTGCATTGTCAACTCAAGTGACTGAAAATGTTAATTGCCCAAGATGCTAAACAAAAACAAAATCAGGTTGCGATGGCTTGGGCAAGGTCTGCCTCGCTAAAACTTTTCTTGGGAGATAATTTTGCTTAATTTGTCGAGCCTAAGAAGAGATCTGCCAACTGTTCTCCGGGGTGACGAGGAACATATGTCATCTGCCACAACAAGTGAATGCTGATTCCGATACCAGGCTGACAATGCTATTTCTGATGGAGATTAGGCAGCTGCACAGTCACAGTAACAAATACTAACAAGCATTCTCATAATTAGGACACATTCACGTTAGAGGAGAGAGTGGGATATACTTATTCTTAAAGTGACAATAATCCATATTTTTTGAGTGATGAACCCACAGAGAATTTGTAACTTTATCATTTCCTAGGCAAATACACACACACACAGACACACAGACACACACACACACACACACACACACACACACACACACACACACACACACACACACACAAACTGCCCTGCATGTGCAGTTTACAACCATGTCAGTCCTGGAAGGATTTCCTGGCTGTAGGATTTGGATGGATCTGAGATCCGGACACACATTGAAAAGTGTTTCAATCTCAAGGTCAAAGAGATGAAAAGTGGAATAAATGCATTTTGACTGAAATACTTATATATGTATACAAAATATACTTATGCATTATATTTCCATAACATACATACACTTTGCCAACGCCTGACGTATTCTTCTTGTGGCACAGCATACTAAATCATGCTTCCCCAATAAAGAGCGGTTCAACCTCCCAAGACTGAAAAAGACTGTGCAGTT
The DNA here is from genome assembly GCF_009819705.1 of Hippoglossus hippoglossus. Taxonomy (NCBI): domain Eukaryota; kingdom Metazoa; phylum Chordata; class Actinopteri; order Pleuronectiformes; family Pleuronectidae; genus Hippoglossus; species Hippoglossus hippoglossus. Next base: position 15,007,063 of record NC_047163.1, on the reverse strand, counting down.
GATTGACTCTCTTTGCAGTATTTACTTTTCTTTTCTGAGTTCTGTGACTTCAGCTTAACTCTCTGACCCCCAACTCAAACCGCTATATCCCAGTCTTCTGAATCTTCTATCCATCGACTGTCTGCTCTGTCTCTCCCTCTCCTTCCCTCCCCCTCTCTCCCCCCCTCTGGAAGTTGAAATGAATCTAAATTAATGAATATCATTACAGCCTCTTAAATAGCTGCACTGTATTACTAGCCCTTCTCGGCTTTATCTCCCTCCGCACATGGGTCCCTGACAACCAACCCTTTCTGGGAGATGCAGATAGAAAGGGCTAACTACTGTTTTACTCCTTTTCCCCCTCGGAATGGAGGAAAATGCTCGCTCTGTCTTTCAGCAGGGGAGCGAGGCATGCCATAATGAGTTTTGTGCTTAACGATGGCAGTCTAATGCCAGCCGACATGTTTTTACTGCTGATATCAGTGTCCTACAGTCTGTTCACTCTCAGGCAACACGAGCCACCCGGTGAATAACATTTGACGTTGCTTTAGAATGGGCTTGATATTGTATGTTTTTTTTGTTTCCTTTTACCCCTGTGGTGATGGTTAAATTAGGATTTACATTTGTTTTCATTGAAGATTTATTTGCCACTTGTTTTCAAGCAGTGTTCTTGAAAAAAAAAAAAAAGACTTCAGAATAACATTGCAAATTGGCCTGACGTAACTGGATTCCTTAAATTGATTCACATTGACAGTATTTACAATGAGTAATATTTAATGATGCTTTCTCAAATAAAACTGAGAAAAGTGCTTGAAATTAAAAACAAAAACGTTGTATTTGGAGACATTAAATGTAAGTATGAGACATGATGACTCTAGCATCATCGGCGAGCATCTTTTTCTTCTTAAATATATAACAAATTCGAGAAAAATCAAGGTCCAGCCTTTAACTAAAGTTCAGACATTTTTCCCATGTGTGCTGACAAGCTGTGACCTTCTCGGTGTTTCCAATCTGTCCGACAGAGACCAGGCTTTCGCCGTCAGTGGCTTGAGGCTTTTAAATGGCTCTCCTGAGTATATCAGACCAACAGAATCAATAGCACTGTTTATACTCTTTTACCTGAAGTTTATTTAGCCCATGCTGGTCTTCCATCTTCCGTTCTGCTGTTTTTACTACAATTTTACCATCCATTCTTTTTATCCATCTGCATCCATCTTGCCTCGTCAATGTCCAGTTGCACATATAGGTTTTGTCTCTGAACGCAGAAGTAGGAGGAGTGATTGAGGTGGGAGCATCATCTATTCACGCCTTTCAGTTTTAAAGGAAATAAATATTTTATTTCACAAAAAATTGCTCTAACTTTCTGTCTTTTTTTAAAAATTCGCATGAGGTTATCACTGCAATCAGATAACATGACTGCAGTAAATATGATGTTCATGATTGGACATACAGCCTATGTAACATAAGAAATGCCTTGAAATTAAATACAGAAATTGGTATGTATTACGACTATGACTAATCTTGATAACCTCATATTAACATACAGTATCTTATCCAAAATGTCATAATTATGTCTTAAATTATCTGGGTGAGTCATCTTATGTAATCATTGATTGATATATCAAGCTTGAACTTTAAATCTGATGTTGCTTTTTGCAAAAGTGCATGAATAGATAGACTTGCAGAGTATGTGCATTATTGTGTGTGTTTGGTCGTGTCTTTTTTCGTCCTCGCTCCTGATCAATGGCCCCCGCCTGTGCTTGCAGCTGTCTTGTAATTACACCACTGCCTGCGACGTCTGAGTGTTTAAAAGATCAAACACTGTCTCAATCCTCTCACAAGGCACAGATCTAAGTGGAGTCAATTGTTGCTATGAAATGTCACCTGTGTGTTGATGCCACAGAATCGGTTTTTTTTGTACCTTGTCTCGCTTTTGTGCTCGGGGAATGAACCAGTAAAATGTCACCGTCTCTCAGAGGTGATATTGAGCAGAGGACAGCGGGGGGGTGTAGGTCGAGGAGGTGAGACAAGCAGGGGAAAGCAAGTAAAGAAGAGAGGAAGATAGAAAGGGAAGACCAGTGAGTGGGGTGTGAAACGTGGGTGTAACAGCGTATGGCTGTTGCATAACCCATGGCTTTAAAAACAAGTGGAAGTGATTTAAATGTGTGCACAGAAACTGGTAGGAAAAACTTGATTGATTTGTTTATTTAGCCTTCTTTTACACTTTATTCAGTGAGTAATAGCTTGTGGTTTGTGGCACTGTAATAGACACAATCATTCAGGTTACAGAACAATAAGTTCAAGATCTGCATGTGTGGTGATCACAGAAAACACAACAGAGTATGAACCCGGATTTTGGAACACACACACACACACACACACACACAGCCATAACCCACTTGATCGCATTTTGGATTGTGGCAGTTGTGACAAGAAAAGAAAGAGCAGGAAACAACACAAAACAAAATGAACGCAATGAATCTGCAACGACTCATTGATCAAATACCACGACCTTATCTCCACCTTTGCTCCTGGTACTAATAGCCAATAGAGGGCTTCTGTCACTTTAACATCAATTCATCCGACATTGGAGCCCATGTCTGATAACAAATTAGCCTCTGGAGGCAAAGGCCAATATTTTTGGGGCTTCCGGTGTCGACAGCGGATATCCGGACCGAGACTGTCTTCTTATTGTTGTACATTGTTCAGAGTCCGAATAGTTTCTTTTATCACACCAGTCAAATGTTTGTCCACACGCGACACAAACAGACACATTTGTAGGTGTTTTAGGTCCAGACGCCATTTTGGCTCATCTCTATAAACAGACACCGCCATATGAATGCAGATCAATTAAAATGCCTATAAGCCGAGGCATTTTGGTCAATGTGTTACACCTGTTTCCCTCTGACTGTTTATACCTCCGGGCAACGAAGGCCTGCTCAAACGTGATTGGTGAAATAAGAAACTGAAACCAGAAGGCTTCCGGCCCCAGAATCTTGTCCCGCGCCATCATAATCAATCTATTTATATGTGGTAACAAATATAGATAATATGTACAATATTACACTGCGTTCATATCATATACTCACATGAATTAAACTGTTAATATATATTATGCCACATTGACCATTTACCATAAAGACAAGGTGTAAAAAAACAAGGTGTTCACATGCTCATAGTCAACACTGTGTCGTACTCAGATAATAACGGTGTTTATCAGTTCATAGGATGACTACAGAGTGAGTGTGTTCTCATTACATCACAGGTTCCTTGAAATTTCCAGATCTACTCTGTGTTTTTGGCAGCCGGTCGACTTCACGTCAGTTGGTCTATTTTTCCACCGCTGCTTTATTCACTTCTCCACACACATCCTGTCTTATCTATCTTGTTCCTGTTATTTTCTGCACTCCTTCCCTGTTCTTTCTTCAGTCAATAATAAGTGGAGCAGAAATGTGGTTAGTGGCATGAGGCTGGATTCAATCCAATAACGGGAGAACACCCACATATGCTCCAGACACACTCGCACACACACACACACACACACACACACACACACACACACACACTTTTGTTTTTAGGCTGCTCTTGTATATTCCACGCCACACCTGTGATTTAGGTCCCAGGGGCAGTTTAGTTGCATTATACTGGCAAGTGCCAGGATGTTTGAGTGTTGCCCCCCCCATAGTGCACACCAGCTGCAAGCTTCTATCATTGTCCTGAAATATTAAGCAGTGGGCTACAGAAACCTATTAAATCCTAAAAGTGTTTTTACTTAACTTACTGTGAGAATTGTGTTGACATATATATATTTTTTCAGGAAATAAACAAAGCCCTGCTATCTTGTACAGTGGGGTGTAAAAGTCCGGCAACACATTCCCCAGACTTTAGGACCCGAATGTATATTTGCTGTATCATGGCAGTAGTAGAAAATAAAATGACCTGGAGAATATGAAGCTTATTTTAATCAAAATGCAAAACAATTCTTACCACTAACAGGCAATACAAGCTGACTAACTAACTAAACTGCAGCAGCAAACGTTCCCAGTCAGGAATAATATCCACAGGCTAGCAGGCTAACAAGTAACTTTGGTACATGATTGAATCCATAGAGCCCAGAAGCTCGGTCGTTCATTTTGGGCCGGCTCCAACACAAACACCCAAACATCAATTTCACTTCTTTAACATTTTATCATTCTGTTGCCAAGTAACTGTTCTACTTTAAGCAGCCGGAGAGATTGTTGTGAGAACACCTTTAAGCAGCCAGGCATGAAATAACACACTGATACAAAAGTGTCGGAATATACTTAACAAAATGAACTTTATTAGTACTTTGCGCTATATGAACACACCCGTAAACACATAAGTCTTTGAGTCATTTTAGAGGGGCAGCGTAAGAAGAACCTGTCGCCTGCGTTTAAATTGAGGAATGTGGAGCTTCTTGTCGAGCAATATTTTAGTAGAGGTTTACCAAATGAAACATGTAATCTTCAACACCACATTATCATACATATATTCAAGGCTTCAAGGTCATCGTTGGTTAAACCTGTGAGCTATTCATAGAGGTTTTGGTGTTTCTCAAAACATCTGTGAGATTGATAAAGATTGGAACTCCGGCAAGCATGGGTTCTCCTTGATACGTATTTCCTTATTTTTCCTCTTTTTCTCAATGACGATGACAATGACCTTTTTTTCTTGTAATACTACAAACTTACTCTCTCAATATTATGACTATATTCTTGAATTCTCCGATTTGTTTCTCTTCTACAATCGTCCTAATACTCTGTCGTACTGTTGTGTTCACGCTGGTCTTTGATTGGACACATTTCTCCTTCAACATGTGCTAGAACGACTCCTGAACACCTGCTGAACCCTCAAATCGGGCTTTAACGCTCAGAGGGCTCTCCATTGCTGCGTGACCGACACAGAGACGCGAGTCATATGGGGGACAACTGAGGAGCAATGAGATGAGATGGGAGCAAGCTGTTCACCTACAATGCAGGATTGTTTTCCTGGATAGTCATTCATCACTCGAGATTATCTTGCTGTGGTGTGTGTACAAAGCACATCTGCTCAGCTGACTATTTATAGAGAAGCACGTGTGATGGAACAGCCTCACACACACACACACATACACGGGCGCAGGCCGAGCCAAGCCTCCGATCAATTGCTCTGCTTCCAGTGATTATACCGGCATTGTTTTTGGCAAGGTAGTTTGTAGAATGATGGCCAGCTGTTATAACGGTGTAACAAAGCTATGTTCCCTGTAGAGAACCACTGTAAAATCATGGAAGTTGTCCACAAGGATATTATTGATGGTTGGAGCATCTGACAATATTTTTGAATGTAAAACTGCCTCCTGTTTCCAAGTACCACTTTAGCAATTTTGCTCTGCAGTATTTACTACATGTGTCAGATCGTTCATTTTTTAAAGCGTACCGTCATGTCCCATGATTGATTTCCGACCCTCCTGGCAGCCAAAGGTGAAACGGCCACTTGTGATTCATGGTTGCCCTTCCTCAACCCATTAGCCTGCTATTTACAGTTTACTGTTATGTATGATAGGGATGATCAGATATTACAACCAGCCAGGTAGGAATTACATTTATATTGGAGGATTCTGGACCTCACAAATTATATTCGATGCCAATGTCCAGTGCCAGTGCAGGGAGTAGTGAGCCCAGTGTGTGGCCAGGTGGAAAGTAACACGGCGGCCAACACAGGAGGATGCAGCAGCCTCGGTGCACCGTGTGTTAATTAAGGCTGCATTTGGGCCAAATGTTTTTTGGCCATAGGCTGTATGTAAAGTTGACAAATGATAAATAAAATGAAGCTGTAAAATTCAGAATACAGGTGCGGCGTCTTTCCCTTTCGACGTCATTTGTAGCCAGAGACGGATTGGGTTTGGTGGAACCCAATACACAATCACTCATTGAACATACAAAACACAAAGCTGCAATGCTGTTACTATTTCCAGTAACACTCAGGAGACAGCTTGTCCACTGTTCTTCCAGGGGTTGATATCAGTTTAGTCTCTGTACATTTGTTTTTCAGATGGCTTAGTGCACAGGGCCTTCGAGATAAGGAATGCTTACTGCTGATACCCACATCCTAGAAACTCTAAAGTTGAATTTGCAGATCTTGCCTTAACATTAGGCTACTATTAGTATGTTCATAAAAGGAAGGAGTCAAAAACATGCAATGCACAAACTACAGGGACTCAATCCCACATATGCAGCACACAGCAATATTGTATTGTAATAAAGGCTATGAGTCATTTTAGAGGGGGAATATTAGAGGAATCTGTCGCCTCCGTTAAAATGAGGAAAGCTATATTTTAGTTGAGGTTTCACAAATAATGAAATATGTCATCTTTTCAGCACCACGTTATCAGACAAATCTTCAAGGCTTCAAGGTTATCGTTGGTTACATCTGTGTGCTATTCAAAGAGGTTTTGGTGTTTCTCAAGGAACAGTAAGATTGATAAAGATTTTAGATCCAGGAGTGGAGCAAGCTTGGGATCTCCTTGATAAGTATTCTTTATATTGTATACACGAATTAAATGTGAATATCAATCTCACTGTGCAATCTCATGACAACAGTGGTTAGATTGCACAGTCCTCTGCCCCGTGTGCTGTACATTTGATGAGGTTCATGTCTTTGCATGAAGACATTTTCCTCAACTCCTCTCAGCCTCCCTTTCTCACACACGCAGTCATGTATCGCATGAGGCCCTTTATTATCAGGATCATGAGGCTGCACTTGTTCCCTCAGTCGCTCAACTCTGCTGTAGGTGACACATGGCTGCGTGCAGAGAGGGGTTAGTGAGAGAAAAAGAGCAACGCATGGCAGAGGGAAGGGGTGAGGAGGATGGGGAGATAGGACGCGAGAGGACACCGGGATGGGAGAGGAAAGTCGAAGTAACGAGAGGGAAAGAAAGAAACGCAGAGGGCCAGAGGGAGAGGGTAAGCGGGAAACCCAATCTGTGAGCTGATGGGGCTCCTCAGCACAGCGGCAAAATCAATTTGACTGGTGCTGCCTCTGCTCTGAATGAGAGGCAGGGATGATCGAGCGAGAGAGGAGGGAGAAGGTGGTGGAAGGATGCCTGGACGAGGATGGCGCTGGGGAGTCGGTGAGAGTGTGGCAGTAAAAAAACTAAAAAGAGAGAGAAAATGGATAGAGGAAAGGAGAAGAGGAAGAGGTCAGAGTGGGGACAGCGAGGGGTGAGAAGGTGGCGGCAACAGACAGGCAATATAACACATGGCCGCTCAATTGATGTTTACTTGCAGATGTGAATGGAGGGCAACTTTGAGATATAAAGTCAATAAAGCTAAGGAAGAGGAAAATATGCCCTACATTCTGCAGTGTGGAGCTGTCAGGTGCTGACACATGCTGGGGGATTTAAAAAAGAAAACAATAAAATGGGTTTAAATTGACATCAACGACTACACAAAACATGTAGTTCACTCCGTGGCTCTTTGTTCTACATATTATTTCGAAAATAAAGAAGTGAATGAATAAATGAACGGCTCTGTGTTACTTTAAGCCAATGAAAAGCAATTCTGAGCTCTAAGCCACTCAATGTGTTTCACTGCTCAGTGTAAAAGGAACTACTGTGTGACTTTAAAAATGCTACTTGAGCCCTTAAGCTGCTGACTTGAATGTACATGTATGAAGTCTCTGCTGATGGTGGTAGAAATGCCACGTAAAAGCAGTGATGGTTTTGTTTTTTGCACCTCATCATCGGCAGTAAATGTACTCGCTGCCTTTTCTGAGGGCAAGGAAACGAAATACAGTTGCTGACCATCGTTTAACTTTTTTACCCTTAAACACAATAGATTTACTGAAGAAGCACTTGGCCTAATTAGCTGCATAGCTAATTAGCTAATTGCCAAGAGAGAGGGACAATGATGACCCTCGTTGTGCTATCAACAGATACCAGCGTGGCTGGCGTGCGGCCATTCTCCACATACCAGCTTTGGCTTTGCTTGAATAGCAATGTGATCAATATGACTTTTTAATACTGTAGGTGGATCTGCACAAGTAATAGGGATGTTTCCACAAGTCTAGGAGATGCCCTGCTAATATTTTAGGCTTGCTGCCCATATCTGTGTGTGTGTGTGTGTCTGTGTGTGTGTGCGTGTGTGTGTGCCATGAGTTGTATTATATCCTGTAAAGGTGTGAACATAACAAGAGAAACTTTAACTTTCGTGTGACATTCTGAAAAAAAGATGAGGTGATAAGAAAATACTAATCATTTTAAGGAAAGATAGTGACAGAAAAGGCCCAGGGGTTTTTAACACTGTCACCGAGGGATCGCTGGTGGAGGAAACCCCGTCTGAAGACATGAAATACAGAGCTGGAATCTTCTGGAATAATGAACTGCTGTGCCAACCGTGCCCGGTATTTCTGCAGAGCAGCAAGAACTGGGAGGAACCAGAGTCCCACTCCGATTGCTTTGTTTCTTGCTTTCTATTTCTTTTACAGTGTTTCTTTCTGCCCAATCGCTCCTCTCTCCTCTCGCTCTATATCTCTCTCGAGGTGAATACAGATTTCAGTTGAAAAATGGATCAGAGCACCAGATTGGGATCAGCTACTTAATGTAACGGGAAAAAGAGTAATACAGATAAGGCGGGGGGTAGGTGGCACTGTTAAGGATCTGAACAAACTAATGAAGAGGACTTCCTGTTGTTTATTATCAACAATTTGTAATCAACTACAACCATTTCCGTGAAAGCCACAACAGAAGAAGTTCAGTGTCTATCCTGTTTTAGTACCTCTGCGTTTGTTTCTTACAAAATCCACAAAGTACAAAAGAAAAAATACGGATTCCCGAGGGGTCAGGGCGAGAACTTTTTCAGGATTACTTTTTTTGCATTACCTCACAATTGTTTGGCGTTAACTCCCAATACATTTCCTCTTCTATTGGTTCTGAGCCACATGTAAAAGAATTTGGCCAGGACGCATTTCTCTGTCGGAACCTGTCCAAACTTAAAAGAAAAGTAACCGAGCTCGACCCAAACCGGAAAGACATTTTGTTTTGTGTCCAAACAGACATTATCATTGCTTGATTGGCCTGACCCAAGTTTAAATATTTTAAATGACAATAATAATAGACTCGGGTCGATTATCCTTAGCCCTATTTCTGCTCATCCTCTCCAACCAGAACCCATCAGTGTGGATCAGCCTCTTGATTTTTTACTTGAACTGGCCGTGAAGTATTTCGATTTATAATTAGTGAAAGTAAACATGAACAAATTCTAGATCTAAAAGACTCTCCAGGAGAACGCACAACTTCTTCAAAGGTCTGCAGGGGGCTGTTTGATTCATTGCCATTGACTGTATTTAGGCCAACTGCATGGATACAGATGACTGCACACTTGTGTACCTTTAATGAAATGAAGTGCAAACTATATTGCGAGGGAACACAAAGTAATCCCCCAAAAAAACGTGTGACTCGTCTGTGGCTCCAAAGAAAAACTATAAAAGGTGAATTTAAGTGTAAAATAACATTTTATATATCACTTTAATAGATTTGTTAAAATCTACCAAGTATCTGTTTTCATAGAGACTACATTGGCATCCATTTAAATCGTGTGTGTGTGTGTGTGTTCCCTCACCCTATACTTGCTGTATCGTGACGGCTCCTACCTCCAGAATGGAACTCCTTATTTTCACCCTGCTGCTGTCAGCCTCAGCCAAGAGGCTTCTATTTTTAAAAAAGGAGTGGGTGATTGTGTGAGCTAATAAACGTGCACAGGCGCACACACACACACACACACACACACACACACACACACACACACACACACACACACACAGACACAGACATACACAGACTGATGCAAGCAAACATTTATTTGCATAAAAACAGAGATATATGTTCACCCAAAGTCAGTCACGCAACAACCGGCACGTTCACAAAAGCACCTTTGACTTTCATACTCGCGAACCTTTATGCAACAAAGAGCCACCCACCCACCCACACACACACACACACACACACACACACACACACATGTATGCACAGTTGTGGGGAACTGCTTCTCTGTATGTTCTATTTCGGCTTCTCCTCTTGGATTGAATAACCAATCCCCTTTTATTAAAAGACGTCTTTGAACCGTATTACCATTTGACACCCGGCGCACAGCTAGAAATCATCCCTGATCCTATGTAGCGGAAGATATTACACATCTGTTCCCGCACATTAAGGAGCGTGGAGGCAGACAGGGAGACAAGGGAGGCAGAGACGGGGTGAGAGACAGCAGAGCTTTCAGTTTAACTCAAACATCCCATCTCTTTCAAGTGATCTCCTTGTCTTTCTTTCGTCTTCTACTTCCACATCTCATGTTTGTCCCTCCTCCCACTTTCCCTGTTTTTTCATCCTTGTTTACTCGTGCTTCTTCCTCCCTGTTGGTCGTCCTCGATTCCCTTTGTCTCATCTCATCGACAGCCATCCTATTTGACATGATCATCTCTATCTGGGGGAAAAACAACATGCCAGTGACACAGAACTCTGCCCTGTCAGGTTTGATCCTATACTCATATTTCTTTATTTCTCCTTCGTCCGACTCATGCAGTTCTCCTTGTGCTCGCCTCTCTCCCCTGTGATAGATATTGCAGATATGGATTGTCCGTTGGGATGGCGTTGGTGCCTAATTAGAGTCTCCCACTGACATTGTCTAACGTATGGCTATTGACCAGCGGGGTCAAATGCATTAGTTATTGTGTTGCTGAAAGCCTCATTTATAAACCACCTCTAAATGCAGAGCAATTAGGCAGATTAAGGCTGTGGAGTGTTCACTAGAGCTAATGACTACCTCAGGGTGGCGGAATGAAGGGGGTGTTTTTTGAGTAAACTGTTTCCAAATGATTAATCTAAAAAGTAGACTTACAAAGGTCAGTGGTTATCCATATGAAGGTTAAACATACTGAACATTTAAATCTGGAATCTGGAAATAGGCTGTTGTCGAAATGCAAATAGTTTGCGTAATATCAGCTTCCTCAACCATGGTTAGCTTCAGTGTGCGTTTGTGTTCACATGCCTCTGTAGATACACAGGTGTATACGAAGAGGACAAAATTTGTATATGCCAACACACTAAATTAATGCTATATGAAATAGACACGCAGATTTCCAGACACTCACACACACAAACAGTGTCATCGGACACGTGTCAACTCAGACTGGGTAAACTCAACGGACTGTAAACCTAAGAAATGAATGGAAAGCCAGAGGAGATGGTGGCGGCCTCGGTTTGGCTGGATGCGGTTGGCACTGTGTGCAGCACGAACGATCGAGACACAAAGAGGAGCAGTAAATTACTGACAGAGCCGATAAAACTGTAAAAAATTACTTTTTCACGATCCAAACTTATGTGAAAAGACCCCAAATGAACACCGTAAGCAGACTTGGTGGAGCTGTGCATGGCTCCGTGGGTGTCTGCCCCGCCCCCACCCATCCAGGTCTGACGCCTAATTTTCTGGTCAGGAAAACCCCTGACATGTATGCATTAATATCAGCGATGCAGATTATATTTTCTTTAACGATGTTAGTGTTATGGGAATAAAATAATAATGCAATCATTAAAAGATTATTGAGTGTCGGCATATTTGTCAGGACTTTGGGGTTTTGTTTTGAACGATTTTAATGAGTAAATCAAAATGAACGTGGACGGGAACGAAATAGGATTTTCCAAACATGTGGAAATCATAACCTTGTAAAGAAGGATTCCAATTACATAAATGGAGGCTCTATAGTCGCTTGAATAGGTATATAAACACTGAATTTATTTCCACTTGTAAAACACTTCACCATGATATCCCAATACATCACTTCACAAAAATATGCAGTTAGGTCTTTTTATCACTATCACTTTCAGCCCAAATCATGAAGAAAGACGAAGTAAAGTGACACTGTCTTTAAAGTCTCTCAATTCCCTATAGTGCCCTTCACAATAAGAACTGAAAACCTGCGGTGCACTTAAGATCAGACATACATTCCATTATATTAAATCCTGGTGGAGCAGTCGGGGAGAAGAGGCAGATCCAGTGGATGGCGGTAATGCACCTTTACGTTGGTTGTCACCCGCCAATAAACCGAACGGAAGAAGAACATAATGATACGGGTCTAACTGTAATAAAGGGTGTATGACATTGAGACTGTGTGGGTCATGTGTATTGTATTGTGTGTCTGTGCACTGGGTCTGTATCTATAGCCGTCCGTCTCTCTGCTGGAGTGACATTGAAACACGCCGTTTATCCCTTGATCACCGCCAGCTTCATTTATCTCAATTAGCTCCGACAGCTTTTGCTTTTCTCATGTCCACCTCAATTAGCCGGATTCGCAACGTTGCACATGCGTCTGTGGCAAAGTTAGTGTGTGCACGTGCGTATGGAAAGCGATAGATTGTTGTTTTTGACATCCTCCTTTTTAACCAATGGAGGCTCTGTGTGCTCTCAGACAGAAACAGTGCAACATAAGACACGCACATTCATTACCTGCGTCAGGAGGTGAATTAGTGGCAACACGCGGAGAAAAGTCCACCTGAGCCTGTAACTGTCTTCTCACTACCACTGTCTTTACTTGTGTATGAGTGGGAACATTGGTGTAAGTGGAGAAAGGGGAGAAAAGAAAGAAATGTGGTTAACAGCTTCCCCTGTGTCACCAACAGCAACACTCACAGGTTGAATCCTACTTAAACACACCGTATGCTCTCTCATCAACAGCATCCAGTTTTCACACCTCTCAGAATAGGCTCTCTTTACTGGGTAAGATGCTCTTTCTAAGGTGTTACTCCCAAGTGTGACTGATCTTATTTGCTGTAAATATCAAAAAACATATTTTTTCACTTTACACATTTTTAAAGTGCATATAAAAAAATCCAACGGCGGCTGCTGTTGTCACTTGTCACAAACTGGTCCAATGTGTGAGACAAAGAGGGGACCCAAGCCGTGTTAAAGTGCCAACTAAAAACCTTATTGGAAATAAAGTATTTACACGAAAAAGGCCAAGGCTGGATAAAGAAGGGGAAACTACAGGAGTTGTAACCCAAAAAAATAAAACAGAGTGGACCTCACAGGAGAGGAACAGACTGCTCCCAGCGTATACAGTGCAGCCAGAGTCAGTCTCTTTACATAATTTTTTTACATGCATTGAAATTATGTATTAGTTTTCACAGTACTTCATTGCTTGAGTTGGGTTTGAAGGGCTTTAAAGCCCTATGATGAAGGCACAGTTTACATTATAACTTGGGTTATCCAATAACTGTCATCTAAAAGACATAAGCTGCTTTCAGATATGCACTGAAGTCCACACATTTTTCTGAAGTTTCCCACGAGGGGCCTATATCAATTCAAGATCAGGCATTTTATTGACATTTTTAACATGCGAGAAAAAATCTAAAACAATAACAGCTAATAAATGAAAAATAGGTGCCATACACGTAGAAGATGCCTACAAATATGTTAACTTGGAAAGACAACGAGACTCAAGAGCTTTTGGCGATATTGGGCCAACACTAGTGTTTATGTGCTGTGAACAAAAACATCTCTTTACTGGAAACTATGCATCATGACCTGCCTCTGGCATGCTGTACCCCGGTGACACCACTAGCCTGAATGTTCCAGACATTTTCCTGTTGTTGCGAGAACATTTGTCCCGTTAAATGTTCTGCTGCGTTCTTCACGTGTGAAAGGGTGCAAAGGAGTTCAAGCCTAAAAACAGCGACTTGTTATTCTCTCTAAACTCTAAGCACAATGGTGAGAAAGAAACTTTTACGTCAAAGACAAACATGTGATTCCTATCTGCTTTCACTATTGCCATTTGAATAGTTTTGATCTGTGTTGTTAAACAATATCTCTGTAGTTTACACTGGAGGCATTGAGTGGTCCCTGCCTGTGGGAGCGGTGGGAAGACGGACATCAAAGCAGTACGGCAGGACGCACCTTAGGGAACCGAGAGGAGGGATTTCCCGCTAAGCAGCAGGAGTTCAGCAGTATTCCTGCAACCACTTTGAACCACGGTGATCGATCTTGATACTGAGGCTGCAGGCTAACACCATGCATGATGCAGACTCAGGACTCAAGGTTATGTTTTGCTCATTCATTATATAGTTGTATAGTTGGGGTTGAGAACAGACAGAGAAACATATGATACAGTACACATGTACTGTTGTTAGGTCGTGTCATTCTTTCCATCACATCCGTCTGTCTATCAGTCGCTGTCCTCCAGCTGTTTTTCCTGCTCTCTGTCTCTTTCTATCCGTCTGTTTTCCTCATCTCACTAGTCGTGGGGTGGCAGTGTTCCCTTTTGTTATGTTGGCCCTCCTCCTGGATTTGCTCCCTTGACGTTACCATGGAAACTACAAGTCACTACATCACTACATCAGCAACAAGTCGAAGTTTCTCAGAGTGCTTGACTGTGTGTGTGTGTTTATTTCAAATCTTCTGACACTGAACTGCGTAAATAGAGGAATGCTCCAACCAAAATAAACACACACACACACACACACAAACACACACACACACACACACACACAACTCATAACAGGTATGAGAAGAGTGGTAATATTGGCAAAGGACGAGACAGGACTATCCCAGATCTGGAATCAGTTACCATGGTAACAGAGGTAAGATATTTGGTGTTTTTAACAAAGGATAGCGTTTGTGTTATCATTCTATGGCAAGGCTACGTCATATGCACCCGTTGTCACACACGCAGCTACAGATGTGCACAAACAGTCGTAGACATACACACAAACATCCACTGATACTGTACATCCAGTGGACAACTAGTTTACTCCTTAAATGGAAATGTTGCAAGTAGCTGTCAGCATGATGAAGTAAAAAGAGAGCAAGAAAGGGTTGTGAAGGAGAAAAAAAAACATAGAAACTGGATCACAGTGCAGAGAATCTCCCTCTTCTCCTTTTATTGAAGAAGAAAATAATACCACACTGCGATCCCGTGTGTTTGATTTCGGCTCGATTTTGTGAGTTACACATGTAATTCAAGGTGTTTTTATTAAAGACTGGAATGTCCGGATTATACTGTTTGACTCCACCGACTGCAAAGACAGTGTTGTGACTGATTTCAGGTCAGATCAGTGAGGCACTGCTCCTTTTTCAGTGCACCGGAGCGTGGGATTAAATGCAGACCCTGGTCAGCTGGTCTGACTCCTGCTGGGCTCTGGGCTCTCTCTGCCCTGTGTCGGGTCAGTGAGACAGAGTAGGTGATGATTGTGAGAGAGACAGAGCGAAAGATTCACACATACTTGTCTACCACCCAAACCATTGTGCCTGTGTTCATTAATATCCTCTGTTGCTCTTAAATACCAAGACTAGAGGAATCCGTGGACACAATGACATGGACATAGCAGCTGTGACGTCGCTCGAAGCTTTGTGTGAAGAGACGCTTTGAAGCCTGCAGTTGGGTTTAGTGCTCGCCGCCCTCTTGGCAGTTGTTAAAAGCCAGAAAATCTGAATTTGGCCAGTGCGGTGGAGCCCGAGGGGAGCCGGGGTTGGGTCGAGTGAGCAGCGGCTTCTCTTGCAGAGTCTGATAGCCTGAGTATATCAAGGCAAACACACTTTCCTCAAGGCCTAATATCTTCTTGATGCGAACCTTTTGACGGTGAATTTGAAGGTGAATTGGTTATTGAAAGACAACTTAGTAGAGGCAGATTCTGCTTTAGTTTCAGTTCAAGGTTGGGTCTTGACCGTCATTCCATTTCCACAATATCTGATGTCCAAGCAAAAAAGCTTGAAAGCCAAGGTCAAGGTCAAGAATGGGTCCATTTTATCCAGTTGAACAGTTTTGCATTCTGGTGTCGTTTGACAATGGATAGATAAAGAAGTTTATCACCAAAATAACAAAAGAACAACTGTGAGATTGAAAACTGAGATGACCAAAACGTGCCGGGTGCAAAACGGTTACTGATGAGCCAACCAATATGAATTTAACTTGGAGTGATGTTCAAGGTGTTTTATATCAGGGCAGACTGGAGGGAGTTCATTGCAGCTTTATACGTCACAGGAGAAAAGGGAAATTATATATAAGTTAAATGTGTCTACAGCCGTCTTGTTACTCCCACCGAAGCCAGTTTTGCAGAGGAAAAATGTAAAATGGGCAATATATGTATATTCAAAAGTTAATACAAGAAAAATATATTAGTTGACTCCAAAAAGTAGACGATGCAGAAAAGAGTAAATTATGTTTTTGCCCTTGAGGCTGATGTGTTGATTTGGCCATTTCAGTTTGAATATCTTAATTTAGACAAAGGAATCGAATATAGGATGGAAATGGCAGTGCATTTAAGGGTACTGCAAAAATATGTGCAATTCTAAAGAGAGCCACTCGAGAGTTGAAGCAACAGTAGGAGACGCAAACACAAAGATCATCCTGCTAGTTAGAGTTGCTATAGGTATCTAACTTACATGAAATAGCAGTAGAGTAATAATACCCCAAACCGTCTTCCAGAGGCAAAGCTGTTTAGTTATAGCTATAAACTAGGTGAGCCAGGTGATTGAGCTCAAATGAACACGTGGCAAGAATCTTGACAAGAAAAGAACAGTGTTTACAACACAAACAAAACCCAAGTGAAGCAACAAGCCTCTTGCAGTTCCACCAAAATGCAAACGAGCTTATTAAAATTATAATTGAAATAATACATTTTCTTTAACCCACCCACACACAAACACTTAACAGAAAATTAGGTCAAGCAGACCACTTAAAGATTCTTCATATGTGAATAACTATGTGTTTTATATTTCAGCGAGATGAGATCAAAGCAGTATGATGTTAAGCAAAATGATTGGAACTTGATATATCTGCATTGTGTGCAGAATAAAAAAAAAAAATGCTTTTCAGGTTTAAAGTGACAACTTTAATGAGTGACACTGCTTTATTCTGAACTCTTTGCCCAAAATCCCAGCATGCCAGCAGCAACATGATGCACAGATCAAAGACGATCAGTGTTTCCTTGACAAAGCCTTTTTGATTGACTGGACTTTGGTGGATCACAAAAAGACATTTGAGCAAAATAAATCCGCAGGAGAGTGGATGTCTTGCTCTGGTGTAGATAGGAATGAGGGAAAAAAACAGTAATAGCAGAATAATCTCTGCAAAGCAAACAAAAGGTGCAAAAGGATGAAACCTAATCAACAGCTCAGAGTCAACAGGCAGCATGATGAATACTGTATGTATACTATGAGTATTAGTATCAGCCTGTTAAAAACATTAGATAGCTTAAAACCTACTGTGCGCAATTAAAGTATTACTGACATCATCACAGATGCACTAACCTTTTGTTTTACCTCCAAATTACTTATGTCATACATTTGCTGGGGTGCAATGTCCAATTAGCTGATGAAGTACCCAGGCCTTCAGCCACGAGCTGACAAAAAGGTGTCGTATAAAGAGCGTAGGAGGAAGGAAATGCAGAAAGGCTCCAGTTGCCACAATTCTGCACTGAGATGTTCATATTTGGGCAGATCCCATTTTGTTTTGCATCCCGAGTCCCTAGTTCGACTGCCTTTACAATCCTCTTCCCCTAGTCCCAGTCCCGTACCCCCGCCTGGATCAAGTCTTGCCTGCTTCTTGCACTTGCATTTTTCCACTGCTGGAAATGTGCAGAGCTGAGGCTTTTTCGCCGAAAGCAGGGGTGGCTGATGATGTCTCCCAGCTTCAAGGAGACCTCAGCATGCTCTATGGCTGCACAGGATGAACACTCTGATTTGGTTATGATGTCTGCCCGAATAAAGTAGAGGCTAATTTGTTTTGCTCAAAAAAGCCCTCGTTTCAAATTTGGGGCTGTGAAGATCACGTTTCTCTTCCAAGTCCCTCGACTTTATAGAAGTGCAATACTTAATAGTCCCTCTTTAAAGGGAGGATAAGAGAAGCTGAATCTTTCCATTACTGACGCGGTTAAATAAGACTAAGTTCAGAGTGACGCCCTCAATCTGGACCCTGCCCCTTCAGGTCAGGCTGTTTTTTTCATTGGTAATTACCCTCGCTGATACATTCAAACATACAAACACAAGCAAGGCAGCGAGGTACACTCTATGAAAAACCCTCCCGGATCCAAACCCGAAATAGGCTGCCGTCGTAAAATTATAAATGGCAATAACCCAACGCTTGCACACATTAACTTTGCTTATTTATTTATTTTTACAAACACAATCTAAACTTTCTGCATAAACGCTGACTCACTTGAACGAGGCATTTGGAATATAATTTGTGCGTCTAGCTTATGATCTTAGTTCTATTTTAATGAAGTCGTAACCTCATCAGGGACAGCCTGACACAGAGGAAATTAAAAAAAGAAAATCAACGAACATATGCCCCTTTTACCAATGTTCCGTTTTTTTCCCTCTTTTCATTTCTTCCAACCAAGGAGAGGATTAGGAGTATAACTATAACTACAAACTCACATCGGTGTGCCTGCGTGTGTATGTGTGTGTGTGTGTGTGTGTGTACATTGGGGGAATATGTTTATTTGCATTCTTTATGCCTCTCTGCACTGTAAGCATTTCCACTACTCACAGAATAGGCTTTTTATGTCTGTAGAAACTTTTAGCTGTTTGAAAAGGCAAAGCTTTCGGGGGCTGCCCCTCTCCATGTGCGTTCGATCTTCACAGGATCCTCCTCCTGCACTCTGACTCCCCCTCCAAAAAAAGAGAAGAAGTTTATGCAGAAAACTTTCTTAAGTATTTCGGAGGGTTGAGCCGGGAACATTGTGTCTAATTTGAGGGAAATGTGTGTGTTTGTGTGTGTGTGTGTGTATTCATGTCTTTATCTGTTTGTGGCTGAGAGCTTGAAGGCATATCCTGCTGCTGTTAAATTACCCAAAGCAACGTGGTTTGGGGAGGAAGCAGAGGGAGGGAGTGGGGGAGAGGTGATGTAGGAGATCGGGAGAGGGGGAGAGGAGGGGGAAGACAGAGGAGTGATCATTTGAAACCCCAGGTCCTATCAAACATTGTTAGTGCACCCTACTGACTCTCATTTACAATCTCATGCTTTTATTTTTTTTCCCCCTCTGAGCCGTACTCACACACAAGCACGAGCAACATGAGCACGCTGACAAAAACACATTAGGGGAGACAGACACATGGGAATACTATATACAATTTATTACCAGACACTATTGTACTCTACCGCTAATCTATAGCTATAGTGTATCACCTATGTTTTACATAGAGTTTTATGAGCCATTGTACTGTGCATTTACAATAGTATGATTTCCAAACAAACACAGGCTCACTTGTACATTTGGACACACACACACATACATGTGCACACACCCTCACCCCATACTGGTAATACACAGAGGTATTGGGCAAAGGGATACCATTAATCTAGCAAGGAAGTAACAAGAGACTTCCCCAGAATGCATTGCAGTATCTCACATCGCATCTAATGCTCCCAAGTGATTTGATCACAAATAAGCAAGCTCTGGAATGTGTGCTGGTACGAGCCTCAAGGTGCATGGGCGTGTACATATCTGTGTTATTCGCTTTCTTAATTATAATAGTGTATGCAACACTATACCATGTAATACAGTGTGTGTGTGATGGCATGCATTCACTCTACAGTGGGGATCATATACTGTCCATGAAGCTCAATTAGAAACAATACACATAAACATGGCAGGCCCAATACTTAATTATAGTTTCAACTAAGAATTTGATGTGACGTGTGTGTGTGTGTGTGTGTATGTGATGTGAAATATTTGAAACATAAGCAAGGGAAACTATATGATAAGTAATTCCAGACAAAACAAACTTGGAGTCTCTCGGGCTGATGAAAGTATCAAAGTTATTCTGCCATTTTTACATTTTTATAGCTTCTGGAGCCTCTTGTGTTTTGGGTCTGTCTCCCCGTGGTGCCGTCTATGGTAAAATTTTGTATAAACAAGCATTTATAGTCAAAGAAGCATTATGGAGAACAGAGTGTAAGATAACGAATGTGAGAAACCACAAGGGGTGACATAGCGAAGAGGAGCCAGACGTAAAATAGCAGTGATGACAAAGCAAAGGGGTTTATAGAAAAAGAAGAAAGCGTCTGACATTCCTAAGCAGAGCAAATTAAAGAGACTCCGTCTGTGGGTCGATATCTGATGGACAAAATGTAAGCATCTTCACATGTGACTTCCTGTTGAAGATATCTAACCACTGGGCCTTAACAGGCGACTCTCCCATGTGATTACAGTGGCAAGGTCACTTCCACCAACAGTTGAAGAACAACCCTGAAATGTGTTTGATAGAAAAACAGTTGTTGTGTTATTGAATGGACCCACAGAAAAGTTATAAAATGCACTGAGTTTCAGTGACGTATTGATTTTGAGACAAATAGGAGAAGACAAAGAAAGGGTGGCGCAGATGAGTCGAGGCAATGAGAGGAGGGTGAGTTGAGAGGATGAATCATCTTTGTGTTTTTTTTTTTTTCTTTGCCTGATGATACCCAGACACAAGTGTTCTCACAGACCATCTGTAATGATAATAAAATGTGCGCACTCACATATGTGGGCACATGCACACATGCCGGCGTATTCCGCTCTCACGCCAAACTCTTGAGATAGAGAACCTGCCAATTAGTCATAATACAAGATGTTTAGTCTCGATAAATGCCCGGCCTACCTCCCCTCTCTGTGTCCCTCTTGTTCTCGAAGCTATAAAACCCTGTTTGTTCAGCATATAGCCATTATCATTGTAAATATGTAAATGTGATGCCAGTCAAGGTCAAATCTGTCGGGAAAAAAAATACTGCTCTATGGAATTTGATGATTTTGTAGATGGTTCAACAAACACTCGTCAGTCCTCTGTGTTCAATTATTCATCCTCTTCCACTGTCGGGTTTCTGTCCTTGATGTGGCTAAACTACAACAAAGACATGGAAACAGAAACTCATTTGAAAAGAGTCTGGAGGGCCCCTGTTGTGTGTTTGTGTGTAACCAACCAAATACTTTACTTTTTAAGAGCATATGCATGAAGCATTAAGCGCTAACCACATTCTCTCTCTCACCTCCGGGGGGGGGGGGGGGGTCCGAGGTGCCTGGATCCGATACTTAAATTTAAATTCCATTGCTTCTGCCTGAACCCCGACAGCACCCTGCAAAGAAAAGTGATCTTGGCCGTTTGCATAGATCTATTGAGAGATCAAATATCATATCATGTATAAAGACGGGTCGGGAACATAAACAAAGTGGTAAACAAAGAACCTCATCTTCAAACACAAGTCACAACTTCCACACTTAGCGGGTGCAGAACCAGTCCACCTGTTGATACACACTCACAACCTTACACCCCTTATAAGGACCTGGATGACACTTCACTCCCTCACTATGGACCACAACTCATCCCTCAGCTCCCGGTCATGACACACTATGTAGCATCAGGAGAATCAGGCCTCACCTGTCTCAAAATGCCATCCATCTCTCGGCACAGGTCTAGTTATCACTCGCCTTGAAAATGGCAATGCCCTCCTAGCCGGTCTCCCTTTATACACGGTGAACCCCTCGCAGACAGTTTAGAATGCGGCGGTGCTTCTGGTCCTCGATCAGCCTAAAAGGGCACATGC
This sequence comes from Hippoglossus hippoglossus, assembly GCF_009819705.1. Classification (NCBI taxonomy): domain Eukaryota; kingdom Metazoa; phylum Chordata; class Actinopteri; order Pleuronectiformes; family Pleuronectidae; genus Hippoglossus; species Hippoglossus hippoglossus. Next base: position 14,985,517 of record NC_047163.1, on the reverse strand, counting down.
CACTCCTCTGAGCATCACCCTCCACTGGCTTCCCATGGTCAACCAAATCCGATTTCAAGTCACCGAGCCTACTGAGGGACTTCTGGGTCCGCACACATCTGCTTGAACGAAATCATATGGGCTAACTCCTTCTCAGCAGCAGCGTCCCTCCAAGGGATATCATCTGGCCTTGCTTTCCCTGCGTGCAACACATTCACAGACCAGCGTGTTTTTGTCTGTGTATCCTCAGTGGTGGAACAAGCTACTAAATGCTATAAGAGCAGGGCATCCCTCTGTGTCTTCAAGAACCTCCTGGTGACTTTTCTGAGAGCATCCCCTCTTCTAACACCATAACATGCCTAACTAGTGCATCATCATTTTATTTCATTTCTATTGTCAGATAACTGCCTAGAGGGGCAGTGAATTGCAGCCTTGATAAACGGGGGTATTTGTTGCCAAACACTTAGTTATCTAGTATGCTGCTGTTTGGCAGATGTGGCACTCGAGGTAGAGCTGGTCATCCACCAGCCCACACGCCAAAGTGTCCTCGGGCTAAATACTAAACCCCAAATTACCCCTGACATCTGTGCCTGCAGTGTGTGAATGGTGTGCGATAGGAAAAGCACAGCAGCCGCGCAACATTCAAGTGTGTGCAAATGGGCGAATGTGGCTTGTGCTGTGAAGGGCTTTGAGTTGTTGATAAGCCTAGAAAAGTGCTAGATAACTACAGTCCAATAATCATTATACGGTTCCCTTACATGCTAGTGGAGCCCTTCTTATTTGAGTGCTCATGTTGCTACCCTGGAGATACCCTGATACCCGGGCTCACCCTCTAGGTGCCATCTAGTGGGGGTCTTTCCCTCCTGCCAGCTGTCTTTCACAGCAGTCACTGGTTCACCAGATGATCAGTTCTGTTCTATAAACTGAGTGAGAAATGGTTGGATTCAGGCCCGACCAATGGTGTTCATTTCTTGACAAAGGGGAGGTCATAAATACTTTAAAACAGTAAAATTACATCATTCAACACAAAACCTTTGTATACTCTGAAATGAGAAGAGAGATAAATGCATTCAAATGAGTTTGGCTGAGCGAAGAAGAGAAAAAATGCTTAATAGACTGCTGATGTGTTCAGTGATAGATCTGTTGAATGCACATAAAACCTCCTTGCTGTAAATTGCTCCAAGTTTCTTGAAGTTGCTCGAATCTCTCCAATCACCTTTCTCAACTCCAAATTCATTTCTGCCTGTCCTTTTCTTTAAACTGCTTTCTGTCTCTCTTTTTTCTCCTCTACCCTTCCCTCAGTCCCCCCCCCCCCATCCTTCACCTCTTTTCTTCCTTATTACGCGTCCTAATGATAGCCAGTCTTCACAGAGAGAGGCTGATAGCAGTGAGCGCCTATCGTTATATTTAGATCTAATTAAAGATCATTATAATCTATCAGCACAATGGAGACCAGGCTGTGACAGAGTCAGAGGAAGGGGCATGGGCGAGAGGGAGGGAGTAAGAATGAGAAAAAGAGATGGATGGGGGGAAAGCCAGGGAACGAGAACTTGTAGCTCAGTCACTGACAGCCCCAGACAACCTCCAGCACCCCATATTGTTCCATAACTACCTGCTCGAATTCTCAATTATCAAAATGTGATTACAACACATTACAATGACTGTGACCCCTTGAACAGGCAGAAAAGTGAAAAAGGAAAAGCAGGCGTCAGGATAAAGTATTGAATAATGAGAGGTTGTAAGAATGTGCTCCTGAGTCTTATTAGCACGAAGGAGGGTGATTCTTTGTATGGTATTAAACTGTAATTGGATTAAGCTGAGTAAAATTGTCAAATACAGTCTGACATATAACACAGTAAAAAGCCACTGAGGCTAACAGCTAAATCAGAGATTTTATCAGCTTCTTTGTAATCTTAAAAAAAAACAAAATACTGTTCAAAAGAGGAGCTGTAAAAACTCTCTTCCAAACTTCCCTCAACACTTTTATATTTCCTCAGTTGATTTTTCACATTGGAGCGCTAAGCTGACTGTGAAGTGACAACGATATAGAGAGGCGCTGGCATTTGCCAAACTCTTTTCTGTATCAGTTGCAGTATTGCACTTGGCATGCCGTTGCTTTAACAGCAAAAGGAATGGGTAAGAATTCCGCTGCCCATGTCTCATATTACTCTTTGTTATCTGTGTTTGCTCTTGCCAGTAGCTTCATGGAGCTTATCACAGCCACGGCCAACTCCCTTTCCCTTCTAATCCCAAAACTGAAAGTGTTATTACTTTATTTGAAACTTAAGGCCACACAGACGATTGCCAAAATGGCGTTTTAATTGGAAATCAAAGAACTTAATATATTCAGTAAAACCCGTGGCGATCCCAATTTGGCATCTGACTGAAGAACAGGTTATTACCTCGTTCTAATATTCCTATGAAACATAGAAGGAATACTGTAATGTTGATCCCTGTAGCACTGTTCACGGTGCGGATAGTAGAAGCTTGGTGTTTTATATGTGCTCTCTTTCTCTCTCTCTTACACATACACACACACACACACACACACACTAGCCTTTTAACTCTTGAATAATGGCCTGAATAATGTGGTTATTATTGTTTTTCCAAAACATCCTTAAATATCAAAATTTTAATCACACATACTAGAAAGGCGAACAGCTTCACCCTTGCATTTCCTCTCTTCGTGTGCTTTGCTATTGTGTATGGTAGAGACAAACACACACACACACACACACACACACACCAAGGCTCTTAGACAGAACTCACGATGACTCTGTGAACCCTCTCTCCGTTGTCTAACAAATCCTTTTCTATTTAACTAATGTAATGGCTGGGAATTCATTGTTTATGCCCACTCCTTGTTCCCCCTATTACCAGTGAATTGGACAGATGTGTGTCAGTCCTTCACGCTCATATGTGAGTCTGTGTTTGTGAACATGTTGTGACTTCAACTCGTGCTTCAGCTGGGTGCCAGGTTTAATGACGCAGGCTTCTGATTTTGCACTTGAGGCGACAAATGCCCACTTTGATTGAGGTCAGTCATGGCGGTGGAGTTTTAACTTGCATCCCTGCAGTGCTCTTTCGCTTTATAATGATTTATCTCACTTCCTCTGTCGCTTCTGTGTTTGTATCACTTGGTGTGTGTTTGCATTTTTGTGTACGCAAACTTGTCTTCGTAGCCTCTATATATTTCTGTGCAAGATTCTCCCTCCCTCACTTTTTGGTTTGTAAGTGTTGCTCTCGTGGCTTCTGCTGTTAAAAATGAATGAGTAAAGCAGGGCCGGGAGAACGTTAGGATGAGGTTACAGCAACAAAATACAGATAGCCCGTACTGCTACATGCTACTGTAGTTTTATCAGTCAGACAGAAGGTATTTACAGGCAGCTCTCCGTGTTTCCAAAGCAAATGTGGCTGTGAGAAACTCAGATATGAGAACAACATGGTTAGAAAGATTCATGAGGGAAACTGAGCGGAAACTGAGTCAGAAATTGTGTATTTATAACGGTCTTTGCTTTAGTTGTCAAGTCAAGGCTTAGGAGAAGAGCAGAGGAAGCACATGTAAGGAAAAACTCAAGATTACATCACAATATCTGTGGGTTTGTAAAGATGGAGTTGACAGGGTAAAGGTAGAAGCTTTGTTTTAAACCACAGTAAATTGCAGATGGACAGAATGCAGGTGGTGAAAGACCAAACTCCAAGGATATTCGGTTTGTGTAAATGAACATAACTCAACCTTTCGATGGTATTTCTTCATGTGCTATACTGCCCAAAGCCCATTCCTCCAGCATGATATGTAATTCTATAGCATAGCTGATTATGGTTCAGGCACCAGTAAGTCTGTGTCCAGCTCAGGAACATTAGCTTCATGGAACAAGCCCAAATGATGGGCTACCAACGTGACATCAAATATTAAGAGATGATGAAAGCGTGAGAAAAACAAAAGGAAAATATGTGACACAAGGTGGGAAACCTTTTTTCATATGAAGGGCCATTTCAATTTTTATAACATCCCTGTCAGGCCTTACTAAATTATTGAACACAAATATCGCCTCTCTGATGTGATAGCTGGAACTGCTTCTCTTTGGCAAAGTGTCTGATGTCTGATGTCAGATGGTAGTGATGAAGATGATGAGGATGAGGATGATGATGCAACTCATAGCCAGTTTTTTAAACAATAAGGAAAATCCTCTGCTTTGCTAGTGCCATGCATGACTGATATGTAATACTCTGCAGTACATGATCCAGTTCAAGAAGGACAAGCTGTGCTGTACTGGTTGTATGTGTTGTGTCATTGCTAGGCAAAGATAAAAAATGGAAATCTCTTGTGTCCCTCAGTGTTTTTTAATATCTAGCGCTGCAAGCATAGCTCCGTAAACTACAGGCAACACTTATCATTTTACTTCCGAAAAAAATTATAAGTGTCATGAGAATTTCTTTTTAATTAATGAGTTGTCTTGCAGGTCGGATTGAATTGTCTTGTGTGCTGTATACAGCCTCACCACTTATGTAACACAAGAGATGAGTAAAGGAAAAAGAGTGAAGTGGATACAGAGTCTTAAACAAGGAGAAACAGAGACCAGAGTAAAAGATAAAGATGTGTGTGGTACAAAGTTTAAATATAAACTTTGTACCACACACATCTGCTAACATACACATCTGCTAACATATACATTGTTAACACACCTTGATATACTAAATGCAATAGACATAGATCACAGAATAGTGTTGCAAGATCTATACAGTAATTGCATGAAAATAGATAATGTAAGGAATCTTTTGATTTTCTAATAGATAAGGCAGCCCAGGATAAAGATGTGACATGTATTGACTCGTAAATGAAAACCTATTGAGTAGGTATCAGAATATGCAGATTTCAGAATTGGTTGAAAGGACACATTACACTGCCAGAGTCTCATACGGATGATCCTGTTTTTGTTTCTGTGTTCTTTCACGGCTTAGATCCACAATTTGCTTCCATTTTGAACCTCTGCGTACCTGATGTGATTTCCACCAGTCCAACAGATTTACAGTGGAAAAATAGGGAGTTGGGTTCTTTCCTAAATCCCAAAATCCACACAGCCCAAGTGCCACCCAAAGTCGGAGGTGAATTAATGTTCTTTTCAGGAAATTCCCCAGGGAGGCACAAGGGGAGAGGAAGGATGAAGCTCCCCTGTCCAAAAAGGGGCATTAACCAACTCCTGCAATGAGGGAAGAGGCCTCAGCCAAAATTAGTTTTCGAAAGGCAAACAGAAACTTAGAATTACTACTTTCAAATGGGACAGTGAAAGAGGGCCAGCTACCACACCATGGTGAACGTCGAACAAACCCACTTAGTGAATACAGATTCCTCCCCACAAGCCATAACTAATGCTGCTTTACAACAAACCCCACTTCCTAGAGCCACCCAACGGCTTCCTGTCCCCTTGCCTTTAAATCTCAATGATTGAACTCTCTATGGAGAACACAACAGCACAACAAACAGAGGAACTTAGACGATCCCACAACATTAAGAACTAATGCTCCACAACTTCTGACAAGCTGCCAGAGAAACCACAATTAAGTTAATGTGTGTCAGGTAGAATATTTTTTTTGTAGATAGAGAAGCAGAGAGATTTAACTTTCTACATTATAGGTGTTAAGGAGTCTCACAATTTAATGACTATCCCCCATTGCAGGCTGATCTCGAAGAAATTGAAAAAAGGATGCATTGATTGGATTTGAGGAAGCCATTGAAGTGCTTGTTTTAATTTCCATTTTCCCACACATGTGGAACGAGCATTTGCAAGTTATTGCACGTGATTCCCTGCTAAAACCATGTTAATAAATTGATGATATTAAAGGTTCAGTGTGTATGATTTAGTGACATCTAGTGGTGAAGTTGCATGTTGCAGCTGAATACCCTTCACCTCAACGTTCCCCTCCAAACATAAAAGAGAACTGGTACCTTTATTCATTTGTGCTCCTGGACGTGTGTTTATGGATCACCTTCACTGAGCTTTGCAACAACCACTGATCACAAGCAACACCTTGCTGAGAATATACAGCTCTGAGGTGTAGCTGCCGAAGGATTAGTTTTGTTTTAAGATCCAGGTGCTAGGGCAATATCTGGTGGCAACGAATATCATTTAACCTTTAATGTCTTTTTTATTGATGTATTTTAAACATTTCAGTTATTTTATGTTTCTGCAAAGCACTTGTTTTGTCTTATTTGTTTTTTAAATGCAATTTTATTGCCTTAAATTTAATGTATGGCCATGACCATGTCAAATAATTAAAATTGTATTGTGTTTCACTGGAGCTCTATAAATAGGTTGCTTGGCCTTTTAGTTATGTCCTGAAAGATGCTCTTCTGGATAACCTAGCTGTATACTATGTCCATCAGTTCAAATATTTTACTTTTTTCAATTTGTTTGGGATAGTTATTGACTCAAATACTACAATACTCCTGGCCCAGAGAAGAAACCAGCTATGGTCCAAGAATCGTAAGAAAAAAATGCAGTTAAACCAACAGTATTTTTAGGGTTTTACAACATTTAGCATCCTACTCTGTTAACGGGCTGCAAAATGCTAGGGTCACTGATTGGAGGATTCTTACTGCAATGCAGCTATGATACACATTTCAGCATATACGTACTGTAGTCTTCAAATTTCCACAGGCCACTTGTGATGTCACAGTTCTGCTCGTGCAAGTACGTAAACTAAGTTTGAGAGTTTCATGTTCCTGCTAGCTCTGAAAGTCACACACTTGGTAACTCCTACATGTGTAGGAAATGAATGGACTAACATTTGTCAGTTGGTACGATGCATTATCAGCCTGTACGGCTCTTCTCCAGTTGACAGGATGAACATTGACTGATACCCTAATGTTGCCTGCCCGTGTTCACTTTAATACACGCTTCTTCACTAGCACTCGGTACATATTGTAATTTACACTGGACAATTATTAGAAAATAACATTGGCATTACCCTTTATCACATTCCACGTCCACACAAATTAAACCCATTCCTGACAGATTCTCATCTTTCTTGCAGCCTGGAATTTTAATTGGTGCCCATTTGGTAAATGACATTTGTTCTTTTTACAGTGAAAAAAACCACCACAATACCTAGTTTTCAATCTTCGGCGCTCTCCGCTCGCCGCACCGCTCATGAATACTTCAACAAGCCGCAGACCTTTCACATCACTCATCCTCCTCTGTTCCTCCCTTTCTCACTCCCGCGTTCCATCCATCTTTACAACGAGAAATAGGGCCGTGCTGCTGCGCTGCATTTCTCATCCTAAGAATTTACGTTCATGACTTCTGTCTGCTTTTCTCATCAGTCTGTCTGCACGCCTCTTCCCCCTTTTCGAACGCCGCGTCTGGTTGAGGATTGTGCCGGAAACTGTCAAACTCCCACCCTCTCTGCTCTCTGATGCACAGTGACAGTGCAAGATAGAAGGGAAATAAAAGACATGATGAGCAAAGAAAGCAGGGTTTGTTTGTTAATTAGCACAATGTCAGCTTTAACATTTTTAATGAACGCAGGGATACAAAGAGACAGAAGACACACAGGGAAAAAGTGCACTCTTCATGCACAAACCCAGAGACACAGATGATTTGGCAGTCAACAAACACGTTTGGTTGAGTTTACTGTTGCGTGGGATGGATAAAAGGAAATCTCAAAACAACTTAATCAAACAAGCATCTATTTTCCTGCGTGTTGAATCCTAAATAGAACGAGCAGAATTTCTTCACTTAATAACTTAGCTTCGCTGCTGGTTGAGTCGACGGTGCGACAGGGAGTTGTCACCTCCTGAGTGAGACACTGCAGGTGGGCAAGAGTGGGTTTTAAAATGAATGATCTCATCTCTGCTGGTTGGAAGAAAAGGAAAGTGTCACTGTGCTCCAGTGCTGACAGATAGAGAAAAGGTTGAATGCAGGGGGGAAGAGAAAAGAAATGAATGACTCTGGGATGAGCTAATGAATAAAACAAAGGAGTGAACAATTAGCATTGGAGTGAAAGAAGGGGTTTGGCCAAAATGAATTTACGTCTATGTTTTTCTGTATTTTTATGAACAGACCATTAAAGAGTAAATATATGACAGCACTAATGGGCTATTGGAGCTCCCATAGCACATGATGGATGGAATTAAAGTAATTGCCTCTGTGTGTTTAAATCAATTATAGAACGCCACTGCGCCCAGGCGTGACGAATTGCAACGGGTCCTCACAACACTCTTTCCGGTCTCTGTGAGTGTGTGTCCATGCGTTCCTGTAATCTCCCATCCTTCTCATTTTCCTGAAATCCCAGGAGCTGATGACCTTTTCCTGGGAATTATCTTTCCTCTTCATTTCACTTCATCTGCTGCCTGTGGGATAAGCTCCATCCATATACTTCACCCTGGCTATTCGTGTCACAAGTAGACATTAACTGTACGTGCATGTCTGTGTGTGTCTGTGCATGTGTGCCTATGCCTTTCCTATTTGGAACAGTTTGCGAACGTGTGCCAGTAGGAAACGGCATCAACTTCCTCCATCCATCCAGTTAAGTGAGTTTCACATTTGGACTTATTGTGTCCTGAGGGCAGGATCCCAGCTGACACGGTCATTTAAAATGAACACTCTGTGGACAGAGACCACTTTAGGTTGGAAATAATGCACTCCCAGTCCTGAGACTTGCAGTCGTTGCAGTAAAGCCTGCCAACACAACAAAGTTCAATAACTGCTGCACAACTGTTTACTGCACCTTCCTGAAGAGCATAGTACAAATATGATTAAATAACCAAAAGAATATTCACCTGTTTTGTAAAAAAGAAGAAAAGAAAACAAACAACTAATGACAAAAAATTACTAAACAATTGTTATTCTCATATTTTCTTCATACACAAGCAGTATATAAGGATTGCAATAACAGATGAAATTCAGTAATCGCAATATCCTACAGTTAGGCTGGAGGTGCCAGTGAACCAAACTGCATTTCCAAACGTTTTGAGCAGAACCTTTATAAACAAGAATGTCAGTAAAGTCCACATGTCCACCAAGGTCCAACGGTCTCCTTATGAAACCACATTGAAATTCACAAGACCCAGATTTTTTTATTTGGATCTGCACCAAATTGTGCACACTCATAAATATCGGTCCCCCAAATACCAGGATCCATGAATTATTAAGAAAGAAAAACAAATCCTGGAAGGTCCCCCCAATCCAGATCCGCACCACAATTTACTGAGTCCTTTCCTGACTCCTACCGCATCCTCCCATCAGGTTTTTGGTAATTCACCTGGCAGTTTTCTGCATAATTCAAACCGACAAAAAATGTGGACGAAAACATAACCTCTTTGAGGGAGGTAATAAATATTTGTCATAAATGTAGCACATTCCACAACAGAGCTCTTTTCAACCTGTAGAACATGATATGCCCACAGAAACATTGTGTTAGGGTTTCTGTCCACATAATCTAAACAGACCTAAACCAGGTGCAGGAACTGAAATGAAACCCATTCCATGGACAAGAGTGTGCCAACTCCAGTCCTCTTGGTGGCGACAGTGCACCTCTAAGCTGGTTTGTCAACCACCAATAAACACAACAAAAAAAAAAGGAGCAAGTAAAGACAGTGAAGCAGCACCTCAATTAACAAGATGACTCAGGGAAACATTGTGTTGTTGTTTCCCACGCAAACCATTCAACTCTATCTGCCACAAATCTGAAGTGGTTCCATACTTTCCTCAGTTTGAAAGTTTGTTTCATATTTTCCGTAGACTTCTTAGGTCCGGGCAGAGTTCAGTGGTTTAGGTGATCCGCTGGCCCTTTAATTTGTTGCGTGACTAAAACATGGCTGCTGTTGTGTCACACACTCCCTTTCATTGTCTATACCCATGTGTTGCTGTGTGCGACTCTTTTCACTCATCTGGAAGCAGCTTACTCCTCTGAGCTGCTCTGCTGGCTGCAATCCCAACCAAACCAAAGCCCCCCCCCTCTCTCTCTCCCTTCTCTTTCTGATTCTCTCTCCATCGCTAACCCCCCAATCAAAACTGTCCCGTCTTTCAATCTTTCCTCTCCATCCAGCTTTGTGACTCTATCTATCATTTCATTTTCCTTTCATTTCCCTCTAGTCCGTTTTCAAAGTTATTTGAAAACATTACTCCCCCCCCCCCTCTGGATCAGCCCTTTCTCCTCTTTTCTGAAACCTGTTTATATAAGGTTAATCTGCCTTTGACAAAAGGATGCCCCTATGCTTCTTTGGGCGTCTTGGCGAACACACTTTGAAAAATGTGTGGAAAGGATTAAGGTAAGACCCTGAGCCAGGACTAGTTCTGTCTATCTCTCTATTCTCAACTCTTCAGCCCCCAAACACAGACAGACTGATGCACGTACCCCCCCCCCCCCCCCCCCTTTCTCTGTCTTCTTCTTAACAAAACTTGCTCAGTGAAACTCAGAGTCACGGATCAAAACTTTTTGGACTTCAATTGACACCGTGTCTCTGGAACTTATGATTTTTTTTTTTACTGCATTTGCTGTGTGTTTAATAGACTTTGTAAACTTTTTTATGAATCTTCATAATCTGTATATGACATTAATATGAATATTAATTTTGCATTCCGCTAAAACACAACAACATTAATCTTGAAATGCACTCAGAGATGCTACACCTGGGGTGCATAGTCTTGACAATTCAAGATGTGATTTGTTTTTAAAATGTTTAAATGTCAAAGGTTTTAACTTTTAACCTCAGGTGAATGGTATTGTTAAAAAAAAGGATGTAATTATTTTAACTTGAAAGCTAAATAATAATAATAACTCAATAAGCTCAACACATATATTTTGTGGGCACACATTGAGTGTGCTAGGATACTTGTTTTTCATTCTGTGCGTAGTTTCTCCCTGTGTCAGCGTGGGTTTCACCGCCCACATTCCATTTGGAGACCAATTGGAGTTTCTAAAATCGAGTGTAAATGGAACCACTGAAGGTCAGCGGGCATCAGCTCTAGCGCCCCTGTGACCCTCAGAGGATAAATGATATAGAAACTGATGGATGGATGTGTTGAAAAGCAAACAATATCAATGCTTCAGAAGAAAAAGTGTAATTCCAGCCGCAAGTGGCAATACGCAGTTTATAACCCCTTAGCTTTGGAGAGAGGCACCTCAATTGGCATAGTTTAAATCAAAGCAGTAAAGAGAATGTTTCAGGCTTGAGAAAGCTGCATAAAGTCACAACGGCTAAATTCTGCATAAAGACCCAGTAATCATACACTTATTTTATCAGGACCTATGCATTCAAAGTTCCAACGTTTGATTCCCCTTCCTCAGGTGCATAGGAAACTCGGCGTGTATGTTCAGAAGATATCACAAGATACTGACCAATTTGCAAGCCAAACACAGTTTATGTTTAAGTTTCACGCCATGTAGAAATGCAGCTGTCACACCGCCTGTTTGTGTTGTATTTGGTGAGAAAATACAACATATACACGGACAGCATAGGGCTCTGCTGTGTCATTATTTTCTGATTTGTTGAGGAGGTAAACAAGCTGGAGGGAAGGCAACGCTGTAGCATACAAAAAAAAAAGAACTAATATTCATTTATTTGTCAACTAAAGGTGCCAGAACACGACATTAGGTTGTTTCCACCCAATTTTACCAGCACCTGACATATTTCAGGAGCAACACATAGTATACAGACAATACATGGTGTGATTTTATCAGCCAGCTAGTTAGTGTAGATCAGGATCCTGGTTGTTGTCCTCTCTGAGGGAGACTGTCAGCTGCAGCTTGTCTCAAGAGGAACTCTACCTGAACAGTGGACACCAAATGGAGTCACTGCCAGTACAACCATCAGCTAATGTGACGACGAATTAGCCTCTGGGGGCACGAGCCTATATTTCGGGACTTCAGGTGTAGACAGCAGATATCTGGGCCAAGTCTCCATCTTCTGCTTGCCACACACACTGTTTACAGACCAACTACTTTCTTTTATCACACTAGTTGAATGTTTCTCCACACAAAACACCAACAGCGACACTTTTTGTTGTTCTAGGTCAAACTAGAAATGGAAACGAGAAGGCTTTCGGCCCCAAAATCCTGTCCCTCACTTACACACTCTGCAGATTCACATGCAGAATCTGTTTATAGAGATAACTGTCGGTATAACTTTGTCCGAAGCTGCCGACACAACTGCCGCGAGCCAGAAATTCAGGCTTAATGAGTTGCACTGCATTCACAATTATTTACAAAGTAATGACCTCCCCGGTAACTTTGTATCCACAATGTGTGGAATACAAACACCGAAATCATGGCTCTTTTATTTCTGCAAACACAATTGAAATAAGCCCAACACCAGCAGACACTGGGGCCAAATCGCCTTTCACCCGGAACAAACCACTGCGACATCAGAAGACCCAGAGCGGCGGCTGACGGTGGGATTCCAGCTGCGATCAGCTCCCCTCTAGTCCCCCTGTGTGCAGGGATTCTCGGGGATAAGCAGGACAGGAGAGGGACTTTGAGGGGTTTTTGAGTTGTGGGCAGAGCTTTGGTGCTTTTTTCCCCCCCGCCACATCCCAGATAGACCTGGAATGTGGAAGATTCCGGATTTGTGTTTGGGCTGAACTAATTGAGTCCCCTAAAAACCTTGCTACCCTGACTCCAGGACTGTGCTGGCTCCAAAACACACACCTACACACACAGACACATACACACACCCAATTACACGCACACACACACACACACACACGCATGCATGCTCCCTTTTGTCTCTTTCTGTGCCAAGCCTAATCCTGCCTCACCAGCTGCAGAAAAAAGGGAGAGAGTGAGAGAGAGAGAATCTCCTCCCTCCATTCAGTTCCAATTCACTTTTCAATTTCAAGGTGCTTTACTGGCAAAGCTCTGCCTGAGTGATGCCAAGGCAAACGAACGGGTGCTTTCAAAGCAAAAAGACAAAAAACAAGAACTGTGGCATTATAATGTGGCAAACATTACAATCACAACAATAATAATGAGCATTTAAATCATTTCAATTTGCCTTTGTATTCTCTTTCTTCTGCACACACCATCCCTGGGGGGGTCAGTGCAGGATTTCCCCTTCCTATCCTAATTGTGATGGGCTGTGGAAAGTGTTCCACAAAATTGTGTAAACACATGGGGAAGCAAGGAGGAGGCAGCAATGGAAGACTGATCACAGCAAATGAGTTTCTCAGGAAGTGACTGGGCTTCTCTCATTGCCCAAACGTAGGTTCCCTTGTCCGACGTGACACCAAAGCACAGAGGTGAATGATGATTGTAATATTTTTTTTTTAAAAAGAAAAATTTGCTGGTGTGAGGTAAAGAATTGAAAGCATGTAATTTGTAATCAGACTGTAGGATGAGTGTTTGATGTTCTTTGAACGGAGCTCGGGAGTTAATTTTCAATTCTCTTTGAAACTGAGTGAAATAATGAATAGTGAGAACAACAGAGCGCTGCCTGGGTAACGTGTTAGATGGGTGAGTAGGCAGGGGTCAAAGTATGGCATGGAATTAAACACAGTATGTGGACCATAAAGAAAGAGAAAACTCACTGCCACTCTTTTTTTTCTTGAACTTTCTTGACTTTTCTAAAAAAAATATACAGCTGCTGTCATCAGCTGATGAAAAGACTCTGTTCTCCCAAAACAATAAAGAAACGATTCCGGTAAAAGATTACTCTGCCCAACAGTCGTCCTACTTAATAAACGGATAATGGCTTGAAAAATACCATTTCTCAAATGATAGTTGATTTGTGGAAGGGGAAAATACACAGGTTGAAAAACAAGAAAAAAGGACCTGTCTATCTATTAATTCAGAAGGTGTCAAACACAAACTTTGTGTCTTACCTAACGTTAGCAGCCTTCGCCCCTGTGCCTAACTGTGATGCATATAATCCATTATCCAAGAAAGTCTGTTAAATACTACCAGGTTTAAATCCTTTTTAATGTCATAGTAATGGATGAGAAACTCAACTTGTTTACAATGAGCTGTGCACACACACACACACACACACACACACACAGGACCACGGGTCCACTCGCCTTTTACACATAATGTCTAACAGACGGAGGACCCTTGGTATTAAAACGAGACCTGATCCGAACCCGATTGACTGTATAAAACTTGAATCTGAAACCGTATGGGTCGGATCCATTCGGGCGGACCTATGAAGACCTCTACCCCATTGGTCACCTGTCCAAGCAGTTTAAGATATACGACCTGTGGACGTTATGATGGGAGCAAAGAAGGAAAACTCAAACCAAACCACTTTTACCATTCCATAACCTTAATGGTGTTGCAAGAATTGTCTGGCGCTAACGCCTCATTTCTGATTGTAGAGGCATAAAGAAGTGACATATTTGGTAGAAGGTTGTGGGATTTGTTATAGATTAGGAAAATCTCTTTCTATTTGTGCCAACTACTCGTCTGAAGTGTAAAGGTTGTATTAAGCTTAATTTCCATTCTCTCTTACCTACATCTTACAAGCACCGCAGTGTGAAGAGCTGACATGTTACATGGTGGCAAAAACACCAAGAAAGTAGTGGTGGTCACTGCAGTAAGATGGATTCTCTTAAAATATCTTAGAGCCATTTTCTTTTTTAAGTAGTCATCTCCGCACCTGTTGATTGCATTGGCGTTAAATTCCGAACAGACGTTCATGTTTCCTGTAGAGGATTAACTTAAATACTTTCCATTGATTTTCCATCACCAGTTCAGCACATCCCAAACTAATTAGTGTTAACCTCTGCTCATCGAGAAAAAGAGAGAAAAAGACTGTACAAAGGCATCTTCTCAGAACGGGGGTGTGCCGAACCTGCTGCTGATAGCTTGCCTGTATCATCATTATGACTTTAACATAGCAGGTTTGTATTTTACATAGTACTAGTATACCTTACTATTCTTTAGGGAGAGCAAAGTCTTTTATTCAGGTGGTGAGAGCAGCTTTATATTTTCAGGGCACAGGTTTGTACCACCTACATATCTCACATATTTTATTCCACTACGGTTGACCCCTGCCTGCTAACCCATCTAAAATATTACAGAGAAAGTGCTATGCTGTTCTTACAATTCATTATTTTACTCAGTTTTAGAGAATTGAAAATTCACGGTCAATTCGAAGAACATCAAACTAGTGATGATTGCAAATTGTGTGCTTTAAATTCTCTATCTTGGACCCGCATATTTATCTTGAGGGAATGAATAAACTGATGGGAGAACACAGCGGGAGATCCTCCGCACGATTTACAGCTGGAGAATGGGCGCGTTGATGACATTTCTGACACGCGACACAGAAAAAGAATACAAATATCCCAGGATAAAAAAGGAGCACCACACACGTAGAAGATGCTGAAAATGATTGAAAGCTAAGTGAGATTAGAGTTTTTGGTGAAATGGGCGGATTCTGATGAACTGTAAACAAAAACCTGTGATGTCGTACGTTACGTCCTGCCTCTGCATAACCCACCACTGGACATTTTAGAGATTTCTGTGTTTTCAGGGAACGCATCTGACCAGAGAATCTCCTGCTGGGTTCTCCGTGCCAACTAGGGAGAAAGTTCAGACCCAATTGTTCGATCATTCTGTGGAGTTTCTGTGTCTGAAACTGGCTTTTGTGCCTAATTCCATTGGTTGATGATTTAAGATAAGAGGCCAACTGTCAGGGAGTTAGTTACTCGAGCTGTGTGTGTGTGTGTGTGTGTGTGTGTGTGTGTGTGTGTGTTTGCACGTGTTGAAATGGCTGCCTTACAGCTTAGTGTTAACCACTTGACATTTGGGAAGTGCTTTCATTAAGTTGGACTGCTGTCTCAGACAGTTATGATGACGGGGCTTTGCAAGTTATCCCAGTAAATAGTTTGTCCGTCTTGGATCAATAACAGCCTAATCCCCCAATGACTTACACTACACACACACACACACACACACAAACATATTTTATAGTTGGAGCGCAGACACAAATGTGCAGGGACACAACTTCCTGTTAGGAATTTAATCCTCAAAACTGCCACTGGGTCATCAGCTTTAGAGCTTTCAATACATTATAGCAAATGTGGAGGGAAAGGCTGATCAACAGAGATGAAAAGGTAAAAGAGAAAAGAGAAAGTGTTAAGATTATTGAGGATGTTGTCGTGTAGAGCGAGACACTAACATTCTGAGCAGTGGGTAAAGTATGCTGTAGTTTGTATGTATATTATTTATTTAGCTCTTAGAATTGCATACACGCTCTCACAGATGAGGATGTGTACCTATAGTTAAAGTAATAGTCATTTTTATAAAACCTTTCATACATGAAATTTGGCATTTAAAACAAAACAATACAGAAAAAAGTTCCGAAGAATATAACACAGATCAAATAAGAAGAGAGACATTTTTTTGTAAAATTGGAGGAAATATACAAAACAAAACCTGCTTATGCTGACATTTAATGTATCTGGGCATCGTGTTCCACAGCCTAGAAGCACAACTTGTTTTATGGGCCACTCTGTGGGACAATTAGAATACCAGCATCAGGGGACCTGAGGGCTGTGGTTTAGTGTTGCACAGTGAAAAATCTTGTTGACTTTCTAAAGGGTTTAGCTGAACTAGTGTATTTTTCACTGACTTGTATCAGTAATAGTATTTACTGCTCAGTGCTAATTTGTAAACCAGTTTCAATTTCCTGAATCACATTTGACCTTAAAAAAAACAAACACACACGCAGGAGGATCGATGTCGTCAGCTGGCTGCACTTGCAATTAACAAAAAAGAGAAAAAAAAAGACTAAGGATGAATTCATGCTGAGAAGGCGGAAAAAGTTTGGCTCATACATTCTGCGCAAACTGGAGAATTTATTATTGTTTTTAAATACACCTATATACAAGCACACAACTTCCGATTGGTGATGCTTCACATTCAGCTCGCTCCCATTGGCCACTGCGTGTTTATGCTCAGTATTCCATCGGAGCGGATTATTGCAAAGAGCACACATGTATGATATTTACGAAAACGAGATCAGGGAAGCTCCGACAAAATCTTCAGCAGTAAGAATATTTTGGGCAGATAATGATTATCCTATCGTTTAATAAAACATATACACCAATACTTGAATGTCCAAATCAATTTATAAATGCATCCATATAAAAAAATATGAATAATAATAATAATTCTGAATGCCAAAAATGACCAGATGCAGTGTTGCAAAGAGAAGCCTATGCTACACAACACACTGGAGCCTTTCCATCTATGTTTTGTATCATTTGGCTGCTATTGACCTACAACTCAAAAGTATCAGCAGCAGTTAGTGAGAGGGATTTTATCATTAATCCACCAGGTCCAAGATTTTGTTGCCTGCTTGTTGATCAGTCTCCACACTTCATTGGCATATGTATAGACAGAGTAGGCCACAGTGTTTTAGCACGATTGACTTTCCCATTAATCAAATCCCTGACGCATTCTCAACAAAAATATATATTTTTTAAGTAAATTAGTATCTGTGAAAAAACTCTTGACCTGCATGACAGTAAAATGTGTCATTGCTTTTTTTAAAAATGGTTTCAACTGTGGGATGATTGGACATTAAGCATGTATTGCCCTTGTTTTGACAGTAGAATCAGAGACAGAGGCAGGATTACTACTTAATGACGGCCATTTTTCAACAGAGGCAATTAATAACTTTGCCAGACATAAGACAAAAAAGTATTTTGTTAATTAGGCTAAGTTGAAATGAGTCCACTATAACTGGATATTATCAGTAGCAGCACATTAGAAAATGTTTTCCTAGCAAACACTGGAAACAGCAGAAAGGGCAAAGGCGGGTAAAACATAATTTTATTTCAATATATTACTATTTTCGCTAAGGCATTAAACGAATTCTGGGTCTTGATAGTGTACTAGAAATTGAATTATGCAAATCATTCGTTGGGGAAATTGTCCCCAACTCCGCCTTGCTGATTACTGTAATAAGGTTTTTAACATATTAATATTTTTTTTTCTCCTCATCATATTTTTCACATTTTCTCAAAGATGGAAAAAAACTAAACACAAAACACTGAGCTGTGATATGAAGACGAAACCGTATTGAAAGGAGAAAATAACTGCACATGAATGCAAATATAATTTCCTTGTTTCCATATCAAACCATGTCTTGGTGTTTACACCCCTTAATTACGATGTTTCTTTAATTACAGCAGGAATGTAATGGGGAATATTTACAAGCCTTCAAAGGCTGCGAGATACAGAGAGAAAATAAATAGTTTTGCTATCAGGGAGGAATGTGCTCAGATGTTTCCCAGCTTTAACTTGTTAATTGTGTTTTCTGTTGACTCCGCTGACACGCACGCAGAATAGCTGGCTCAAAATAAATGAGAGAGGTGAAATAAACCCACGATTTATCCTCATGTGAATACAAACATAATAATGCAGATCAAGTTTTCAAGATAGCAGCATTAATGGGAAACTTTTATTATACTACATTTATTTAGTAATATTATGAAATAGTGCCCGTTTGGAATGGGTTGTTCTCTTGTCCTGTGTTAATGCTCTGGAGCTACTTCCCGAATTATTCCTCGTCATTGGTCAATTAAGTGTGAATGATTTACTGAGCTGATGATATTTTTTCATATTCATGCATGGGGGCTATTTCAGACGTCTGTAAAGCAGTCGACACAATCTTCAGAACAAACTTTAGAACTTTTCAAATCTAAAGCTCTGTTATTCAGCCCCCTTTGACTCCTGTGAATGTCTTTGTCAGTCCGATATGGTGAAACTAAAATAATCTAATAATGAAATTGATCAAGGCGGGTCAGATATTATTGGCTGCAGGCTGTGCGACCGCTGCTGTAGTTTATTCGAGGACGTAGAGGAAGACATGTTCAACCTGGTCCCCTGACTGAAGACACACTACTTTGCCTCCATTGACTGCTACAGAGCACTGGTCACCTGTTTTTCAATTTTTTTTTTTACAATACTGAAAATATCGCCAAATTGCTCCAAACTTGGCACTGCACTTCACTGAACCACTAACAGTACACAAGCCAAGTGTGAAGTCGAGTGAATGGGGTTTGGTTCGCGAGGTGTAGTGTTCCACATACAGACAGACAGACGTTTATAGAATTTGTATGTACATAATAGCTCTGAATATCAGCTAATTCAAGATGGTGGTGGATGTGGTGTTTGAGAACTTGCCTGATCCTCGGTGACATAGTCAAATAAAGTCTTCAACTTGACGCTGAAGAACAACAATTTTGTTTAAGCAGTGCTCATGCTGAAACCATTTCCAGAGAAAATCTCTTTTGTCCCTGAACGGTAGTGTTTCAACATTAATCCCTCGTGTAAAGGAAACTGGCTTTGACACAGTGGTTGTAAGCCATCAGTGTGTTTGTGTGCATGTGGTACTCCTGTCCTGCCTCTCTCTGGTTAGCAGGCCCAGGGCTACTGGTAGAGTGGTTGCCATGGAGTTTTGACATCATTTCATAGATGAGAATAGATGAGTCTGGGAAGTCAATATGGGCTGGAGGTGCTGAAGGGTGTTATGGGAAAAAACAGCATTCCGTCCAAATAGACACTTCCCGCTGATTCACACACACACACGCGCGCATACACACAAACACACAAAGAATTGTGCAGATAAATTGATCTGCATTGTGTTGGCACATGCGTCACCACAAGAGGCTCATTGGGGTAATCATCAAATATGTAAGAAGTAAATAACATGTAAAGCCTTATGCTGGCAATGTGCTGAAAGTTAACTGTGTATCTCATACAATGAACTGGTGAGCAGCCTCCCTGTTGGCGTTGCTATTTATTCCACTGGCCTGCAGTCAAGCAAATGTTCTCTGAGCTCTTCCCAAGCCCACCTCGCAAACCATCACAGGCGAGATACCAGACGTGATGACTGCAGAGATATAAATAAGTAAAGCAGTAAACTGACAAATCAGGTTTTCAGTGATGAAGGTGGAGAAGCCTTTCTGTTGTGGCTCCAGCAGTGACTTTTTTTTTAACGCTGCGATTAAAAGCTACCCTAAATGGCTGTGTCAGTCCCGGGCCCCGCGCAGAGATGATGCATTAGGATCTCGGGCTGACAGTTAACTGGCAGCATACTGAGAGATTAGTGGACAAAACACACAGGAACAGCAGGAGTCTGCCGAGCCAGTTAGCAAGAGGGGGATATATACAGCGTATGGGGAGGACGCCAGAGGGGAGTGACCTTGGACGGAGACTCCATTTGTGGTAAACAACATGTCGATGTGTTTTCAGAGGCCACAGCTATGTTCTTGTGTTTAACCAGTAAAGGAGTCATATGCTTCGTCTAGATTTTCCCCTTCCTCTAGTGTGTTGTGCAGTTTTTTGTGTGTGTAGAAAGGTCTGCAAAGTGAAGACGCCCAAAGAGCTCATCACCCCCTGAGAAAACACTGTTAATGAAGCTGCTGAAACACCGCACTTGCATGATGCACACCTCGGCTCGTCCGTCAAGCCCCCTAACAAAGCAGGTAAAGAGAGCGGAGGCCGACATATCCTGCACGCAATGGAATTTAAAACAATCCCAGCAGAGTGGGCCAGCTGGCCAATCAGAGCACACTGGGCTTGATCGGGGGGGGGGGGGGGGGGGGGGGGGGGGGGGGGAGAGCTTAAAGAGACAGGATCTAAAACCAAGCGCTTCAGACAGAGGCTGAAAGGAGCTCAAGAAATGGACAGTATGAGGAAGGTGAGGTGTTTTCTGAACATTAGAGCATTTAACCTCTTCAAGTAATGACCCAAATTAAAATGATCAACCTGAATGATTGCATGACGTGACTCCTTTAAAGGCATTCATTTATGGGGGAAGTGGAGGAGTTACCAATGTATTGGAACTAATCTAAGAGCAGTTAGTATTAGCTGACCCCTTCTCGTAAAGATGCAAAATGGATATTACATTCAGAGAGGTAACTAGTGAGCTTTTAGGTTAAACCAGTATTGAGCCACTACAGGAGGATGGTATGATTTAAGTTCAATATATAGCTACAATTAAGATTTGCTATGATGGAACAAATCTCTCTTCCACTCACCTTTTGAGTGTAGCACCATGCACCCACTCATCTTTGCATTCTATTATGCAGATTAGGCCCTGCACATGGATGGCAGCACTAGGCAGCAGAACATTTGCTTTCTTATAAAGCAAACCTTCACTTCTCTTTCTAACTTCTGAGAATGTACTGATTTAAACAAAGGTCAAGAGAATAATCTTTTTTTGGTGGTTGTGAGCTGATTGCAGTAAATAATAAGAACTAATAATCATAAACTGTATATAAAGACTCTGTCCCATTATCTAAAAATGAAACCAAAATAGTAACCAGAGTTTTGCTGAGTAGCAATCAGAGGATGGAGCCGCTAATACAGGCACCGGACCAATTACTAGTCAGCTTGACGTGTACTTTTTTGTTTGGTCCGTGTCCCACCCACAAATATGGAGGAGGTGGTGTGTATGACCCTTATTTAAGATAGCCACCAGGGGGTGATCAAGACCTGTTGGCTTCACTTTTAGGGTGATGTAATGTCGTCCATTTTTACATTCTGTCTATGGTTTGGATGACTTTCCAAAATGCAAACTCTCAGGAGTAAATATCAGCATGCATTGTTGACAGTCAATGCAGTGAGGTGACAGTCTCACTAAACTGTCCTGGAAAGATTTGTGTTTTACTTTATATATTTTGTGCTAATAAAAAGAATATCATATATTTATAATTGAGTTTCAATGGAGGGGGTGATTTACTGTGTGTACTGCAGCTAGCTGTGTCGCTGGATATGAACAAGCTAATTTGTCCCTGTTCTCCATGCACTCTATGGTCTCACTTGAAATGTTCCCATCCAAGTCTATTATATTCAAATTGTTTACAGACAGAAGATACAGGGTTTGTGGTTGGAATGGGAGCTGCATTGAAAAAGCAAGAAATAAAGAGCGCATTATCCTTTTATTAGGCAAAACAGAAAATCAGCAAGTGCAAATGCTAGCAGTGGCTCGATTCTGTACTAAGATTGAGCAGCCAAGAAAGGGAAAGAGAGAAAGGGGGAGCACATGGCAGTGCTTTGGATTAAATGTTAAAATATTAAATATTGAAAAAGGAGCGTCAGTTCCCCATAGCTCCTGCTTTCAATCTCCACCAGAATTCAGGAAGGGGCCCTCAGGGGATGTTGGGCTGGACGCGGAGGGGTGGGGATGAAAACAGTCCTCGGATGAGAGACATGCGTTGAGAGACAAGCAGAGGGCGGAGAGTGGGAGGGGTGGGCTGCGGGCTGAGGAGAGGTTGATAGGTGCGGGAGTAAAAAAAAACAAACAAGAATGACAAAAGAAAGAAAGGCACAACTTTCCAAATGTGTGCACTGACTTATTGTGTGTGATTTGAATGAAAAACACAAGCGAGTGTATAAAAGAAAGAAGATCAAGATATTAAGCAAAGCAGGATGCGATACTCTATTATCATAATTCTTACTTTATTTGCACATATTGCTGAACTTTGTTTCAGTTTTATATGTATTGCATTACCTTTAATCACTTTTATTATTGTGCAAATAAAAACACGATAAAAAACCCAGAGCATTTGACTTGTGATTTGCCGAGTCATGCCCTACACTGAATCTGTAGTTGGGCGACTAGGGCAATTTAATCAGGAGTGCCTAAGGCTGGTGGAGGATCTTACCATTTTGAAGGCAACTTTTTCAGCAAAGATCAAAAGGATGCCGCAGGGCATCTGCTGTGTTCTGAACGAAGCTTTAACCTTGAACCTTACAGCAACACTTAACTATTTTCTTCAAGAAATAAAGAAATGACACAGCATCGAGTAATATTTTGCTGTGTCTTTGGTGCAGAATATGAGGTGGTAAACGAGCGATATCTGAAACAGTGTTTTGTATCTAAATGCAATCTCCATCTCTGCCAAGGAGGTTATGTTTTTACCCGTGTTTGTGTGTTAGCAGGATCATGCAAAAACTACACAACCCATTTTTGTGCAGGGGTGGAGCATGACCCAAGTTTTTGCAATTTCGCAGTAGCACTATTTTTCACTGTTTAACATGGCGAGGTATAGCATTAGCCTTGGAGGAGGTAAGTGCGCTCTCCTAGTACAAGCAACGCTACCATGACATGTATTCGGCATTGCGAATCAAAGGTTCCACTAAAACTTACATAAAAATGCAGGAGCATGTACAATTCATTATTTTAAAAAAATCCCCATGAAAAGACAATGAATGCATTAACATAAAACAAGAATGATGAATGCATTTATAGTGAAAACAAAGCCTCCCAGGTTGGAGCACTCAACCCAAGCTGTGCAGCATGTATTTTACTGTCTTAGTACGCAGTGCACAGGCGTACGTACATATGAGCACACGTGGAGTTTCAAAAGTGTGTGTCCAAGTCAGACCTTTTGTTTTGTGTGTTAATGCAGCATTGGTGTGGTTTTTTTTGTTTTTTTTTCTCCAGACACAATCTCAGACTGGATATAGAAAAGCAATCTCTCAGCTAAGTGATTTGTGAAAAGTGTCACATTCTCACCTGGCAGTAATTGCCTGCTGGTGTCGCTCAGCTGTGATAGGTGCTTGTGAGGCTGGAGAGGATGGGGGAGTGTGGGTGGGGGGGGTTTACTCTGACCAGGATGGAAAGTTGCACATATTAATAAAAGCTTTGTACCCTCGGAGCAAGTCAAATATCCAAGCACTGCCACGTGGAAGAAATGTGTAATTCTATCAGTGTATACATATGTGCTGGAGAAGGTGGGAGGCTGTGTTACTGTGCATCTGTGTGTTTCATGGCTGGCGCAGGATATCACCTGGTTTGAGGCAGTGAGTCGATGGCAGCTATTGAGACTCTACACTTTTATTATTGACGTGAAAGCAGTAACAAGTTAGAAAGAAGAACAAGGGGGGCGGAGATACAAGGTGATGCTGGAGATTTTATTTATTTACTTTTTGCTTTTGACGTCCTCTTTCTCATCCCATCTGTTTGCCTTTCATTCTTGTTCTTTTTCGCCCTCACCTGCCACCTCCAGTCGGATTTTGCAGCATTTATGCTTTAAATCCAATGAATTACATTTGTCCGACAAGGTTTTTTCTGTTGCTCTAAATTGATCAGCTGGACTTGTATGGTGCATGCTGAGATCTGTGTAAATAAAGACTTATTTGATTCCTATTTAATTGAAAGTTGCAATATTCTATGAGGTCAGCTGGGCTTTCTGGCCATTCATTATTCATATGACTCCCAACTCTTTTTTTCCCCATTCCCATCAGTGTTTCTCCTTGCAAACATCTATTCAGCACTTGGACGTTTCTAGACACTAAAAGGAAAGATCAAGACATTAATTCAAAATTCAATATGCGTCGAAAAATATTAATGTAGCAGAAAAAGTGTAAGAAAATATCAACAGACTGCTGATAGAAAAACTTGACATATGAATTCTATATTTAAGAATAGTATAAAGGTGGTTCATCAAGTTTTTATTTTCAACTTTAGCACTTAAAAGCACGTGATATGGATCCAATATATGATTTAAAGTCACTGGAATCAGAACCCTGAAACAAAATTGAATAAATCTGGTAATGAAAGCAAAGTCCTTGATCCAGAAACCTAGCCATGCTCTCTCATACATCAGGAAAATAAACTTGCCATGTCATATTATGAAGAATCTCATTATGGCATGGAAATTCGATGGCACTGCATGTGTGAGAGGAGGCACATGCATGTGGTTGCTATCCACTGCTAATGACCCTCGTCTCTGCAAAGCTCTCCAGTGTGATAGCCTCATGATGGAGCCAAATTCACCGGGGATATCCGAGGGCGCAGCTCACATCCTTGAATCTGACACACAGAGCGTGTTTGCAGGGGTTGAAGAGCCCTCAGATGCCTCTTCAGATGTGGGCCCACAAACACACACACACATGTACACCTGGGTAGATCCACACAGGAAGATAAAGAAAAACATGATCTAAGTTATAAAATAAATCCTGTTTTACTGAACAAGACATTACAGCAAAAATGTAGCAAATTTTAACCTGTCACACATTTAACAATGGTTTCCTAATCATTCAAACAGAGTTACAAATCTTTTTTTCCTCATTTTACGAGTAAGGTCACTTGCACAATTTCTTAATTTGTAATCAATTAATGTTTATTTATCTATTTTCTTTATAGCAAATGAGTGCTGCCAAACACAAAATCTGCACGGCTCAAAAACACATGACAAAATGACATTTGGAATGACCCTTGGCCAATTTGAAAATGTGCGATAGCAGAGCTCAATGCAGTTTCTGATGTCTTTTTCTGATGCAAATATAAACTGATGGTTCTTATAATGATGTATTTTGATGTATGTGGCTCGTAGGATCCTGTAAGCGTTATCATTTTCACATATAAGGTGTTAAAAGATGCATATCTTCAAGAAACGATATTGAAATCACACAGCTTGTCAAACAGAGGGAAACAAATTCATCAGTCTGTCTTACTTTAAGCCCTTTTCAGCTAGTTATTAAGCATATTAATTATTAATATATATATTAATTATTAATCTGTCAACTACATGAAACCTCGGCCCTGCAATAAGGTATTTGACGTGGACAGTGTCCAATGGCAATAGCCTATCAGGGAGGAGTTGTGAAAGTGTCACCATCTACTATGTAGATACCTTGTATTTTTGTACAATGGAAATAACATTTGACACAAGTCGACAGAGGGAAAGCATTTGTGGCATCGCTCAGCATAAGAATATGCAGTAGAGGCAAACTACCTCAGTACAGCCTCAAAGGTAACAGTTTGACAAACAACTGACCCAATTTTCTGGGGTTCTAAACTCTCATTAAGACCCCCGATTTAACCCCCAAAAAGAGGGCAAGGTCGCAGATGAAAATGTGGACAGAGTGTCCACTTCTAACTAAACAAAGAACTATAATTGTATGCAAAATTTAAGAATTCTAGTTCGGCAAAATAGGGTCTTGGACTTGGCAACATTTTTTTGCCAAGTCCAAGACAATTTCATTACATTTATGAAAATGTTACTTATTTGTAGTTTGAGAACCACTTGTCACTCTATTGACAAGATTGGGTTGTTTTTGAGGGAATCCCTGCAGACTTGAAAAAAAACAGTAACAAGGTGGATACAATGGAAATAGATCGTTATATTTAAATTGACAAAATTGGATGCATGACAATGGTGTGGCTGTGTGTTGGCAACTTAAACTAGTTGGTTCAAAATTAGGGTAGGATTGTCTTTAAGGTTTTGCATGAAGTCACTGTGTTGGAACTGTGAGGGCACAGACACAAAGGCTTATGGAGGAAAATCTGCAGGGTCTTCAGACACAATAACTTTTGCTAGAAAACAATCAATAATGTGCGTGCGCTCACTCCTGGTAGAATTCTGTGAGAAGAACAACACTGCGTTGTCAGACGGGTTTCTCGTGAGAGTTGTATCTTGTGTTATTGTATAATAAAGCACTGAGCAGTGTTCTGTTATGTGATAGCGCCTTCAAACTCAACAAACTGGGATTTCTGTATAATATGTCATGTTATTACTGGAACCTGGAGCAACGTGCCCACAGCAGCTCACCATGCCGTCGGCAATAAGGTGGGCAATAAACCCTGGCTGTTGGCGTGAAGAGCATGAGCTGCTGACAAGCGGGTCGATGGAGAGCACAGTTAAGGACACACTGACTGAATAATTCTCCTCTACAGAACCGTCAGCACTTGACATTATGCATGAGAAAATTTGTAACTTGGCTTCTAACTTCACCAGAAATTGCAAATTCTACTTAAAAATAAACACCATCTGCCAGTCGCAGCATATTTTGAGGTTCATGTTATTATTTTGGGCTGTTTTCTTGCATTTGTAGAAACCAGCCTGTAATCCAGAATTCATATTGTGTGGCAGCAAAACCACATATGTACAAAAACCTAGCCTCAAATGTGAGAAGACTCGCAGATCTCAGAGGCTCTGCAACATGTACTCTACTTATTGTGCAGATCGAACAGCTGCTCTCAGTAATTTGCTGTCCATGTCAGATGTAGCTACTGTTTGTTTTTGAGAGCACAAATTATTACCTTCTACAATAGCACGATAAGTTGGTTTATGGAATGTTATGATTATGAATAAAAAGTCAAATGGAAAAAATAGCTAATGAAAAACTTAAAAAAGGGAGACGAGCGATAAAGACCTAATTGGGAGTTGAATTTCTCCCCATGTCCTTCAGGTTTTTCTGAAATGATACGTGGTTTGGAGCGTGCTCAGTTTTCAGTCGTTGGGATAACAATTCCATTCTATGCCAATTTAATTATTGTCTACCTATTTCCAACATGACTTTATAAACAAGCCATAATTTGTACCTACCAACAACCTTTACCACTGTATATCAACGCCTTCAACACAAAACAAAATGCTTTATGTCTATCTACAGCAAACGTACACTCTTAAGCCAAAGACTTCATCTGTAGCCTGTACAGTATCAAGATCGTACCGATACACATCCACGACCAATCACAAGTCAGTCTCAGCTGTCAATCATCATGTTTCGCCCTGTTTTTATAGCATCAAAAAACTAATACAAATCTAACTTAAGAGGAAAATCAATGTGATGAGATCCACCTTAAATGAAAGAAACATCTTTAGGAAATATTTTAATTGCATTTTGACTTTTTACTCTGATCTATCTCCCATCTGCTAACATGGGGGAGGTAGGGTTCATGACTTTTACTGCAGCCAACCACCAGGGGGCAATGGAGACACTTTGGCTTTACTTTTGGGGGGGCTGTCATGTCATCAATCTTCACATACAGTCTATGAGACAGAATAAACATACTCAAACCCACACTTGCTCAACTTGTGCATTATAGACGTGCAGCATTTGGATGACAGCACAGACTGAAATAAACATCGCAAGGAGGTTATGTGTGTTTTTGAATGTGTAAAACTTTATGTGTGTATATGTTGTGTTTCTATGATTATTTGTATGTACTGTATAGTGAATGAGTCACATAGTGAGACCTGTTTACCCACACAGGCTGACTGAGCACATTGTGATTCTCCCGGCAGAGCAGAGCAGCAGCAATGCACAGTACAGTAAGGGAAGACTTTAATCCACTGGCGGTCCACATTACACAAAGCACTAAACAACACGTCATTGGCACAACCATAGCCTAACCAGAATTTGTGCGTGTTTGTGTGTGTTGGGAGTTGTTTAGTGTGCCATCAAGGCACTTAACGTTTACTCACCTCCTGTTAATACAACGGGACGGGGAGAGAAAACATGACAAAGCAAACTGCAGAGAGGCCGGAGACTGAGTAAAGAGGGCAAGAGGGTCATAAATCAGATTTGTTGTGTGGGAGTCTATGAAAACCCCTGCAGATAAAGACCGGGGGAGAAGGAGGAATCACATAAAGGAGAGGAAGTAATGATTAGATGAGATGGGGAATCATCCTAAAACTCAGCGAGTTCTATCAAGAGGGGAGTAGATAGAGATCAGTTTCCTGTACTCCCAAGCTTGAACTTTTATGAATGTTGAATTCAAATGTCGACATATTAACCTCAGTGGCATAACTGAATGACATCAACAACCATGCCCCACTATATTATTTTATAATGGGGTCTCAGATCAGACTCTCATTATTGTTTTCTCAACTACATCAATGTCTCCTTACAGAATCTGTCTGCTGGACATTAAGGTACGGTACGAGGTGCAGATTCACTGAGGACAAGAACTCAGATGGTGGGTAAAAGCCGTGGCTGGTGAAGTTGAAAGACTACTTAAAATATGAAAAAAAGATTTGAAAGAATTGAAATATTTTATGAAAATGAGAAACATTGTTTCCCAATAGGATGAAGAAAAACTCGTCCATGCATTTGCGTCGTCTTGCCTTGACTACTGTAATATCAGGATGTCGCAATAAGTCACTTGATAAAAAATGCTGCAATGTGACTATTGACAAAAACTGAAAAATATTAGCTTCACCGAACTAGGTCCCTGTAAATTCCAGAATAAAATTCAAAGGCCTTCTCTTTAAATAGAAAACCCTTGATGACCAAGCTCCATCGTATCCTAAATAGCTCGTTGTGGTTGAGTTTCCTAGAGTTTTCAAAAGAAGACTAGAATCGGGAGGCAGAAACCATCTCTTCCTTTAGTGCGTGGACTTAAAACGTTCCTCTTTGGTAAAGCTTGTAGTTAAAGTTGGTTCAGATAAACCCCAAACCATGCCTTAGTTGTGTCGTTACAGATTATAGCTGCTAGACTGCTGGGGGAACTCCTGCAGTGCATATATTAATATCTTACTATTAAAGGTCATCAACGTTACATACTCTTATATTTTTTCCTCACCATTCTCTCTCTCATCTGAGAGATTTTCCACTAGTACTCAATTATCATTATTTCATTATCATTTTATTATCTGTTAAATATTTTTGTTTTTTTTCACAATGCGAGATCAAGTGTTATTTGACATTTTTGTTGTTTTCCCAGGGAATAATTTATGGACTGATATTTATAATCGTGTGCAATTTGTTGCAGCTTAATTGAATTTAAGTGACTTTTGGGCCTTGACAGAGGTATGTGCTCTACTGAGTGCCCTTCTTGTCATCCTATTGTTTATTATCAGCAATAATTTGTATCATTATTATACAATCAGTGTTCTTATTGTCATAAATGTAAATATTTGCTAAAACACAACTGTTCCCGGTTTCTCTCTATCCTCTATCCCCTTTTCCCCCACTTCTCCTCTCTCCCACATTTCACCCCACTCAACCCAACCAAACGAGGTTGGACAATGACCCCCCCCCCCCCCCTGAGTCTGGTTCTGCTGGAGGATTCTTCTCTCACTGAGTTCATTAAGCTCTTGTTTATTAGTTTTCTCTCTATAATATCATAAGGTCTTAACCTCACTCTGTTCAGAGCTTTATGACCTTGTTTGGCTCGACACAAACACAATTAAGTGGAGTTTGCTGAACAAACCACCGAAATTAATATACATGGTTGTTAATTAGACCTGAGAAAATAAGACGCTAGTCATTAAAATGTGTCAAAACACCAGGCCAATATCCTATGTGATCACAGGATCCCACACTTCCTCACCTCAGGAATATGAGACTTTACTAGAAAGCTACTCCGTCTCTGCAGGCAAGCCAGAGAAATGGCTGGAGGAAAAGAAACATGATGAGTACTGAAAGTCAGCTTATTTTTTGCTGTGCCAACGATGCTCCCTTTAATGAATGTTGCAATGCATCTGATGTGTCTGCGCATGTGAAGGGAGAACATGCCTGTGCCTCTAGTCATTGTCTTTATTTACTAAAATCAGACGTAGTCATGCGTTTTACACCGAAAGGGGAAAAATGATCACAAACACACACATTAATCATATGTTTACTCTGGGATGCTGGAAAGAGTGTCCTTCAGAGATCCATGTGTCAGCACATGTGGTGCGCTGACATGGAGAGTTACAGAAATAGAATGTATCAAAGGGAGGTGGAGGAGGAGATGATAAAGGGAGAAAGGAGCTTGTGGAGGAGGAGGAGGGTGAACAGGAAGGCCTTCTCCTATTTTCACTGCAGCTATATCATCTTTAGTTGAAAACCTAAGCCTTGGTATAGTATACAGTGATTGTCCACTTTTGGAACTGCTCTGGTCGTAAGTTTTCAATTAATTTTCTCCATTGATGTTTCAGAAAATCCCTGATACTTACTTTTAAGCCTGGAACCAGGCCGGCGGGCCAACATTTGATGTGAAACAACAACAAAAAAATACTGTAAAATGGAAAAACTGTGGACTGTGGACTATAAGTCCATAATTATTTTAATGGTGAAGGAACAACGCATCCCATGAACCATTGCGAATGATCCCTATCCAATGACTTCCAACGCTTCTACCCTTGGATTTTCTTTTCCTCATCTCTAAAAATAGGCAGAATGTCAAAAAGGGAAATCGTAGTGACAAACCTTTCCACCAATCAGAGATGTCTCTGTTATACCTGAGGACTGTGGGTAGCGCTATTCTCCTAAATATCGTGAATAAAAACACAGGTGATTCCATATGGACTTGTGGCTTCTACATGAACGAGTAACAATGTTTCACAATCTCTTAGTTTGAAGTGAGTCTACTTTGGATGTTTAAACTATTATGGGTGATAATTAAAATCCCATATTCATAAGATCATTTTTTCCCCCTCATCTCTCTTCTACAAACTTATTTTTTTACATTAAAAAAATTGTGCTCATAAATTTACTTTTCTTCTTTACTGGATGACTCCGTCTATCCCACCTCCCTCTCTTGAACTCTGTTGTGTCAGTCTGTCATCTTCCTCTCTCTTTCAGCTTGCTCATATGGAGATGGTCGCCAAAATGGAGCTGACATAATCCAAGCTTGAAATATTGTCCCTGTTGCTCTTCATCCATGAGTGTTTTTCCCTGGCGACGATCCTTTTCTCATTAGAGTTTTACCCTCATTCTCTGTCCATCTGCGCACCGTTCTCTCTTCTTTTGTCTCCACCTGCTCACGGCCTGCGCCTCCTTTTTTGCTACTTTTGCTACCTCGCAGGGGATTCAAAGCAGCCACAGGGAGGGAAAGGGGGTGGAGGTGAGGTTGTGGTGGGATGATTTGTCTCATTGGTGCTGATTGCAATCAATTAGAGTGTGCTGCTCATTAGAGCTAGACTTGGATCTTTATGTTGAGAGCATCTGGTGCCTGTGTGTGCACCGACACACTATGGCAACACTAGTCCACGTCAGTACCAGACATTCAGGTTTGTCACAACGTCTCACTAGAGGTGGCATCGGATGCGGAGACATTGCTAGCGGAGGTGTATTCATATTTTCACTAAGGAACTGCGTGCTAAATTTATGATTTTTTATAGTTCATTGCAAATTCTAGCTTATGATGTCTACAATTTTATTATGCTGGGGCCATGAGAGTACTTGCCTCTACACAGTGAGTACGACACAATAAATCATCTAAATACACTTTTTATTCCCTCAGTCTGTCCACCAAGCTGCCCACACACAACCCCCTCCCGTCACACACACACACACACGCACCCACACCACTTTCTGCCCAGTCTTCTGTGCCCGCACTCAGAGTAAAGCTGTACATCATAACAAAGGTGAACACAGGCCATGCGTGCTTAACAGTGATATACTGGCCAGTCAAGGTCACAGTTGACACACACAGATACGCACACACACAGAAGTTGCAATAATAAAAGCCACAGACTTACAGTATAAGTATGAACACACACAGGCTTGAATAAACACCGACACGTGCACACAGAAGGGATGGGTAAAACTCCATCTCATAAATCAGGGAGGGAGTGCTGGCATTTAAAAGGCCCTGCTCACATACTGTAAATATATGCAGCCTATATGAGAGCCAACGCTCCACGGGTCAGCGAGGGGAGACAATGGGTTATGAGAGGAAAATGAATACTGTGTGTCTCTCTCCAGAGCTCTTGTTACATTTATGCCGCTGCCACTGTCTATTGCTTTCTCCTCCCACATCACTTATGTATCGTCACAAAATTAGATTAGATTTCCTGACATAGTTTAGAATCACTTAATGAACAGCAATTTTCTAAAAGAACAGTGTCTTTATTTGATAACCGAACAAAATTTGTATGGTTCATTTATGCCCCATGTGATATATGGAAACGGGGGGAGACTTCCGTATATACTCAGTGTTCATTTTGTCACGTCTCCTGAAACACTGGGTCAGTGTAGCCAATAGTTCATGCAAGGGGACCAGAGGACACAAAGAAGAAATTTCAACAATTGGCAAACTTTTTGAGGAGAAACTTTGTGACTTGTTAAGTTGGACCACTGCTGTATACAACGCGACTGTTTTTGCCTCTTTTTTGAGAGGTGTATTATGCTTTCTAGTGGATGAATTGCTTTACAAACATGCCAGAGTAAAGGACAGGCATGGAAGCATGTGGGCAGTCATGGTTTCATCATTTGAAATATGTAAAGGCAGCACAAATGACTCCTGGGACACACTGCCAGCATGAGCGGCATGGTTGCCTTTGGAATGTCTTGCTTTTCATTTTGTTGCCCATGTTAACACACTAGAGTGTCTACACTCCCGGAGTGAGCACCGCTGTTCAGCTGCAGTTCAGCAGCATGAGCGGGCGCTGCTCTTCCAGAGTTTCGAGGTCTCGCCTATTTCTCCGTGTACCGTGTGCGGTTCTCAGCAAAAAAGACAGTGCAAATTATCTTTCACCACAGTTTCAATGTCTATAGGTCAAAATATTTTCACTTCCTGTACCCGTTTCAAAGTAAAAGCACTCCAGAATTTCTGTTGACTGAATCCAATAATTGGTTTCAACAAGCATTGATTGTTATTGCAAGACCAGCAGATGCATGGCTTCACACCAAGAGTCCTGACATTTAGTTGAGTACATAACCCAGCTTTTATTTGGGGAAATACAGACGTTATACCAGAAACCTCAAGAAGCAGCTCTGTAGCAGCACCACAGCAGAAATGCTGCCTGTGTGAACAGCACACGAACGCAACACGTAGCAGAACCACACCAGAGCTGTCATGCACCGCACACGCAGGCAGTGTGGCTCGGGCGTAAGCCTTTGGTCATGACAGTGTGTGATTGTGTGTGAACAGTCTGTAACACTGAAATATCTCAGCAAAGGTTTCTTCCAAGAAATTGACCATATTGCACAGTATTTATATTGGGAAAAACAGCAAATTTAAGTTATATTTGTATAGATTGTTGTCATAGTACAGGTTACCGACTTCAAATAATGCAAGGACATATTCATGGCTTTCACATTAATGGAAACATGGTGCGTATGTAAGGATCTAAAAATAAGGGTATTTTACGGAGCTTTCGGCCTCTCTGCTTATTGTCATTTACTCTGAAATGATGCTTGTCATTTTAATAGCTTAGCAAGGGAGAGATTAGGCCAAATTGAATTCATGAATCCCAAAAAGTTGAGAATTGTGTTTGCATCAGAGACAAAGAGACATAGTGTGTGTGTGTGTGTGTGTCTGTACACATTTGTGTTTCCCTGTCAGCTGCTGTTAAACAAGCATGAGGGCGAAGGGGTTAGGCCTGTCTTCAGTAAATTACTCTCTTCCTAGTTCCAGGGGTCTTCTCTCTTAAGTAAGTGTGTGTGTGTGTGTGTGTGTGCTCAAACTGACCGTGCACAGAGACAGGCCTCAGGGTTAATTGACCGCAAGCAGAGGACTTGTTCCTCCAAATAGACATTCAGGGTTAGGTTCTCCCTCCCACTCTCTCCCCTGACCTAAGCAAGATATCATTATCAGCCCTCTCTATCGTTCCATCTCTCCCTTGTCGGGTTGTTTCTAAACAGAGCGGCAGATCCCACCCCAGAGAACGTCCATGCTCCCTTATTAACCCAACACTGTGTTTAGTTGTAGTGGAGTTACTCCGTACATTCGGTTGCTTCTGGGGAACACAGCATGAGCCAGTGGTAACTCTGGAGCCAGAGCAAAACGTTTTCAGCTTTAGGGACATCAAGATCAAAGACAGAGAAAATTCCTCTTTTATGAACGCAGTATGTGATACTTTATGTCTATTTACAGTATATTACTCATTTACTGAGGTATTTAGTTGAAAATCTTTTTCTTTTTCCCCCCCTGCTGCTATGATGCAAATACTTCAGAACAGAGCTTGAGAAAAATCCAAAGTTCATTACCAGCTATGACCTTTGTGTCTGTGTGTGTGTGGTCCAGGTATTAATCATGTTTTGGGGACCTAGATCTGTTTACACCGTCCGATGATAGGGACTTGTCTTCCTTACAGGGATACAAAGCAAGTTCAGGTTTAGCATAAGGTTAGATTTAGGTTAAGGTAGCATTTAGGTTAAGGTTAGGTTTAGTTTAAGGTTAGGTTTAGGTTAACGTTAGATTAAGTTTAAGGTTAGGTTAATTTAGGTTTGGGTTAAGGTTAGATATAGTATAAGGTTAGGTTTAATTTAAGGCTAGATTTAGTTTAAAGGGAGTAGCTATGGTTACGGTTAGAGTAAGTCTCAACAAAACGATTTAAGTCAATAATGTCCTCTGAAGTCATGGAGACATGAGTGTGTGTGTGTGTGTGTCAATCTAAACATGTACCTGGCTAATAATTTTGTCAAATTGATTTCTTGAAGTTTTATCCAACACATATTTTTGATTGATTTGTTCATTTTTTCTAATATAGAGCAACATTTTCTTTAAGTGCCAGATTCTTTAATGTTTTATGAATTCAAAGAGGCAAGGCAATTTGTGCTAATTATTTTAACTATTGATAAAGGAACTGTGCAACAATATTTTTGACTACATTAGATATCAAACAAACCCAGAGTGTACATTGTGTGAAGTTGCTGTTGTCACAGAGCTTGACCAACCAAGGCTTCTCTTTCTGTGGTCTCTAATTCCCACTCACCCAGGGTCCAGGTCCACAGCTGCCTGTATAGCGGAGAGGTTTACTTGACACTGGGGAATGATTCTCCCCTGGAGAGCCCCGTGAAAGCAGGGAGTGCCTGGAGACACCGACTAAGTGGGAACTACCACAGGGGGTTTCGAGGACTTTGCCAGGTGTCTGTCTCTGGGCAGGGTTTCACCGTGATGGCATCCCACCTTCGCACAATACACTCACAAAACTTTACAGGTGTGGAGTTTAGCTTAAAATGAAAGCCGAGGATGAAGACGGGTGTGGATTGAAATATAGGTATCACATACTTTTGTAAATATTAAGTAATTACTACTAAGTACTGACAGGTGTCATTGCTACTGCGATCCCACAGAAACGTGGTTTCCAGTATTGAGTCTCTCGTCATGTTCAAATCAATGTTTGAAGAAAACTTACGGTTACACCCTGTGCAGCTTCTTCATTTCTCCCTCAGTAAGAGTGTGTGTGTGGCACAAGGTGTGATACCAGTGGTTTTATGAATATGTCTGTGTAATAAATTTTGCTCTTATAAATCTAAGTGACATACAGTCTACCTTTGTACCTTACAATGCAATAAAAAGATCACGACTCAGTAATTAACAGCAATAACTAGACAAAACAGACAAATGGTTTAAAGCAACACACACCGTCCACTCATTGTGGTCTTTATGACATTACATTTTCCAATCCATTGATAGTTGGTTACTTTGAATCAATATGCAGTTGTGTCTTGCTGAGAATTGTAATGTCATTTTGTGTTGTTGTTACAGCGGTCGCTCTGTTCTGCATCCCAGTTGGTTTTCTGTTCCAGGAATCCACAGTCTGATGTTGTGCTCCAGTTCAGAGGCTATAGGTCCAAAACATGCTCTGAACTGACCTGAATGCTGAGCTGAGCTGAGCCTGAGCCTGCACATGATTCTGGCTCATCTAGTCAATTCATAAAGTTTTAAAGTTTATCCGTGAAGTTCTGTCAAATGGCCCAAAACGTGTAAATGTCAGTCAGATAAAATCCACGATAAGAGGTGTGGCATTTAACTTAAACACAATAGGAACTACTGAAAAAGTGAAAAGTTTCCAGTGACACCTTGATGGTAAATGATATATCCAGCAGGCGGACAAAAAGTACAGTTAATGCTTGGCTTCTGTTTTTGACACTTTGCTTTTATATTGTTCAGTGACTGATTACCAAATGAAAAGAAAAGAGAAATGGTTTCAATCAATACAAGTACAACAAAGTTAATCTGCACACCAAATGAAGACAGATAATGTGCAAACAATGGAGAGAGTGTATGGTATCAGTAACATGAATATGTTAATTTCTTAAAATAAGCATGCACAAATGTAAAAAAAAAAGGGAAATATAGCTAACAATGAGGAGGAGGCTCTGTGGCACACAATGAGCTTCCTCTGATGATTCCAATTCTAAAATGATTACCCAGAAGTTAAATCTTTTGTAATAACACTGTACCAGTACAGTATGTACCAGTATTTAAGTGTAATTACTGTGTAATAAGATGTTAATTGATAGAATAAGGGGGTAACAATGCAGGATCTAACAAAGACCTTATACTCTACTTGTTTTTTAAATGGTTACCTAATATCTTATTACAGGGTATGTAGGACCTGAGCAAAAATCTCGAAAGTCATTCCATAAATTTCACCAAATTAAGCTGCTCTAACGTCCAAGAGTGTGATATGCAAAAATATTGTGGGGTACTATTTTAAAGATAACAATATCTATCTATCTAATTTAAGAAGAAGAAACTAATATACGTAGACCCTTAAAATATGACCAAATTATTTTTTCCGGAGCAAACAAGCTTTAATGTGACTTTAACACCGAACCGATCCAAGGTTTCTTGTGTTTTAGTGGTTCCTGGTTTGATTTCAGGAAATTACCTTAAGCAATACCCTGAACCCCTGACGGATCCTAATGCTGCTTCATCAGTGTGTGTATGAGACATACATTGAAAAGTGCTTTGCGTGGTTGACGGACTGGAAAAGTGCCATATACAGTAGACGCAGTCCATTTACCCTTCCAGTGTATGAGCCAGAATGCAAATGATGTGTCTCCCACCGCTTTGCTCAGTTAGCATCAGTGGCTAATCATGGCAAATGAGAGCTAGCAGGGAGGCTAGATTGGCATAAGCTGGCATTAACTGGTGCATTAGCAAGTGTTGGGCAATTACTTTAATGATGTAAATTGGCCTGAGATTTCCCCCTGCACAGGAAGTGAATGAGAGAAATGTAACAATGATTATGATTAGGCAGCTAATTATAGCATCAGCTCAATGTGGCACATACGCCAAGACATCCTCAGTTTATCTAGACGGCAGGCAGGGATGCTTGGTGTGTTCGCTGATTGCAATGTTTTGGTGCATGTGCTCACGTGCGCGCACACTCACATGCACACAAAATCTCCTTGGTTGAATGTGGTGATTTAGACATGTTGTGACTTTTCTTTGAAATTGTTTATCGAGCACGGCATGTGTTTTTCTTTTAGGAAGAAGTGACTTGCAAACAAGTAATGCAAATAATATGGCCCTCACACCCAAATCTGAATTTTTAGCCGTATAGTGAAATCACATGACTATATGTCTATACTGTGGCATCATGGTTGTTCAGTAGTTAGCTCATCACAAAACAATTTGGGGTTTTAATCTGGCCGCAGACTAAATTAGTTTGCATGTTGTACCTGTGTTTTTCTGGGAGACCCGAGGTGTCTCCCCAATGTGTAAAATATGATTATCAGGGGAATGGAAGTAAATTGCTTGTAAGTGTGAAGGGTTGACTGAATATGTGTTATTCATGTGATAGAATAGCAACCTGTCCAGCCCCTTACCTGCCTCTGGTCTAGTGTGAGCTCTGCATAGGAGGACATATGGAAAATGGATCATTGGATGAATATTAATGTAAACCAGCGATAAGTGCAGACTGAGTAATCTTAACTTGTTGAAAAATATATGGAAAAAAGATTTGAGGAAATACAAATTCAAAAATGTACCTCTTCAAGCTATTTCCACATATATAGTATTTCATAGTCTGGCAAAATATGCAAAGAATGCAATCAAATATCCTGCTCATCCTTAGAAGGTTCTGGGGAGTGCTAGAGCCAATTCTAGCTAATATTGGGTGAAAGGTTGGGTACACCCTGGACAAGTCAACAGTGTATTACAGGGCCAATGTACAAAAAACTATTCACTCCCACATTCACACCTACGGTCAATTTAGAGTTCAAATCAACCAAACCCCAATCCACATGGGGAATGGGGTGGGAAGCCACTCCACAGACACAAGGAGAATGTGCAAACTCCAAACTGACAGACTCTGCATTGACTCTGCAAACAGACTGAGTAGAACCAAAGCTTGCGGAGGGTCTATTGTAACCGCCTAGGGGCCAGACATATGGCATTCATAGTGATAAACTCGACCAGCAACTCTCTTTTTACCTTAAAAGAAAAGTCCAAAAAGTAATGCAGCCTTTAGGGGGTGAGGTAGCTACTAGCCCTGTATGTCCGGGAGAGTTGAGGGTGACATAGTCAATTGCAATCACTGGGTTTGCCCAGAAGAAAATGCTTGGCCAGGAAGCACACTTGTTTTCAATAACAATGGAAAAAGGACAGAATATAAAACCATTCCCTTTTGTGTGGGCACAGGGCCGCAAGCGATCTTTATCTTTAGTGATTTATTTATTTCATTTTTTTTTTTATATGGCTCTAACCTTGTTGGGAAGTAGGAGACAAATGGCACATGATTGCCTTGTTGCTCTGCATGTTTCTATGTTTGGCTCAAAGTGCCTTTAGGCCTTAGGCTGCTGCTTCAGGCCTGCTGGTCTGCCAAAAGTGACGTCGAACAGTAAAGGCAGCAACAAACAAAAAGCCACAGCCAAACACACCCACAGACAGATTGAGAACAAGGAACACTCACACAGCACAGTACAAACCAAAGGATAAACAGGCTGGCTCAAATCCCAGAGTCTGTATCCTCCCCTCCCTCCATTATTTCTCCTTCTCCATTTTCCCTTCTTTTCTCTCACTCATGATTCCAGAGAAAAGGGAGGTGAGAGATGGTGAAAAACAGAGGATGAAGAAATAGAAAATGCACAAAGGGATGAGGGGTAGAAGGAGTGGCAAAAGGGAAAGAGTGGGAGGCAGAAGATAAGTGAATGAGGTAAAGAGAAGAGGGTAAGAGTGGAGGAGCAGGGAATTGGTAAGGACATGGCTGAAGGACATAAGGCAATGGTAAAGTTAAATGACTAATTTTGTATGCTGCTCACAATCAGGTGTATGTATGTGTGTCTGTGTGTGTGTGTGTTCGCGTGCGCGTGTTAGAAAGAGAGAGAGATACACATACTATAAAATCCGTGCTAGAATGGGTTGGATTTGTTTCTGTCTGTATATGTGCACGTGTGTGCGTCACTTCCACACACTATCCAGAAATGAAGCCAAACTACTCCAGATACGAACGCTGCAGAATTGCACAGACTTTGTCATTTGGAGCCAGAGTCTGCGCAGGAGAGATTGGAACCAAAGAATTGAGGTGATTCACATACCCGACCAATTGCAAGTTAGTCTCAGGTGTCCATCATAACGTTTCACATCATGTTTTCAGCATCAAATAAGAAATTTAAACCAAACTTAAAGGAAGAATATGCACTTGAATAAACAGTGTGATTGTTTGGCCCATGCACCATCTGCTAAAATGGTTAAAGTGGGATTATGACACTTTGGCTTCACCAATATTCAATCTAAGACGTATAGATACACCTATTTACACCCATGCATGGTTCATTTAGTATTAACAAGCATGCTGTATGTCTTATCTTTGAGAGTATCGTCTTGTTTTTTCGTAAATCTTTGCCCATCTTATTTAATATTTTAAGTCCTATAAAACTCCATATTTTTACGTGTGTGTGGCTACCCCTAAAGCAGATTAAGTGGACATGGTGTCTGACCTTGCCGTTCCAGCCTGGGTTTCAGTGACAGGACAAGAGTGCAAAGAGCACCTCGATGTCCCCCGTGGTGTGCGCCAAGCCTGGGTTAGTCCACCACCCTGTGACCCGTCTGCTGAGGGATCAGGCTTAGACTGCCACTGCAGGGTAATTGGCCTGTCTGTCTTCCACTCGCCAGACACACAAAGCCTGACGCAACACACACAGTTCTCACATTCACCCGGCCATGGAAGCATTTGTGAGGAAAGAAACGTTTACCGTTTGTGTCTATTCTATATGTTGGACGTTATAAAAACTGTAAGTGGAAAACCGAGAGAAACACATAGACAACAAAGAACCATATGCAGCACCGTGAACTGAGCCATACTGATGCAGTATTTTCACAAGTGAAAAGTTGGATTCATTGTAAGTAGAGTTCACCTCCCACATCACATGTATCTGATCCACATTTAATGTCAACAAGTGACACAATGACCTCACAAGAAATAACTTTGCCTCTCGTGACCCATCTCTTTATTCTCTCTCCTCCACGTTAGACAGGAGACAAGCTGAGCCTGGGATAATTGCTCCTCTCTAAATGTGCCAGATTAGCTGACCCCGTAAAACAATAGTGCCAAAAAATTAGAGTCTCCAAATTAGTTTTTTTATTTTGGGTTACATCCATTAGTGATGAAGTGAGCTGTGTGCTGTCGGTGAGTGTGCCTGAGCCATGTCATGGGGTCATGCAGAGGTCAGGCCGTACTGGATGACAGAGGTCAGAGAGAGGTGAAGACACAGGAGGGATATTGACGTCACGGATCGGTCTAGGGACAAATCAGTCAATGCTGCAGGGTAGATTGACAGAAGGTAATGAAAACATGAAGCTTACAACTCAGGGCTGGTTGCCATTGGTTAGAGTTCAACAGGAAAAATATGTATTGACCAACCACTGAGTGTTTCTTGGTCTTCCAAAATAATATAAAAAGTGTATGCTGTCTGTAGTGAGCTAAGACAGTGGGTAGCTTTGTTTGTGAGCTTTGTGTGAGTTCTGGGTCCTTATTATTGATCAATGATCACTTTAATGACCACCACAGTCGTCATCAGTGTCTGTGCTTGTATTTCTGTGCCTGTGTCCATTATTTTATATGGCGC
The DNA here is from genome assembly GCF_009819705.1 of Hippoglossus hippoglossus. Lineage (NCBI taxonomy): Eukaryota > Metazoa > Chordata > Actinopteri > Pleuronectiformes > Pleuronectidae > Hippoglossus > Hippoglossus hippoglossus. The sequence goes on along the minus strand of NC_047163.1, from coordinate 14,944,108 downwards.
ATCCCTGACAATGGTCTAGCCTATCATTATATAATTGATTTTCTGATTCTATATTCTGCCCCCAGGTCAAATAGGCCATCCTCACAACATCCTGCTCCATTACAGTCCCCTATTGTTGTCGTAAAAATTATGTGACATTGATTTCTCTGCTGCAGGCCCCAAGCGACTGAAATAGCCTCTTGTTCCATGCTAGTCCTGCCCCACTAGCGATAATCCGTCAATGCATTCTCTATACAGCTTATCCTTTGAGATCCGCAAGGGGAGCTAAAGCCAATCCCAGCTGACAATGGGCAAGAGTTGGGCGGCACCCTGGACAGGTCGTCATCATATGGAAGGGCCAACATATAGGCGAACAACCATTCACGCCTATAGGGACAATTTAGTGTCTCCAGTATTCCTAACCCCAATCTGCATGTTTTTAGATAATGTCAGGAAGCCAGAGTTCTATCAATACTTTTTTATCTTATTTAAAGACCTACCTTTTTTAAACTTGCTTCCATCTGAGTTTATGTCATGATTATGTTAATGTCCTGTATTTTTCCTGTATTCTTATATTTTGTCTTTTTTTTTTAAATTGTATCTGCTACTTTAAATCTCTCTTGCATTGATTTTGATTCTATCATCATGCAACTTATTCTCTTTATCTGTATTTGTATTGCTTTCTTATGACTGTAAAGCACTTTGGCTAATTTGATGTTGTTTTTAATTGTGTCACATGAATAATTGTGACTTGACTTGACTCCAACGAATTAACGATATTTCTAAGTGGTCATTGATTGGCTGAACAAGATACCATTTTTATTATGGTTATAAATATAATTGCAGTGGGCACGTAGTGTAATTACACTCAGTTCTAAACAATTAAAGCCTCTGTACACCCACACAGACATTGTTCTACTGAGACCTCTTCTCAGAACTATGTGGGTGCGGACAAAATTGTTTGTCTGACAACTCATACGAAGTCACTGATCAAATTCTAAAACAAAGCAAACTGAAGCAATCACTACTTAAAGGAAAAGTGAGAAACCCTTCACATGTACCTGTTCCCTCATTAGCCTGTTCTATTTCTCTAGCTTACTGCTGCGTTTGCTGCATACAAAAAATATTTTGAAGTGGTAATGTCTCATGGGACCTCTAAAAAGGAATTTGTTACATACTTTGACATATGTCCAGTGATTTCATGTGTACATCGTGCCAGTGTATACCTAGATATGACAGCAGCTAGGATTAGCTTGGTTGTTAACGATAGCCAACATGGATAATAAACATCCATTGGCATTATACTCCACAGTGGAAAGGCTGATCATGCTGGTAGGAAGCAGGGGGGGTGGTGTACTTTTTGACGATCAACAGCTGCTTTTGCCTCTTTCTTAAGAGATATAAACCTCCTCCACAATCTCCATGTTTGCTGTCAGAAATTCTCGTCTCTGCGCTGTCCTTTAGTGGATGTTTTGCTTTACAGCTATGCCGACGTATGTGGGCATTGATGGCTACATTGTTTTGAAAGGACCCATCGCTTTTAAATGTAAAGGCAGCATAAATGAGCCTTTAGAGACAGTCTCCGAGTGGGCACTTTCGAATTATTGAATATTGTTTCACTCCAAAAATAAAGCTAACAAGTTTGCTGAAATATCAGCAAATATCACAATTCTGTCCTCCCAAAATATTGGTAGGCATATGTCCATAACTACACCCTTGGTTTGCCGTCAGTGGAAAACCATAAAATGGTCATTGTCCTTTCTTCTAGAAGGTTGTTGTAAATGCCAAACATTTCAGAAGCCTCTGAAGATTGTTAACTGCCACTGTTGAACCTCTATTGGACATCACCATTCACCTCAATGTACAGTGCAGTGCAGTATCTAACTCGAGTCACGCAGAACCATGGTATTGGACAACAGTGTTCCCGTCCACTCTAGTGAAGTTTGCAAACCCCAGATATGGGCTGTGACACAGAGAGGCTCTTGCCACTCTACATCCACACACTGCCAAAGCGTGTTAGGTTTCAGGCTGTGAAACCTGGCTTACAGGCTGCAGGCACTGTCTTACAGACACTTCTGGTGGTGAGGGCCAGGAGGTGTGAGCTCACGGTCTCAGCAGTTGACTTCATCACTTGGGGCGAAACCTTTCAGCACATAATGGGGTAATACATTCTTTGCAGACGTACACAACGGCATTGTAGACACAAAAGAAGCATGGATCCGTTGACAATATCATGTGTAAAACCAAATGCATTGTAACCTCAAGGCTCAAACTAAAAAAATATATATTTACGAATTTCTTCAACCGTCTTGGCTGACAAAGAACATTTAACACTATCATCCAATGATATTTTTGAGCAAGCACAGAATTCAGCTTGGTGCTTGGTTTTGTAAAAAGTTGTAGTAGCTCATGTAAAGAAACCCCGACAGAGTCAGTGTTGATAAAACCATTTGCCAAATCATTGAATTCTTATTATACAACTGGGACTTAAGTCCAGAGGGATCATATCCTGCTCACTGGCAATATTTCAGAAGTTATTGTTCTATTAATTTATCTGCTGTGTATTTACTCTAGTGAACAATAGATGCTTGCTGTCTCTGCAGCTAAGTGGAATACAAATGGAATGTAGCAACCTCCTGTGGCTGTGTCCTAGTGTTTGTCCTGATGTGTGTGTGTGTGTTTGTGTGCTGTCTGGCAACACACACATACACAGACAGACAAATGAATGAGTTCTGTGCCTGCTGTTAATAACTGGTCCTGAGCTCGTTTTAAGTGGTCAGTGATTAGCTGAACAAGACAGTATTTTTTATCACGGTTATAAATATAATTGAAGTGGGGTTGTAGAGTAATTACAGTTAATACAAAATACTTTAAGCAAAACACACTGTGCACCTGTCGTCCACCAACACAAGCGTTGATTGGTACAAACCTCCTCTCAGTGCCATGTGGGTGTGGACAAATTCAGATTTGATTGACAGCTAAACTCTTTTGTTGATTTTGCAGCAGCTGTCTTAGCGGGACGACTTGTAGACTTGTTTTCTTTCTTGATAATTCTCTTAACTGTAGTAATGCGTCTTGCATAGGATTTTAACTTGATAACATTTAAACCTGATATTAATGTGCGTCTCCAGTGTCCACACTGATCCCCAATTGAGATCTGATCGCTCTGTTCAGCTCATGTCACGTGCTCCTCAAATATTAAGAATAGAAGAAGATTGTTGCCATTTCACAGTATATTTCTCTTGTTTTAATGTTGCTTTAAAGAGAAAACCCTGTGTGTGTGTGTGTGGTGATAAGTTTCAATTCCCTGTAGCGTTACTTCTGCACTGCTCGGAATTACCCATGTTCATAGTGTTGGAGCAAGGGGTCTCTTATTCTTTGCTGCTGTGGCAAATGGGTGGTCGGGGCAGCTGTCTGGTGTGTGTTTGGTTAGGATCGCATGAAACTCAACTAACAACGATGAGAGTAAAATCAAATGACACTGAATTGATTGAGAAAATGGACGAACCCACGAAAAGAGCGTCACCACTCACCCAGGTGCATGGGATGAATGTATGGTAATAGCAGTTTAAATATCCACAGTTATTATGTAAATATGACATGCAATGACAGCGGCTGCTGAAAAACAAGGCCAATGCAGCAGAATCACCAAAACTATCCTACATTTGTACCTGTTGTCTTTGTGTTGACACTCGAAGTGGAGTGGGTGCAGGCATTGATATGGAAACGAGTGATTAGGGGAGTATGGATGGATCCACACTACATCGAACAAAAACAAAGCTCACACATATTCCTGTCTTGGTGTGCACGTACGGATTTAGTTGAAAACTTACTGAAATTACAGTCCACTTAATTTGAATGGTGGAGGATGGTAATTGTGTCATTATAATCAGCCAATCAACTGAGAGAATGACGTCTGTTGTGACAACCCATTTAGTGCTGATGAACTCATGTGGTGGTTGGGCTCATTATTACCTTTCATGTAAGTCTTAGCCCAAGGCATAACAGATATTGACTGATATAAAAAATAATAAAGCTTACTAGTCTCTTTTTATGTTTTCGACTACAGACAACATATAGAGAATGTTATCAGCCTGTTTAGTATCCACAGTCATACTGTGCTGAAAGAGGAGCTCTTATCGACGGCGTTATAGAAATGAGTGTTTGTAAAAATAAGCAGCAGCATCATTGTCATTGTACATTTTTGCTCCTGCCATTCAGACATGACAATCTGTGCTACCATAGAGGTTTCCTCATTAATAGTGACAATGTTTTGGCACTAGGATGGTGTAGAAGCATCAGCCAAAAGTGTGCTGGGAAAAAGGTTTGGGGCCATAGGGCTGAAAGTGAATGCATGCATGCGTGTGTGTGTGTGTGTGTGTGTAAGAGAAAGAAAGGTTAGTGGGAAATCCTCAATCGTTCAATTACATAGTCTTGTATGACCTGGGGGGGACATCTTGATACGACTATTAGCTCATGGTCAGGGTACCAATGCTGTCAATGGAATATACTCACCTTAACACACGAACGCTCTCACAAGACCGTGCACACACGTACAAGCAGAGGTCCACACATGCAATCAACTTCACACATACAGTGCTCAAAAAGGAAAGCAATCCTGCATTGGATATGTGTTACATACTTCTGATGAATTGATCTGGTTTCATTTGAATATGAGAAAAAAAAATAGTAACTTATCATTTTTTTTACCATGTGAGCAACTGTTCCATCGCAAATATAATGTTTGAACAAAGGAAATACATTCTGTGTACCGATAGGGTCGTGTAGAATTTAGTGGCATCTAGTGGTGAATGTGCAGATTGCAACCAATTGAATATCCCTCACCTCAGTGTGTAGGAGACTTAACATTGGCCTTCAGGTAAGGTTAAAAAAAAATCCTCTCTAGAACCAGTGTTTAGTCCATTCTGGGCTATAGTGCAACATGGTGGGCTCTGGGGATATAAAGGCCTCATTCTAAGATAATGCAAACACTGACTGGCCCTCCTCATCTTCATAATACCAGGTCTTTAAGGAAGGACCAGTCAGTCTTGTTCAATCTCTTAAAAGAGAGTTAAAATATCAATTGTCCCCGCTGCCATTGGCCTCTTTGTGATTTTTATACTGTATCTACTGATTGTCTGTTTTTGTCATGCACTGATTGCCAGCTGTAAAACAAAACGCCCCTCGGGCATAATAAGTATTTTTTTTTACTGGACTTGACACAACAATTCTTCTTTTTCAGGGTATTACACTAAATATAACATAATTATAAATATCATATTCAGTTCATGCAAACAGATCCCCTGGAATCTTACACTAGGTGTAGACAAGTATTAATAGAGTGGAGTAATGGATATGTCTAAAATTGATGTTGAGACTGCAAGATTGGAGTAGTGCATGAATTTGCCTCGGGGATCCCAGGGCATTTCTCAGCCATATGGTAGGAGCAATCCCTCCAGCATGACTGGCGCTGCTCTAGGGTCTCCTCCCAGTTGGACATGCCTGGAATATCTCCACAGGGATGTATCCTCAGTTGTCTCCCCTTCAACACAAATACGCAGCTGCTCCACTCTGAATTTCTTCTAGATATCTGAGCTCTGTTACTAATTATAAACTCAGATAATCTGCTAGAGACGAGATCATTTTGACCACAAGTTACGTGTTGGTCTCTACCCAGAGCTCATAGAACGTGCTGCAACATAGAGGAAATCGATTATAAGTTCTAGGCCATGCCGGTATAAAGCCTGATCCAATTGCAAACAAAACGCCAACTACCAGACAATGCTTGCATGTCATTGCCTCATTTAACAATCTAACACAGTGGCGCTGGGTGTATGAGTATCTCAATTCTCTAAAGTAGCTTGATTCTTTCTCCACCAACGATGTGACAATCCACCGCCGAATAGCCAGCACACAAGTCCAGGGGTCATTCTGTTAAAGCCACTTTATCTGGACTCCAATACCTGTCTTTTCAAGTGGTACGCCTACATGACCATAGCCACATGTCTTTTAGTTAAGCTGGACTGAGCCCCATGAGTATAGGCCCAGCCAACCAGCTCATTTGCGAGCTTCCCTCCCTGGCCATGCTCAAATAATGACCTTTAGTCAAATTAAAAGGATCTCTGAACTGTACTCAATCAGGCCTCTCACCTCCTCCTTTCTGTTTGATGACTTCTGATTGAATGATTCTGTGAAAACAACCCCTGTGGTCCCAAGGACATACAAACCCTGCCTCAACAATATGATTCTTAAAGATAATTTAAATATATTTGAATGCAACTGAGCAGCTTCTTCGTTGTCTCAGAGGTAGACTCCTTTTTCTTTCAATGCTTATTCTCAAAAAGGAAAAAAATTTCAAAGATTTCCATTGATTTAAGCAGAGTCAAAATGTGAGAGAGTGTCAGCAAGGTTACCATGTTGATACTTTTATCTGCAACAAGGCAAGCTTTCATAAAAAATCTATCATAATTATGATAAAGGAGTCAATTCCATGTCGGTCTAAAATATGAGATGATTTCAAAGTTTTCTGAAGCAATTAGAGAAATAAGTTTCTGTCCAAACTAAATCAATAATGAATTCAAGATGAATTCATTAAGTGTGTACTTATATTTGGGTGTGTTTGTTAACACTAGGAATACATTGTATACACTGTGTGTTCATGGGCTACCTAATTCCATTCCTGTGACACAGGGAGGTGAAAATGAGCGATCATTTCAAGGTTGGAAAAGAAGAAACGTGATATAAGGAGGGAAAATTGGCAAAATTCCATTAAACAGATTTTCCAAATAGAGAAAATAGAAAATCCTCATTTGGAGCAAAAAGGCATCCTCCTTCCATATTTACAGTTTGAAATGAAGACACATGATGCAGCCATGCTTTTTGGCATCTTGCACAGAGGTTCTATTGTGTTAAAAAGTGCTGTCACTGCCAGAGAGGCTTTCCCTCTGTGACTCTCACTCCACGTGTCCTCACTAATACTGGGGGAGTTACAAATGACATTTCAAATACTTGCACACAGAAAATGTTCTGAAACACTTGCAGAGACTGTGTGTGTATGCATGTGTGTGTGCCCAGAGCTGCAAATTCCATCTGCAGCAGTGTGTATTCACAAAATATAATATCCGTAATAATCTTTTTTAAATATATAATTTTGTGTGTATAATGCATTTCCTCTGTCTGTGGCCCAACATGCCCCTCACTTGCACCTTCCTACTGTAGTTCTTCTCTTCAGGAACTGTCTTCTGCAGGAAAATGATTGTTCTTTTTCGAACAACTTACTGTATGTTCACATTCTTCTGACAAGTAACCTCTTTTAGGTAACCTCTGATTTACTATTTGCATAAACTATTGTGGAAATAATTTTAAAACGGGTCATTCACTTGTCTTAGTTGGCGATTCAGTCCCTGTCTCGTCCTTTCCAAATGTCCAGATGTATTTAGAGAAGGCACTCAGTCTCAGGTTACTCCCAATGGTCATAACAGTGTCATGTATGCAGGTCATTGCCATTGGTATATTGAATGACCAGAATACATCATATTGTCGGACACTAATGTCAGTGGTCAAGTGCTAAATGTCAATGCCATGGTGGCTCTTGAGGAAACATGAGGACATCATCAAATTGAGTTGAAAAACAAGGCCAATGCAGCACAATCACCAAAACTATCTTACATTTGACCTGTTGTCTTTGTGTTGACACTTGAAGTGGAGTGGGTTGATATGGCATTGATATGGTGACTAAATATGTTTGTACAAAATTCCATGGCAGTCAATCTGATAGTGGTTGCAGATTAGTGGTCGAATCTAGTAGACTGACGTCAACAAACATAAACCATAATCTAGGGTTTCACAAAATTGTTCAACGTCAAGGTTCTAGGTTTGGATGGATCATTGGGCGGATGTCTCCAAAGAATGACCAATGTGTCCTTAAACCTCTGAGGTGACCTTGCTGTGAATTCATACATCAGTACATCATTGCACCAACGATAACGGGGAAGTTTTAGTTACTCACAAAAGTGCTAATAGCTTTTAGAATCTGAGAAGTTTGACTGCCCTGCTAAACTGAGTTACATCAAATAATTCAGAAAACCGATCAGTCTACTACTCAGCAACTATTTAAAGAGAAAGCTGTAATTCTAACTTTTATAGATGAACATCCGTCCTCTTTCATCAAAGTTATATTTTGATGTATGATTACTTGATAGTTTCAGAAGTACTTCATTAGCCAGCCTTGTGTTTCTCCCTTATGCAGTATTTTGCTTTCCACTGTCCTTAAAAAAAAAGGAAAGAAGTTCACTGGTATGTATAATAAATCGCTATGTTTTATAAATCTGTCTGAGTCTGCATCTATCCCATCAATTATGCATATTTTGGCAGACTCCTGAAGTGATCCTTCTGGCTTTATACTTTGAATTATTTTACTTCGGGCAATGTTATTTTAATGAATCTATTAGTGTCATGCACTTGTGTATGCAGGTTACAGTACACTGTTGCCTTATTTTCATATGTCTTTTATTTGTAGTATTGGCTTTTTATATTTACAATCTGAGAAAGAGTGGGAACTTTTGTTCCAGCGTTAATGCACACAAGACCCTCCTTTCTCCTCCCGTCTGTAGTTTGAATTGGTCTTTCCACTGGTTCACTTTCCATTTCTGTATTGCATCTTCCACATGCTTGTGCTTGACCTCAACCCCTTGCCTCTCTTAACTATTTCATCTCTTCTCTCTCTCCTTGTATTTCTGTCTTTTTCATACTTATTTACCACCAAGCTAAAACTTTAACTAATAGGGGTGAGCTCTGAACCCTTTCTGGTATTTAATTAATAGGGTCCAGAGTTAGCCATCCCTACTAATGTGCCGGCAGGGCAGTGGTGTTTGAGGGAATAAAACAAATACACATAAAAAAACATTAAAAAATAAACACAAACACACATATATATATATATAGATGGAAATATACACCTTTACCTATTTATGCAATGTGAATACAAACACATGCTCCTTCCCTCTCTCACAAACACATACGGTTTGTCTCCCACTATCTCAACACACACATGACATGTTCACGCTTATGTCAAACATTTTTAATTTCTGTCTCTACAACAAAGCTGTTGAGCACATTGTGGAGATTAAAACATAAGGGTTGAGAATTGACAGCATTATGAAATTAATTTAGTGAATAGAACATTACTAAGAGTACTGATAAATGGAACAAAAAGGTATGACGATACTATTTTTCTAAATAATTTATAGATCTTAAAGAAGAACATGTTTGTGGATGTATTTTACTCTTTGCATTTCTCAAAGTGTTATTCAATGTCTGCCCACTTCTATACAATATTGTCCATTCAGTGGAATAAGAGAGGAATATGATCCCTTGCCACAACTAATAATGGGTTAAATTAGTAAAAAAAAAAACTCTATGGAAGCCGTATTGACACCTGCCAATACCACACAACAACCGGTTTACATTTAGAACCTGCAGTGTTTGTAGTAATTATGACAGCAGTCAAGTTCCTGTGAGTAGGCGTGGGTTTACACTTTTTTAACCCAGGAGATTACTTTTCTTTTTTAAAGCCAACAATGTAGCAATGTCTCTTTTAACCGTGACAATGATCAAAACATCTCATCAGACTGCCAAGAACAATACAGGAGAATGCCATAAGCAGGAATAGCAGGAACAGTGTTACTGGACAGTGTCAAGGCACAAGTAGCACAGGTAAAATGATCACCTGTTGGTCGAATGGCACTAACTACCACTATGGATAAATTCACCAGTATGTCTATTTGCTTCAGCATTCGTTCTGTCCAAACCTTTATGGCTATGCTGCCAAACAAAACACCACAAACTATATTATATTCTTTGTTGGTTGCCAACAACAAGAAACAACGCACGCCTGCATGAAACCTATACAGTCTAACTGGCCCCCATTAAGGTCGCCTCACCCATAGATGGGAGTAAGTGTTTGTCATTTTCATGTACCAAGAATGACCACGCCCCCTTTTGAGTGAAAACAAACGCTGTGCCGGCACCCAATTGAAAACTGGCACAATGTTGCCGCATTTTGTACATCAAGTGAAATTAATGGGGGAAAAAACAACAGTTTACAATTTTCATTGCCTCAACATAGACAAAAGGAGCGCAAAAGAAGAGATCTATGGTTTAGGTCGTCTTTAAAAAGAGGATGAAAGGAGTACAAAGTGTACGTTTGTGGAAGACACCTCATTAGAGGTTAGTTAATGATGTTATAGTCAACGGTAATAAATTTGAAATTCAACGTAGTGAATATTGATGTATTGAAAGGGCAGTACAGAGAAAATACAAAACAGGAGACCCCAATTTAATGTTAGCTTGTAGGCTAGCTAGTTGGTTAGTTAGAGCTAACATACGAAGGTAAAAGTACCAGATGCTTCCAGAAGATTGAAGTTGTATATGTCAAGATATGACTGCTCCAACAACTGAGTGGGGTCATTTGTCCACTTTCGATGTTGGCAGACCAAAAAGACACTCAGTAAGACCTATTTCTATCATTTGTCCTATTCAACAACACTGATCGTTGATCGGCGAAGCAACATATTTAATTGTTTTCCTGACTAGCCGTAGGACTTCAGCTCCTGATACCTAAAGAAGGAAATACTGTTTTCTTATTTCATGCTGTTAAACTAGCAACGACCTCGGAATTTTCATTTGCCGCCAGTCGAATCAGAGGATATGTTTTCACCCCAAAACGGGCAGGGACATGACGCAAGGGTAAAGTACCCTGATGGGCTGCTGTCATCTATCGCCAGTAGCACCACTCACACTCACAGTGTGATTGGTTGCCAGCCATTGCACTGAGCCTGGTCCAGTCAATCCAGGTCAACAAACTGACACAAAGAAACTAAACCAAAGTACCACGGAGACGAGAGTCATCAGTGATTGTCAACCACAGTTTTTCACCGCCGTCCCTGTTGTTATTATAGTGTTTAAGATTGTTAAAAATCAATTATAATGGAATGTAATCACAGCCATTAGGGCCACTTTAGCTGGACTTGATTCCACTGGTGAGTTGCTGAGCACAAATCGTATTAAACGATCTAACAGCTAACAGGAACAAAAGTTGCATGGCTTGCATAAAACCCCCACACACACAGCCTACACAGAACTAACTATGCATGCCATGTCAGGAGCATGTGACAATTTGTGGCTTCAGTGGTTTCCATTAGGAGTTGTTAAGATTGGAAATGAACACAGCTGCATTTTAATTCCACAACTTTACTTTAAATTGCTTTTATCTGCTATATTTTCCCACTGATGTTTAGCTTGAATCAGTGCTTTCCACATATGGACTTTTACTTGGTCGGGCCGCCAAGGTAAATAAATGGCTGACCAAATATATTTGACTATCTGTTTTAGCATTTGCATTTTTATTTTATCATCTGTCCAAGAGAATAACTGTCGGTGACCTAGTGGATAAACCACACGCGCTAAACCCCTCTCGTGCCTGTTCATTATTCTGTTGTAAGCAGGCTCCACTGACAATTGCACATTCTCTGGAGAGACCCCCAACTCAGCTACCAGCACAAGTAGGATCTAATTCTGTAGAAACACTGAGGATACATCTTAAATTTGGATTGATGATATCAATAAACATGCATGGAAAAGATGTCAGTACACACACACACACACCGTGCAGATACATGTAGTCTGTATGCAAAACAGCCTCTACTGTGTCAAAGGCCAAAATGATTTTTTGATGGTAATATATTAACAGTAACCAGCAAGAGGACCTATGTTCATGGGTGTTTGAGCATGTGTGCGAGGAAGTGTACTACTGTGTGTGTGTGTGTGTGTGTGTGTGCAAGTGAATGTCCTCTTCCTCTCTTAAAATCAATCAAAATTAACCTTAAAATGAATCTAAGCCAAATGATTTCCGTCCCTCTCCTTCACACACGCGCTCTGTTTCCAGGGAGTTGCCATTTGTTACAGCGAAATAGTCACATGAAACATTTTGAATTTTTTTTGATGCAACAGCAGGAAAGCAAATAAATTGTTGAGGAGGGAGCACTTTTGTATTCTCTGCCCAACTCAACAGAAGTAATGTGAACAGCTGTGAATGAAGTGGCATTTTATGAAATATACATGTGGAAATAGAGAGAGGGGGATACTAGAGAAAAATCTCTAGTTTAATTAAAGAAATGTTTTTTTCTTTCAAATTTGATTCAGCCCACCGCATTAAAACACCATCACACCATAGATTGTCTACCGTCCAGAGAGTTTACACCATTCTCTCTTCCCTCCCTTTTGTTCGATGTTCTCATTTATCATTCCTCACTTCACCTGTGAATCTAAACAGCAATTAAAATTACGTTGCACAGCGGCACATGCTTGGGGAGAGAGAGAGAGAGACGTTAATGACGTGAAAGAGAGGAATAGAGGGGCAGTAAAGAAAATGAAACACAATGGGAAAAGGGACAGCGGAGAGCAAGAAGGAGGCAAGGAAAATGAATAAGAACATAAACAAGTCTCCCACCTCTCTTTCTTTTCCTTCAATCTCATATATAAATGTGATGGTTCCTCTCCCCATACAAAACCCCATAGGCAATTTAAAGAAAGTAGGCCAAAATGAAATATGGCTGCAATATAAAAACAACACTTCAGACACACAGCAGCTTGATAAAACCGTTTGGTGTGTGCATGCGTGCACATGAGTGTGTGTGTGTGTGTGTGAGAAACCAGTGAGTTTGGGGTAGGTATGAAAGCAATGGGACACTAAATGGGTCACAAGACACATGAGTGTTTTATCAAGATTGAGCTGAAAGTAGAATTTCAAATGAAATTTGATACCATTGAAACGGTTGTATAATCTATCATCCTATTTCTTCCCCCCTCTCTCTCCCTCACATGCACATACACACACACACACACACAGAGAAAACTCCTGTCCGCATGCTACCCTGCCCTCACGCTGCACTCACATGACTCTAACCTTTCAGCCACCAGCACACTGTAGCATGAGCAGGATAAATCCTCGGTAATCTGTCGGTGACATGCATGAGGACCATGTTGACTTACTCTGAAGAGTGAAGCCTGACCCAAATATGGATGTGGGCATTAGCCCGAGAATGTGACCTATTATCTAGTAACATGATGTCATGCTTGATTGCATTGAGACAAAAATAAAAAAGATGTGTTTTGGTTCGAAGGCAGCCTGAAGTGGCAGTGGGAGATGACTGTGTTTCCCCTTTTGGGTCTTAAAGGCTTAATTATCCCAAAATGACATACAGAGATAGCTGTAAAGTGGACACTCATTTGACCTAAATATCCCGTTCTTAGTGGCTGCAGGGGATTAAAAAAACTGCAGAAGGTTCAACCAGCAATGACAAATGCAGCTTTGCAAGGACAGCCGCTCATTATAAGGGCACATATTTGAGTGATTTCATAAAGCATTAAAAGAGTTAAACCCCACTAGAATTATGTAAAATTTAGGGTTTTTACATCAGTTATGACTTGTCTCTTGTTCCCTCCTCCGCACCTGCCATCCCCTCTGTCCTTGTTTGCCCACCACTAAAGACACCTGTCCACCTGCCCACCAGATGTCCCCGGACATTTTCCCTGTCTCCATATCCACCTGATCACTGGTTCTCCATTGTCCAATCACTGGAACTTCCCTGTCCACCTACATGTCTCATTTACAACATCTGATCTTTGGTAATTGACCCAGCCACTTTGTCAGTTCCCAAACCATCTGCTGATGTTTCCATAGCTGCTTTCAGATATGCATTCTCCGACCAGCCCCGGAGAAAAAGGTGCACAGAATGTCAAAAGGATTCCCCGTGAGAAAGTGGGCTTGTTGATGGTTCCTAACATGCGACAGACACAAACACGCAAAAAAACTAAAACAAAAAAACCCCTAAATATTTCAGGATGAAAAAGCAGAGCCACATTGTAGAAATAACCAACGCAGATGTCAAGAGAGTCTTTGGTGATAAGGTGTTGATGTGCTGTAAACAAAGTAAGTCAAACATTTTGATTGAATTCCATCCATCTATCCATTTTTTCCACTTATGTTCAATTCCTTATATTTTTCGATGAAGCTTGCCAAGCCACTGTATTTTATGTGCCATCTAACTATCCTCGAGGCATGGGGACTACCAACAGGTGGATGGAAATGTGGATACACTAGTTTGGTCTCATTTGACCTCGTCAGTCTCCATCTCACACTCTATTAACTGAGTTTTCTGGATAGAGTGGCGTGTTCTGCGACCTGTTAACCAGCTGTCACTCATTCAATACACCCGTCTGTTTCTCAGTTCCCCAGCTTCTAAGTAGAAACCCTTCACCCGAGCCCACCAACCCTCTCTCTGTCCTCTATCTGATTCTGTTCTGCCAATTAGTGAATTCTATGGCAGTGAAGGACAAGTGCTCTATTACTTGTGAAGGTGAAGGACCATTAACTGATTAATACGGTGTATGCTGCATTGACATTCATCATGTATGCACCACACTGTAATTGTTTTGTGTGGATGTGTGGTTGGTGCTGATTCAGTGGGACAAGTACCTTTTTTTCCATTAACACGGTGCCAGCACCTTATCTGGTGCTACTGCCAAAAGGCTGGCACTGGCCCAGCTCTGCAAAATTACTGGTCAAGAAGTTTGAGCTACTGACATCATTGGCTAATGGAGGGGCCATGGCAAACAGATTCAAAGCTATGTCTAAAAGCAAGGAAAGGTCAAGCCAGCAGTGTCCTGTGGAATAAACCAACGTTTTGATGGCCCTATGGGAAGAGAAGCTGGAAGGGAGTGCGAGGAAGAACAAGGTGTATGAGGAGTTAAGAGCAACGCTGGAGATGGACGGCTTCAATAGTTCAATTCATAAACAAACTTAAATGCAAAGAAGGAATATAAACTAAAATTAACTAAATAAACTAAAATAGTATTCAGTAGAGTGCATATCTCTGCCAAGGTCAAACAGTCCCCTTATAAAACCACATTTAAATTCAGATACAGTTTTTCATTTGGGTCTGCAACAATGTCAACACTGAATTCCACACAAATATATTTTTTTTAAAACTGGATCCACTCGCTGATGCAGATACACAACCAAAACTTAATGGGTTCCTTCCTGACTCATACAGTGTCCTCCCCCCAAGTTTAGAAGAAATAGGCCCAGTAGTTTTTGGGAAATCCTGCAAACTAACAGTGATGAAACCATACTCTACTTGGTGGAGGTAAAAGTAACAGTCTGGTGTCGCCAGAAAGACATTCAACACAGACACACACACACACACACATGCATGCATATATTAAAATAAATCAGATAAACAGAAGAAAAAAAACATGGTATTAACCAATATCCTTCTCTGTGACACCATGATTGGATATTGACTAAATCTTTATTCCAAGAACTGAGTGAAATGGGTTTTTTCTCTCTTTCTTTTTTACTGCTTATCCCTGTCCTCATATCCGAAGATTGGCATTAAAAGGGCATGGGTGGAATTAAGTTGTCTGAGTGTCAGTGTTTGCATGTATTTTGGAGTGGAGGAGGGGTAACTTTCCAGTCCTAAGCTTATTTTGGAATTAGATAGCGAGAAGATTCCCTCAAAGGTTCCTATCAAATCCCTGTCATTTCTTCTTTGAACAGCTTAAGCCCCAAAGGTGTGTGGTTAGTTCGAAGCCGGCGCTGTCTCACTTCTCGAAGTGTTTGCTGCCTCTGTCTCTCTCTCCATCTATTTTGTCATTCGGGTTTTCCCACCTCTGTGTGTGTGCATCTTTCCAGCCCCCCCGCTGAGCTGCACATGTACTTAGAGTCAGACCACCCACTGCGTCCTTTCTCTGGGGCTGATGTCCACCGTTACAGCTGGCTGTTTTGTTGAGGGATGGAGAGATGAAGAGCGGAGAGAAATAATGACGGGAAGAGGGACAGAAAAGAAAAACACAGGTCCTTGCCTAGAGGATGAGGTTAAATATTTCCCTGTGGTTATTTCTTGAGGGAAATATGTTACTATATTAATAGAGAACAGGAAATTCTCTCAATAGAAGCAAAAATGAAAAGCTACATTATATAAAATTGTCAGAAATAAAAAAATATGTTTAGATAATTAAAGTATATTTCAGGATAAATTCATAAATCCACGAAACAACTTTGTTTTTACAGCATGCACGCTTCCCGGTTTTATTGTGTATGAGTCATTTTCTAACGGAGTGCAACATCTAAGAATAGGTTGAACAGAAGCACAGAAATAACTCATGGACGGAGAATCTATCACATGCAGACACCTACTAGCATTTCTTGTTTGAATGGTTTGACATAAAAACATCTATTTTTCTTTTGCTCTAATATATTATTACTTAATACATATACGTTTATATTTTTTTTTACAAAAACTGTTGATCTGTAAACTGCCACTGTTGCCTGGAAAGTGATCAAACAAGCTTTGGAAATCTGGACCAGATTTATAATGACAGCAAATGCATTGAATAGTTGCATTTCAGTACTTTATGTCATTTGATATGTGTATTTGGAAAATGCAGCACATTCTTTACACCACCACCAACACCAGTATTCAATTTATATCACAACCAGTTTGCTGCTCAGTCAAATAATTATTTTTTGATATTTATATTCTTGTGTGAGAGGGGAAAGCAGATGAAGCCATATTCCTTCACTTCAAAGCTACAGACAATAATTAATGCTCCATATGTCTACGTCCATCAGGCACCGTGGTAATAATCGGGTACATTTTAGCCTGTGTGCCTCCGTCTGTATGTGCGTCGCTGCATTAGAGTCCCAGTGAGGCTGTTTATTGTTAATCCAACTGCACATCACCATTCTATAAATAAAATGAATACAAACACACACAGGCACAAGCATGCACACACACACACACCTAATGGGAAATTCCTCACATGTAAACAAATACACACAGGCTACAAAGTCACTTAACACACACACACACACACACATAAACACAGAGCTGCACACACACACAGCCTTAAAAATTCCAAAGAGAAGTTTACTTTTCTCTCCAGCTTTGGCCTCGGGATTACTGGAACAGGAAAGCAAAGATGACAAAAAAGCCACAGATAGAGTAAGCACACAGTAGTGTGAGAAAGAAACGAGGGGCAGAAACAGGAAGTGGTATAATCAGGGGGGGACTAGACTCTGTCATCATGCGACATCAACTTATATTTACATGGCGGTCACAGGAGAAGGATTACTAAACCTGGATTCACCTCAGAGCAACTGTAAAATTAGATTTATTTGCAGATTAAGCATGTGTTCATATGATACAATCATTTTTGTTTATGTTGTATTTCATTCATTCTTTTTCCATGGGACATCTCCGATTTTTACAGTTTCGCAATATGGTGATATTTATACTAGAGTAGGATTCTGAAAGCAGACCATTTATTTTTAATTTAATAATAAATTCATTTTGCACTGGTATCCTTGTATCTTTTATTTAACCGATTCGTGGAGAGGCACTGGGGGTCAGACGAGTCCAATATGACTTGAAATAGATCCTCCATGGCAGCAGTGGTGGTGTTTGTGGGTGGTGGACAGGGCTTGTCCGACGGACACTGAGGGCTTCTGAGTCCACGCCTTCTTCACCTTCGTCTTCATCACCGCTTTGCGTTCTCACCCGCTCCACACAGGCGCACACAAACCGTCAACTTGTAAGGTAAGGCGCCAGTCATGCTTTTATTTTTATAAACTTGGTAGAGACACCAGCAGGAAATGTATCTTTTCTTTTTAAAGTCGCGTGTGAATCTCTGGGGCGCGCGTCTCCGTCACTCTCCAGCTGTGCGCGGCTTTTACGCAGGGAGCTGGAGCGCTGAAGCGCGCGTCCTGCGGACAAACGCGTTATTGGTGACGGCCTTAATGTTTCCAAATAATCCAGGATTATACGTGTTTCTTCAGTGACACCTCCCCACTCTGCTTTTCTTTCTCTCTCTCTCTCTTTCTCTCTGTGTCCGGGTACACACACCCACACACGCACACACACGCACACACGCATACGCCATTCTGCTATAATTATTTTTTGTACTCTGGACCTTTAATGAATTAAAGGTGTGGGGGTTTCAATGCTGTAAACCCACCTGTCTACTGGCTCACTATAAAGAACAGTGATAAACGCATGCTGGGATTTTCACTACTGAATAGATGAATGCTCTCTTGGTCCTTGATCCTTCAACCCAGATATTGCCCTTAATAAAAGACATGGCTGCTCCCATATATTTCTAGTGAACTTAGACAGCACCCTAAAGGCCAAATTAAAAGCACTGATATTCTTTAGCTTAGAAAAGGGCTACAGCAAAAAGGAAATAGGGGAATGTACAGCACTGAAATACAAAAATATGAATCATTACGTTCAATTGAGTTAAAAGTGATGTGAGGTGTGAGCAGCCACGGTGCTTTAACAATTGCAAAAAATGCAAAACAGTGTATGAAAATAGAACTTCTCAGTGGGAAAGTAGAGTAAAGACCATAATATCATTTATTATTTAATAAAATGTTCAAACAAGCTATATTTTAATACACTATAGTGCAGTGTCTGTTCGTAACCTGCCAGTTTGGAGTAGGCTGTTTACTTGACCTGTGGGGATCCTGGTTGCACTTCTCTTTCCGGAACTGTAAAAGTGACCTGCAGTAAAGCGGAGGGTAAAGAGCTGCTGCTGGACCCTAACCCTAACCCCCATCCCCAATTGGAGAATCAGCTATCATCACATCACTTAAGTTGATAAGTCCCACTGCTACAGAGTGATGGTTGCCTGTTTACACAAAGTTTATTCATATTGAATGTATTGCGAGTCCAAATCTCACCGAATTCAACACTGCGCTTCCTTGTTGCCGTAAAACAATATAAAGGAGGGAAGCTGATAAGATGAACGTTTTTTCGAGAAAATGCGAGTATCAGACAGACTTCTGGAATGAGAGAAGATAGATGAAGACTAATCATAGTGTTTGTGTGGACATATTTTCCCTCCCTAGGATTTTCTATGGCGACGGTCCCTCCGTACACGCACTTTGCCACTCTTCTTCTGCTGCTTCATTTCCTGGCTGCATCACCCGTCATTCAAGATGACCTGGTAATCAATACAAGTCATGGGAAAGTTCGAGGGAAGTTGCTTCCAGTGCTGGGTGGTAATGTCCGAGCATTTCTTGGGATTCCTTATGGAAAACCACCAGTAGGAAAACTGCGATTCAAAGCTCCAATGCCAGTAGAGAGATGGGAAGGGGTGAGAGACGCTATGGCATTCCCGAATTCTTGCTACCAGCTGCAGGATACAGCCTTTCCAGGTCGGATGCATGTTTACATCGATGGCATCTTTAAGTTGAAACGTTAAAACTGGTTTTGTGGTGTGTTTGTACCTGAATGACTAAAGTGTGACAAGACATCAACAGGGACAAAACCAGACAGGTGTAGTGCTGTAGGAGCACAAGGGAACAAATCCTGCCATGTTTATTTTTGTGAGGGAAAAGTGAGGGGAAATAATATTTGCATTGCACAGAACCAATTATATAACCCCATATGCATCCATACCAGGAGTGAAAGTGATTGCATTGCTTATTAATATATCTCAAACACTAATTAATCCTGGGAAAGAATTAAAACTGTTTGGAGAAGTGCCTTAAACACACCCATAAGCACTCATGCACCAACTGCAGGCATTCTCCCCCACCCAAGACATGGATTGGTGCTGGGTTATGGATACATTGCTATTTACAGACACTGCCACCTGTCAGGGGTTGTTTGGAAGCCAGCTACAACAAAAAAGAGAAATCATACTCCAAATATAGATTACAGCACACATATGGACAGGAGGCACTGACGTTAAACCATTTCTGCTGAGGACAATAGTGCCAGTTCAAAGGAAAAAACCAGAAAGAGATCAGCCTGATTATTTTTATGGCTTTCAGGGCCCTCTGAGAGCTCGTTGTCATTAATGGTTATATAAGTCAACTTATATTACATAATCACAACTATTGCTTGCAATAAAGCTTCACAATGAAGTTGAACATTAACTTATTACATATCTCAAAATGTGCCTAAAATGTACCTGTAAGGATCTATAGGAACATGCTTCTTCTTTCCAGGGTTTAAAGGTGCAGAGATGTGGAACCCCAACACTCCTCTGAATGAGGACTGTCTGTACCTAAATGTTTGGTCCCCACATGTCAATAAAACCCAGCCTCAGCCCCCGCCGCTGGCTCCTGTCCTTGTCTGGATCTACGGAGGCGGGTTTGCTCAAGGAACGTCCTCTCTGGACCTTTATGACGGCCGCTTCCTCACTAAATCTGAAGGTGTTGTTGTGGTGTCAATGAATTACAGGTAAGAAACTGAAAATACTGAAGTAAAACACACAGTTACTATGAATGTGGGCTTTAGCTTCAGTTGAATGCTGTGACCATCTCTCCTCATTCTTGTGATCATCAACGTCAGACTTGGAGCTTTTGGTTTCCTTTCTCTTCCTGACAACAACAACATCCGTGGCAACGCAGGTCTGCTGGACCAGCGCTTAGCCCTCCAATGGGTAGCCAATAATATTGCTGCTTTCGGAGGTGACCCTTCAAAGGTAAAGTGTGATTGTCTTCTCACATAAAATCAAGAAATCAGATTTTTTAAAAACTGTTTAGACAAATCATTAAAAAGTGGGGTAAGCACGTGTCAGAAATGACTGTTGACATTGGAACTCAAGACCAAAACAAACACGCCCCTCCTTTCACTGGTTCCTCAGAAACTTCACCCCCCACATTCATGAATGCACATTGGCAATACTGATCTCAAAAAGTTTAAATCAGCCACCAAAAACATTCGCAAAGTGCTCAACACAATACGAAACCAAAATTTGACTAATGTTCCCGACCTATCAAGCAAAAAGAGCACGACCTCTTCACCCTCCTCATCCCTTTTTACTTTAATTTCCAGTGGCTAACAGTTGTTGTTACACAGACCGTATATATCTAGCGGGCCGTGAGGGGATATAAGCAGAATTTGCCAAAAAGTGAATTGTTTTTAAATTGCTTACCCCATCCTAAAATATGAAGTGGTGTTTTGATGTGCTGTTGTTTCCAGGTGACTCTGTTTGGAGAGAGTGCTGGGTCAGCATCTGTGGGCCTTCACCTGCTGTCCCCAGGGAGCCATGCCCTTTTTCAAAGGGCCGTGATGGAGAGTGCCTCTCCCAATGCACCCTGGGCCACAACTAGCCAGACTGAGTCCTGGAACAGGTAGTTTACATATTATTCATTCATTTAGACAGCTTTAAAAATACAGACCCTTTATATGTTGATCTTTCTGCCCGGCCTTTAGTTCAAACTGAAATATTTTAACAGTTATCCGATGGATTGCCATTAAATTACAAACCACTTATATTCATGGCCCCCGGGGGATGAATCTACTGACTTTGGTAATCCCTTGACCTCTACCAGCTGGTCGAGGTTGACATTTTTTGACTTTTGGTGAAATACCTTGACGACTATTACATTTCAATGAATCTACATATGGCTATTTAAGGTAACCCAGAGTATGAATCCTGTTGACTTTTGTCACTGCTCAAAGTTTAGTGCCACCAGCCGGTCACATGTCTAATCATCCTGTGACACATCTCGCAGTCTGCTAGAAGGATTGGTCCTACGGCTGTGCAATATGTACTGCATTACCCTGGGTGTTGTTTTAACCATGTGCAAGTTCACATTGTTGATGGTATCGCTCCCTTTTGCAAAAACTGATAATACCTTGAGTCTGTCCACAGATATAGTAAGCGGCATTGCATGCAGAGCAATACAGTACATGGTTACTGGACCACAAGTTGCTAGCATAGCCATCTCAAAAATGCATGACTGAAGTTTAAAAATGACTGAACAGAAAAAAATGCATTATGACTAGAAAAAGAAACAGATGGCAAAACACTCATTACATTGCAAAACATATGGATGCTAATTAAAATGTTTGACAGCGATTGTTTCAAACAACCTTTGAATACTTAAGACGCACTATACACACTGCCAGGACGGAAATAATTCAGTCAAACAGATTTCCCTGTGTCTGATTTGCGTTGCCAAACAAGCAACCACTAATATCCTACTGATAAAAGGGAGTTGGTGCAATGCGAGAGATTTTTAAGGGATGCAAAAATATATTTTCGATTATCATTATTCAAGAAAACACCGAAAATAAGCAGAATATCAATTCTTGTCAAGTGACAAGCGAAACATCTTTACAATATATTTGCCGAAATATTTGGTTGAGACATTCATGTCACACAACACAATGTTGTTTTAATAAATTTGACAAGAATCATGACACATACCATATTCCACACAATACACACACATATTGTTCTCATTGTTTTCTGTTCTCTCAGACCTCACCCCTGGCCATCTTTCTCTCATTACTCTTTATCGCTGCTTTTAGTGATTATGTTGCTCCCTTTCACTGTCAATATCCAGGGCCTTGACGCTGGCAAAGTCACTGGGGTGTCCCACGGCCAACTCAGCTGAACTGGAAGCTTGTCTGCAGCAGGCTGACGCTGGGAAAATCACATCGCAGCAATATGATGTCCTCCCACAGGCTTCGGTCTTAGGCCTGCCCTTTGTTCCTGTTGTTGATAAGGACTTCCTACCAGATAAACCCGAAGTAGGCGAACTCGTTTGTACCTTTTCACTGTCTTATCTCCGATGAAGATAAACCCAGTCAATCGGTTTAGAAGGAGTGTAGTTTTGGTGGTGTGAAGGCATAACAACAATTAGATTAAAGCAGTTTATTGCTTTATTTACTCTTTGAAACCTGCCACACATGGAGACATATACTGAAATTTAATTGATATAATAATAATGTGATGCAACCTGCAGAAGAAGGAACCAAACATACTTCAACCAACCGTGGCCTAGTTTTACTCTATGAAATCTATGCTCACTGAGTAATTAACGCAGCATTAAAAAGCTAAAACAAACGCTGCGGTTGCATCTTGTAAAAGATCCTTAATTTGAAAAAAATCTCTTTGCTTCACAAACAACAAATCATCCTTTTTGTCTCTGTGCAGGTGCTGCTGAGAACCGGTAAACTCCCAAAGAAAGATGTGCTACTTGGTGTCAACAAAGACGAGGGGACATACTTCCTACTTTATGGAGTGCCTGGATTCAACATCACTGGTCAGAGTCTGATCACCAGGAATGAGTTCCTGCAGGGCGTGCCCATCATAATGTCAGACGCAAGTAAGGTTGTGAGAGAAGCCGCCATTCTCCAGTACACTGATTGGACGGATGAGAATAACAGGACGAAAAACCGGGACCTACTGGGTAGTCTGGTTGGAGACCAGCTTTTCAATTGTCCAGTGATTGAGTTTGCTCAAAGGTAAATTGTGTTTTCTCATTTAAATGATGTGGTTTGATTTTGAAGTTACATTTGTTACAAGTTACAATACCAGAAATCTACAGAGAAGGATTTAGTTATCTTTTTTTATCTATCTTACAGCAGTGAAGGGCTTAATAAGAATAAGAATAAGAAGAAATTTATTTGCACAGCACCTTTCATACAAGAAATGCTCAACGTTCTTTACATACAATATAGATACAAAATTATAAATATATAGATTAAATAATACATGTAAAAATGTAATTCAAATAAGAAGGCAAAAATATTTTAAGAAACATAAGAACATGTTAAAGTGATGTGACAAGGAAAGAAAAGGAAAATAATGGAGAAAAAATATTTTTTTTAAATTAAATTAAATTAAAATAATACTTAAAAGCAGAAAAGAAAGAAATTGATAAAAATATATATTTATAAGAGCGCAGGAGTGCGGGCAAGTGCAAGATCTAGTTAAAGCCTAGGCAAAGGGAACTGTTGTAAGTTTTCTTTTAAAGACGTCAGTCTGTTCCACAACTTTGGAGCATAGTTTACAAAAGCTGTGTCTACTTTCTTTCTGCTGTTGTCGGGAACCAATAGACTTGCTGCAGATGATCTCAGTGTTCTAGAGGGAACAAGTAACTTGGTCCTCGTTGTTTCAGAGCCATGTATGTGAGGAGGATAACCTTAAAGTAAATCCTGTTTGTGACAGACAGTCAGTGCAGAGCAGCCAAAACTGGACTAATGTGTTCTCTCCTCTTGATTCTGGTTAACAACCGAGCAGCAGAGTTCAGGATGAGCTGGAGTCTCTCTATTGTTTTCTTTGAGAAGCCTGTAAAAAGTGCATTACAGTATTTCAGTCAGCTGGAAATGAAGGCATGAATCAGCTTTTCAGCATCTGTCTGATTTATAAATGGCCGAACCTTTGCTAGGTTTCTAAGGTGGAAAAACGAGGTTTGGGCCTTGAAACCTGACACGTCTGATTTAATCCAAGGAGTTATCTGACCCAGATTATTTTCCATCGTTTCTCTTGTTGATTTTGAGGAAGACTGTTTTGTCCTCATCAAGCTTTGGGAAATTATTTCTCATCCATGTATTTATTGCTGAAAGACATTTAGTGATGGAGCACAGTGCGTTATCGTCATTCTGCTCAGCAGTGATCTCCAGTTGTGTATCATCTGCGTAACTATAGAAACCAACATTGTGCACTCTGATGATGGCATCCAGTGGCAGCATGTGTGTGACAGTAATAAATTAAAGGATAATTTCATTCAGATAAAATAAATTTAGATTTGACATATCTACAAAATTTGATTTTGTCTTGTTGTAAAATAAGTGTGTTAGAGAAATGTGAGGGGCTGCTTTAGTCGGGCCAAGCAGTAAATGAGCTTTCTGGTTCAGCTATGGGTTCGCCCCTATACTGGTGACTTTGTAATGAAAATCATTTTTGATGTATGTATGACACAAAAGGGTTAATTTGATATTTTCAGCTTTATTAGATAATTTGGCTGGTGGGGAACATACATTATTGACATTCAGGCTGGATTGACTCCTCTCGCTGGTCTGGGAGCTCCTGGGGATTTCCTGGGAGGACCTTCAGCCAGTCGCTCACAGCAGCAGTCATGAGAGTCATAGCATTAGCATTAAGGCTTAATTAGTTAATTAACTTAATTAACTGAGTCTCAGTTGCTCAATTTGTCTGAAGTTAAAAGGTTAATCCAGGAAAGTATGGTGGAAGCACTTCAACCAATATACAGTTGACATGGAAGAATATAAATATATTTCCAGTTTCTACAATTAATTCTACATAACGGTATGCTGACAATATTTTAATTCATTAGTACAAATCTGATCAAATTGGCACGTTTTCATACCATTATCAGAAAAACCATTAAATATCGCCCCGGAGAAATATCCCCTATATATATCTTAAATACCAAAATTTAATATTGCAGTTAATAAAAACAGAAAGAAAGCTACACATTCGAAACAATAAAAGCTGCTGAATTGAAAAAATAAATAAGTAAACAGAAAGTTACATAAAACGAAAACTATAATAACTCCGGTGCAATGCCCCGGTGAAGGGTAGTTTTGAGTCAGAGGCTCTTTTTAAAGTCTGGAGACTCCGGTGCAGGATTTATTATTCTACTCTTGCTTGGTTTCCTCATCAAGTCACAGCTGCCACTTTGAAATGACATCATCACAATATTAAAAATTTGACATTGCCAAATTGGGGTTTATAAAGCGTGTGCAGATTATGCTTTGTCCCTCCGATACTTTTCATTTTCAATTGTTGTTATTATTCCAGCACATAGAGCAGCTGTTTTATATTCTAGTATAGCAGGACAACAATATTGTCCATTTGTTTTCCAGGTACTCACAACATGGTGGCAAGACCTCCCTGTATTTGTTTGACCACCAGTCGTCCGTCAATCCTTGGCCAGCGTGGATGGGCGTGATGCACGGCTACGAGATTGAATTTGTCTTTGGAGTGCCTCTGAATGCGTCCCTGGGTTACACGAAGAATGAAGTGAACATGACTAAGAAGATTATGAAACACTGGGCCAACTTTGCCCGAACAGGGTACGCATAATCTGATAGTCTGATCGGTGGCTCCAACTGTGTGAGGGCCCTCATGACACAGCTGAACTGTGCTGATCGGCCTGTCTCTTTTGTCAGGGATCCAGGGATTGATGGAGCTAACTGGCCCACGTTCACCCCTCAGCAGCAGGGCTATGTGACTCTGAACTACAACCATCCAGAACACAGGACAATGATGAAGCCTCAAGAGTGCCAGCTGTGGAACAAATTAATACCTAGTCTACAGAGGGTCTCAGGTTAGACACACACAAACTCTCTCTGTGTCCTCTGCACACACACACACACACACACCGGATAGTTGTCTGTTGTAGGCGGCATTGCATAGAGGAAATGTGTGTCCAGGCTCGCTGCCCCTCCGCTTCCCCACAGTTCTGGAGGTCTGAGTGGGAGGAGAGGAGGGTCAGTCATCACTTCACTGGTCACTGATCCCAGGCTGAATAACACTCATACTCTCCTCCACTGAGCTCATTACACACACAGCCAGAGAATTTATAGTCACATACAACGCAATGTCAACTGCGTGGCCTCAATTTCCAGACCACAGAGTGTGCAGGGCACGAGATGCGTAGGTGTCGTGGATTTTGATCGCCACACTGTGTAAACGCTCTGTCGTACTGGTGAATGTTTGGTTGTGTAGAAGTTTGTACACGCATTACTTCACATGGTGAGCGGCGATCTCAAGATGCAGGTGTTTCACCAGACGTCTTTGTGAGCACATCAACTTACCGTGTATGCAGACGTCAGTGTCTTTAAGTTTAGGCATAGCCAGTTATTTTCCAGATTTTTTAATGACTACATTTACTCCAACTACAGTTTACAGATTTACGCAACACCGTTTGAGAAGGAAACACACAAACACACGGCTATACATTCAACTTTGTGTAAGATGGCAAAATAATGTTAGAGTCAATTGAGATGCCTAAAATCTCTGTGTCTTCTTCTCTCTCCACAGATGATCTCCAGTCTTGTGTACATGCAAATGGGATTATAGTCTGCTGTAATTACAGATTCCTTCTCATTTTACTGGTTACTGCTTTACTGGTTTTCTAGAGGGAAGAGAACTCTCTTTCGTACACGTTTAATGAATATAAAAAATTGTCCATAAAAAAGAAGGAACAAAACTGGGTCTCTACTACTGTTGTAAATCATTTATTTGATTAGTGCATTATTTGTCCATAATAATTAGATTGTATTCATATTTTTCATCATCATTGAACATTATTAAATGGTCTGTATATATAAAATGGTCTGTACTTATATAGCGCTCTTCTATTCTTGATGACCACTCAAAGCGCTCTACAGTACAGGTTTTTTGGGCCATCCAACCATTCAGACACAGACTCATTCAGTTCAGTATCTTGCCCAAGGACACTTCGTCATGCAGATGGGGAAGACTGGAATCGAGCCACTGACCTTTTGGTTAGAGGGCGACCGCTTTTAACCCCCAGAATCACAGCCGCCCTTAATGCAGTAATAAATGCAGTAATAAATAAGAGGGATTTCAATGTTGCAGTTGGTTGTGGTGGGATAATTTTTACCAATTTGTTCAAACTGTTGGGAATATTATTCTGTAATAATCACATCTTTTGTAAGTTAAAAGCATCCACTAGCAGTTAAACAAAAGCTAGGTGGAATACAAAGGTGCATTATTTCACAATAAAATGGAGAATGTCTGAAATTGCAATACTCACATTAAGTACAAATACTTCAAACTTAAACTCCAAAATACTTACATATGATATTTAAGTGTTGCTTTCCACAACTGATTGGAATGTGTGGTTTAGTTAAAGGAATATTTTAGCTTGAACTCAATCTAAGACAATGCTGACAAATGTTTTTTTTTTAATGTTGGAATTTAATTTTCAAGGCCTCATGTTCATTTGCCGTCTTTTGTCTTGCTTGTTCATGTCTTTCTTTCAAGCATGTGCATGTAAATGGAACGTCAATGTGACACAATCGGGGATGCTCTGGATTTGTATGTTTTATTGCACTGATCATTAAAGGCCATGTATTGATCATTTAAGATCTGGATATGCCATTGATTTACTCCTGTGTTTTATTTCGACCAAGTAGGTTATTTTCATTTATTGTGATTTTATTTTTTTATCTGATAGAAATTCACAAACACTCTTCTTTAAACACACAATTATCTTGATCTTACTTCCTGTTGTTTGTTTGTGGGTTCATTATTTCAAGGATAAGCATACGGCAGCTCATTAAGAAATTATTTTTCGTTTGACTTTTTATAAACAGACATTGTCTGAGATGTGTGGCCAGTGTCTTGTGACAGTCACTCCAGTCACACACACACACAGCACACACAGCACACACACAAACACTTATTTGCAGTGTCAATGGCAAACAATCTCACAGCTCCCATTAGCACTCACTGAATGATATTTACTCTTGTCATCATACGTGTTTAACAGTCGAGCATACTGTGTTATTGCTTATAATTCTGACTCTGAAGACAGTAATGAGATAATAAACACTGTCGCCTTGCAAAGGTCAGGGCGTTGATTTGAAAAAAGCGACTGAGAGAGAAGAGCTGGAGAGAAATGAACAGCTATTTAAAAACCTTGAGTAATGCATCAAAATGTATGTTTGTTTTTTTCTTCTTTCCAGTTGAAGATGAACTTGATAAATGTCAAGCTATTTATTTCTAACAAACGCACACACTCCCATACACAAACTTGTACTTTTATTACCGTTACTATACCTTCATTCGGAGGAACGTGCATTGGACCACGTTTTCTTTCCTTCTCAACACAAGGCAGGGCGCGGCAGATGGGGGGGGCCTACACTGAGCCTTGGTTTGCTTCAGATTTACTGCAGTTAATTGTGGCCAAGTGCTTGTTGTGGAAACTATTGTATCTCTCTGAGTCAGTCTAGACCTGCTACATAGGTCAGTCTAGACCTGGTCCACAGGTCAGTCTAGGGCTGCTCCATAAGTCAGTCTAGACCTGCTCCATAAGTCAGTCTAGACCTGCTCCATAAGTCAGTCTAGACCTGCTCCATAAGTCAGTCTAGACCTGCTCCATAAGTCAGTCTAGAGCTGCTCCATAAGTCAGTCTAGACCTGCTCCATAAGTCAGTCTAGACCTGCTCCATAAGTCAGTCTAGACCTGCTCCATAAGTCAGTCTAGACCTGCTCCATAAGTCAGTCTAGACCTGCTCCATAAGTCAGTCTAGAGCTGCTCCATAAGTCAGTCTAGACCTGCTCCATAAGTCAGTCTAGACCTGCTCCATAAGTCAGTCTAGACCTGCTCCATAAGTCAATCTAGACCTGCTCCATAAGTCAGTCTAGAGCTGCTCCATAAGTCAGTCTAGACCTGCTCCACAAGTCAATCTAGACCTGCTCCACAAGTCAATCTAGACCTGCTCCATAAGTCAGTCTAGACCTGCTCCATAAGTCAGTCTAGACCTGCTCCATAAGTCAGTCTAGACCTGCTCCATAAGTCAGTCTAGAGCTGCTCCATAAGTCAGTCTAGACCTGCTCCATAAGTCAGTCTAGACCTGCTCCATAAGTCAGTCTAGACCTGCTCCATAAGTCAGTCTAGACCTGCTCCATAAGTCAATCCAGACCTGCTCCATAAGTCAGTCTAGAGCTGCTCCATAAGTCAGTCTAGACCTGCTCCACAAGTCAATCTAGACCTGCTCCACAAGTCAATCTAGACCTGCTCCATAAGTCAGTCTAGACCTGCTCCATAAGTCAGTCTAGACCTGCTCCATAAGTCAATATAGACCTGCTCCACAAGTCAATCTAGACCTGCTCCATAAGTAAGTCTAGACCTGCTCCATAAGTCAGTCTAGACCTGCTCCATAAGTCAGTCTAGACCTGCTCCATAAGTCAGTCTAGACCTGCTCCATAAGTCAATCTAGACCTGCTCCATAAGTAAGTCTAGACCTGCTCCATAAGTCAGTCTAGACCTGGTCCATAAGTCAGTCTAGACCTGCTCCACAAGTGCCATGAGATAACTTCTGTTTGGATTCGGCACCATATAAATAAAACTGACTTGTCTTGCATGGTAAGTTCAGAATGCTCTTAACTACTTGACCTTTTAAAGTGACTGTTGTAGCTTGAAGCTTATGTCTGTCGATGGTAAAAGGAAAGAATGAAAGTAATGTAGTTATACTGCGAGCAGCATATTTAGTAAAGACAATTTTCTTTCTGCTACATTTTTGTTGAGATGATACGTAAAAAAGATCCAGTGAAGGACAGAAGAAGTGTGCTCAGGTTAAATATTATATGAATATATAAATACGAATTGAAGGGCACTCAGTCGAGTACATACCTCTGTCAAGGCCCAACGATTGTACCCTTGATTACCTGTGTATGATATTTTCTATTTATTTTTCTATTTTCATTTATATATTTTATTATTCTTATATTTTATGTTATGCACTTCGGTCAGCTGTGTTGACCAGGTGTATTTTTTAAAACATGCTATAAAGAAAAAGTGACTTGACTGCATCTAGTTGTTACAGTGAATAGTCTAAAAAGAAAAAAGGGAGTGATCTGATAACCTTAATGATTTTGTTTTCTAAAAGATAATTAAAGAAAGTGAAAAATAAATTCCAAAATATTCCCCTTGATCCACATCTCCACCCAAATTTCTCCACCTAGTGTGTTGAAAATCGATTTTGGTTTTTTTGTGTAACTCTGCTGACAAATAACCCAACCAACAAACAAACCTACAAACAGACATATAGGTGAAAACATAACCTCCTTGGTGAAGGTAATCACTAATAAATTACACTTTTAAGTGAAGAATGGTTGCTTCAGTGACAATATTGATATGATGACGTTTAATGAGTATAATACCATGTTCACCATCTTTGGCTTTTTTATTGGACAAATATAAATTTTGACCAGTTGTATTGTTGTATGACACATTTGAAACCAATCAGTTATTGTTTTAAACTGGAAGTGTGACTGGCACGCCACTAGCATGGCTAAAAAACAAAAGTATACAGTCAACCTACATTACGTAGTTTGTTAATCAGTGTTATTCTGGGACTGTCCATATGTTGACATTAGTTATATATATAGCATTTAAAACATCATCATCTTTTCTTTCCTAATTGAAGTGAAGCTCTCTGTTCACACTCTACTGGATGACTCAAGCCACTCATACATCCTGTGTTGTTTGAGGGTTTTTGATTTGATGCGTTCACAGCTCATCATGACTGTGAATGATAAACAGCTGCCTCACACAAGGTTAGTTGTTTTGACTTGTGTCAGCGCCACAGTTTGGTTCTCAGACATGACACTTTGAGACAGATGTCACGGGGTGAGCTGTGATTAATGCACATGACAGCGACAGCTTCATTAATCAAGAGAACACCTCCCACTGAGTGTCATGTGAAATTACTATTACCAACCCCCGGTCTTTTTCAGGGCTGAACACACTGTCAAAAGAATGGCAACGACTCGATGTGAGGCACTAACATTTGTTTCACGAGACAGGGAAGTGCGGCGAGTTTCCATGAAAGAACCTGTGGTGGCCTTCATTTGTCATAGAAACTCAAAAGGTGTTTAGTTTGTCCAGTCCGGGCTACTGTAAAAAAAACTTGGCGGCCTCCGTAGTGAGGACCCGCTGCCAATGTAAATATAAAGTATTTAAATATAAAGGGTCCATTCTAGGGTAAAGAAAACAACAATTCATACAATTTAGATGAAACACACAAGTGAAAACATCACTAGAATTATTTTATATTCAATTTCTGCCAATAGATCCCTTTCACCTAAATCTTACACACTGGACCTTTAAAGTCAACTGTCTTTTTTAATAAAATGAGACATGAAAATATTCAATGGCTACAGGACACAAATTATTTGCCTGATTCAATTAAATTGGATGAGAAGTATCGGTTAAATACAGATATGATGCCTTATCTTGTCCCTCTGTACTTCATGTGATATTTGTGATTTACTAGAGAATTTCTATTCATTCAGAATTGGTTAATGAATTCGTTTTTTCCTGTGCCCTGATGCGGTCTCCATGCAATAAGACATTCAATATGTATTCATCTTAGCTGGATCATTATTTGGCACAATCTCTTTTCTCTTATCAAAAATATATCATTATGACTTCCTGACCCTTTCAATATGTCATTATAATCTTTTTGGGATTTTTTATTATAATTTTTTCTCCTCTAGCACCCATATTATGGTTGATAAGTCCACATGCATCTGCTCTCTGATATTTCCTGTGTTCTTGAACAAGGATGAAACAGTGTCTTTACAAAGCATCTCGTAACTTGTCGTGCCCCACATCCTTCTGGGAATCTTGATACATGTGCTGGCTCTGATGATTTACTTGATTTCTGGTCCAACAAAAGGAAAAATGAGAGCAGAGGGAAAAATATAGATAAGAAAAGAAGAATGTTTAATAATATACATATTCGAACACACATAATTAAGAAAAACAGCATATAACTGGCGTTTAACGTGGGTGATGAAATGTTTTCCTTAGCCGCGAAGTTAAAATGCAAAGTAAATAAAAACACAGCAGATGCAGGGGTTTGGTAATCTCGCACTTTTTTTCAAAAGAAGCAATTTCGTTCCGTGGACATTTATAATTTAAGCTACTCATATATTATCAACAACCTGAATCACATAAACCTCAAACTATCTCAAAACAGATTCTACAGGACAGATGGAAACCTTGTTTTTCTTTTCTTAGCAATTCAGTCCCATTGACTGTATCTTCCATCAAAACCTTCTTCAGCATGCGTAGCCATGCCCATGAAAAACTGCAACCAACAGTGAGAGATGTCCGCAACATCCCCTGGAGTTAAACCAGAGAACGCTCTTTAACACCATGGCAGAGTGAGAATGAGTCTGACCTCGGCTGTCAGTGGAGACGGAGACGCCCATCATTCAAATGAGACAGGCGATTAGGGGGGAAGGACAAATCACGACAGCTGAAGAGAAACAGAAAGAAAAAGAAGAGAGGTACGGGAAGAGACGGACCCGGGCTGCAGTTATGTGGGAGAAGAGAAAAATGATGGAACACAGCAGCAGTTGGGGAAAGGTTTCGACACTGAAGGGTAAATAAACCCTTGCGCAGTTAAACGACTGGGCTACTTAGAGGATATAAACAGGAAATGCAATTGATAAAAAAGAAGGAGGATTTCCCTCAGAACAAGAACAATAAACAGAAAAGTCCGGGAGGAGTGAGGCAGAGAGAAGAAAAATGCTTAAAAGTCACGGAGAGAAGGTAATGAAAGACTAAAAACTTTCAAAATGAGAACGGATTTAGTGACACTGAATGATACAAGGAGAGGCAGCCGGCTTTCATCAGGCTACTGATGAGTGGAAGCGGAGGAATATAATAGCATCATTCCATGGAAATTGAAAAAGGTCCTGGAAATGTTCTTTGAAATCACATTTACGCTCAGTGTGTGGTTTATCACGGGGCACGGGGATCATTTTTAGCTGTGGAGAAGCAAAAAATAAACACAACCTTGTAGGGAAGCAGACTTCAACTTTTCTTTCGCCACAGTTCCTCCCTCATTCACTCTGAATGATAAACACTCACAACTTAAATGTTGAGAAAACTACTGTATTGCTGTAGTGTGATGCTTGGGGGAGTAAACAGTACTTCTGCAGCAGTACGGGACAATTAGGTCGAGGTGGATGTGCAGATATATTTACAGTTAAGTTACTTTGAGTTTATGTTTTTGAAAGATACAGTTTAAAATGGCAGAGCCCGGACTTTTTCTGAATGGTGCTGAATTTACAGCTGACTAATAGAAAATATGTATATAAGTGCTACATGTGAGGAAATAACACTCAATTCGTCCTTTTTCTTAAGTTTCACATTTTTGTGTGTATGCCAGGATTTGGTGATTCGAACAAATGACAGCTCCCACCTTCAAATTCGAAGGTGGACCGACACAACCATGGTCTGGGCCCACCTTCTTTAAGCAGTATGTACGCGACGGGACACGTGATGCATTGTTACCTCCTGCTAGTTCAATCAATCAATCAATAAATCAAATTCTCTTTGTATAGCCCGTATTCACCCATCACAATTTGTCTCATAGATCAACAAGGTGCGACATCCTCTGTCCTTGGAATCGATTCAGTTTGATCATCAATTCCAATTAATGTCAGGGACCAAAGTGTTCCCTGCAAACAATATGATAAAAAACATTTTTGGTAGAGCATGCAGGAGGCAGGATATGCCGTATAAATTCTGCTGTGCAAGCAAATTAGTTTACGGCAAATTAACATTGGTGTTGGCCCTTATCATCATCTCAGTGTGTTTCCAAGTTGACATCTTCGTCTGAATCTTCTACGTGTATTGCATCTCTTTTTTCATCAGGAACTATTTGCATTCTTTCAGTTTCGCATCCGTTGCATTTTTAGAAACCAAATTAACTCGCCCAATTGCTCGCGGGCATTTAAGTTCTGCAAATTGTCTGCAGCAACTGACTCTGACATTTGTGTTCTCGAATTCAGCTCCTCAGGAAAATATCAGGAAAATGGCACCTCACAGTATTTATGATGGAACATATGTTAAGTGAGATGTGACTGTTAGTGTGTTCGAACTCTTAGTGGACCTGCAGTGTGCTACAGCCCTGTAACACTTACTCTACATATATATATTTCCCTGTGTGGAGACGCTGTGGGTGCAATGCACTGCAGGACAGACATGGGAGGACATGGGCCAGACCAGATGACGTCAGCTGATGTGACTCCGTTGTGATTATGCGACGCCGCCACGCTGGAGTCTTGCAGTCTGCTGTGCTAATTACTGAGTAAATCAAAGTTCATCACATGTGAACTGTGTGCTAATGTGCAGTACAGAACATTCCCTGGTTTTTAATTCACCACGCAGGGATTTTAAGCAGAAGCGAGCCAAGCAAAACAAAAAGGTGATTCTGTGATGTGAATCTGGAAAAGGAGTCGTGCGTTCTATCATACATCTTAAATTGCTTTTTGCTTTACGTAATTTCTATTGGTGGAAATTAGTTTTTCTCCCTACGCCGGAGGGAAGTCGACTTTCTCTGCTCCTCTCTGCATCTCCGGCATAATGAGAATAGATGACGGTGTGTGTCGCTGAGGGGCACGCAGGGATAAATAAACTGATAAAAGGGAAGAAGTGACCTTGTCTATTGTCCCTGAATGACGAGTGAAGGTGAGGGAGGCACTAATCGTCATGTGCAGGATGAAGAGGTGAACACGGTGATGGAGTGGAAGCGTGCTGGAGGTTTAAAGTCAACTTTGCACCCCAATAACCAATCATCAGTTTGGTAGAGAAAATTATCTGAGCATGTTCTCTGCTTATTTCAGCCAGTAACAGCAGCAACGTACCTTATCATTTGGGTAGCAGTGCTGAAGGGGTTTCAGATTCTAGATTAAATCTGGAGTAAATTTACTGCAGTGTTCCATTGGTTCATATTCTGTGATAAACACTGCAGCCTCTCGTGTCTGCTCACTGAGTGTAAGGTTTAAGCTTTGATAAATCCATGCATGATCAATAGATAGATTGTAGTTAGACGCTGTCCCATTTTAAATGTTAATGCCCAGCGTTTTAGATATAGTAGGAACAAGGGTTATTCTAACTTCCTCATTTTATACTCCAATGGTGCTACTCCCTGTAAGTGATAGTGGGCTGTGTAGAGCACTTGTACCAACCCAATGATGCAGCATGCACAAAGAATGGTTATCTTTTATTCTCGCACCGGAGTGAATTGTATGAAATAGGGAAGGCATTCAGTCTGATTTTACTCCTGTGATGTTCTGCCCTCATGAAGTCTCCGTTTCAGTACATTTTTCCCCTTGTACTTCAACATTGCTGATGTTGCAGTGCAGTCACATTAGCCGTGTGATCTGATTACAGCATCTAACCTCAGTACTTTTTAAGAACAACACACAAAATTAAACTAAATATTAACAGGAAATATTTGGAATGCTAATATTTGATTCAATGGTGACCTATAACTCTGATCCATCCATTTTCTATTCAGCTTTTTTCTGGCTCTGTCGAGGATGTGGAGCCTCTCCCAGTTTGTGTTTTGTCAAGTTGTCTGTCTATCACCAGATTATCGCTCATACAAACGAGTCTAGTCGCACAACTCATTTTGTTGTGCACATTTTCTATTATTGTAAAATAAAACTGCAATGAAAGAGCAGAAATGTTGTTAAAAAAACTTGAAACATGGCAAACAATGTTTTATATGTAGCAGAGGTGGAAAGTTTTGGAAGAAAAAAGAAAGTGACAAAGAGCAAAGAAAACAGA
This sequence comes from Hippoglossus hippoglossus, assembly GCF_009819705.1. Classification (NCBI taxonomy): domain Eukaryota; kingdom Metazoa; phylum Chordata; class Actinopteri; order Pleuronectiformes; family Pleuronectidae; genus Hippoglossus; species Hippoglossus hippoglossus. The sequence goes on along the minus strand of NC_047163.1, from coordinate 14,907,946 downwards.
CTTAGTGAGGAGACGTGAAGCATGTAATTTAAACATCTACTGTTGCTTTTGCTCCATGAGAGAATGGAAAGAGCATCAAATGAACACACTATATATGTGTGGACCAATAAAGAAACTTTAACCTCTAGTATGAATCATGAAACAAACATAAATGTCATATTTCAATCACTCATGAGTTTCAACTCTCATCAAAATGGACTCCTCTTCTTCTGCACTGGTTTATTGACACAAGTCTCAACAGTTGTTTATCTCATTGAGCCGACATCCTAATATTTGCACATTACCAGGGGTTGCAAATGTGCTTAAATTTGCATTGTCTTTCGCTGATTTTCTGTAAATCAGGTTAAAAGTTAAACAGATTTATCATGCTGAATGTTAGAGCAAAGGCCAGTTCAAATCTTTTTAGTAAGGGCTTATCAACTGTGTCTGGGAGAAAAAGATGACACTTAAAGAACAATTTAAAGTCTGAAATACAAACCAAAAGTGTTTGCTGTAGCTATAGCGCTGAATAATTTTGCTGCTGGAGTACTATTGCTTCCCTGAGATGCTGTTTGAAGCTGTAGCGAAGCTGTTTTTGCTGCCGTGGTTCTAACCTCTTTCCGCATTTACGATGCAAAGAGCCGCACGCTTGACTCGACGCTGACTCCCCTCGCTTCAAAGCAGCGCTTTCCTTTTTCAAGTGCCGAGTGAGGGAAAGCATCTTTAAATCTAACAAAAGGAGATAAAAATGCAACCATAGCATCTTCTAAATCAAACACATGCTCGCTTCTTCCATCAAAAATGTGGAAACTTTCATTCAACTCGCCGGGGAATTGAGTTGAAGAGTTAAAGAGTTGTTTATAACCAGGTCTCAGCGCTGTTTTGTGTTTACGTCTCTACAGGGATTCACTTATTAGCAGCTCTAATTCAAGGTAAACTCGGTTGATTACAGTGTCACCCTCTAATGTGTCTTGCTCTTTTGTTCACTGCAAGAACGAATCTACTTAAATCAGAGCAGCCATGCAGTGCTCAAACCCCTTAAAGATGTTTTTCATTTGATCCTCTCAATAAATAATGTGATATATGGATTTCAAAAAACAAACAAACGTGCACTCCTCTTCATCACTCCATCCTCTCCTCTCCTCTCGGTGCATTGCTTTTGCCAAGCGCCTTAGCGTTGAGCTGCTCTCTTTTCAATACCGTTGATTAAAAATGTCTGATGCATCAACACGACTAAGCTGATTACAGATTTAGTTTCCCTGAGCAAAGGTTCCCAAAGAGTGCTGGCGAAAAGTGGTAAAAAAGGGAGGAATAATAGAACACATGGAGTCATAGCAACTGAATTGTGTGTGAGTGTCTGAGGGAGCATGCTCTCTGTGTATCTGCGAGCTGATTTGAGTGTGACTGAATATGAAGTGTGTAATTTTAAGAAGCAAACCTCTCAGGAAGGAGGAGGTGAAAAGACGTGTGGGTGGGTGTGTATACCCATTTTTCTTACCTCTTGAGGACCTTTTCCAGTATGAAAAATGACCTTGTCAGGACCAGTAGACCTCATGGGGACAATATACTGGTCCTAAAACATCATTTCTGAAGTCCTGGTTAAAGCAACTAGGTAGTTTTTTATACTGTAAAATAACAGCTTCAAAATCATTTTGAAGGTTCACAAACCTGTTATGTAGTATAGCATGTGTGTCACTGCAAAGGTGCTCCCTTGACGCCTGAAACTGCACTTTGCAACTCCTGTGTAGCGTGCTGGAACTTTGAGACCTGCTTCACGGCATACGTCGCACACAAACAACCAGAGCCGGAGCTAACAGCTAGCTATAAGAAACAACCAGCTCGCCATTCGCAGTGTGGACACCATGACAGAGCCACTGAAGAAACCAAAGAGGGCATTGTTGGTGGTAAGAAACTGAACAAGAGTGAATATCGGAGCATTTTTCACTCGTTGGCGAGAGCTAAGAGAGGCCATAGAAAGCAGGACAGATGCCGACCTTGGTGTTGTCAGCGTTGTTACTATTGAAGAAGTAAGTCATAACCTTTGCTTGCTTTGTCCTGTGCTGTTGTGTTTGCTTGGCGTTGGACTGTGGAGGTGAAGCCAGGTAAACCCATTTCGAGGTTTAACTGGCAAGTTAGCCAAAACAATACGGTGTCAGTTCTTCGGCTGTTGTGGTTTGGTTTCTTCTCCTTCAGCTTGTCAACATATGCACATACGTACAGCTGTGTGGAAGGGCGAGGCTAAGACCACAACTCTGATTTACGACAGTGAGTTACACATCCCGTCTGTAGGGGGAGCATGAGAAGAGTCAAGAGCAAATATGCCCTTTTGTCACTTTAAGGTTGAGGGTAAGATGGTTATTTTGCTGAGGTTAAGGTTCGGCATGAATTGGCCATGGTTAAGTTCAGGGATACAGTTTTGGAGAGGCTGTACATTGAATAAAAAGCCGTGCTGTGTCCTAACGAGGATAGATGTGCAAAGCCCTTTTCTGAGATGTAGAAACTATACGACTCTCTTTTATGCGGCTTTCTCACTAACTCCCTGGTGCACCTGGGTCACCTGGCTTGAAACATCCTTTATCCAAAGCTCTATCAGTAGGTCACTTAGTAACCCAACAGTCTAAAATCATCCAGATTATAGAATTGCATCTTTCCTAGTTTTGTACCAACCATCTTCTGGGACACCTGATAAAAGACTGTCATACTTTGTTCACAGACTATCACACACCTCTGGCCCTCTGGCTAAAGAGGTTGGTAACAGTAAGAATCAGTAAGCTCTGCCCTGAAGCTGTGTGCACCCTGGTGCCCACTCCAAACTGAGGAGAACAGATGTTGCCGATAGAAAATGGTTTGGGAAATAATCGGACCTATTTTACCACACAAGCTTTGACTCCAAAAAAAGAAAACAAAAAAGCCGTGCCTTTTAACTGGTGGTGCAGATAAATGTCAGATTATTTTAGAGGTCATAATTTATTGTGATTGGTGTAATAAAGATTAAGGTTCAAACTTTCCCCCAAAAACATCTCAGCTGTTGTCCCTTCTCTGCCCTGAGCATGAGACACGTTGATAGGCTTTGTTTTCTACAACGGACTTGGTACTGCAAATGACCCGTAGCAAGAAGAAAGAAATTACGTTCACGCCGTTGTTATAATAAACCGCTGAATGCCGTCGACGTCAGCCTCCTAGTCATTTTGGTACCTTGAGGCGATGCATTGGCATGACATCACAGATCCCGTCACTCCTACCCGTCTATGCTGCATTGTTTTCCTCTCCGTGATCGCAAACGCTGGAAAGAATTCAATATTCCGCCTAAAGCAGGGGGGAAGATTATCGAACCCTAGAAAATAATGATTTGTGTAAAGCTGAAATGTTTTTTTATCATGCAGAACGCATTCACAAGTCGTGGCTTGATTGCCTCAGACTTTCTAAGATGTGTTTGAGTGGGGAGTGGATATGGGCTACACTAGCTGTGACGTAAAGGTTTTTAGTCTGTGAGGACAACTTGCACAGTGTGTGCAGAGTAGCCTACATCAACAAAAAAGTCTAGATCATTTGTTATTTATAGAAACTAATAAAACTAAGGGTTATAAAAAAAAAAACACCATCCCAGCATAATAATGCCCTGTCAACAGAATTTAGAAAATAAATGGACAGAGGGAAATGGATGAGGATAAAGGTGAATATGTATTTGAGAAGGATTTGGCTGTAGAGTGTGAACTTGTGTGAGGATGAAAGTAGAGTTTTGTGGTTTGTAAATTGGGAGTAAAGAAGCAGGGACGCAATATATTAAAAATGTTGTAAAACCGGAATATTACATTTGCCCAATAAACATAAAGTTGCAAAAGATACAATTTCCAAGGAAAAGCTTCTCAAGTTGTTGGGATAAAATATTGTTCTTGAAACTGTTGTATACATGCCAGTAATAGCTGTGGAGCCGTGTTTCATTAGATGAGTCTGTTACACAAGATACGAGTCACTGCCTGGTATTTATTTGAAAAGGGTAATGGTTATCAATTACTTATGGTATTATTCAAAAGTTAATACAACAGAAGTGGTGGGATGTACATCACTTCCTGTGCAGTTCTTGGTGAATCATTCAAAGAGGTACAGTCAGTAGTACGCACAAGCTTATCCAACAATCAGTTAGGATGCAGCTACGATAAACATGCAACTAAATGTGTTTCATACAGTTTGATAGTAAATGAAATAAAACAAATGTGCAATAAAATATCATATTTAATATTTAATATGTCGTGGAATTCAGACTCCTATTCTGCAACCAATTAAATAATATTGTGATGAATCAGCTCACACTAAATAATGGTGGTGATTATAAAAATATCGGGATTTATTTTTAATGCTGCCCATTTATTGTATATCAAATTTTATATATTCTCCAAGGAAGTAGTTCATCGTCTTAAAATAGTGACTGACTCTGCGTCCACAGTGCACAGGGGTTGTGTGCTCTCACAATCATCTAAGAATATTACCTTTATATCTGTGTTACTGTTTGAAACACTTAGATATCTGTTAACAACTCAGAAGGGTGGGTTGAGGCACATAAATAAACGTTTGTGGGTGAGACTTGGAATAGCTGTGTGGGTCAGAAGATCCGCAGCGGAATGGTGTGCGAGTGATGTCACTCTGCGTGGATGTGTTGTGTTGTGAGCGCGCCGACACAGGGGTTAATGATTAAAATACATACACGCAGTGTTTTAAAACAAACAGCACTTACAGCTGTAACAACAAGTGTTTAATGTGTTTCCGTGTGAGATTGAACCAGCCAGTGTGTGTTTATGTGCATAAATGGTTCATAGTGGACTGCTGATCAACAGTTTCCAGGAAAAAGATGGTTTTAAAACATTTTATCTAGAGGATTTACTTCACTCTAGTTTTAACATTTAAAAAATATAAAATGTGACTCGACAATGGAAAAACTACAGAACTATACTTGGTTTAAAACAATGCTTTCCATTTGTCACCTATGTAACTGTGCATTCCCCTTACCTAAGATTTGCATTTGATATTGACGAATAAACGTTCTTATTGGTCTCGTCTGAAGAAATGAAGCAAACAGTCAAGAAACTGATGACCTGTGTGTTCGTTCACTGTTGAGTTTTTCTGAAATAAAGAACAACAGTGACACGATTTAAACTGTACACTTAAAACGGTATATAGTCCTGTAGTAACCCAAACGCTGTGGGAATAAAGTGATGCTCTGTTGTGACCCTTCTGGTGAAGGGCAACAACATCAAACCTTAACCTAAATCAGCACTCACACCAGCAGTATGATTGAAAAGTTTTGGAGCAATAAATCTTTATATATATATATATTTAAAGTATGTATCTAGTGTCAAGTATCGCTAATTTTTGTAAGGATTCATCAAGACATTTTCATGCAGCCACTTTCTGGTGTGATTTCCATACAAAGACGTGCAACTTTGCTTGGCTCGCATAAGCTCATGAAGAATTTCCTCCAAGTTTGGCCGTTGTTAAGCATTGAATATTATCCCTAAACTTTAAACCAGTGGCAACCATCGCCAACTGTCATGTCATAGAGCTCTGATGTGAACTAACTTAGATAAGTTATTTCAATGCAAAACCCATTCTGATAATACAATGGGAATCAAACAGAGTGTGATGGACATGCAGGAGTAACTTTGACAGAAAACATACAATAAGAGTGTGTGTGTGTGTGTGTGTGTGTGTGTGTGTGTGTGTGTGTGTGTGTGTGTCTGTGTGTGCAATGCATGATTGGAGGGAGCAGACAGGTAAAGACGATGCAGTGAAAGAAGCAAATATTAATCACAAACTGTCAAAGGCACTAACACATGGGCCACCTCAATAGAACTGCACACACGTACTTACATGTATAGTACATAGTCGCACAGTACTTATATATGTATGGACACTTGCTTATATTTACAATCACACGCGGTACACATTGTTCTCGGCGGGGCACATTAGGCTTCATCAGAAAAAGAACAGAGCAATAACAGTTCATTTATTTTCAATCTGTTAGTGACATCAAGAGCTAAACTTGTATTCGACTTCACTGCTGGTTCCAACCCTGATGTGGAACTGAAGCCACATGTAATCAGTCAAAGACACTGGGTGACAGGGTGAATTAGAGCTATAGAGGGAGGAGAGATTACATAAACGGACTAGAATTACTGCCTTTTGGTTGTTTGCCTGGTTGGATGTCGACACTCAATTTATTTCTTCTGACTCCCAGGGATTAACATAAAAGGTGTCATATAGTGCAACATACAGCAACAAAGTTATGTCCAGAATGTTATAATATGTAGTGAAGATTTTGAATTAATATATTCTTAATTTGTATTTGTAATAAGGACATATAATTGCCTGTGGCCATAGGTGAATTTGAGTTGTCCATCTCCCCAGCCATCGTTCTTGACATTCCACATCCCTGTCCATAGTGATAGATTATACACGTACATTTAAAGCACAACCCCTGCATGAAACCTATTTGCTAACCATATGAATGTTACATTCTCTATGAATACATTGCAGGAAAGCAAATGTATGTAATTTTTGGACACTGGCATATTTAATTCTGATGTGTTCTCAGAAGTCTGAGAGGTAAAGGGTTTTGAAAGCTGCACTAGAAGCTAATGTAAAGGGGGGGGGGGGGGGAAGCCAGTCAATCACTCAGGCAACACTAATGCAGCTCTACAGTAAAGCAGTGGTTCAAAATACATATTCAGGCCTCCAAAGTCTTATTAAATAATGTGAAACACTGGTGTACTATCAACCGTTATTTCAAGGTAATGTGAACATACAAAATCCATCTCATAGCAAACAACTGAGAATTGTTAGACTGATGCATTGGTTGCAACCAAACAGTATCAGGTGGAAGCAGCAAGAAGCAGCATTGTCGACTTGGCCATTTGTAGTAGCCTCTGAGCTGTTTAGATGAAAAAGGTTTAAATATGCTCATCACTGTGCACGACCATCAGTTCTCAGCGATCGGGAGGGACAACATTCAGATGTCCTTGAAATGTGCATTTTGGTAGGTTGTCCACAAGGGCTTGTTGCAAAAAAAAAAAACACTGTCTGCCTCATCAGAATAATCATGAGGCTACAAGAGTCCACAGCTGAGCACGATGTTCCTTTAAGCTAAATGCTAATTTCAGAATGCTAGCATGTTCTAAAGGACAATGGTAAGACTAATTAATTATGTAGTGTATACCTTGCTTTTAAATTGGCTTAGCATGTAAGAGTGCTAGCATGCTAATTATTACTAAACACAAAGCATAGCCCAGGGTACTGTCATTAGATCTGTAGCTTGTAATTTGTTTTAAATTTGGGTAAATTAAAGTTATAACTTGATAATGACACTCTATGAAAAGTTACCATAGGTTTCAAGAGTTCTGTGCAACAAATGTTGTTGCATTCCATCCAATGGCTTTTGAGGTATTTCATAAAACAAATCCAAACATCAACGTCATGGCGGTTACAGGAACAAGTCGTGTAACAGAATCATTGAGAGTCATCATTTCTTATTGAGGTGGTGAATGAGATCGCTGAAGCTACAACATCTACTTACATATACATGTGACAAAGCCCATGCGGGCTGACATACATTGTACAAATGAAATGAAAAGTGGAACTCATGAGGGACTAATCAGAAACGGTGATCTGGATAATGCAGTTACAAGACGCTGAGGGAGGAATCGTGGCTCCACCGACCGCTTCACTTGCATTTATTATTCAAAGAGCAGACTAGACTATTCAAATCTCACAGGCCATAATTCAACCAAACTGTTGTTGCTCAGGGACTCTTGCTAGATTTATACCTTGGATACAGCAGAGCCATATGGACCAAACGACGCTGGGCTGCTGCTGTGTCACTATAGTCGGAAGGGATTAGAGACCCCTCCCTTCGTAGGGAGGGAAAGGTCGAGACACACTGCAATCAGAACCTGATAGATGCTACGTGACGTTAGATACTAGGAGGTCATTATGCTGATTATCGTTTATCCATACCATAACCTGGTTAACGGAAACATAAAGGGTGGCTAATTTGTCCTTCTACAGGAAATGCAAGCATATATTATCTGACCTTTGTTCTTATGAGTATTCGTATATGATAATTATATTAATGAATATTGATTAATCATGACTGACTGACAGTTACTGTTATAGTGATGCCTTCACTACTGGAGTGGTTGCCTTATATCTATTCATATATGATCTGATGATTGATTTGTTCTGTAAACAGACAATCAGAACATTTTCTTAAGCCTGGAGGCATTTCAAATATTGTGATATTGTCATTCGCTGTTTCATTAACTGTATCATGGTAATTCTGTGAAGATTCAGGAAAATGATAAAGGTACAACAACAACCTGTGCTAGAAACCTGGAACTGATGCAACTGGGCAGATTTGTAATGATAGACCTGAGAAATGCTTGCACACGTCATTGATGGTTCCCAGACACAGGGTGATGCTTTACCTTGTCCTCCTGGCAACACATATCTGTATCCATAGTATTTGATAAATGCAGTTCTCACAAGCCTTCAGGGGGACTCTGCATCAGAGGAATATGGCATTTTGTGGAAAAGAGAAGGAGCCTCCTGTTCCAGTCCTTCAAGGAAGACATGGACAGGGTACTGTTGTTGACACATGGCTGAGGCTGTTTACTGGCATCCACACACGAAGGGTTAGCCCCCCCCCCCCCCCCCCCCCCCCCCCAGATAACATCCTCAGTCTGTGTTTGACTGACAGTCTGAGAACATGGAAAAATATCCAAACGCTATTCAGGGCCTGTCATCAGATACCACTCCAGGCACTACATTTGGCCTCATAAGGCCAAGTGCAGACTTTGTGTTTGTGACTTTGAGAAGAAGGAAGTTGTATCTCTTATTGTTGTAATGTAGATGCCGGGTGCAGAAATTTCACAAATGATCTCAAACAAGACGTACTGATTACAAGATTACCCTTTTTGTGCAGCTCTACAATAGGAGCCAATCATCACAATAGATGACAAAAACAAATGAAAAGACACTTACATTTCTGCAGCTTGACAAGGGCTGGAGTCCAATCAACCTTCCCTCCAACTCTGGAATTCTAGCCCCCATTTGTCCACCTCCCTTTTGAGAAACCTCTATTTCCTCTACGGTCTGACTGGATGCTGATCCCCTACCACTTCGGAAGCTAGTCTTTGACACTTTCAATGCAGACGACCTGTCAAGACCGTAGACTTTATATAAAGACCTACGACAAGAATGCTCTCCAAAAGAGAAGTCAAAGCGTCTCAATTGCCTCCTGGTGGCTGGCTGCTGTATGGGTCATAAATCCTGCCATCTTTAATTAAATTTTAGGTATCACACCGACGTATGTCCATGTGCTAATTTTTCTGGCAGGCTTGACTTTGATTAGTTATTTGATGCTATAATGTTATGATGACATAACTGACAGCTCAGACAGACTCCTCATTGGTTGAGCACAGGTAAAGGCAGGACCTCGTTATCGCTGCTTCGTCACTTGATCCCTACTCTGCAGACTCCGGCTCAAAGTTTGAAAGATTGCAGTGTTCACATCTGAAGAATTCTGGTTTAATTTCTAGATAGTGAAGGGAAGTGGAGCCCATCTTTATCTACCATGCTAAAGACATATGTGCAAGTGTGTGTGGAATCAAGAGCTTTTATCTGAGATGTAAGAAATGTGTTCCGGACAGGCAAATTGTCGCACAACTCTTCTTCACTGACCTAGCGACAAGAATGCTGTTCAACTAACACCAGTCACACCAGTCTATTCAGCCCTTGCGACGTCCAGTGCCCTTTAGCTGTCATGTGTATTCCTTCATCCACTAACATATTCGCATGCTGCTACAAAATGTGGGACGAATAGCAAGAGACACTGTCCTTGAGATGACATGGCAAGTCGTCAGTTGAACAACAACACGTCAATGGAGAGAAAAGACACAGTACCACTATTATTCCCTGGAGGTACTTGGGTGACTCAAATGCTCAGTTTAAATAGAACCACGGCCACACTCTGACCCACTGCTGTCATATCAAACCTTTGTTTCAGGAGATTGCTGAAGATATACAGCAACATTACATGTTATCAAATTATGGCTTATAATTTCCCTTTGTGTGCTCAAGTGCGTCTGCCACTCACAAATGCAAATGATTGCAGGTTGAGTGCTAGGAGAATGATTTGCATTTAAAAAAAAATGCAGATCTTCAAAACTCCATTTGTTGTGGAGGGGTCAAGTAGTTTGCTGTGCTACGCTAGTGTTAAAAAAGGGTGATCATACAAATGGTTTCAAAGTTGTTGAAGTACAACGGTCCTGATGCCACGAGGGAAAAGAACGCCGGTGTGTCTGATCGCTGTCTGCTATGTACAGGCACAGAAATAACAATGAGGACAAGGGAGTTAAAGATGAAGGGATGGGAAAAAGAGAAAGTATAGAGGGATTTAGAACAGAGGCCAAGTGGGAAGAAGAAGACAGAGGTGAGGGACATGGAGGTGTGGCAAGTGAGAGGGTGAGGACGGTTGGTGTGTGTTAAAGCAGTCTTAAGGACACATGTATATTCCAATGCATAAGCACCCACACACAGACCTTAGATCTTTGGCAGAACCACGACCCCCCCAGGTCTCTCACCAAGACATTGTCATCATGACCTATGCAAAAAATGATGGTAGATTTGTACACAGGCAGTCGGAAGCATGATTAATGAAACGCCATGGTCAGACTGACCTTTGTAGCAGCCCATCCCTCACATCTGTGATCCGACCTACCTCACATTTACAACTGCGAGGAGCAGCCCACACACACACACACACACACACACACACACACACACACACACACACACACACACACACACACAGCTCAGTCATGGACATGCTATACGACGCACACATGCCGCACAGTCAAAGATGTGAGGCTCACGGCGTCACAATAAGTATTGACAAGTGTGGAGGGGATGGGAGAGGCCCCTTTGGAGGATTGGAGCATTTCAATCAGCAAGCTCTATCAAGCACAGCCCTGTTACACTGCAGCCATAAGCAATCGCCTCCATGAGGACAATGACACATGCACACAAGCACTCACATACACATGCACAGAAACTGTGCCCCACAAGTGGTTGTCAGGGTGATATCGGTCACTGCTACCTCAACTATGTCCTCACTGCTGAGAGGTGGCTGAGAGACAGAGAGAAAGAGATAGGGTGAAAGACAGACGAGAAATAAGAAGAACCAAAGAACAGATGGGATCAGGAAGCGGTGGAGGTGGTGGAGAGCCAAGGCACAGACTCCTTTACCTGAGGACTTTTTTTTTTCCACTAACGCACTTTATGGCAATTCAGACTCAATTTCACTTTGGCCTTAAAAGTTATTTTACTTACGATAATGTGTATCTTAGAGCAAATAACATTATAAGGCGCCTACATGGGAAGGACAATTGCAGTAAAGGGAGGAAAGGATGAAGAGAACAGGAGAGAGAAAGAGGGAACATAGATAAATAAGACAGGTGGTTGTTGTGGATGCTGTCACCACAAGGAAGAGACTATACTCATAGGCCAATAATCAAAAAACTTGTGTTTGCTGTTCTCAATCTCTCGCCTGTTCCCCCCAGTAGATTTTTATTATAACACATTTTCTGGAGTTGTTCAAATCCTTTTTTTTTTCTGGGCTTGTGCCTTCTGTCCTTCGTTCCCAGGTCATCCCTTGGGCACACACCTCTCACTTCTCTTGTCACCTAGGAAGTAAGAGGACGAATTTGATATCAAGCAGCGTTTCTGGTGGCCCTGTATGGAGAAAGAGGTGGGAGAATATATTGCTGCCTGTCCGGTGTGTGCACGCAACAAGACTTCACGCCTACGCCCCTTTGGTCTCCTGCATCCGCTCCCACTGCCGCACTGTCCATGGTCTGACATGTCACAGGTCTACCCCCCTCTGAAGGGAACACTGGTTTCTAAGATGGTGCACTTC